>NC_143039.1:28307500-29507500 GCF_057628025.1 Oncorhynchus mykiss
TTCAAAGGTGTAATATTTCATGTACATTGTCGGTACTACTTGAAAAGCTCTGAAAATATATCTGCTTTATGAAATGAAATCTGCTGCTATGTATTACTACGTTATAATGCTAACTGTACTTTAAAATTATACCTGCTGCTTTTTATTACTACGTTATAATGCTAACTGTATTTTAAAATATATCTGCTGCTATTTACTACTATGTTATAATGCTAACTGTACTTTAAAATGATACCTGCTGCTATTTATCACTACGTTATAATGCTAACTGTATTTTAAAATATATCTGCTGCTATTTACTACTATGTTATAATGCTAACTGTACTTTAAAATGATACCTGCTGCTATTTACTACTATGTTATAATGCTAACTGTATTTTAAAATGATACCTGCTGCTATTTACTACTATGTTATAAAGCTAACTGTACTTTAAAATGATACCTGCTGCTATTTATCAGTACGTTATAATGCTAACTGTATTTTAAAATGATACCTGCTGCTATTTATTACTATGTTATAATGCTAACTGTACTTTAAAATGATACCTGCTGCTATTTATCACTACATTATAATGCTAACTGTACTTTAAAATGATACCTGCTGCTATTTATTACTACGTTATAATGCTAACTGTACTTTAAAATGATACCTGCTGCTATTTATTACTATGTTATAATGCTAACTGTACTTTAAAATGATACCTGCTGCTATTTATCACTACGTTATAATGCTAACTGTATTTTAAAATGATACCTGCTGCTATTTATTACTATGTTATAATGCTAACTGTACTTTAAAATGATACCTGCTGCTATTTACTACTATGTTATAATGCTAACTGTACTTTAAAATGATACCTGCTGCTATTTATTACTATGTTATAATGCTAACTGTATTTTAAAATGATACCTGCTGCTATTTATTACTATGTTATAATGCTAACTATACTTTAAAATGATACCTGCTGCTATTTATTACTACGTTGTAATGCTAACTGTATTTTAAAATATATCTGCTGCTATTTACTACTATGTTATAATGGTAACTGTACCTAAAAATTATACATGCTGCTATTTATTACTATGTTATAATGCTAACTGTACCTAAAAATTATACCTGCTGCTATTTACTACTATGTTATAATGCTAACTGTACTTTAAAATGATACCTGCTGCTATTTATTACTAAGTTATAATGCTAACTGTACCTAAAAATTATACCTGCTGCTATTTATTACTAAGTTATAATTCTAACTGTACTTTAAAATAAATTATACCTGCTGCTATTTATTACTAAGTTATAATTCTAACTGTACTTTAAATTTATACCTGCTGCTATTTATCACTATGTTATAAAGCTAACTGTACTTAAAATGATACCAACTGCTATTTATCACTACATTATAATGCTAACTGTACTTTAAATGTATACCTGCTGCTGTTTATTACTACATTATAATGCTAACTGTACTTTAAATGTATACATGCTGCTATTTATTACTACGTTATAATACTAACTGTACTTAAAATGTGTACCTGCTGCTGTTTATTACTACATTATAATGCTAACTATACTTTAAATGTATATATGCTGCTATTTATTACTACGTTATAATACTAACTGTACTTAAAATGTATACCTGCTGCTGTTTATTACTACATTATAATGCTAACTATACTTTAAATGTATACATGCTGCTATTTATTACTACGTTATAATACTAACTGTAGTTAAAATGTATACCTGCTGCTATTTATCACTATGTTATAATGCTACAGTAAGTGTACTTTAAAATGATACCTGTTGCTATTTATCACTACGTCATAATTCTAACTTTACCTAGAATGTATGCCTGCTGCTGTTTATTACTACGTTATAATTCTAACTGTACTTTAAATGTATACCTGCTGCTATTTATTACTACCTTGTAACGCTAACTGTACTTTAAATGTATACCTGCTGCTATTTATTACTAAGTTATAATTCTAACTGTACTTTAAAATATACCTGCTGCTATTTATTACTACGTTGTAATGCTAACTGTACTTTAAAATATACCATCTGCTATTTATTACTATGTTATAATGCTAACTGTACTTTAAAATATACCTGCTGCTATTTATTACTATGTTATAATGCTAACTGTACTTTAAAATATACCTGCTGCTATTTATTACTACGTTGTAATGCTAACTGTACTTTAAAATATACCATCTGCTATTTATTACTATGTTATAATGCTAACTATACTTTAAATGTATACATGCTGCTATTTATTACTACGTTATAATACTAACTGTACTTAAAATGTATACCTGCTGCTGTTTATTACTACATTATAATGCTAACTATACTTTAAATGTATACATGCTGCTATTTATTACTACGTTATAATACTAACTGTAGTTAAAATGTATACCTGCTGCTATTTATCACTATGTTATAATGCTACAGTAAGTGTACTTTAAAATGATACCTGTTGCTATTTATCACTACGTTATAATTCTAACTTTACCTAGAATGTATGCCTGCTGCTGTTTATTACTATGTTATAATTCTAACTGTACTTTAAAATATACCTGCTGCTATTTATTACTATGTTATAATTCTAACTGTACTTTAAAATATACCTGCTGCTATTTATTACTACGTTGTAATGCTAACTGTACTTTAAAATATACCATCTGCTATTTATTACTATGTTATAATGCTAACTGTACTTTAAAATATACCTGCTGCTATTTATTACTATGTTATAATGCTAACTGTACTTTAAAATATACCTGCTGCTATTTATTACTACGTTGTAATGCTAACTGTACTTTAAAATATACCATCTGCTATTTATTACTATGTTATAATGCTAACTGTACTTTAAAATATACCTGCTGCTATTTATTACTATGTTATAATGCTAACTGTACTTTAAAATATACCTGCTGCTATTTATTACTATGTTATAATTCTAACTGTACTTTAAAATATACCTGCTGCTATTTATTACTACCTTGTAACGCTAACTGTACTTTAAAATATACCATCTGCTATTTATTACTATGTTATAATGCTAACTGTACTTTAAAATATACCTGCTGCTATCTATTACCACGTTATAATGCTAACTGTACTTTAAGATTATACTTGCTGCAATTTATTACCACGTTATAATGCTAACTGTACTTTAAGATTATACTTGCTGCAATTTATTACCACATTATAATGCTAACTGTACTTTAAAATGATACCTGCTGCTATTTATTACTATGTTATAATGCTAACTGTACTTTAAAATGATACAGCTGCTATTTATTACTACGTTATAATGCTAACTGTACTTTAAATGTGTACCTAATGCTATTTATTACTACCTTGTAACGCTAACTGTACTTTAAAATATACCTGCTGCTATGTCTTACTACGTTATAATGCTAACTGTACTTTAAAATATACCTGCTGCTATGTATTACTACGTTATAATGCTACAGTAACTGTACTTTATGTGCTGATGTTGTTTTGTATGTAATGTACTTTGTGTATGTGACTCTCTTTTTGTTTATTTTCTGTTTTTGTCTTTAAAACTGTTCTAAAATATATATACTGTATATGTAATAATAAACAGAACACTGGGTACATTAAGAAAGCACAATGTTTCTGAATGTTTCTAGAATGACGCAGTCTTCGATTTCATGTAAATCTGTGCACACTCTGAATATGCCAAATATCTCCACAGAGTTTAGGGTTGAGCTCATCTGCTAGTATGTGACTTGATGGACCAGATGGCTAACTGTGTACAGGGTCTGTTGGGCGAGCACAGTCACGTTGTCACTTTGCCTTCACCTATATAGAGAATGTCAAAAGCAGAGGATGGCAACCTGTTGATACATAGAGGGACACAACTCCAAGCACTTTCCTCTCAAAAATGCCATTGTGCAACGATACCATTTAAAGGAGAAATCTGCTGTTGAAACAATAACGAAGCGGTGACCCTGCCACTGTTTTGATAAAACGCTGAGGGATGGGGCAGGAGAAATGTAACCACTCTCAAATTCATAAACAGAGCTCTGGATGCAATGACTGACCATCCATGATACCAGGTTTTGATACTATACAGTGTGTTTACATTAACTGCTATTTAATTTACAAACATTGGTGTGAAACCATCTTATATTTTTGGTTCTCATGAGGTATGACAGTTGAACTAAGCGCATGAAGCGCTTAAGTTATATTTTTCAAGAATCAATGGGTATATACTATTAATTTAGAAGTCCAAAAATGGATGTAGCAATTGCAGATTGCCCAATTAAAGATTCAACCTTGACTGAATATATTGTCAACATGCATGGGTTTAAAGGGCTGTTGAATAATGGTGGTCGGAAAGCAATCCTTCTCTACACTCTAATAAACCATGTCCCTAATGAGCAAGTAACTTACTCACCCAGGAACGTATGTAATGCACACACACCACCCTGTCTGTCCCCTCTCACTGCAAACTACAGAGGTTTCAAACCTAAAGAAACACACACGGGATACCAGCAGGCCCTTTTTAATGAACCCTAAATACAAATGTATAATGACACAAGGTGACACAATAACTTAGCCAGTGCAGCTTGTATATTGTTCCCCCCCCCCCCCCCCCTCTCTAAAAAACAATGGAACCAAAACAAACCTGGCTGGCCAGGGTACGAAAAACTAACTGAGAAAATATTTAAAGGAACATTCCACTGAAAATACAACCAACATTATTTTTTCTACCTACCCTGACTGTCTTAAGAAATCAACAACAGCCAGGGAAGTGGAAAAAAAATAATGTTTTATTTTGAGTGGACCACCCCTTTAAGCATTGTCTAGCCCTGATGGGTATATAAATGAAGACCTGTGAAACTACATGTACTGGGTTCATGGCTATGGATATTGTGTAAATTAGTCCAGAATTGTTGTTTTTTTTACCCCATTTTTGTGGTTAAAGTGAAGGCTTATGCTGTTCTATGCAAATTGCGATGGTACTTTGAAACCAGAAGAGCACATCAGATATGGTTATCTTAAAAGCTTGTCTTTAAGTGTTAGTCAGCATATCCTTTTCCCCCCCCCCCCCAGTCCTTGAACTTAAAATGACTGCAACTGATGAAGTCAAGAGACGGGGAAATGTGGGAAGACCAAAGAGAAACGAAATGAAAGTGAAACAATTAAACAAAAAAAATTCACTCTCTGTTTCCAGAGAAGAAATAACCGGTGAGTGTGGCCCTCTACCCTAGTGAAGGACTGAATTCATCCCCTGAGAAAATGAGAGAGAGAAAGAAAGACAGACCGAGAGAAAGAGAGGAGTAGATGAAAGACAAAGGGAGCTGTAACTAAAGAGACCATTAGGATGTAGACAGAGAGAGAGAGACAGAGAGAGAGAGAGAGAATGAGAATGAGAATGAGAATGAGAATAAAGAGGGAAAGAGAACCACAGAATTTGGAGACTCCGAATGAAAAACTTTTGGGGTTTCTATTGAAGTGAAAGAAGAAATAGTCGCAGAAGAGGCCAAGTAGGCCAGAATAAATAATCCTTGATTTAACGTCTAATTCTGAATCCCATATTAGCTGGCGAGGTTTTAATGTAAATATGCCATTATGCTGTCATTAGACTGATCAGACTAGCATGCCTGCAGGTCACTCCAGTCACTGTTAATTTTGCAGGGAAAAGCTTTTTTCTCCTCTTGAAATGTTAATAACGTTATATTAGTTAATGTAGCGTGACTAAAATTCCGATTTGATATAATTCATTTTAATATCTGTGACTGGGCTGGCCTGCTCATTTTTGCAATGCCGCTTCCCAGCCCGAAAACAAGATTGTAAATTGGACTCATTTGCATGGGCTGGTTAGACCATGTCTTCTCTCGCAATTTAACCATCATCAAATCAATTTGATCATTTTTCTTTGCTCTTTGAGGTACAACTGTTTCTGAATTTGAATAATGCCAACCGTCACATTTAATTAGGTGTTATAGCGTTTGTCAGAGCAGGAGTGTGTGCTGCGATGCTTCAAATTCAATGAGACAACATTGACAGCCACATCTTCATCAAGGCAGATTATTACATGTTAGACAATTACTATTCCCTTTATTCTTAATTATCCTGTATCTACATTAAGCTCTCTAGTTATATCTATCTATATCATCCTACAATATCACCAGCGATTTCTTATTTCCAATTGATGAGAATGAATTCAACACCAATATATCTGTCATCGGAATCCATAACATCATGATATGAATGCAACTACCAGCCAATAATTCCACCTACCTAGGTCTAAATGCCTTGAGGTTTTCACAACTTCCGCCCAAAAGCATCATGGGTAATGTAGTGTTTGTGTTCACTATGCACCCACATTGCACTAAGGCTGCTAGTTCAGTGCCCTCCACAGCTCATAGTAAATTACTACAGCCAGAGGGGGAGATTTCTCTGGGGCACAGGGGGGTAGAGGGACAGAGGGGCTCTTGATCACTGTCCAGACCTCCTGGCTGCCTGGGAGTCCTATTGGCACAGCAGAGGAGCTCCCTGGGGCTCCACTCCTCCATGGTGGCTGAATCATAGAGCCAGACTGGACTGGGACAGAGAGACCAGAGGCTGGACACAGAGGGCTCCATACTGGGGGGATGAGGGACTGGGATAGGGGGAGGAGTGGAGGAAGGGAGGCTCCTCTGGGAGGTTTGCTATCTTGGGGGAGACAGGGAGTCAGTGGTGATTATGGGACAGAGAGACCCAGGGGGGAGGTGGTTGGAGGAGAGGGAGGAGAAGGAGGAGAGGGCGGAAAAGGAGGAGCGGGAAGAGAAGGAGGGCAATCCACCATGGGGAATAGAAGAAAGCCAGTAGAATCCTCCAGTGATGTCAGAACAACGCCGACCCTTAAAGCTTAATTCAACCGTTTACATTTTATGCAAATAGCGTATTTGAAGGCAAAAAGAGAATAACACAACACTCAACAACATTTTCCTCATGGAAGCTGATACATACATTTTTCAGCAAAACAGTCTGCTAGTATTACTATTGATTCAACATCGATCATTTACTCAGTTCTCCATCAGAACATCAAAACCCCTTGAAGCTGGTTAACCCGACACGTAATAGAATAACATCGCTGTAGCCTCTAATGCCTTAGCTCCTATCTCCTCCCCCCTTCCCCGGTAGGCAGAGCATATTCAGTGCGGTTGATGTTTTAATCATGACTGCTGGGCTCATTGTGATGTGCAGCCACCTCTGGGCTCTCTAATTGTCTCTGGCCAGGCTGGCTCTGCTGATCGCCCCGCTACGTCTGGAATGGCTAATGACTCACAGTCAGGCAGAGCTAGGCACAGAGACCTCCACAGACCCCACCATGCCCATGTTGGGAAGCGGCAAGATGTTGGGGAGGGATGGATGAGGTGTGCGTGTGCGTGTGCGTGTGTGTGTGTGTGCGCGCGTGTGTGTGTGTGTGTGTGAACGTCATGGATCAGAATATCATCAACTGCAGACAGACACCATAGAGCCTGAATGCGTCTGAATCCTCCTTGCTCTGAAAACCACGGTCATCCCATAGATAAACCCTGAGTGATTCCCATTCCTTTTGACCTCCTTCTAAAGAGACACGCTACATAGGCTTCCAGACCATTCCGTTTCTCTACACAAACACCTTACAAACATCCCATTCAATTCAATCAGAAAGCGTCAGACACCACCGATGAACTCGGGAAATGTGCCCTATGAGGAGCAGTGCTCTTCCGTCACAGGGAGAAACTCGGAGGACACACTGTCAGTAATCTCTCCTTAACACCGGAGCGGAGCCCCATGTCTTCCGTGCCAGCCTGCAGGATGACTTGGACTTCAGGATAAAGGGCCTATTGCTTATGTTGCTGATTGTACACCCGTGGGTACGGCTTCCTGGTGTAGCAGCAGGAACCTAAGCCACCAACGGCCTGCGCTCACAGGATGCGCACACACGATCTACACCTTCGACGCCAGATGTGAGGGCGTGACTACGCAGAGATTCTTTAGGTATCGTCAGACAACGTGACTACCGTAAAGCACAGGCGCGGTGTTGGATGTGTCGCGTCCGAGGGCTCGCATCTTCGTACTGATGTCTCGTGAAAAACTGCGATTTGCTGACCCACGACGCACCAATAAAGCGCTTGGTTTATGCCGATGAAGCAGAAACGTCAAGCTTCATGAAAAAGAGGTTAACGTCATTCCCAAGATACCTTCCACAGTATCCAACCTTGGTCGGAGAGGGCGATTCGCGTCTCGGCGAAACCAATTGTGTTGTTATTCAAATGTTTTGAAATGTGGGGCCTTGTGAAAAGACTAATAAGTCAGCCTTAGTAACACAAGTGCTACATATGCTTAACAGCCTAGACTATTCTCCTGCTGCGTATTAGTATCCCATTTGAGTTCCGAGAGGCTTCACAATGCAGGGGGTCAATAGCACGGATGGGGTCAATGCTGAAGACGGGGCCTCTCCATGAACTGTACGTCTTTGCATACTGTAGGAAATCTATTGCATTGGAAGTCAAGTGGCCCTGAATGCCAATGGTAGACCTTCCAGGTTGCCTGCTTTAAAATACAAAGCAGTTGAGCCAATAGTGTTCTGCTTCATTTTTTTACCTTTTCAAGAGGCAATTCCGGAGTTTAACCTCGGAATATTATCTTTTTCCCCTTCTCTTATGCGATGGGTGTGAACACTCGTCACGGGGAGAAAAATACAATTTGGCCCCGTCCATCTAGTCAAGGGAGTGATAATCCAAATCCACATTTGGAGCTCTGATAAGACAACCTATTAAATGTAATTATAAAATGGGTGGTACAAATTGTTAGTGTTGTAGCTATCTTCAAATGCCTAATGTCTTGAAATAGCCCCGGTGATTTGAATCACTTGAGCATTTCCTTGCAATTAGCTTGCCCATAATAACGCTGTGGCTAATTTCTGTTCAACGTTTGACATTATAAATGTAATTGGCTTTCATTCAAAGCTCCGATGTGACACATCTATCAAACCTCACAGGCCTGTGTGTGCGTGCGCGCCTGTGCGTGTGTGGGAACGTGTATGGTGCATGTGTCTAAACCCGTGTATGAGCCTATGTACACGTGCCTACATGAACATGCGTGAGCAGCATTACAAATCTCACCTAAACACCCCCACATTTTTTTCTCAAATGCACATTGTTGACCAACATCCTCACCTTCACCCTCTCAGACGGTTATATTTACAGTTGATTTATTTAATTGCCTCAATTAAAAAATAAGAATCTATAATGCGTTTTAATTATAGTTCTCAGGTGACCTGTGTAAAGACAATTTTACAATGGAGACCCATTAATTAGCCTATCAGTTGGAGGCTATTGTCTCCTGGTCCTTTTCATAGCCGCCCCACCATGGCCAAATGGTCCCCTTTTATTCCCTATATAACCCCATGGGCCCTGGTCAAAAGTAGTGCACTAGATAGGGAATAGGGTTCCTCATGGGACACAGCCCACCATTCTCCACAGCTCGTATATGTGAGCTCTCATAACAGTTGAAATGCCAGTAGAGCACATTGGGCCTGGCTAATTTGAGACGGGTATTTGGGAGGGTCACGTGGAGTCGTCTTAGGGGGAAATGGTTGGTACTGCCACACACACACCCACACTACAGTATCTCTACTGGTCTCTGGGGTATAGAGGATCATGGACAGTGGTGATCTCTCCCAACCCCCAGTGGACATAGTATAAACCAAACCAATTCATTCCATCAAGGGTTCAACTATTTTATATGGGAGAGAACTTGGGGGATAAAAGACAGATATTTAAATGACATGGTTCTGTGCTTAATGGTAAAGAGAGAACGTCTGTGTACAGTCATTGAGGTACATTGTGATCAACATTACAAGTTTCAAGGACTGATATTTTCTTTGGACGTGTAGATTTTCCATGTCTATTGGTTTTCTTGAGGAAACAGGAATATATTAGTACAAACTAGTGATTTCTGTGCCTTTGCACTCGTAAAGAAATAAAAGGTCCAACAAGTTGACAAAGTAAACTTGAACATGAGGTTGTGAAGGTAAATGTATAGTTTGAACACTACGGTGAGAATAAGGTCATTGCAGGGAACAGCCTTGGGCCAAACACAAAAGACCACAACGAATGCAAGACAATAACATCAGAATTTGAATTACAGTTAAATGTGAATATAAAAAGCTGTTTCCCTTTCATATCTCAGCTACCTCAACTTGAATCAATACAGCCACTTACCAATTATTACACTTGTAGAGATTTTTATAACACCCAGTTTATTTTGTGTACTTGAATAGCTCTCCTGATGCGTGGACCTTGACAAAGCTTAACCATAGAATAGATGTGAATACATGAGTGCGTGTTCAAGTAATGACAATTTTAGATTTGGAATAAAAAGTTACTGAAGTGATGATTAATGATATTGAACATAAACATTGACCTTGAGACTCTCTGCCGAGGCTTTTGCTAAGACAAACACACGAATCTATTACTCATGACAGTTCATGTGTATATGCTCTGTGTAATTTCCCAGTTTCATATTTTAATAACAGGGATTTAATGAATTGGTATTTAGAAAGAGAACTATCTCCATATACTTATTTAATACCATTACTGACCAAATGAACCTTGTACCGGGCTTAATTACATTTAGTTCCATTTGGTTGATCATGCAATTTGGATAGAGGAGGATGTTACAAGTGGACAAGCTCAAAATGCTATGCTTTTACGGAATGTGTGTAGCTCTTGCAGCTTGCTAGAGAAATGCTCCATTATTTCACACTTAAAGGGATACGTTATGTTTTACTAAAGTGCAATGGACATGAATGTGGGTTAGCAATGAGACATGAATGATGAGCTGAGAACTTATTTTACAAGTACGACGTTAGCCAAAATGTGAACGTGCACATCCATAACGAGATTAGCTGTAAACCAAATGTTGCAGGAGAACCACGGCAACACAGACGCAGCGAGGGAGCTAAAGACCATAACATCAATATCCCCGTGACATTTCCCCCTCGTTTGATTAAAAAAATCACACTCCGACAAGCTGTCAACTGTCCGTCTCTCATCCGTCTACGTTGAGCCGTACGACATTATTCAAACGAGAGTCTGAATTCGAATGAGAATTCAATTGACAACTCATTGTTGGGTCTCAATTTAAATGAGTCCCTGTACCGTGGACCTGGGTTCAAATAGTATTTTAAATCTTTCAAATACTTTTAGTGTTGGCCTTCCCCGAGTGCCAGACGGGCGGGGTTTGCAGGTTTGTGTCTATTCTATTGGTTCAATTGCGCCAGGCTTGCTCAATAAATCCCAGCTAACCTACTTCAAATGATTCTAAATGGTATTTGAACCCAGACCTGCTGTACTGTATGCGTGTGGAGCTTTGGATCTCTACAGTCTAAGTCTAAGCTATGGGAGGAGAGAAGAGAGGGAGAGAGAGCAGTGGGTCTGAGGAGAATGGCCATCAATACACTGATACACCTCGTCATAAATCCTTACGGTGCAGGAACAATGAGTTGATAAGATCAATGGGCCTTTCACCCGTAACATTTACAGATTTGATCTAGATCATACCGCTTGCTATCATTACTCTTCCCCTTTACCTCCCCTTCCCCTTCACTATCCAATCTTTATTACATTTGTTTTTCAGACGGTGATGTGTTCACTTTGAAAAATAGGGGATTCAAATGTCAAGAGGAAGGGTTTTTTCTCCAAGAACAGGACTGTCTCATGAAATCAACCCTCTAGTTCTTCCTTTCGCTAAATAAAGTGTACTTTTTAGTTTCAAGGACAAGTGCAGTCATGCAGTCAAAAAAAAAAGAATGTTCCTGTGTTTTATATCATATTTATATCCGTTTTTTGTCATTCTTTGGTCATTCTTCTTAAGTTTGTTTAGTGGTAAATATTTAACCTTATTTTCATTGTTTTTTCATTGCTTTTTTCCTGTGAAAAACATTGAGTTGTCTTCCATGTCTGAAATGTGTTGTAGAAATAACGTTAGATTTTATTTTATTTGTGCATTCAGGTCACTTGAACGTTTGCTACGTTGCGGAACGGTTTTGTACTGAAAGACACATTTTTCCCAAAATGTTCTTTTATGTTCTTGAACTGACTTTGAGGTATGTTTGCTGCGTTCTGTGGGTGTCCTGGGAAGTGGTTTGAAGCCATGAGTGACGTATTTAAATGTCAGCTGTACATGTTGAACCCAGTACTCAACCCCTCCCCGTTATTCACCTGGTCGTTCAGTACAGCACCGTTTCTGTTCAATTGAACATTCTATTATGTTTTTATGTACTGATCGGACTTATTACCCATAAATGATTTGATATAAAAACGGCTGCATTGGACTTTTTAACATGCTCTTCCTTTCTTAAAAAATATTTATAGTGTGTTTGTGCGCGTGTGTGCGTGTGCCTGTGTGTGCGTAGGCTACATGTGGTTGTTTGTGATCTTGTACACGTTTGCATCTGTGTACGTACCAAGGCTGGCTGGTAATAAGGAAGACAGCCCTTTCAATAACCTTGATGGACAGATTAAAAAGAGGATTCAACAGCACTTCTTCCCATGAGCACTCCATCACTACGGCCTCCCCTTTATCGACAGCTCCTGTCGCACGCACGCACGCACACACACACACACACACACGCTCTGCCATGTGACGTCTCTGCAGAGGAGTCTCCCTGAACTGTCACTTAATTTCAGGATACAGGTTAGCAAAGACAGGGTACAGCATAGAAATATAATTACTAAAATGGACATTCCTAGTCAAGTGTAACAATGAAATTGTCGTGTCTGTTCTTGGGCTTCTATTTCTAAGGGATACAGAACCATTTATCCCCTGATGTGAATGGGAGAGACGCACTATCCAGTCTATGCTATTTGTATCTTGTTCGTCGCCCTCATGGTTACCATAGACCATAGTGATAGTGTTGTCTAATAAATGGTGTGTGTCCTAGCTCCTGCTCCTCACTGTCATCCTCATCAACCTGTTCACCCCTCTCCCACCTGTTTGGGGTCTCTCTCCTCCTCCTCTTCCTCTCTCCCTCCTCATCCGTGTAGTGTCTCTCTTCCCCTCCTCTCCCTCTCTCCCTCCTCGTCCAAGTGGCCTTGTCAATCCCCATCAGCTTCTGAATCCTCCAGTTCCTCGGAACGCTCCGGAGCACTCGACGGCCGGGGGCTTAGATCCCGCTCCCGCTCTGAGTCTCACAGAGGCTTTACGAAGTGAGCCAGCCCTTTGAAGGTTCACAACGTAGCTCCGAGGCACACAGTCGAAAAATCTAACTGCTCGACGCAGCCGGGTTCACAGGTGAAACTCGGAAAGAAAAGTTCCTGATGTGAATCCAACAGACAGAGAGAGACTGCAGAGGAGGAGAGGAGGAGTGGTGGAGTGGAGTGGGGGAGAGGAGGGGTGGTGGAGTGGAGGAGAGGAGGAGTGGTGGAGTGGAGGAGAAGAGGAGTAGTGGAGTGGAGGAGTGGTGGAGTGGAGGAGAGGAGGAGTGGTGGAGTGGAGGAGAAGAGGAGTGGTGGAGTAGAGGAGTGGTGGAATGGAGGAGAGGAGAGGAGGAGTGGTGGAGTGGAGGAGAGGTGGAGTGGTAGAGTGGAGGAGAAGAGGAGTGGTGGAGTGGAGGAGTGGTGGAGTGGAGGAGAGGAGAGGAGGAGTGGTGGAGTGGAGGAGAGGAGGAGTGGTGGAGTGGAGGAGGGGGGGACGAGGGGGAGGGGGGAGAGGAGGAGTGGTGGAGTGGAGGGGGGGGGGGGAGTGGTGGAGTGGAGGAGAGGTGGAGTGGAGGAGAAGAGGAGTGGAGTGCCAAATGTCTCGCATAGCATCATTTGTCTCCGATGATTAGTGTTTCTGAGGTTGTTTCAGTCCTTATTCAAGATAAAGAAGGTATCATTTCAAAACAAAGGGGAAGAGACTAATCATTATTTTTGTGTAAGGCCCTTGATAGGCAAATGTTGCAAACTTGTACCTTTAGAGAAAAAACACACGATTTCACATGAAAACATCGTTTCATGTTATCACGTTGCTTTACGGTCTACAATATCGTAATTGTAAATATTGTAATGGATAATGAGTTGATTTAACTGCATTTAACTGCCTGGTAATCGCTATACGCATTGCCCTCATGCTACCCAATAGTGCTGGATATTTACTCTTCAAACCATGAAACAAAGCACACATACTCCCTGGAATCTCCCTGAATTGGTCTGAATGTCAGACAAGGGTATTAGTGCAAATAGGCGGGCCAGGACTCCATTCAACTTGGTGTAACTGCGCAACGGGCTAGCAACGGGCAGCCCATAATAAGGGTGAGAAGGTCAAAGAGGATTCCAGACACAACATCAAAAAACGTTGCCGGAAATCTGTAAAACCTTTTTAGAGAGAGAGAAGCATTCATTTACAGTTAATTTGTTTATAAACACTAAATCTGTGTCTGATTATGCTCAGACATAACAAAAACAAAAGTCAAATCCGCAATGAAGGATAACTTTGAAATTGTGGTATTGTGGTTTTGTGGTGAGGATTTCAATTAAGCCCAAATGGTGTTCCTTCGTGCTTTTTCCTATGCCAAGTTTGTTCAGGGATATGATTTACAAAATGAAATTATACTGAAAATTAGTTGATAGACAGATACTATTCAATATTTGATTCACAACAGCTGTCACTCGCAATTCAACTGGAGTCCTTGGAGGGTTGTGGTCTTAAGCACAAATGCACCCATTTTTTAAATTTTTTGCCTAAATGACATACCCAAATCTAACTGCCTGTAGCTCAGGCCCTGAAGCAAGAATATGCATATTCTTGGTACCATTTGAAAGGAAACACTTTGATTTGTGGAAATGTGAATTGAATGTAGGAGAATATAACACAATAGATCTGGTAGAAGAAAATACAAAGAAAAAAACAACCTTTTGTTTTTTCTTTTTCTACCACCATCTTTGAAATGCAAGAGAAAGGTCACCATTCTAGCCATCCCTCTCGTTGGAATTCCGATAGTGTCCACGAGATGGCAGCAGTGTGTGCGCAAAGTGTCAGATGAATAACTTTAAGTATGATTGAACAACAAGATTTTTAGTGTGAAGTCCCCAGGTACATTTGGGAAAATCGTGAAGGAGCCCTTTGCTTTCATTTGAAGTTTTTCTGCAAGGATATCGTCAAATCTCTATACTTGGACTTTAAGTTCAACATTTGCAAAACAACCAGAACAACTTCATAACGAGGAATATCCTTTTAATTTTTGTCCAAAATGAAAAGGCATGCTGTCATACAAAGTCAGTAGCTACATTTTACAACATATACATGGATTCCGGATACTCCCGTAAAGCCCAGCGCATTGGTTATCTAGCTAGTTTCGTTTGACCCTGATTGGTGCTTATTTGACAAAGAGACAGTTGTTCAAGTGATGGCCCCCCGCATCATCGGCGTGCCATGAAGGAGTCGCTCTCAAATCAAATCAAATCAAATTTTATTTGTCACATACACATGGTTAGCAGATGTTAATGCGAGTGTAGCGAAATGCTTGTGCTTCTAGTTCCGACAATGCAGTAATAACCAACAAGTAATCTAACTAACAATTCCAAAACTACTGTCTTATACACAGCGTAAGGGGATAAAGAATATGTACATAAGAATATATGAATGAGTGATGGTACAGAGCAGCATAGGCAGGATACAGTAGACGGTATCGAGTACAGTATATACATGAGGTGAGTATGTAAACAAAGTGGCATAGTTAAAGTGGCTAGTGATACATGTATTACATAAGGATGCAGTCGATGATATAGAGTACAGTATATACGTATGCATATGAGATGAATAATGTAGGGTAAGTAACATTATATAAGGTAGCATTGTTTAAAGTGGCTAGTGATATATTTACATCATTTCCCATCAATTCCCATTATTAAAGTGGCTGGAGTTGAGTCAGTGTCAGTGTCAGTGTGTTGGCAGCAGCCACTCAATGTTAGTGGTGGCTGTTTAACAGTCTGATGGCCTTGAGATAGAAGCTGTTTTTCAGTCTCTCGGTCCCAGCTTTGATGCACCTGTACTGACCTCGCCTTCTGGATGATAGCGGGGTGAACAGGCAGTGGCTCGGGTGGTTGATGTCCTTGATGATCTTTATGGCCTTCCTGTAACATCGGGTGGTGTAGGTGTCCTGGAGGGCAGGTAGTTTGCCCCCGGTGATGCGTTGTGCAGACCTCACTACCCTCTGGAGAGCCTTACGGTTGTGGGCGGAGCAGTTGCCGTACCAGGCAGTGATACAGCCCGCCAGGATGCTCTCGATTGTAAATCTGTAGAAGTTTGTGAGTGCTTTTGGTGACAAACCGAATTTCTTCAGCCTCCTGAGGTTGAAGAGGCGCTGCTGCGCCTTCTTCACGATGCTGTCTGTGTGAGTGGACCAATTCAGTTTGTCTGTGATGTGTATGCCAAGGAACTTAAAACTTGCTACCCTCTCCACCACTGTTCCATCGATGTGGATAGGGGGGTGTTCCCTCTGCTGTTTCCTGAAGTCCACAATCATCTCCTTAGTTTTGCTGACGTTGAGTGTGAGGTTATTTTCCTGACACCACACTCCGAGGGCCCTCACCTCCTCCCTGTAGGCCGTCTCGTCGTTGTTGGTAATCAAGCCTACCACTGTTGTGTCGTCCGCAAACTTGATGATTGAGTTGGAGGCGTGCGTGGCCACGCAGTCGTGGGTGAACAGGGAGTACAGGAGAGGGCTCAGAACGCACCCTTGTGGGGCCCCAGTGTTGAGGATCAGCGGGGTGGAGATGTTGTTGCCTACCCTCACCACCTGGGGGCGGCCCGTCAGGAAGTCCAGTACACAGTTGCACAGGGCGGGGTCAAGACCCAGGGTCTCGAGCTTGATGACGAGCTTGGAGGGTACTATGGTGTTGAATGCCGAGCTGTAGTCGATGAACAGCATTCTCACATAGGTATTCCTCTTGTCCAGATGGGTTAGGGCAGTGTGCAGTGTGGTTGAGATTGTATTGTCTGTGGACCTATTTGGGCGGTAAGCAAATTGGAGTGGGTCTAGGGTGTCGGGTAGGGTGGAGGTGATATGTTCCTTGACTAGTCTCTAAAAGCACTTCATGATGACGGAAGTAAGTGCTACGGGGCGGTAGTCGTTTAGCTCAGTTACCTTAGCTTTCTTGGGAACAGGAACAATGGTGGCCCTCTTGAAGCATGTGGGAACAGCAGACTGGTATAGGGATTGATTGAATATGTCCGTAAACACACCGGCCAGCTGGTCTGCGCATGCTCTGAGGGCGCGGCTGGGGATGCCGTCTGGGCCTACAGCCTTGCGAGGGTTAACACGTTTAAATGTCTTACTCACCTCGGCTGCAGTGATGGAGAGTCCGCATGTTTTCGTTGCAGGCCGTGTCAGTGGCACTGTATTGTCCTCAAAGCGGGCAAAAAAGTTATTTAGTCTGCCTGGGAGCAGGACATCCTGGTCCGTGACTGGGCTGGTTTTCTTTTTGTAAAAAAGAGTTTGAATTTGAGATTTTTGGTTCCAACCGCCAGGTCTTTGTGAGATGCAGAGTAGGACACCGTTATGTGTGGTTCCCACTGGGAAGCATAGAGGAGGAGGTGTGATAGTGCGGGGGTGCTTTGCTGCTGACACTGTCTGTGATTTTTTTAGAATTCAATGCACATGTAACCAGCATGGCTACCACAGCATTCTGTAGCGATTCGCCTTCCCATCTGGTTTGCGCTTCGTGGGATTCTAATTTGTCATTCAACAGGACAATGACCTAACACACCTCCAGGCTGTGTAAGGGCTAGTTGACCAAATCAAATCAAATAACATTTATTTATATAGCCCTTCTTACATCAGCTGATATCTCAAAGTGCTGTACAGAAACCCAGCCTAAAACCCCAAACAGCAAGCAATGCAGGTGTAGAAGCACCAAGAAGGAGAGTGAGATGCATCAGATGAACTGGCCTCCACAATCACCCAAACTCAACCCAATTGAGATGTTTTGGGATGAGTTGGATCACAGAGTGAAGGAAAAACAGCCAACAAGTGCTCAGCCTATGTTGAAACTCCTTCAAGACTGTTGGAAAAGAATTCCAGGTGAAGCTGGTTGAGAGAATGCCAAGAGTGTGCAAAGCTGTCATCAAGGCAAAGGGTGGCTACTTTGAAAAATCTAATATATCTATTTTGATTTGTTAACACTTTTTTGGTTACTACATGATTCCATATGTGTTGTTTCATAGTTTTGATGTCTTCACTATTATTCTACAATGTAGAAAATAGTTTTAAAAAATAAAGAAAAACCCTTGAATATATTTAATTGTTTCCAATTTCGTTAAATATTTGTTACACATAATCTTTTGGTTCAACCATAATGCATAACAAGCATCATCAGGGGGAACAGATTGTGTGTATGCTGATAAGCTGTAGAGATAATACAGTATATGAATTTTTAAGACTTGTTCAAATATAATTGTTCATAAAAGAAAACTCTGCTAACTATAGCATACAAGGATCATAACATGAATAGTGTGAGGAAGAGTACAAATGAGTCAGACAACTTCCCGACGGCCTCAACATCGTTATCAGCTTGATGATGTGCCGAAGACTGATGGCAATATAAGCTAGTCTAGACCATTTAAAGTTATTTCCAAACCGATTCGACGTTGAAGTACTGAGCCTATTCTAGTGTTTATCCGACCACTCGATAGCCCCTTTTAAAACATCATCTATTGCTTAATTAAACTTGGCAAATGTGAAATGTGAATGCGTGTATCCAGCGAGGAGTTAGCACTTCATTGTCCCTTCATTTAGGACCAACGACACTGTCCTAATGAAGATGCCGTTGAGATTTATTGCCATTACGCACCGCAATTAAAGCATTTTGCTTGAGCACTTTGGGCTTTGACTCGGCTGTCGCACATCACATGTCGACATTTTCTGCTTCTGCGAGTCTCTGAGGAATCACAAAATCCCCAAGTCATTGGTCGACGGCGGGCTGTGGTGGCGTCTCGGAGCCGCTCAGTATAACAACATAGTGAGCACTCCATTGAAACGTGTGAAATTGTAATCAGAGATGATGTGGGGAGAAAGCTGTAATTAATGTCGTCTGTCACCAAGATTATGGTGGTACATTTGGAGGATGTGCAAAGCGGCAAGAGAGACATTAGCTAAATGATGTGCTGTGTGGGTGATGTTCGACTCAGTAATGCAGGCATGGGCATATTTAAATGTTATCATCAGAACATCAATCAATTAACTCTAGTGACATGAAATGTGAGTAAAAATGTCAGGCAACAATCAGGAGATCTGGAGCATGAATTGAAACAAGGGAGACACACACCGGCTCAGACGTACAAGTTGACACAAAATCTTTATTGAAAACTCTCATACCAGCCTCTCACACCAGCCTTACAGACACATTGGCCAACACACTTACTGTACTCCACATACTTTCTCTCAAACCGATGTGGACTGATACTTCCCTTTCTCTCAAATCGACGTGGACTGACACTTCCCTTTCTCTCAAACCGATGTGGACTGATACTTCCCTTTCTCTCAAACTGATGTGGACTGATACTTCCCTTTCTCTCAAACCGACGTGGACTGATACTTCCCTTTCTCTCAAACCGACGTGGACTGATACTTCCCTTTCTCTCAAACTGATGTGGACTGATACTTCCCTTTCTCTCAAACCGATGTGGACTGACACTTCCCTTTCTCTCAAACCGATGTGGACTGACACTTCCCTTTCTCTCAAACCGATGTGGACTGATACTTCCCTTTCTCTCAAACCGACGTGGACTAATACTTCCCTTTCTCTCAAACTGATGTGGACTGATACTTCCCTTTCTCTCAAACCGATGTGGACTGATACTTCCCTTTCTCTCAAACCGACGTGGACTGATACTTCCCTTTCTCTCAAACCGATGTGGACTGACACTTCCCTTTCTCTCAAACTGATGTGGACTGATACTTCCCTTTCTCTCAAACCGATGTGGACTGATACTTCCCTTTCTCTCAAACCGACGTGGACTGATACTTCCCTTTCTCTCAAACCGATGTGGACTGATACTTCCCTTTCTCTCAAACCGATGTGGACTGATACTTCCCTTTCTCTCAAACCGACGTGGACTGATACTTCCCTTTCTCTCAAACCGATGTGGACTGATACTTCCCTTTCTCTCAAACTGATGTGGACTGATACTTCCCTTTCTCTCAAACCGACGTGGACTGATACTTCCCTTTCTCTCAAACCGATGTGGACTGATACTTCCCTTTCTCTCAAACCGATGTGGACTGACACTTCCCTTTCTCTCAAACCGACGTGGACTGATACTTCCCTTTCTCTCAAACCGACGTGGACTGATACTTCCCTTTCTCTCAAACTGATGTGGACTGATACTTCCCTTTCTCTCAAACTGATGTGGACTGATACTTCCCTTTCTCTCAAACCGTTGTGGACTGATACTTCCCTTTCTCTCAAACCGACGTGGACTGATACTTCCCTTTCTCTCAAACTGATGTGGACTGATACTTCCCTTTCTCTCAAACCGATGTGGACTGATACTTCCCTTTCTCTCAAACTGATGTGGACTGATACTTCCCTTTCTCTCAAACCATTGTGGACTGATACTTCCCTTTCTCTCAAACCGACGTGGACTGATACTTCCCTTTCTCTCAAACTGATGTGGACTGATACTTCCCTTTCTCTCAAACCGATGTGGACTGATACTTCCCTTTCTCTCAAACCGATGTGGACTTATACTTCCCTTTCTCTCAAACCGATGTGGACTGATACTTCCCTTTCTCTCAAAACAATGTGGACTGATACTTCCCTTTCTCTCAAACCGACGTGGACTGATACTTCCCTTTCTCTCAAAACAATGTGGACTGATACTTCCCTTTCTCTCAAACCGACGTGGACTGATACTTCCCTTTCTCTCAAACCGATGTGGACTGATACTTCCCTTTCTCTCAAACAGATGTGGACTGATAGTTCCTTTTCTCTCAAGCCATGTAGATTGATAGCGCAACAACACACACTTTCATTAGGCGTCGCTCTACCCCGGCTCAGGGATGTATATTACTGATTGCTTCGCCAACGGCGGACGTCTCGACAAGCTATAATAGATGAGACAACACAACAAGGCGGGTAGCCGGAAGACTGAGGTCGAGGCGGAGTACGACAGGCTATCCCATCAGTCTCAGTGTGTCAGCCTCTTCTCCCAGCAGACAAATTAAGGCCTGAGGAGGAGTCGAGACGAGTAAACGGATCTCTCTCCCCCAGCTGAAGGATTCATCAATGGGCTGGGTTAAACAGGACTAACATGTATCAGTGTCACGTTATTCCTGTGGAGAGAGAGGGGAGAATTCTGGTGGTGGTGGGTAGGAAGTGGTAAAAGTCAACCCTGTTGGATTGATTTGTGAGACAGAGATGCTGTTTTCTGTCTGAATGGGAGGAGGTGCGTGGGGGAGGAGACTCCCTGGGGTTGTGTGTTGAACGGAATGGCGCTCAGCCGCACATATTATGTCAACACCAACCGGCATCCACTGTTATGGATGCATTGTGGGAATTGTAGTGAAAAACTCATCCCAAATCAGTTGATAAGATAAGGAATACAAGGTCTTATAAGAAGAAACCTTATAGAGAAGCGAGACCTCCACTGTCATGTACACCTTTATGATGCCTCTGGACAGCAGGATGAGAAGCTAGAGAAAGAGATGGAGAAAGGGGGATATGTGGTAAAGATAGATGAGAACAGAGGACAGAAACCCCTCAGCTAATGACAGGCTACTCTGCATCACTGCACTGACTAATGAGCTCTCTGACAATGGTGAGCTGTAGGACCGGTCAGTGTGTGCGTGTGTTAGAGAGAAAGACTAAGAGAGTGCATGAGGTGTGTGTTCACTCAAAAATGTGGTGTGCTGAGAGAGAGAGAGAGAGAGAGAGAGAGAGAGAGAGGGAGAGAGAGAGAGAGTGTGACTGACTGACTGACTGACTGACTGACTGACTGACTACAGTATCTACAGTACCTTGCTATAGCCTCCAGACTCTAAGAACCAATCCTGCATGACAGTAGTTCACTCTCTTAATAATTCACATCATATTGATTTAGCTACCTTAGAGCGCACTCCTCCAATGCCCTGAGAGAGAGAGATAGAGGGAGAGAGCCAGAAGGAGAGAGAAAGAGAGAATATCCACCTGTATGGCTTCACTTTCACACTGATGGAGGACAGCAGCATGTCAGAGAGATAAGCTGGTTCTCACATCACCTGTACACTGCAATCGGCTTGACTATTCAGGGAAATATGTAATCACTGCCTCGGCCTGATAACATGTTTGAACACTGGTATTAGTTATGAGTAAAGATTGACAAAAATCTTAAAAGGACCGTCGTATAAGTACTGACTAGTTTCAAAACTTGATGATGATAATGACGATAACGATTTGTCAAAATGTACATTTTTTGCTTCCATTTAATCACGTCACTTTGGAGGTGAAGCCGAATGACTCACCGAGTGAGAAAGATTAAATGGTAATGAGTGTCTGGCCTAACGCTGCTGTTCTTCTGCTCAACCTCTTATCAGAGAGCCAAGAGGAGAATTAGTATTCCTCTATTGTCAAAACGCTGGTCCGTAAACTCTGCTCTTCAAATATTCATTAGCTTCTTCTGAAAAAAATTGTCTGGTGCTCTCCTCAGATGTATAATTCAAATGATGGGACGGTTGGATTTGGTGACATTTCCCTCCTAAAGACGCCTCTATCACTCACGCCAGTGAGTGTGTTTTAAGGAGATGTTAAAAAGGTATCATTTACTGGAAGCATTAAGGGCACTTTAATTCATCCTCCGGTTAATTGCAAAAGAGGGAGAAAGATGTTCCTCAGGAGAGGAACTGGGCCTCACAGAGGTTGAGTGTGTTGGGTTTTTCCTCTAAGTGTATCGCCATCTAGTGGAAACTAGTGGAGATTTGTGACGTTTCAGAACCTGTGATAAGCGAATGAGTGAGTTTAAAAACGACTAGTCCAGGATCAGACCTGTCTTCATCCTCCTAATGGTTAAGGTTAGGGTTGAGGGTGGTTCTAGATCTGTTACTTAACGTCTACTTCTACCTCAAGTCTGTGAAGAAAGACTTCTCAGCTGGATCATACAGTGAGGACTATTTTAGAGTTCTTTACCACACTGTATACATAGTGCTACATGCATTCTAAAATCCATGTCTATGGCCTGGTAGATATTATAACCCAATCTTAACTAGCACTAAACCTGTGAAATATTTATAATATATGTATTATATTAGTCCAAATATTATTTTTTTAAGTTGCTTATGCGTTGTTCTTCCATAATTATGTACAACTCCATACACGAATAACAAATTCATACCAGCTGAATGAGAGTATGATGACATAATATATAATAATTATAATTAAAATGATAATAATAATATAAATATATATATATATATGCCATTTAGCAGATACTTATATCCAAAGTGACTTACAGTGCGTGCATACATTTTACTTATGAAATTCGACATGTTTTACATATGACATGACATCAGAACATCGGTATTATCATGGGTAGTGTTCTGGCGTGGGTGGTCAGGTTGGTGGACTACACTCTTAGAAAAAAAGGGTGCTATCTCGAACGCAAAAGGGTACTTTGGCTGTCCCCATAGGAGAATCCTTTCAAAATACCTTTTTGGTTCCAGGCAGAACCCTTTTCGGTTCCATGTAGACCCCTTTCCACGGAGGGTTCTACCGGGAACAAAAAAAGGGTTGTCCTATTGGGACAGTCAAAGAACCCTTTTACAACTCTTTTTCCCCTAACAGTGTACTATACTAGACTGTCCTGATGGTATTGTGCTAAACGACTGCCCTCTGCTGGATCTATAGTGGACTATCCTATCACTGTTGAGATGAGTATTACAGTATGATAAGCATTATGTATGGTTAGTCAAATCATACATAATCATAGAGCTAATGGGGATCCTAAATCCTAATAATTAGGACCACTGTAACGCCAAACCTGAAGTTCATAATAACATCTACAGAATATCATAGTGTACTGTGCATAAAGAGTAACATGAATGATGACTGTATGCCTGCCCCCATTGTCACTCCTGGTACAAATTACCTCAAGGTTTTTCCTCAGTATGTAATCTGACCAGGAAATACTGTGAGCTTAGTATGAGTTGTGATAATGCGTGAATGAACAACCAAAAAAAATCGAATGAAATCAAATTTTTTATTTGTCACATGTGCCAAATACCTGATCCACCTTTCCAAGGTAGACAGCGGTGACATGCAATATAGGCTAAATGAATTGATGTTACCGAGACACTCCAGCCTTGGTTTGATTAAGCGTATAATTGCGTACACTGTACACTCTGTTTAAGTAATGTGGTCATTTGATCAATAGAATGTTTAATTGACAGTGGGTGACTGATGGAAAGTTACTATTGCATTTTCTCCTGGTATAAGGTGTCCAAAGATCTGCGGACTGTACCAATATTTAAAAAGCAATGGAATGGAACCAAGTAAGAGGAAAAAAAATGTAATATGCTTTCTAGGTATAGCCCACAGTAAAACATGGGGATGTATATGAATGTTTACTTAACCTTATAAAAACATTCGCGGAGAAGAGTTGTCACTAAAGTATTGCTAATGTACATTGGGCTTTTCTCTAATTCCGTTATTTATTTCTCACACTGTACTGTGTCCATATTGGGACATCCTCAGTCTCAGCGGAAACAGTCCTAATATGGACGACATGTCTTTTACCTGGAAGCTGAGATGATACCAACAGCCTGTGTCTGTTTGAGACCCAGGCACAAATAGGCATCTTGAGTTGCCTTTCATCTCTGTCTCATCCCAATTATTCCAGCACCCAGCTCCATTCCACCAACGTCACTGTGACTTTAATTGACAGGGGAACCTGGCTATTCTCACCCTGAACACTGTCCAGTCTACAGACTACAGAGTCGTTTCCATGCATATTGCACCTCACCCCTGTGAGATCTTTTACCCTTGGCCACATTGGGGCGACCTTGTGGTATCAGTGTCCCTACTATGTAGGCCTAGAGCCCAGTCTAAAGCTGAGCTCTCCTCACACATGATACGGGGGTGGGGCCATTTAGGGATCAGAAGCACCTTCCAACTGGAGCAAGAGGGGCATCACTTTTCCAAGTGAAAGCTATTCATTGACCTGCTAAAAAGCTTTGACCTTTTGAATTGCAGTACTGCATTTAATGACTTACAGTGAGTTACAAATGTACAACAGCATGTTAGGATAATGGGTTCACGCAGTCTATGGTGAACTTATTTTCGATGATGGTTTGGAGAAATGATAGGCAGGTATTCTTGCTTAAAAGCTGTGGTACAGCTTCTTACTCGAGCTCCTTCCATTAACCTTTTACTGGACATAGTGGTGGATGGACTGTTCGTCGTTGTAACAGCGTTGGTACGGTATTATACGTAAAGCTTAGCCGTGTGACAAATGTGTTTCTCTTAGCTCAGCTGCTTTTGAGGAAGGGATCCTCTGTAAGAGGCTCATAGGAACCATGCTTGAAGGGGTTTGAGATAGGATGAACTAACAGGCCACTTACCTGCTATCTCCACCCAAACAGAGGAATCTGGGCTCTTATATGCTCAGGAAAATGCTGTGGCTGTGTGTCTGAGGAGTTCAGCCTCATGTTCATCCTCTAAGCGGTTTAGTTGCCAATCCAACGGTCGAGACACGACCTAGGAGGAGTCTGACCTAGGAGGAGTCGAGACACGGCCTAGGGCTTCTAACAGAGAGTGGAGTTTTTTAGTATATTATCTATAGAATTGATTCTCAACAGTAATTCGCATGGGCCATCCATAAGGTGCATGTTTTTGTTCTAGCCCGGCACTAGCATAGCTGATTCATGTTGCATGTCATTTTGTGGTTTTGTGGTGGACATCTATGCTTACCAAGTGTCTGCTCAGGTACAACGGAATGTCAACAAAACAGTATCCCAAGTTTAATTTGATATGATAAATGATTGATAGATGGTTGTAATGTCCATTTGAATATCAACTCTCAAGTGGCTACAGTGAGGAAAAGGCCATGGTCAACTTCAGCTTTCCTTATCTCTGTCTTTTAGCAATTAGCATACCATATCTTTATTCAACCAGTCAACAAGGACATTTAAAGGACAAGCTGGAGCTCTCTTTTCAAATGACTTGTATAATTGCTTATTGTGTTTCCTCTTGAAAACAAAACCAGGTAAATGATCGCAATTAACTTTAAATTTGAGCCTTTAGTTTAATTAACGTCCAAGCCATGGCTTAATTTCACTGTTTTAAACCCCCCTTTCTGGTGATATCAGGGGTCTTTTTGGAATGGCTCTCTGGGTAATAATACAGACTGACGACTAACACATTATTGGCCCGTCTTTCTTTAGGATTACTTGCGGGTCAAATTATTCTGTGAGATGTCCGAATTTATTTAAAATTAATGGCCGCTCCAGATGCCATGATTATGACACTAATGAGTTGTGGTGTCACAAAGCTTTCGGCAAAGTAACCATGCCAACATTGATCGACACCCAGATTAAAGATTTAGGAAGGGAAGGGGGGACAGGTAGAAAGTGGAAAGACAGAAAGACAGTGGCATTGGTCCCAAATGACACCCTATTTCATATATATTCTGACCAGAGTCTATAGGGCTACTACATAACAAACTTGTTTGGGACGCAACAAGCGACATGCAAAATGGGGATTGGACCAACACCATTTGTTTATTGTGGATCCAGAGGGAGAGTCGATGTGATTGGTCGAGGAAGAGTGTTGACTGCTATAAGATGACAACATGTTCCTCTAATGATCCTCTTATGTCCTTATGCCAATCAATCTGTTTGCGCTGAGAGCAATATAAGACCAAATGGAGAAAGAAGAAAGATCTCTCTATATATACAGTAGCATGGTTGAAGTGTGTTTAGTCACAATCCCCACTAGAGGGTGATGCTAACTTTCATATGTTTATGTCAGATAGCATTAGGACATCTCTCAATCTATTGGAACTGAATTATTCCAAAATAGTAATTGAAACCCAATTTGATGAGTTCAATATCAAGTCAAGGCCACAACGAGAATTCATTGATGATCATTCACAAATTTCAGCAGCTCATATTTGAAGACTGCTGAGTTGTCCAGATACTTCTCATGCCATATGTTCCCATAGTGTTTCTCCCTCCCTTTCCTTGTACAGCAACGAGTGAATAAGTAATTTAGTTATGGTGAGGACAATGTACACAATACAATAAGTTGCTACACAAGTCAAACAAGTTAAAAATCTCAGTATAGTACAGGTCTTTTCAATGAGTTTCATGTTGCCACCTGGGCAGGATATCACATTACCCTATGGTCTTACTTTGGCTGAGTGCCCTATAAGGGAAACTGAATCCCTCTCACCAATACCAGTTATTGTGTAAGATTATCGAGCCCTTCTATTTCCTCTGCCCTCAGTACCCAACAGGCCTGGGCTCCGGTTTCACTAGCATGGCTCTCTCGTCTTGTCTAACTAAGGAGTACCCTGTTTGAATGCTCCAATTGATTCTGTTTGATGACATCCCCATAGAGAGTTTGACTGTAGCATTGCTGTACCATAGAAGCACAGAAGAACCCCCTACAAAGGGTAAAGGAGCAGTTTGCAATATATTTGTCCCTTGAGGGATTGAGACAAAATGTATCTCCAAATTAGTCATAATTAAAACACACATAGAAAGGAATAGATAGATCCATCTGAATCAATAAATGTGCACTCACAATGTCCCTACCAATCAGTCCTGCTCAGTCAATACGATGCAGAGGAAGCTAGTGGGAAAAGCTACAGGAAAACGGGCTCATCATAATGGCTGTTTCCATATGTTTAATGTATTTGATACCATTCTATTTATTAAATTCCAGCCATTACTATTTGCCAGTTCCCCTATAGCTCCCCACCAGCAACACTTCAGTTTTTCTTCCGTATTCCTTGTTTTGTAGGCTAGGAATGAGCCTCAAATGTGCATTGTCAAGAGAATGTATGGTGCGGTATACCTCAGGGCAGTTGCCTTGGGCCGTTAATCATCTCTATTTAAAAAAGATTTGCAACTTTTCTTACAAGAAGCTAAAATGACTATGTACAGTATGGTGATGATTGCACACTACACATCAGCACCTACAGCGAGTGACCTCACTGAGACTCTTAGCAAGGAGTTACAGTCAGAATCAGAATGGGTAATCAACAATAAACTGGTCTTGAATATAGTTGAAGTCAGAAGTTTACATACTTAGGTTGGGGTCATTAAAACTGTTTTTTCAACCACTCCACAAATTTCTTGTTAACAAACTATAGTTTTGGCAAGTCAGTTAGGACATCTACTTTGTGCATGACACAAGTCATTTTTCCAACAATTGTTTACAGACAGATTATACTTCACTTATAATTCACTGTATCACAATTCCAGTGGGTCAGAAATGTACATACACTAATTTGACTGTGCCTTTAAACAACTTGGAAAATTCCAGAAAGGGATGTCATGGCTTCAGAAGCTTCTGATGGGCTAATTGACATAATTTGAATCAATTGGAGATGTACCTGTTGATGTATTTCAAGGCCAACCTTCAAACTCAGTGCCTCTTTGCTTGACATCATGGGAAAATCCATAGAAATCAGCTAATACCACAGAAATCAAATTCTAGACCTCCACAAGTCTGGTTCATCCCTGGGAGCAATTTCAAATGCCTGAAGGTACCAAATGCATCTGTACAAACAATAGCACACAAGTATAAACACCATGGGACTACGCAGCTGTCATACCGCTCAGGAAGGAGACGTGTTCTGTCTCCTGTCTCCGTACTTGGTGCGAAAAGTGCAAATCAATCCCAGAACAACAGCAAAGGACCTTGTGAAGATACTTGAGGAAACAGGTACAAAAGTATCTATATCTACAGTAAAACGAGTCCTATTTCAAAATAACTTGAAAGGCCACTCAGCAAGGAAGAAGCCACTGCTCCAAAACCGCCATAAAAAAGCCAGACTATAGTTTGCAACTGCACATGGGGACAAAGATCATACTTTTTGGAGAAATGTCCACTGGTCTGATAAAACAGAAATAGAACTGTTCGGCCAGAATGACCATTGTTATGTTTGGAGGAATAAGGGGGAGGCTTGCAAGCTGAAGAACACCATCCCAAACTTGAAGCACGGGGGTGGCAGCATCATGTTGTGGTGGTGCTTGGCTGCAGGAGGGACTGGTGCTCTTCACAAAATAGATGGCATTATGAGGCAGGAAAATGATGTAGATATATTGAAGCAACGTCTCAAGATATTAGTCAGGAAGTTAAAGCTTGGTCGCAAATGGGTCTTTCAAATGGACAATGACCCCAAGCACACTTCTAAAGTTGTGGCAAAATGGCTTGAGGACAACAAAGTCAAGGTATTGAAGTGGCCATCACAAAGCCTTGACCTCAATCCTATAGAACATTTGTGGGCAGAACTGAAAAATCATGTGCGAGCAAGTAGGCCTACCAACCTGACTCAGTTACACCAGCTCTGTCAGGAGGAATGGGCCAAAATTCACCCAACGTATTGTGGGAAGCTTGTGGAAGGCTACCTGAAACGTTTGACCCAAGTTAAACAATTTAAAGGCAATGCTACCAAATACTAATTGAGTGTATGTAAACTTCTGACCCACTGGGAATGTGATGAAAAAAATAACAGCTGAAATAAATAATTCTCTGTACTATTATTCTGACATTTCACATTCTTAAAATAGAGTGGTGATCCTAATTGTCCTAAAACAGGGATTTTTTACAAGGATTAAATGTCAGGAATTGTGAAAAACTGAGTTTAAATGTATTTGGCTAAGGTGTAAGTTAATTTCCGACTTCAACTGTACATCTAAAGCCAAAAGCATTGCATCTGGTTCAAAGCATTCTCTTAGACCTTAACCTCAACTGGAGTTGTGCATAAAGGGTGTGACCATTGAACAAGTTGAAGACGTTGAGCTCCTAGAAGTAAAATTGGATGATAAGTTATCATGGTCAAGTCACATTGACAAAGTAGTTGTTGTGATGATGGGGAGATGTCTGTCATTTATGAAAAGATATTCTGCGTTTTTGACACAAAAATGACAGTACTAGATACTCAGGCTCTGATCTTGTCCCATCTTGATTACTGTCCGGTAATATGGTCAAGTGCAGCAAAGAAAGACCAAGCAAAGTTGAATGCGGCTCAAAACAGATCAGCACCCCTTGCCCTTAACTGCACATACAGAACTGACATCATCAACATGCATCATAGTCTTTCATGGTTGTGGGTTGAGGAGAACTATACTACTCCTCTTCTAGTTTTTTTTAGAAACATTTATGTGTTGAAAATGCATTACCACTTGTATAACCTATTTGCATACACTTCAAACAGACATACATACCCCACTAGGCACGCCACTGTGGGTTTCTTCACGGTACCCAAAACAAAAACAGATTTAATGAGTTGCTCAGTTATGTATAGAGCCATGTCATCGTGGAATGCTCTGCCACCAGAGGTTACTAAGGCAAAAAGCAAGTTTAGCTTCAAAACTGGTATCACAGCGCCTCTGCTCTTTCAAAATGCCTAATTTAACTATAATGTACAGTACCAGTAAAAAGTTTGGACACACCTACTAATATCAGGGTTTTTCTTTATTTTGACTATTTTCTAGATTGTAGAATAACAGTGAAGACATCAAAACTATGAAATAACACATATGGAATCATGTAGTAACCAAAAAAGTGTTAAACAAATCTAAATATATTTTATATTTGATATTCTTCAAAGTAGCGACCCTTTGCCTTGATGGCAGCTTTGCACACTCTTGGCATTCTCTCAATCATTTTCATGAGGTAGTCATCTGGAATGCATTTCAATTAACAGGTGTGCCTTCTTAAAAGTTAATTTGTGGAATTTCTTTCTTTTTTGAGCCAATCAGTTGTGTTGTGACAAGGTAGGGGTGGTATACAGAAGATAGTTCTATTTGGTAAAAGACCAAGTCCATATTATGGCAAGACCAGCTCAAATAAGCAAAGAGAAATGAAAGTCCATCATTACTTTAAGACGTGAAGGTCAGTCATTGCGGAAAACGTCAAGAACTTTGAAAGTTCCTTCAAGTGCAATCACAAAAACTATCAAGCGCTATGATAAAACTGGCTCTCATGAGGACCGCTACAGGAAAGGAAGACCCAGAGTAACCTCTGCTGCGGAGGACAAGTTCATTAGAGTTACTAGCCTCAGAAATTGCAGCCCAAATAAATGCTTCACAGAGTTCAAGTAACAGACACATCTCAACATCAACTGTTCAGAGGAGACTGCGTGAATCAGGTCTTCATGGTCGAATTTCTGCAAAAAAAACTCTACTAAAGGACACCAATAATAAGAAGAGACTTGCTTGGGCCAAGAAAAAATGAGTCCAAATCTGAGATGTTTGGTTCCACAAAGTAGAGACAAAGAGTAGGTGAACAGATGATCTCTGCATGTGTGGTTCCCACCGTGAAGCTGTCACACCCTGATCTGTTTCTACTGTCTTGTGATTGTCTCCACCCCCTCCAGGTGTCGCTTATTATCCCTGGTGGATATATCCCTGTGTTTCCTGCCTCTCTGTGCCAGTTCATCTGTTAAGTTTTTCAAGTCAACCAGCATTTTTCCCGTACTCCTGCTTCTATTCTCTTTTGCTAGTCCTCCCGGTTTTTGACCCTTGTCTGTTTTTTGGACTCCGTACCCGCCTGCCTGACCACTTTGCCTGCCCTGACCTCGAGCCTGCCTGCCACTCTGTACCTCCTGGACTCTGAACTGGTTTTGACCTTTTGCCTGTCCACGACCATTCTCTTGCCTACCCCGTTTGGATTGTTTAATAAATATTAAGACTCAAACTATCTGTCTCTCGTGTCTGCATCTGGGTCTTGCCTTGTGCCCTTATAGTACGAACTGGCCATGACAGACCCAGCAGACTTGGACCAACTCTGCCAAGCTGTCTCCCTGCAGGGAGCCACCATTGGGAGGCATGACGAGTTACTACAGGACCTTTTGGAAGGGCTTCGTTCTCTGATGGAATGACATGACTAAGGGTTTAAGGTTATTATGGAGCAAGTCAGGGAGTTAGCTCATAGGCAGCCTGCCACCTCTGAGAACCCCCAACCACCCAGTAACTTTTTCCCTATTAGTGGTGAGTTTATACAGCCTAACCCTGCTCCCAGAGAACCCCCCTTACCTCCCCTAGAGTGAAATTCTGGGGATCCTGGTACCTGCCGGGGTTTTCTTTCTCAGTGCTCTCTTATTTTTGAGCTACAGCCATCTTCGTTTTCTTTGGACCGATCGAAGATAGCGAATATTATAACGCTAATGTTGGGAAGGGCGCACTCCGAGGCTAAGGCAGGTTGGGAGCAACAATCCGACAGTTGTTGTCATCTGGAGGATTTCATGGCATAGGTGAGGAAGGTGTTCGATTCTCCGGTATTCGGGAGAGAGGCATCCCGAAAACTTCTTGAATTACGTCAAGACTCCCGTAGTGTGGCAGACTATGCTGTTGAATTTCGCACATTGGCCACCGAGAGTGCCTGGAATCCGGAATCTCTTTTTGATACCTTCTTCACGGATTATCCGAGGTGGTAAAAGATGAGCTAGCTGCTCTGAAATTACCGGTGCACCTCGATTTTCATGGACGTCTAAGGGTGCGCAGGAGTGAGAGGAGGTCTGGCCTAGGTCACACTTGTTCATCCGCAGAGGCTCACTCATCTTCGAAGGAATCCGGAAGTCACCGAAGGCTGTTTTTCCGAGAGGATCTGAAGCCACCCGAGCTCCCTCAAGAATCATCGGCGACGGATGAGTCAGATACTCCAAAACCTATGCAACTGGGCAGAGCTAGGTTATCACCTAGGGAACGTTCACATAGGCTAAGTTCCAACAGTTATCTGTACTGTGGTGCTGCAGGACATTATATAGCCATCTGCCCAGTTAAGAGACCTATATCTGTAGTAGGTACAAGTACTCTGGTGAGCCAGACTGGGAATGCTCTAAATCCCATCAACCACATTCCTTTTTGTGATAGTGCTGTGGGGAGACCAGTCTAAATCTCTCTGGGTGCTCATTGACTCTGGGGCGGATGATAGTTTTATGGATGCTACCCTAGTTTCTGAATTAGGTATCCCCACTCAACCCCTCTCTGTTCCCATGGACGCTAGAGCACTGGATGGCCGCTCCATTGGTAGAGTTACCCACAGCACTGTTAGTCTACAGGGTTCAGGAAATCACAGTGAGGCTATACAGCTTCTCCTCGTTGAGTCTCCCCATGTTCCTGTTGTTTTGGGATTTTCTTGGCTCAAAAAAACACAACCCCGTTATTGACTGGACCACAAGTTCAACTCTTGGTTGGAGTCCGTTCTGCCATTCCCATTGCCTCAAAGCAGCGCACCCTTCCCCGAGACTGTCTCCTCAGGGATTAAGTCATGTCTCGGATTTCTCTGCTATCCCCACAGAGTACCACAACCTCCTGGAAGTCTTCAGCAAGGCACGGGCTACTTCTCTTCCCCAGCACTGTCCATATAATTGTGCCATTGATCTCCTCCCAGGCACCACACCACCTCGTGGTAGGCTATACTCTATATCCGGGCCGGAGACCAAGGCCATGGAGGAGTACATAGAGGAGTCTCTGGCTACTGGGGCCGTCCGTCCGTCTGCATCTCATGCCGGCACACGTTTTTTCTTTGTGGAGAAGAAGGTCAAGACCCTGAGTCCGTGCATTGACTAACGGGATCTAAATGACATTATGGTTAAGAATCGTTACCCCCTACCACCCCTCTCCTCGGCTTTTGAACCTCTCCAGGGGGCCACCATTTTTTCCAAGCTGGACCTTCAGAATGCCTACCACCTGGTTTGGATACGTAAAGGAGATGAGTGGAAGAGAGCATTCATCACAGCCAGCGAACATTATGAGTACCAGGTTATGCCGTTTGGACTCACCAACTGTCTTCCAGGCTCTGGTAAACGATGTGCTCCGGGACATGCTAAACCATTTTGTGTTCGTCTATCTTGACAACATCCTGTTTTTTTAATGGTCTATCACCAAAAACATGTTATTCATTTCAAACAGGTCCTTCAGCGCCTCCTGGAGAACCAATTGTTTGTGAAAGCCGAGAAGTGTGAGCTCCACCGCTCTACAATCTCCTTTCTGGGATATGTCATCACTGAGGGAAAAGTCCAGATGGTCCTGGAAAGGTAAATGCAGTGGTGGATTGGCCTCAACCTATGTCCAGGGTGCAGTTGCAACGTTTCCTGGGTTTTCCTAACTTCTGCTGCCGTTTTATTCAGGGTTACAACACCCTGGCTGCCCCCTCTCTGTACTCATCTCTCCCAAAGTACCGTTCACATGGTCTCCAGCTGTCGACACAGCCTTTGTGGACCTGAAGCATCGGTTCACCACAGCACCCATCCTCATCCATCCGGGTCCGTCCCGTCATTTTGTGGTAGAGATCGATGCTTCTGATGGTGGAGTTGGGGCCATCTTGTCCCAGCGATCTGCCCAGGACCAAAAGCTTCATCCCTGTGCCTTCCTGTCCCATCGTCTCAATCCTGCAGAGAGGAACTACAATGTAGGCAATCAAGAACTCTTGGCGGTCAAGATGGCGTTAAAAAAGGGGAGGCACCGCTACCGCATTGGGCAGAGGGTATGCCCCCTCATTTCATTGGTCCGTTTCCCATCTCTAGAGTCCTTAGTTCCACTGCTGTCCGTCTCTTGTTACCCTGTGCCCTCCGTATTCACCTGTGTCTATAATTAACCCTGTGTCTCACAGCCATTTGTCTTCTGTGCCCAAGCCCACGCCCCTTCCCGTGTTATTGATGGCCATCCGGCATACACAGTGAAACGTTTCCTGGGTGTTCGACCACGGGGCAGGGGTTTCCAGTACCTGGCTGACTAGGAGGGTTACTGCCTGGAGGACAGGTGCTGGGTTCCCGCTAGAGACATCCTCGATCCAGCCCTCATCTTCCACCTCCGACACCCCGGTCAACCAGGCATGCGCCCAGGTAGGACGCCAGGTAGTGCCACTAGAGAGGGGGGGGGGTACTGTCACACCCTGATCTGTTTCTACTGTCTTGTGCTTGTCTCCATCCCCTCCTGGTGTCGCTTACTATCCCTGGTGGATATACAGTGGGGCAAAAATGATTTAGTCAGCCACCAGTTGTACAAGTTCTCCCACTTAAAAAGATGAGAGAGGCCTGTAATTTTCATCATAGGTACATACGTATTTTCCACCATAATTTGCAAATAAATTCATAAAAAATCCTACAATGTGATTTTCTGGATTTTTTTTCTTCTCATTTTGTCTGTCATAGTTGAAGTGTACCTATGATGAAAATTACAGGCCTCTCTTATATTTTTAAGTGGGAGAACTTGCACAATTGGTGGCTGACTAAATACTTTTTTGCCCCACTGTATCCCTGTGTTTCCTGTCTCTCTGTGCCAGTTCATCTGTTAAGTTTTTCATGTCAACCAGCATTTTTCCCGTACTCCTGCTCCTATTCTCTTTTGCTAGTCCTCACAGTTTTTGATTATTATCTGTTTTCTGGACTCCGTACCCACCTGTCTGACCATTCTGCCTGCCCTGACCTCGAGCCTGCCTGCCACTCTGTACCTCCTGGACTCTGAACTGGTTTTGACCTTTCGCCTGTCCATGACCATTCTCTTGCCTACCCATTTTGCATTGTTTAATAAATATCAAGACTCAAACCATCTGCCTCCCATGTTTGCATCTGGGTCTCGCCTTGTGCCCTCATAGAAGCATGGAGGAGGATGTGTGATAGTGTGGGGGTGCTTTACTGGTGACACTGTCAGGGATTTACTTAGAATTCAAGGCACACTTAACCAGCATGACTACCACAGCATCCCATCTGGTTTGCGCTTAGTGGGACTATAATTTGTTTTTCAACAGGGCAATGACCTAACACACCGCCAGGCTGTGTAAGGGTTATTTGACCAAGAAGAAGAGTGATGGAGTGCTGCATCGAGTGACCTTGCCTCCACTATCACCCGACCTCAACCCAATTGAGATGGTCTGGGAGGAGTTGGACCAAAAGCATCCAAAAAGTGCTCAGCATATGTGGGAACCCCCTCAAGACTGTTGAAAAAGCATTCCAGGTGAAGCTGGTTGAGAGAATGCCAAGAGTGTGCAAAGCTGTCATCGAGGCAAAGGGTGTCAAATTTAATGAATCACAAATATGTATATATATTTGTTTAACACTTTTTATATTTGTTTAACACTTTTTTGGTTACTACATGATTCCATATGTGTATTTACAATGTAGAAAATAGCAAAAATAAACAAAAACCCTTGAATGAGTAGGTGTGTCCAAACCTTTGACTGGTGCTGTATTTTTGTTGTCTATTGGTGTCTTTCCAACATATAACTGTTATTTTATTTGAATTTTAATTGAATGTCTTATGTTGTTCTTGTGTATCACTGTTCTCTACACTGTCATGTATTTGTACATTTCATGTGGACTCCAGGAAGAGTAGCTGCTGCATTTTCAATAGCTAATGGGGATCCTAATAAACTTAACCATACAGCCAGCAGGCAAACCTACTCTCTCCAGTACAGTGATTGCGTAATCATGATTCACCCTAACACAGAATATCGGGTAACATTTTACATCCAGATTCCATCTATATATGGTTTCTAACTAGTTAATATAAATAATCAATAAAAAAATGAATATAATCCTCAATTTGACTACTGTAATCAATTCTAATATGTTAATATAAGAGATGAGTGAGCGAGATGTCCAGTTTCCCCCTCCATTAATCATTTGATAGCGCTAACTATATAGTAGCCATTTGTGTTCATCCCTCTGTGTCCACAGATATAAATCAAGTTGGGCCTAGGTCAATAGCCTCCTCTGTCTCCAAATGAATGAAACCTTGTCAAGCTCTGAATGGATCGTTTTTAGAAATCATTCCAACCGCACTGTCATTCTGCAGTCCTTTGTTTAACGATGGTTGATGACGGTTGTCTTTTGTGTGCGTGGGCTTGTGTGTGCGTGTGTGTGTGTGTGTGTGTGTGTGTGTGTGTGTGTGTGTGTGTGTGTGTGTGTGTGTGTGTGTGTGTGTGTGTGTGTGTGTGTGTGTGTGTGTGTGTGTGTGTGTGTGTGTGTGTGTGTGTGTGTGTGTGTGTGTGTGTGTGCGTGTGTGCGTGCGTGCGTGCGTGCGTGCGTGCGTGTGTGTGTGTGTGTGTGCATGAAAGCTTGAAATACTGAAGAGAGAGCTATGACTACCAGGCAAACCAGGAGAGAGAGGAGATTTTCTATCAGTCTTCATCGTTTAGAACAGGCAATCCCTCTTCAACCATCCCTCCGACCTAGTGCCAGGGAATGGATTCAAACTAATGTCTGTACAATGGACATATGATGGGAAATCCCATGCTGCGTTATGCCTAAAGCTCCAGTCTTAACTGCCATTGATAAAGGCTTGGGTTCCCTCCCTGTCTGCTACAGACAGACCACACAACACACCTAGAGGCCAGCAGCAGCTGTCTTAACACTGATCCCAGATCTGGCCTGGCCCCTACTCTGACTGACGGGGTGAAAGAGAGAGTGGAGGGGAGAGACAGAGAGAGTGAGAGAGAGTAAGAGAGAGAAAGGGAGAGAAAGAGAGAGAAAGTATACAAGATAGGAGGAGGGAGAGGGAGAGGGATCAGAAAGCATTAGTCTCTTAGAGGAACATTCTTATTCTAATAGAGGGAGGGAGGGAGGACGGGATGAGAGTAAGGAGGGGGGGATCTTGGGATGATCCAGACAGGGACAGGAAGAGTTGCCACGGCAACCTCTGATCACCCAGACTGGCTGGAGCAGGCAGAGGGAGATGAGATAGTGGGTTGACTCGGTGGGTTGGAGAGCTGCCAGAGGTTTGACAAGAAAACAGGGCCTAATGAACGCTAGGGGGGTGGAGGGGAGAGTAAGGGGGGTTATGGGAACGGGTGGGGATGATGAGTCTGTCTCCATAGAGACCCTCCAATAGACAAGGCAACTGAAACTGTATGTGATGACAAGGATGATTGTACACACACACACGCACACACACACACACACACACACACACACACACACACACACACACACACACACACACACACACACACACACACACACACACACACACACACACACACACACACACCCATGTCCTTGAACACAGCTCTCAAGCAGCTCCCAGCTCTCGTGTCATCACCAATCATTGTCAACAGAAAAACAAATTCCACACAGATTTTGGCCTATTTGCATATCACTGAAATGAGCCAACATCTTCTGGAATAACCACTAGACAATTGTTTTAACATTTGGCACTCTTAAAGATGCAGGAGAGATAGAAGTAACAGTGTATTTTTAGATAAATGAGAAGGAGCCGCAAATGTTTCAAATGTTTCGCTCGTGTCCCAAATGGCACCCTATTCCCTTTATAGTGTGCTGCTTTTATGGGCCCTGGTCAAAGAAGTGCACTATAAAGGGAATAGGGTTCCATTTGGGACAGGTGAATCATCTCCATACTGGACCGTAGTTAGCATGTATGATGACATAAATACATATGAGCATTCTAAACACTGTAGCTACTGTAGCATTGAACAAAACAAGCAATTTATAAATGATTAAGATGAATCTTACAAATCTTCTATAGAGTCAGTATAAACGGTACCTTTGTCTAATTGTCTGAGTACTCTTACTAGCTACCGACGGCCAGACAAAAGACAGGGGATTGCAAGGAATGGAATCATTTGCCATGTAAACAACATCTAAAAAAAGTGGTCGGAATGGGCCACATCTGTATCCTCTTTCATTATCTGAGTGTCCGAGACATCCATTATAGACTCAATACAGCAAAAAGGCCCATTAGAAATAGGCTAGGGATGACGATGGCTACAGTATGTAATACACTTGGTATTACTGTTTCATTTCTTTGGATTCCTTCATCCACTCTCAGTTATTAGTTTTCTATGTGATCTGAGAAGAAGTTCCAAAGAGGCACTTTTGCAGTGTGCTATACCTGAAGAATGGCAGCAAACGCACAAGGTCAGCGTGCGATGATAGAATGTCTTTGAGAGACATTCATGAATATTGTTCACATTTTGTATTTAAACATAGATCTAAACGATTTGGACAAAGGCCATGGAATTAACCAGCGAGCTCAAAATAACTAAGATCAAGATTACGTTTCAGTGGATTACAAGACGTTCTTCAATTCATTATTATATTGTTTTAGGACATTCTCCGGCCATTTCATTTGACAGATTAAGTCATCTCCACCTGTGTGTGTTGCATAATAAACCTACTCATTAGATAGCTCTTTGTGAGTCCACATCTATTAGATAATGTAAGGCGTATCGGTCGTTTAGTATTCTACCAGCAGCAGGCTTCCCAAGTGCTTACATATGTTCCCCCCCCCCTAGAGGACATGTTCATGATTAGGGTTCTAAGCCATGCAACCTATCAACACTTTGTACAGCTTTTTACTGAGAAATTAGGCAAGCACAAAGTGCCTGATACTTATAATAGGAAACTAATAAACCTACTTAACACATGGTCCTAAACGTGTCCTGTTCATTCAATTCTATGCACCTTTCAACATCTTATGAGGCGACATGTTTTTAAGGAGAACATCTATGTCTCCACATTCCCCTCACTCTCACCCTGCCATACACCCACAGCGTTTGGCCCAGAGTGTTGGGTGTGTGGTGATTGAAACAAGGTACAGTGCAGTGTTCCGGGTGATATGTCTGAGGAATGGGGGGGTGACACTTCTTGCTCTGGTGATGACCCGTGGAAGGCCTGTTAGCCTGGATGGTGACAGAAGACAAGGATTCAGATGCACACACACACACGTACATACACACACACACACACACACACACACACACACACACACACACACACACACACACACACACACACACACACACACACACACACACACACACACACACACACACACACACACACACACACACACGTTGGTATCTCTGGAGGTGACAGGACAGGCTATCACTGCCATTCCAACACCTTGGCCCTCGGGCTGCAGCAATCCTTTCCCATCAACCCTGTACCCAAAGTGGAGAAAGCGGTGGAAAATGTGTGGGGCACAAAAAGGTTACAACAACTTGTTCCAGACACTTGTAGAATCCATGCCAATGCTCATTGAAGCTGTTCTGGCTTGTGTTGGCCCAACGACCTATTAAGACACTTTATGTTGGTTCTTCCTTTATTTTAGCAGTTACCTGTAGATTTGACCTTTGAAAACTCGTTACTAGGCTAAATATGAGCATTGATATTTATGTTATTTATTTGAACTTTAATTAACTAGGCAAGTCAGTTAAGAACAAATTCTTATTTGCAATGACGGCCTACCCCAGCCAAACCCGGGCGATTCTGGGCCAATTGTGCGCCGCCCTATGGGACTCCCAATCACGGCCGGTTGTGATACAGCCTGGAATCTAACCAGGGTCTGTAGTGACGCCTCTAGCACTGAGATGCAGTGCCTTAGACCGCTGCGCCACTCTGGAGCCCAATATAAAGATGTGCCAAAATCTAAACATGTGCACATGTGTTTAATATCCACAGAGAGATAGAGAGAGAGAGAGAGAGAGATAGAGCAATAGATTGAGTGAGAAAAAGAGGAGGAATGGGTCATTCCTGGGAGCAGCGAGGCATTTGCCCTGGTGTGATCTGTGGATTAAAGGCCTTGGCTGCTGTTTCTAAATTGCTCCACATGCTGACAACAGATTCACTAAAAATGAATGGACTGACAGAGAGACAGATGCAAGCTTATGATTGGATATTCTCGTTTCAGAAAACAAACTGGCGGACACCCAGATGTTAAATGCAGATGAGCTTTCATGAGTTAAATAAATGCACTGAAAAACCACACATACACACAGTTAAATGAACAGTATTGCATTTTTCATATAGCGTATATCCAACTAACAGTGGTGGAAAAAGTACACAATTGTCATAATTGAGAAAAAATACTGGAAAATGACTCAAGTAAAAGTGAAATTCACCCAGTAAAATATTTATTGAGTAAAAGTCTAAAAGTATTTGATTTTAAATATACTTAAGTATCAAAGTAAATGTAATTGGTCAAATGTACTTAAGTGTCAGTAGTAAAAGTAGAAATAATTTCAAATGTCTTATATTAAGCAAACCAGATGGCACAATCTTCTTGTTCTTTTTATTTGCGGATAGCCAGCGGCACACTCCAACACTCAGACATCATTTACAAATTAAGCATTTGTGTTTAGTGAGTCTGCCAGATCAGATGCAGTAGGGATGACAAGGGATTTTCTCTTTAAACCTTGTGTGGTGTTCATGTTTTTGTTATCCACCCAATGTTCGCTGGTCTGATGGACCCACAACATTATTGAGTTTTTAAAACTATACAGCCATATCAATTTACATAAAAATACTTAATACTTAATACTTAGATGTTGACTTATATCAATTACGAGCAATATAAACAGCATACATGGTTAATATTTGCCATTTACCTCTGCTAGATCACATTTATCAATAAAAACGCAATTTGTTTTTGGGGATAAAATGTGATTTTTTGTAAATAAAAATCCATTATATGTCATGTATTGTCATGTTGTGTCTTTCTGTCCTTTCCTTTCACCCTGTCTCCCTCTGCTGGTCGTACTAGGTTACCGTTTCTGTCCCTTTTTCCCTCTGATTAGGTCCCTATATCTCTCTCTGTTTCTGCTCCTGTCTTTGTCGGATTCTTGTTTGTGTGTCTCATGCCTGAACCAGACTATCATCGTGTTTGCTGCAACCTTGTCCTGTCCTGTCGGAATCTACCTGTCCATCTGAGCCCACGTGTGTTCATCATTAAAGAAACTCTGTTTGTTAATTCGCTTTTGGGTCCTCATTCACGCACCTGACAGAAGAATCCGACCAAGAATGGACCCAGCGACTTCGGATCCTCTCCACTCAGCCGTCGAGATCCAGGGAGCGATGCTAGGCAGACACGAGCAGGAATTGTCTGCTGCTCGACATGCCGTTGAGACCCTGGCCACCCAAGTCTCCAACCTCACAGAACAGGTTCACCATCTCCGCCTCGATCCACCGGCCACTTCCAGGGCTTTCGAATCTCCGGAGCCCAGAATCAATAACCCGCCGTGTTACTCTGGGGAGCCCACTGAATGCCGCTCGTTCCTCACCCAGTGTGATATTGTGTTTTCTCTCCAGCCCAACACTTACGCCAGGAGCACTGCTCGTGTCGCCTACGTCATGTCTCTCCTTACTGGACGGGCTCGTGAGTGGGGCACGGCAATCTGGGAGGCAAGGGCTGAGTGTACTAACCAGTATCAGGACTTTAAGGAGGAGATGATACGGGTTTTTGATCGATCTGTTTTTGGGGAGGAGGCTTCCAGGGCCCTGTCTTCCCTATGTCAAGGCAATCGATCCATAACAGACTACTCTATTGAGTTTCGCACTCTTGCTGCCTCCAGTGGCTGGAACGAGCCGGCTTTGCTCGCTCGTCTTCTGGAGGGTCTCCGCGCAGAGGTAAAGGATGAGATTCTCTCCCGGGAGGTTCCTTCCAGCGTGGATTCCTTGATTGAACTCGCTTTGAGCGACGGGTTGATCTTCGTCACCGAGCTCGTGGAAAGGAGCTCGCGTTCTCCGTTGCCCCCCTCTCCGCATCACTACCATCTTCCTCTGCCGGCTCGGGAGCTGAGCCTATGCAGCTGGGAGGTATCCGCATCTCGACTAAGGAGAGGGAACGGAGAATCACCAACCGCCTCTGTCTCTATTGCGGTTCTGCTGGTCATTTTGTCACTTCATGTCCAGTAAAAGCCAGAGCTCATCAGTAAGCGGAGGGCTACTGGTGAGCGCTACTACTCCTGTCTCTCCTTCAAGATCCTGCACTACCTTGTCGGTCCATCTACGCTGGACCGGTTCGTCAGCTTCCTGCAGTGCCTTAATAGACTCTGGGGCGGAGGGCTGTTTTATGGACGAGACCTGGGCTCGGGAACATGACATTCCTCTCAGACAGTTAAGGGAGTCCACGGCCTTGTTCGCCCTGGATGGTAGTCCTCTCCCCAGGATTCAGCGTGAGACGCTACCTTTAACCCTCACTGTTTCTGGTAATCATAGCGAAACCATTTCTTTTTTAATTTTTCGTTCACCTTTTACACCTGTTGTTTTGGGCCATCCCTGGCTAGTTTGTCATAATCCTTCCATTAATTGGTCTAGTAATTCTATCCTCTCCTGGAACGTCTCTTGTCATGTGAAATGTTTAATGTCTGCTATCCCTCCTGTTTCCTCTGTCTCTTCTTCACAGGAGGAGCCTGGTGATTTGACAGGGGTGCCGGAGGAATATCACGATCTGCGCACGGTGTTCAGTCGGTCCAGGGCCACCTCTCTTCCTCCACACCGGTCGTATGATTGTAGTATTGATCTCCTTCCGGGAACCACTCCCCCCCGGGGTAGACTATACTCTCTGTCGGCTCCCGAACGTAAGGCTCTCGAGGATTATTTGTCTGTAGCTCTTGACGCCGGTACCATAGTCCCCTCCTCCTCTCCCGCCGGAGCGGGGTTTTTTTTTTGTCAAGAAGAAGGACGGGTCTCTGCGCCCCTGCATAGATTATCGAGGGCTGAATGACATAACAGTGAAGAATCGTTATCCGCTTCCTCTTATGTCTTCAGCCTTCGAGATCCTGCAGGGAGCCAGGTTTTTCACTAAGTTGGACCTTCGTAACGCTTACCATCTCGTGCGCATCAGGGAGGGGGACGAGTGGAAGACGGCGTTTAACACTCCGTTAGGGCACTTTGAATACCGGGTTCTTCCTTTCGGCCTCGCTAACGCTCCAGCTGTCTTTCAGGCATTAGTCAATGATGTCCTGAGAGACACGCTGAACATCTTTGTTTTCGTTTACCTTGACGATATCCTGATTTTTTCACCGTCACTCCAGATTCATGTTCAGCACGTTCGACGTGTCCTCCAGCGCCTTTTAGAGAATTGTCTTTTTGTGAAGGCTGAGAAGTGCACTTTTCATGCCTCCTCCGTCACATTTCTCGGTTCTGTTATTTCCGCTGAAGGCATTAAGATGGATCCCGCTAAGGTCCAAGCTGTCATTGATTGGCCCGCCCCTAAGTCACGCGTCGAGCTGCAGCGCTTTCTCGGCTTCGCAAACTTCTATCGTCGTTTCATCCGTAATTTCGGTCAGGTGGCAGCTCCTCTCACAGCCCTTACTTCTGTCAAGACGTGCTTTAAGTGGTCCGTTTCCGCCCAGGGAGCTTTTGATCTCCTCAAGAATCGTTTTACATCCGCTCCTATCCTTGTTACACCTGACGTCTCTAGACAGTTCGTTGTCGAGGTTGACGCGTCAGAGGTGGGCGTGGGAGCCATTCTTTCTCAGCGCTCCCTCTCTGACGACAAGGTCCACCCATGCGCGTATTTTTCTCATCGCCTGTCGCCGTCGGAACGTAACTATGATGTGGGAAACCGCGAACTGCTCGCCATCCGGTTAGCCCTAGGCGAATGGCGACAGTGGTTGGAGGGGGCGACCGTTCCTTTTGTCGTTTGGACTGACCATAGGAACCTTGAGTACATCCGTTCTGCCAAACGACTTAATGCGCGTCAGGCGCGTTGGGCGCTGTTTTTCGCTCGTTTCGAGTTCGTGATTTCTTATCGTCCGGGCTCTAAGAACACCAAGCCTGATGCTTTATCTCGTCTCTTCAGTTCTTCAGTAGCCTCCACTGACCCCGAGGGGATTCTCCCTGAGGGGCGTGTTGTCGGGTTGACTGTCTGGGGAATTGAGAGGCAGGTAAAGCAAGCGCTCACTCACACTCCGTCGCCGCGCGCTTGTCCTAGGAACCTTCTTTTCGTTCCCGTTCCTACTCGTCTGGCCGTTCTTCAGTGGGCTCACTCTGCCAAGTTAGCCGGCCACCCTGGCGTTCGGGGTACGCTTGCTTCCATTCGCCAGCGTTTTTGGTGGCCCACCCGGGAGCATGACACGCGTCGTTTCGTGGCTGCTTGTTCGGTCTGCGCGCAGACTAAGTCCGGTAACTCCCCTCCTGCCGGCCGTCTCAGGCCGCTTCCTATTCCCTCTCGACCGTGGTCTCACATCGCCTTAGATTTTGTCACCGGACTGCCTTCGTCAGCGGGGAAGACTGTTATTCTTACGGTTGTCGATAGGTTCTCTAAGGCGGCTCATTTCATTCCCCTTGCTAAGCTTCCTTCTGCTAAAGAGACGGCACAAATCATCATCGAGAATGTTTTCAGAATTCATGGCCTTCCGTCAGACGTCGTTTCGGACAGAGGTCCGCAATTCACGTCTCAATTTTGGAGGGAGTTTTGCCGTTTGATTGGGGCTTCCGTCAGTCTCTCTTCCGGCTTTCACCCCCAGTCTAACGGTCAAGCAGAACGGGCCAATCAGACTATTGGTCGCATCTTACGCAGTCTTTCTTTTCGCAACCCTGCGTCTTGGTCAGAACAGCTCCCCTGGGCAGAATACGCCCACAACTCGCTTCCTTCGTCTGCGACCGGGCTATCTCCTTTTCAGAGTAGCCTCGGGTACCAGCCTCCGCTGTTCTCATCTCAGTTCGCTGAGTCCAGCGTCCCCTCCGCTCAGGCTTTTGTCCAACGTTGCGAGCGCACCTGGAAGAGGGTCAGGTCTGCACTTTGCCGTTATAGGACGCAGACTGTGAGGGCTGCTAATAAGCGTAGAACTAAGAGTCCTAGATATTGTCGCGGTCAGAGAGTTTGGCTCTCCACTCAGAACCTTCCCCTTAAGACGGCTTCTCGCAAGTTGACCCCGCGGTTCATTGGTCCGTTCCGTATTTCTCGGGTCATTAATCCTGTCGCAGTTCGACTTCTTCTTCCGCCATACCTTCGTCGCGTCCACCCGGTCTTCCATGTCTCCTGTATCAAGCCCGTTCTTCGCGCCCCCGCTCGTCTTCCCCCCCCCCCCCCATCCTTGTCGAGGGCGCACCCATCTACAGGGTCCGTAGGATTTTGGACATGCGTCCTCGGGGCCGTGGTCACCAGTACCTCGTAGATTGGGAGGGGTACGGTCCTGAGGAGAGGAGTTGGGTTCCCTCTCGGGACGTGCTGGACCGTGCGCTGATCGAGGATTTCCTCCGTTGCCGCCAGGTTTCCTCCTCGAGTGCGCCAGGAGGCGCTCGGTGAGTGGGGGGGTACTGTCATGTATTGTCATGTTGTGTCTTTCTGTCCTTTCCTTTCACCCTGTCTCCCTCTGCTGGTCGTACTAGGTTACCGTTTCTGTCCCTCTTTCCCCCAGCTGTTCCTTGTCTTCTCTGACTACCTCATTCACCCCTTTTCCCACCTGTTCCCTTTTTCCCTCTGATTAGGTCCCTATATCTCTCTCTGTTTCTGCTCCTGTCTTTGTCGGATTCTTGTTTGTGTGTCTCATGCCTGAACCAGACTATCATCGTGTTTGCTGCAACCTTGTCCTGTCCTGTCGGAATCTACCTGTCCATCTGAGCCCACGTGTGTTCATCATTAAAGAAACTCTGTTTGTTAATTCGCTTTTGGGTCCTCATTCACGCACCTGACATTATAATCAAGACATGGGTGGAATAAGTCATGTTTATCTTGAACAAATATAAAAGAAACAAGGTTTTCATCTCTATTTATGTTCATTCATACTGAACAAATTGGAAGGACAAACTTTACATACAGTATTTTCGGGAAATGGTAAATGAGCCCCATTGAACACAAATTAAGGCCGGTCCATACACCACATGAGGGACAGAATTTTACTGTGTGTGTGTGTTTTGCAAATGTATTTCTTGCACTTGATGCACGTTCACTGTTTCTTCCTGTCCTTCTTGTGTCCACACACATCACAGCACTTCTACCGGCTGCAATCTAGAAATGATGAAAACACTTAGTTCAGGAATTTTACTAACATCTCACTCACTCACTCACTCACTCACTCACTCACTCACATATATAGTTACAGCAGGCCAAGGTAGGGGAGTCAGTCAAGCCCACATGCAACAGCATCACTCACACTTACTCTCGGTATTGGTGTTGTTGGTTCTGTGGGTTGGACGGATGGGCGGATGGGGCATCGCACCAGCATCCTCCTCCTGAATCCTCCTCATGATGGCTGCAGAAGCTGGGGTCCTTGGGATATGTTGCCTGCTCTGGATTTGAGGTCTTACCAATGCCTTCACCAGCTCCTCGAGAAAGAGCAATCTCCTCTGGAGTTTCCCTCTGTTCCAATCTGGGTTCAACGCCATCCAGATGACAAACGTGTTGAATGCCAAGATGTCCAAGATGTTGAAGAATTTCACAAGTGGCCAGCGTAGGGTTCTTATTTTGCAGCTGTAGCCAGTCACCAGCTTGTCTAAATTGTCCACTCCTCCTTTTGTGGCATTGTAATCCATCATGATTTCTGTTTTTTGATGTTCCTGGACACAGATTCTCCCATCCCTATGCAGCGTACTTATGGGTACCACATTTTTGCCTTTCTTTGGCATGTAGGACACTAGAGACGTGTCGGCCTTGAACACAAACTTAGAGGAATTGATAGGCCTGTTCCATGTATTCAACAGCTGAGGTGGGAGCTCTGGCTTGTTTTTTCGTACTGTTCCTACCATCGTCAGCTTCCTCTTGACGAGCTCCTGTCCCCGCTTGTGCAAAGTAAAAAAGTGATTGCATGTGATGTTGTGGCCACGGAGTCCCTGTGTCACGTCCAGGACAACCCGCATCCCTTGGTTCTTCTCAGTGGCTCCTCCACCTGGCTTCCCTGTATACACTTGCATGTTCCACACATATGATGAAGCAGACCAGATCTTGATTCCATATTTGACGGGTTTAGATGGTATGTACTGCCTGAAGGGGCAGCGGCCCTTAAATGGCATAAGCTGCTCATCAGCAGTAACGTTGGCCCCAGGGTTGTAAAAACAGGGGAAGGCGGTCCACCCACTTTTCCCACACTGACCTGATTGCAGCTAGCTTGTCTCTCTGCCGCCGAGCTGGTCTGGTGTCTCGGTTATCAAAGAGGATAACCCTGAAAATAATGTGGAAGTTTTACAGAGACATTGTTGCACGGGAAAAGTTCTCTCCCAGTTTCTGCATCTCACAGGGATTCTGTGGATTTCCCATTGGATCTGAAAACACCAGCCAGGATAAGAACCCCAAAGTATGCATGTTTGGTCCATCTCCTTCCATCTCTCTCCAAACACACGCCTTGCCTCCATATTAGTGCAGTCCATAATGCTTTTCTGGATGGTGTCTGGGATGAACAATTCAAAAGAAGACTTTATGTCCTGCACAAGAGTAACCACCATCTGCGTCGACCCTGGTTGCATCCTTATCACATTGGCAGCCATGCGGGGTGACTCATTCCTTGGGCAAGACAGTTTAAACCATTTTTGACATACATATTTCTCCTCCTGCAGGCTGCTGATGAGCTGGTTGCTGACGGGCTGGTCCTGGGGCTGGCTGAATGAACCAAGTCTCAGGTTGAAAAAATAATGAATTGTATTGTTTTTTATTTTAGTAAACATTGAAAATGGGTTCCACAGACCCAAACACCACACAAGGGTTAAGAGCGTGAATTGGAAAAAAATTCTGTCCTGCTAAGCATTCAAATTGTAACAAGTACTTTTGGGTGTCAGGGTAAATGTATGGTATAGAAAATTCATTCTTTTCTTTAGGAATGTGGTGAAGAAAAAGTAAAAGTTTTCAAAAATATAAATAGTAAAGTAAAGTACAGACACCCCAAAAAACGTGGTACAAAATTAGTACTTTCAAGTATTTTTACTTAAGTACTTTACACCACTGCCAACTAATAACCTAATCACCGATCAAGCAACATTATGAACTAAACGTTCAAATCCTGTTGCTGCAGGATTATTTGCTGGTCAAATTAAAATCCTACATCTGTATATGCAGCGTAAGCCTTTTCTTCCCATGATTAGTATGTCGGAAATATTGAACAAATATTTTGTGACATTGTGTAAAACAAGCTAATCATGAAAAACTTAGAATTACAAAAGATCATCTCTACTCATCTCTTTTTAACCACTCCCTCCCTTTTTTCCCGTTCCATCGCCCTTTCTATTTCTCCACATAAATAATGCACTGTGGGTATTTGTGTGAATGGAACACAGCCTCTATCTCTCCTTTTAATCCTCCCTCCCTCCCTCCCTCCCTCCCTCCCTCCCTCCCTCCCTCCCTCCCTCCCTATCTCATTCGAACATATTCAGCCACTGCCCTCTCTCTCTGCATTTCACTCATGAATGAGTCGAACGTGACTCCTGAGAGAAGGATTACACCAAGCTGTGTTTATTTTTAATAAATACTGTAACAGCTATCATGGACATGAGTCAGGGGGAAATGTCTCTCAGAATTGTAGCTAGCTACACGTCTTTTACTTTTGCCCAGAGAAATCATTTTGTGGGTAATTTCAGTAAGCACTATCTGCCGTCACAGCTGCAGCCTACGGGTCTCTCACATCCAGATAAGATGGAGAGAAACTGTTCCCAGGCTTATTGTCTTGCTGGTGATTTAGGGTAGGTGACAGTAGAACACATTCTTGTTGGTCCACTTCATGTATAGTCGTAGGGTTCACTGCAGCTTTCAATACATGGAAATAACCTCTCGATGTGAACTATATTTCCCACATCCACGTGTCTGAACAGATAGCAAAAATAATCAACAACATACAGTATGCAGACTGCCATTTCATTGAAGTAGAATGCTAGGATTCAGACACCTTTTGTCTGTTTTTGCTGCTTCTTACAATGTTTTTGGCATGCGTCTGATAGCAGGAAGCTCAGATGTTATGGTGTTTCATTCAGATTGTTGTCGGAAAGGACTATTTGTTCTTATACACACTCCAATCTGGTTCTCTGTCTCCTGTTTCATCCAGTGAATGCTGTGACAGATTGTGTGGCGGTGCCAAAACAGTGCCAGTCTAATCAGTGAGTTGGGTGTGTGAAATGAGCACAGTTCATAAAAGGCTGTCACACCGACCCTTAATGTGATTCAGACTGTGGGGAAGTCATGCCAATTTTCAGCAATTTGTGTGTGTGTGTGTGTGTGTGTGTGTGTGTGTGTGTGTGTGTGTGTGTGTGTGTGTGTGTGTGTGTGTGTGTGTGTGTGTGTGTGTGTTTGTGTGTGTGTGTGTGTGTGTGTGTGTGTGTGTGTGTGTGTGTGTGTGTGTGTGTGTGTGTGTGTTTGTGTGTGTGTGTGTGTGTGTGTGTGTGTGTGTGTGTGTGTGTGTGTGATATAGTAACCTATGACTAAGTAGTTTGGATGTAGTGAACTACTTTTTCAAATGAACTTCAGTTAAGTAAACGTAGGTTTGCAAATATACCCGTAATTTACCAACGTTACCGGAAATGTACTTAATTTTGGTAATTAACAGGTAATCTATTGTAACTTTAGTAATTTATACTTTTACAAATGAATACTAAATGTACAGCAGGGATGCTGTAATATGTTTTACAGTCGGGAAAATTGTTCTGTCAAATATATTTCAGCATCGCTTCTAAAAAGCAAAATTACAGTATTGAGCTGGCAACTCTGGTGCCAGTATAATGCTGTAGATTTACAGTGAAATTCTCCCTGGAATCTAAATGTAAAAAAAACCAATACGTTTGCACATAAAATACATTTATTCAAATTAGTAACAATATTAAAAACAATGAGCAATACAATTGACAATAGAAGTAACAAATCAAATCAAATCAACGTGTATTTGTCACGCGCGCCGAATACAACAGGTGTAGTAGACCTTACAGTGAAATGCTTATTTACGGGCTCTAACCAACAGTGAAAAAGTTAACACATATGGTTACATAAGAAAACATGCAGTTTTCAAAGTTGTCTATCAGTAAAGATACTTATAAACAAGTCAAGGTGCAGCACCAAACCGGCATGTGATACAAATATTATTCCACTTCACCACAGCTAAGAAGATATTTACTAAAATAGTCTGAGCGTCACGTGTGTCACCCGACAGCATGAGGTTGTCGTCTGAAACTAAAACGTTGAATCTACAGTAGCTATAAGCTTTTACTGTGAAGAAATACAGTATGTTAGAGTCATTTTTTACAGGAGGCTTCAAATAACAGTTAATAACAGTATGTTTCTGCATTTTACCCATAAAGCAGTGCAATCTACAACATTAACGCAGTAAAACACAGGTGCCGCATTTGACTGTGCATTCTACAGTGTTTTGCTGTTGAAATGACAGACAAGTCTTACAGTGTAAAGAGACAAATCGGAATGACTGCTCCGTATGGTAATCATTGAGAGACGCAAAGGTTCTAAATCCTGACTTCGCCTGCTTTGTGCGCCTTAGTATCTTCCCCTGCCGCCTGGCTATTGTATTGTTTTCTCAGTGGACCAGATGGATGGTGAGGTTGTGCTGAGATTCTGAGACAGATGTTTTAAGAGGGAGCTTGTGCGTGTGTGTCCTTCTAAAAAGGAGTTTTGTTACAACTTCAGCACCATGGACAGGGAACCACATCTACAACGTTTTCCCCCTCTTTGTAACTTGATAGAATCATTAGTGCTTGTAGCCTGTTTCCATTGATTCATTTGTGGAACTGTATATTTCTCTGTATCTGATAAACAACTACAGTATGTCTAAAATTCATGCAGTCATTGTATGCATTATATGCATTGGCAATTACAGGCATGCCACAGTCAACGTGAGACATAAACCCACGTGTTTTCCATGGGTCAATGTAAAAATAGACGATACAGCTTTATTGCCCTGGCCTGGCGTCACCCGTAGCCTCTTCTCAACGCATGGATATATTATTTCCTCCACAGCCTTGATCGCGAGGTGCACGAGCTGAGCGCTGCCTGAGCGGGGTAACGTCACTGTCGGTGGCACCGCGGGCATCAGTCCATTCTCCACAACAGCAGCAGTAGCAGCGAGCGCAACGCTATAGAGCGGCGGCAGGGTCCCTCACATGATCATTTTGAAATGTTGGAGAAACTACGCTGTACAACAACCTTTTACTCCAGAGTCAATGCTGTCGAAGTGCACTTTGAAGGCGTCAAAATGCGCCTTAGCCGGACCATATTTTTGTTGAAGTAAGGAAAGGTCGGAAGAGGGGGAGATTTCCTAAGGATGAGTATAGACAACGGGGAGACATTCAGGCTTTAGCGGTTGGAGCCACTAGAACTTGAGTCTCAGGAGAAAGGTGCGTTCCTACTTGGACAGCGGCATCTTTCTTATTTTTGGCAATAATCATGCCTGTTCGGAGAGGTCATGTTGCGCCACAAAACACCTTTTTGGGGATAATTATAAAGAAATTTGAGGGACAAAGTGAGTATTATCTTTGTGTTTTCACAATAATGTATCTTTAAATTCATAATATTCATAATGGTAGGAAAATGTATATTCCTTGCTTGCACACGTACAAAATAAAGGAAGTTAATATTTTTGATCTGACAATTGGTACTTCGACAACATTTTTTTGGAACAATCAGTAAGAGTAGAGCTAATAGTGTTGCGCTTGTGATACTTTAGAAGTGGGAGAGTTGTGGGTAAAATAATTTAAATATGGGATATCATTGAGCATTATCTAAGGTACTTCGAAGTAGCAACCACTTATGTTTCTCCACAAGATTACATGGCAATAAGTAGTATCCAAATAACATACATATAACCTTTTTCAAATACTCCCACATTTGAAATGGTTATGGTCAGGTGGTTATGTGCCAGTTATTCAATGTGGATCTCTCTGTTTTATAGTATGGCTATGGCATGAACATTAATCAAGAGGAATGAAGCACACACCTCCATTAACAAATGCTGAAGCAATGCACCCTTAGCCATGATAGGACTGAAAGAGAAATGTTTAATGGATCATCTGTATATTTTTGAGTGATTTATAATACAGTGTATATTTGATTCTGTATATGAAGCATCATGCAGAGTGGTATTATATCACATACCTCTGATGCTACCATGAATGTGTTAACCATCCCATTCTTCCCCACTATGATCATACACCCTTCTATACCTTCACAGATAAGAAATTCATTATAGCCAATGCCCGGGTTCAGAACTGCGCCATCATCTACTGCAACGATGGCTTCTGTGAGATGACCGGCTTCTCGCGGGCGGATGTGATGCAGAGGCCGTGCACCTGTGACTTCCTCCACGGAGAGTTCACCAACAGGCATGCCATCGCCCAGGTAGCCCAGGCTCTGATGGGGTCTGAGGAGCGCAAGGTGGAGATCACCTACCACCGCAAGGATGGTGAGTACGGACCACAGAGTCCTCCCCGCTGGGGCTTGTTGCTCATGCATTTCTGTTTATATGACAAAATTGAAGCAGAATATGGGTCAGTGAATGGTGACAGAATAATGCAGGAGAGACAGGAAATGGAATGGGCTTGGCTTGACAAGGGACTTTTCTGAAGTAAACACGTCAGCAGGTCATTTGTGTTGAACAAAAACACGGACAGATGTGTATGTTTGACATCTCGTTTATTGCCACTCAGATAGAGGGTTTTTTTTGTCTAGAGCTTTTGAAGTAGAAAAACTCAGTATCTATTTGTGAAGACAATTGCATCTCCATACACTTGAATAGGAAATTGAATATTGCACAAACCTAGAAACAAAAATAAATTGGTCAAATCCATTGCCTCTTGGCTAAATACATAAAAAGGTGACATATAATTGAATGAGTCGTGTGGTTTAAGCCGCTTCTGAATTTTCCATGGAGATTATATGAGTTGGCATGACAGCTGCTATTGTTTTGATGGGTCACATGCTTAGCGAGTGGCAGAGTGAAAGTTTAAACCACCTCTCCCATATCCAATAACCAGGGTCACCCAGGGTGCATTGCTGTGCCCTCTAACGATGAGATTCCTTCCTGTCCAGATGACTAAGCTTGTAGCGGTTGCGTCATGGTCAAGGTGTATGTAATCACTGGCCTAGCTGACATTTCCACCTACAAGGGCTGAACGGTTTTATAAGAGCTGGTTGAAGCCGGGTTAAAGTTGGTGACTGGTCATGAAACGTGGGTTGCTGTGTGCTGACACGACATTTACACCTTGTTAAAGAAATCCTGGAGAGAACCCTGCATGTGGATAGGGGGATGTGGACAGGTAGGGTGGAGGACAGAGGTATAAAGGTGAAGAAAGAGAGGACGACGTTGAGGGAACTAGGATTTGTACTGTTACTAAGCCAGGACATAGTCTGGGGGTCTGATAAAGTGATCTAGGTATAGAGGTGTGGATGAACACATGGGTTGTGATGTGGCCATGGCAATAAACACCTCATTACCACAAATTCATATCAGTGCTCCAAAGCCTCCGAATGGACCAACTCTGCAGTGTGTTTTTTTCCAACATAGGAGAGACCTCACAGGCATCGATCGCTTAATGAGGACACAAATACCTTCATGTTGCATTGATCTTCAAACCTGCCGTGTTGGGAGAATGAATCAATAGTGTCTGTCCTGCTATCTTTCACTGGTCAGGCCAGCCCCTAGAGATGGGATGAAGGGATGAAAAGAAAGATTGGAGAGGTAGAGGAAGAGGGGTCCTAATTATCGTTGCTGGAGCTGTAAGGCTCTAATTACCTCAGTGTCTAAACTTCCTGACTCCGTAAGTTGCGTTCCAAAGGGCACCCTTTTCCCTATATAGTGCACTCCTTTTGACCAGGACCCATAGGGCTGTGCTGAAAAGTAGTACACAAGTAGGGAATATGGTGCTATTTGTGACTCAGACCATGAGCCGTCTAGGGAGGGACCTCTCATAACACAGACAGGATTTTCACCTCCTGATAACAATTGATTTGATCATAGGCGTTGCATTATAAAATACTCATATTGTGGGTTTAAGTGTGTTAAAACAACATGACTGGTATGCACATCAGGGGCATAGGCATGGGTGGGCCTGGGTGGAAATCCGATTTCTCTCTGATATTGTGTTGCAGAGAGAGATGTGATTGTGGCGTGGGTGATTGGTCATTTGGTTGGATTCTCCCATGGACCACTTGGAGCCTGTAGGCCAATCTCCTCCAATTTACAGTAATCCCCTGACCCGTGGTCCTGACATCCAGTCTCTGTCCTTTACAAACTGTGAAGGATTTTCTTGCCTCAGCAGAATTTTGTCAGGCAGATTAATCTATTATGAGTTGACATCTTGTCCTTTTGGGGAACCTTTGGTGTTCCTTTTCTAGCTTGGTTCTGCTATAAAGTTACAGCACAAAGTTCTCCTCGAACTGTTTCCTGTGCTTACATCAGACATTGGGCATTGCGTTGTCCTTTAGTAAGTGAGGTATGCCTCTCGCTCGGAACTGCTGTGCATTCAAGGATCCAAAATGGCTGCTTACCTCGCGTCCTACAACATAGAGGTGCCAAGTGTGATGCAATGTGGCAATGATCTTAACGCCATCTGCATTCTACTATCAACCTCGACTTCTTTCAAATGTGCAATCAAAAGTGGTACATTTCAGTTGGCACATTTCAGTTGGCACATTTCAGTTGGCACATTTCAGTTGGCACATTTCAGTTGCCTATTTCAGTTGTCTTTCAGTTCGCTGCTGTCCCTCTGCGTGTCCTGAATACTACAACAACAGAAACACTTAAGGCCATGCAGGTGGCTTGTTCCTTTGGAGACGGAACAAGACAATCTTATTGTAATCACTATACATCATGTAGTGCGTGTGTGTGTGTGTGTGTCTGTGGTGACATCATTCGTTCCGATTCGGTCCCTTTTTGAAAAATGTAATCAAGAGGAAACCAGAGCTTGATGCCTCTGTGCTGCGATGGGATCCATTTACAGTCTTCACATTCATCCGTGTTTCAGATTGGTCTGATGAACGCTCACAGTAGAGTTCTCTTCTGTTCTCCTTCTCTGTCTCTCACTCTGCCGAAGTAGTGTAATGACAGTCGTGAAATTCTGTCACAGAACAACATCCTGTTTTTACAAATGCTTCATCTAAACCTATCCTATTACACGCAGACTATTCTATTGAATCGAATGCCAGTTCAGTTGAATGTAGTCGGTGTTCTGTGTGTGTGTGTGTGGTCTGTGTGGAGGCACCACTATAATACATCATTTCTCAATTTGAATTTCTCACCGTATTCATATATTCAAATGGAATAATCAAACAGCTTTAACCTCTATTACACAGAGCAGACTGTGGGGATTGGGTGAGTAGAGAAACTCATACATGCTGTGTGGCCAATCACCATCTCTCACGCATAAACATCATGACCTGCATCCCAAATTACTCCTTATTCCTCATTTAGTGCACTGCTTTTGACGAGGGCCCATAGGGTTTATTGGGCCCATATTTTTATTGCGTGCTGGGCAGGTCACGAGGGTAACACACATGAGGGTAAGTCAACATTCCAGACCAGAGGGTCAGACATGCCCAAACACAAACACATTAGGTAAACAGAGAGGGAGAGGACAGATGAGTTGGTGACTGTAGAATTTCAGGGTTTTACATACCTGATTCAACACACACTCTTACTCTCTCTGTTTCTCTCTCACCATGCTCTCTCTGTCTGTCTGTCTGTCTGTCTGTCTGTGTCTGTCTCTCTCTCTCTCACCATGCTCTCTCTGACCATGCTCTCTCTCTCTCTCTCTGCTCTCTCTGTAGAATTTCAGGGTTTTGCATACCTGATTCAACACACACTCTCACTTTTACTCTCTCTCACCATGCTCTCTTTCTATGTCTGTCTGTCTGTCTGCCTGTCTGTCTGTCTGTCTCTCTCTCTCTCACCATGCTCTCTCTGACCATGCTCTCTCTCTCTCTCTGCTCTCTCTGTAGAATTTCAGGGTTTTGCATACCTGATTCAACACACACTCTCACTTTTACTCTCTCTCACCATGCTCTCTTTCTATGTCTGTCTGTCTGTCTGTCTGTCTGTCTCACCATGCTCTCTCTCTCTCTCTCTCTCTCTCTCTCTCTCTCTCTCTCTCTCTCTCTCTCTCTCTCTCTCTCTCTCTCTCTCTCACTGTGGTATTTCACCCAGGAGATACAGTATATGGGAGTTAATCTCTCTATCTCTCTCTATCTCTCTCTGTTGCGCTGTCTGTCTAGATCTGTAGGTGCCACAATAATGACTCATTCCAATCAGTGGCATTTAAAAAAAAAACATTACATTGACTACCCCATGAAACATAGTATTTCTGGATTTCTGAGTAAATCTGCCATTAGTCTCATCCTTCACACTTGAGAAATATAACTCTGTCCCTCTATCCCTGTGTGTGTGTGTGTGTGTGTGTGTTGCCGTGCGCGTGTGTGTTGCCGTGCACGTATGTGTGCGCGCGTGTGTGTGTGTGCGTACGTGCGTGTGTGTGTTGCCGTGCGCATATGCGTGCGCGTGTGTGTGTGTGTGTACCTGTGCACTCGTGTGTGTGTGTGTGTGTGTGTGTGTGTGTGTGTGTGTGTGTGTGTGTGCGCGCGTGTGCATGTTTTAATGTCCAATCTGTTTAGTTATTGTCTTTCTTCAGTTTTGTTAGGTACTTATAATATCAGTGAGACAGTACTTTGCATTCATTGGCTACATTAAAGTCCCTATCATTCACTCTGGGTTTCCGCCATAGGCATTGAACACATCTAACTAGCATGAAGCGAAGCTCTCTGTCACCATTGGAATGACAAAGCACCAACCTGCAGTAGTATGCAAAGTGATGATATGTGCATAAAGCCATCTATTGAACTGAATGACTTTCGAGAGCAGAGAGTGGGATGTCATTTTTATGTGGATTTGCTGTGCAAACAAGATAATCTCTCTACAGTATGGCCTGTAGTCAAATCTGCTATATTAGGTTCCACAGTCTCACGGAATCAGGAGAGAAGACTGAGGTAATGTCACCAACAGTGCATATGCTACTGAGGCAAAAGAGATTGAAAGAGAAAGAAAGAGGGGGAAGAAAGAGGAGGAAGAAAGATGGACAGAGAAGGAGAAAGGGAGGGAGAAGGAGAGAGAGGGAGAAAGGAAAGAGGGAGGGAGGGATCAAAATAGAGGGAGATAGGGAGAAAGAGATACAGTGAGTGGGAGGGAGGAGAATTCAGGTGCTGGATATTTCCATCACGGGGACACCCTCTTGAATTTAATTCAAGCTCATCTGAGCAGCCTGTCTCAATTATAGATGAGCCTGGCACCATCTATCTGTCTGTCTCTCTCTCTCGCTCTCACTCTCTCTCGCTCTCTCTCTGTCTGTCTCTCCCTCTCTTTTCCCCATCTTTCTCTTGCTCTCTGTTTCTCTCTCTCTCCCTCTCTTTTCCCCATCTTTCTCTGTCTCTCCCCTCTCTCCATCTCTCTCTAGCTTTCTCTCCCACTCTACCCCCCCCCTCTCCCACGAGTCCAGCCAAGTCCTGGAGGTATCCTCTTCTACTGCAGTGTGTTCACAGTGGGACTCAGTCTCACTTTAGTACAGTATATGCGTATCGATGACAACAGGGCCCCGCTGCAACTCTAAAGGTCATTGATACACTACATGATGTACACCTGCTTGTCGAACATCTCATTCCAAAATCATGGGAATTAGTATGGAGTTGGTCCCCCATTTGCTGCTATAACAGCCTCCACTCTTCTGGGAAGGCTTTGCACTAGATGTTGGAACATTGATGAGGGACTTGATTCCATTCAGCCACAAGAGCATTAGTGAGGTCGGGCACTGATGTTGGGCAATTAGGCCTGGCTCGCAGTCGGCATTCCAATTCATCCAAAAGGTGTTTGATGGGGTTGAGGTCAGGGCTCTGTGCAGACCATTCAAGTTCTTCTGCACAAATCTTGACAAATCATTTCTGTATGGAGCTCACTTTGTGCACGGGCGTATTGTCATGCTTGAAACAGGAAAGGGCCTTTGCCAAACTGTTGGCACAAAGTTGGAAGCACAGAATCTAGAATGTCATTGTATGCTGTAGCGTTAAGATTTGCCTTCACTGGAACTAAGGGGCCTAACCCGAACCATGAAAAACAGCCCCATACCATTATTCATCCTCCACCAAACTTTACAGTTGACATATATCAATTTGGTCAGGTAGCGTTATCCTGCAATCCACCAAACCCAGATTTGTCTGTCAGACTACCAGATGGTGAAGCGTGATTCATCACTCCAGAGAACGCGTTTCCACTGCTCCAGAGTCCAATACTGACGAGCTTTACACCACTCCAGCCGTCGCTTGGCATTGCATATGGTGAAGCTCCCCACGAACAGTTATTGTGCTGACTTTGCTTCCAGAGGCAGTTTAGAACTCAGTAGTGAGTGTTGCAACCGAGGACAGATGATTTTTACGCGCTGTGCGCTTCAGCACTCGGTGGTCCTGTTCTGTGAGCTTGTGTGGCCTACCACTTTGCGGCTGAGCCGTTGTTGCTCCTCAACGTTTCCACTTCACAATAATAGCACTTACAGTTTACTGGGGCAGCTCTAGCAGGGCAGGAATTTGATGAACTGACTTTTTGGAAAGGTGACATCCCATGATGGTGCCACGTTGAAAGTCACTGAGCTCTTCAGTAAGGCCATTCGACTGCCAATGTTTGTCTATGGAGATTGCATGGCGGCGTCCTCAATTTTATACACCTGTCAGCAACGGGTGTGGCTGAAATAGCCAAATCCACTAATTTGAAGGGGTGTCCACGTACTTTTGTATATATTGCGTACAATATGACAGGGATGAATAGCTGTGTTGTTGTGGATAGGTTTTCATTGTGCACCAGTTCGATTTGCACTACTGTCAAAGTTCATGACGTCCTAGCCTGTTGGTAGGTGTGTCGGAGAGATGGCAGCTTGCATGTTGAAGCAATAAGCAAACTCTTGCATTGGTTGGTTATGTATGACAATACATTGTGTGAAACAGAACAAATATAAGCACTCCCTACATTGGGTGTAGAATGAAACAGTAAACTCATTTATTTCAGGCTACTTCATTTGGTAAAAAATTTCCGCTGCGTCTTCGCATGACCATTTGGAAATCAGTTTCAGTTCACAATAAACACCTCTCTTGCCAAATGTGTCCCTCCCCCTACTCATGTACCCCTAAAACAGAGATTGTTTTAGTCACAGAGTTACCGCATAGTGTTGTCATAGCAACAGATGGAGGATGGAACCAGCCGACATGTATTATCTTGTTCTCTTCTCTAATCTATCATGACATGTCTGCACCAGCACCTGAAGCACTGGAGCTCACTGTAGCCATGACGATTGTCAATTCCATTCTCATGAGATGGGCAGATTGCTGAGTCGTGCTGTTTGTGCAGTTCAAGGGATTATGAGATGTTCAATGAGATGTTTTGTCAAAGGAAGTTCATTCTGTTAATTGTCATTAGTGCCCTAGTTGTGATACTTGATATGCCTAAGACTTAGCCATAGGGTAGCCTACATACTGTAGGGCCTTGCCCATATAAGACACTATATACAGATGTAGGATCTTAATTTGCAGGAAGCAGGAAGTTAATCCAGCTGCAACGTGAAATGTGAATTATTATGTGGATTCTAATTAATGGAAATTTTTGTAGGGGTTGATAAATTTTTTGGTTTTCAAAGTGGAAATGACAAACTTTAAATGTATTTTTTAACCAAAACTACACTAGAAGAACGCTATCCTGCAACAGGGTGATCAAATTAAGATCTTACATCTGTAGACACTCCTATATTTTATCTCCACACATGTCACCCGTGGGGAACCATGGGTATCTGACCCGATGCAGAACTCTACCCTAAGGGATGCCATGCCTGGTTGAGTATGGATGAAAGTAGAGCAGGGTGTTCAGGCTTTGAAAACACCTGAATCAACGAATGAGATCCTTGTTGATTTGTTGTATTTGTAAAACAGGTGTGTTACTTCTGAACAGGAACAACATCTATGTATTGCTTTGACTGACTGACTGACTGACTTGATGGCATTACAACAGCCTCCAAACAGCAAACAAAGTAGCCAACCAGGCAGGCGGTATTCTTCACCCTTCCCTCTCCTACTCTCTCTTCCCACCCTCCCCCCTCTTTTCTCTCCTCCTATTTTCCCTCCATCCTCTCCCCATATGGCTACAGTCCTAGAGGCTACCTTATCCAGATCCTTGCAGTGCACCAGATCCCTGCAAAACAACATCCAGCCCAGCTAGCTACCGTCAAAGAAGATCAGCCAAACAACATATTGGCAGGGATAAGAAACATATTTGATAGGTTATACACTCTCCATTTCGATATATATTCTACATATGGAAATCAATATTTCCAAATGAGCTTAGATATCTCCTCTTAGGGTTGTCAGTGCAACACATATAGGCGTAGGTGTACACTTTATTGAAACAATTGTGATTCTGTGGCCATTATTATCTAGCGTAATGGACTTTCACCCCTGATCCCTTCACTTGTATGATTCATGGATTTACATGTGTGAACAGTCTATCTGTGAATGAACAGTCATTCACGATTTCATTCGCTACTACTGGTGACTGTTGATTGTGTTGGTCCAATCATGGTTGTTTGTGTATTGTGTATTGAATGAGGCTGATACTTCTACAGTTCGTTGATAAATTGATGGGATCCTTTGATGGGTTTCAAGTTTTCGAGAGATTTATTGAATTAAAGTGAGAGTAATCACAAAATCACAAAATGTTTCTTGAGATTGTTTGATATAAAAGTTATTTTCAATGCATTTAAAGATTGAAGATAGTGGATGAGTCTGAGCTAGTTCTGGTTACTCCCTCTCTCTTTCCGTTCACTCCTATTTAGGGCTCCAAAGCTACCGGTAATTTACCAAAGTTACCGGAATCTTCAGTAATTTTGGTAATTAACAGAAAATATATGGCAATCTATCGTAACTTTGGCAATTTATACTTGAGAATGTATTCATATAGTATTCATTTGTTATATCTGTGTCCATATTGTCCATGATTTTCCAGTAGACAGACCATATGGTTCAAGAGAAAATAGACTTAAAATGAAAAACCTTTATTGAACTAGGCAAGTCAGTTAAAGAACAAATTCTTATTTACAATGAAGGCCTGCCAAAAGGAAAAAGACCTCCTGCGGGGACAGGGGCTGGAATTACAAATAAAAATGGCCTTCGGGGCAGTCTGGCAGAGTTGCAAAGAAAAAGCCATATCTCAGACTGGCCAATAAAAATAAAAGATTAAGATGGGCAAAAGAACACAAACACTGGACAGAGGAACTCTGCCTAGAAGGCCAGTATCCCGGAGTTGCCTCTTCACTGTTGACGTTGAGACTGGTGTTTTACGGGTACTATTTAATGAAGCTGCCAGTTGAGGACTGTTTCTCAAACTAGACACTAATGTACTTGTCCTCTTGCTCAGTTGTGAACTGGGGCCACCCACTCCTCTTTCTATTCTGGTTAGAGCCAGTTTGCGCTGTTCTGTGAAGGGAGTAGTACACAGTGTTGTACAGGATCTTCAGTTTCTTGGCAATTTCTCACATGGAATAGCCTTCATTTCTCAGAACAAGAATAGACTGATGAGTTTCAGAAGAAAGTCTTTGTTTCTGGCCATTTTGAGCCTGTAATCGAACCCACAAATGCTGATACTCCAGATACTCAACTAGTCTAATGGAGGACAGTGTTATTGCTTCTTTAATCAGAACAACAGTTTTCAACTGTGCTAACATAATTGCAAAAGTGTTTTCTAATGATCAATTAGCCATTTAAAATGATGAACTATACAAAAAATGATTAGCTAACGCAACGTGCCATTGGATCACAGGAGTGATGGTTACTGATAATGGGCCTCTGTACGCCTATCTAGATTCAACCGTTTCCAGCTACAATTGTCATTTACAACAACATTAACAATGTCTACACTGTATTTCTGATCAATTTGATGTTATTTTAATTGACAAAAAATTTGCTTTTCTTTCAGAAAACAAGGAAATGTCTAAGTGACCCCAAACTTTTGAACGGTAGTGTATATATCTACGGTAGTGTGTATATATACAGGTGAAGTCGGAAGTTTACATATACCTTAGGCAACTACATTTAAACTCAGTTTTTCACAATTCCTGTCATTTAATCCTAGTGTCACGCGGGACTAGGTGGGTGAGGAAGGAATCGGGCGCAGAGAGTTCCACTGGGAAAAGGTGCTCTTTAATATGGCACAAAAATAAACAAGCCCAAAATACAGGGACAGTAAATGTGACTACCCAAAACACAGGGTGCCAAGTCCAGAAATATAAACACCTCTACCTAACGCACACACGTAACACAAAAACAATCCCGCACAAAACAAGGGCGGGTACACGTACTTTAAATAAGGAAGTGTGACGACCCTCCCACTCTGTCTGCCGTATTCTCTCTTTGTTCTTGTTTCCTTATTAGGATGCCGGTGGGCGGAGTTGGGAGGGTCGTCAGCTACATGGGAAACACCTGGGCCAGGTGTGTCCCAGGATAAATAGACCTCTTCCACATTCATGGAAGAGACTCTCTCCATGCAAACACATAGTTTTTGTTGTGTTTCTTGGTGGCCTTTTGGTTGTTTGCTTTGGCATCTTTCAACACCCTGCATTATCACATTATTTAATAAATATATATTTTGTTACTCCTTATCTCCACATTGTCTCCCTTTTGTTACGGGCTTTGAGCCGGTTCGTGACATCCCGGATGAGCCCCCACTTGTCACGAGCTGGCTCAAAGCCATTAACAAAAGGGAGTGTGTTGTTTAAGTGAGTGTAAGTGAGTGTTTTGCATGCATGAATGTCCCTCCTGCAGCAAAGCAACCTCACAACATGATACTGCCACAACTGCGCTTCAAGGTTGGGATGGTGTTCTTCGGCTTGCAAGCCTCCCCCTTTTTCCTCCATTGGTCATTATGGCCAAACAGTTCTATTTTTGTTTCATCAGACCAGAGGACATTTCTCCAAAAAGTACAATCTTTGTCCTCATGTGCAGTTGCAAACCAGCTTTTTTATAGCAGTTTTGGAGCAGTGGCTTCTTCCTTGTTTCAGGTTATGTCGATATAGGACTCGTTTTACAGTGGATATAGACACTTTTATATCTGTTTCCTCCAGCATCTTCACAAGGTCCTTTGCTGGTGTTCTGGGACTGATTTGCACTTTGCGCACCAACGTACGTTCATCTCTAGGAGGCAGAACGCGTCTCCTTCCTGAGCGGTATGATGGCTGCGTTGTCCCATGGTGTTTATACTTGCATACTATTGTTTGTACAGATGAACGTGGTACCTTCAGGGGTTTGGAAATTGCTCTCAAGAATGAACCAGACTTGTGGAGGTCTACAATTGTATTTCTGAGGTCTTGGCTGATTTCTTTTGATTTTCCCATAATTTCAAGCAAAGAGGCACTGAGTTTGAAGGTAGGCCTTGAAATACATCCACAGGTATACCTCCAATTGACTCAAATGATGTCAATTATCCTATCAGAAGCTTCTAAAGCCATGACAGCATTGACTGGAATTTTCCAAGCTGTTTAAAGGCACAGTCAACTTAGTGTATGTAAACTTCTGACCCACTGGAATTGTGATACAGTGAATTATGAGTTAAATAATCTGTCTGTAAACAATTGTTGGAAAAATTACTTGTGTCACGCACAAAGTAGATATATTGTAAATGTAAACAAACACTGTATAGCCTCTTAACATGGTTAAAACAATAATTTTGATATCATGGATGGTCAGTCCTTGCACCCATAGTTCTGTCTATTAACCTGAGAGTGGTTACATTTCTCCAGGCCCATCCTTCAGTTTTTTTTGCCAAAACAGAGGTGGGGAGTCATTTGGTTATTGTTTCATCTGTGGATTTGCCCTTTAAACAGCTGCATGCAATCAAGATATCAAGGTGTCACCAAAAAAAAGGTCAACAACAGACCTAAAGCAAATGCAGCATGTGGCATTCATTTTCACATGTAAATAGCCCTCGGTAGTGCTCAAAGCAGCCCACTCCATGAGCGCAGCATTTATTCTTCAACTCAAATCAATAAGCCCAGTCAGTCCTCCTTGACAACAAAATCATAAACCGAGTAAGGCTGGCTAATTAGTCCTTAGTTTTGGAGTCATGCTCAGGTAAAAAAATATGTGGCTAATCTATACTGACATATTTCCAAGTCCTATTATTGAAGATCAAGGGGTATAACATTTATTGGAATGACTGGAATTCTAATAGACTTTTGTTTTTAATGTAAAGATATAATGTTAATCATATGTAGTACAGTAGAAAGTGATGGGTTAGAAGAAGCCCTCATAACCAACCCATAAATGAAAATGTAACATCCATATATGGCCAGCGGTGTAAACAGTAACATTGATTTATCGCAATAGATGTGGCTCAATTGGTAACACACATGTGTGTCTTCTTCTGATGCCTCTTAAGGGGAAAGTAATCTAAAAGTAACTGAATGTAATCAGACTACGTTACTGAGTTTGGGTAATCCAAAAGTTACATTGCCGATTACAATTTTGAACAGGTAACTATAACGGATTACATTTAGAAGGTAACTTACCCAACCCTGGGCTCGCCTCCCAGGAACTCACCAGCCCATTACTAATGCTAAATGCCAAGCTGGCATCCACACTTTAGCCCAGCCCAAGGACTGCCTTTGACGGAGATTGAATCAGCCAACCCTCCAATGCCATAAGAGAACGCCCCGGGCACCCCGACCTATTTCGTTACTTGATCATTTCTGCCATTCTTCTCAATTAGAGTTGACGCCCAGATTATCAAAGCACATTTGCATTGGCAAAACGCTGACATTTACTGCTTGCTATTTCTCCTCACTTCTGTCCATTTGAATCTGCGTCAAGCGTTGCTCTCTAAAAGGAAGGCTATGGGCTGTATGATAACCTTGTTTCGGTGCTCGAGACTCAAAACGTGGACTAAAGACATGGACAAGTGCGGGTATTCGGACACGGCCATAGACTCTCCCTACTTGAAAGTTTGGACTCGGGCAAACGGTGAAGAAGTGACATTGAATGAAAAAGATGCTGCATGTGTTAGGTACAAGCAGCTAGCTGCCAACACATTTCAGCAGGTGTCCTCTACATTTCAACATCGGTGAAATACTGAAATGAGCATGTAGTATGTCGAAGCCTACTCAAGTGTAAATCATCCTCTTTGGTAAGACGATGGTAGATTATGCAACGCCAATGTAGCGCCAGCATATGTCTAGTCGGATTTTGTCTGGAGTGTCATGATGTATACACTGAGCATACCCAGACATTGGGAACACCTTCCTAATATTGAGTTGCTGGCCCATGTTGACTCCAATGCTTCCCACAATTGTGTCAAGTTGGCTGGATGCCCTTTGGGTGGTGGACCATTCTTGATACACACAGGAAACTGTTGAGTGTGAAAAACACAGCAGCGTTGCAGTTCTTGACAAAACCGGTGTGCCTGGCTACCTACTACCATACACCATTCAAAGGAACTTCAATCTTTTGTCTTACCTATTCCCCTGCTGAATGGCACACACACACAATCCATGTCTTAACTGTCTCAAGGCTTAAAAGTCCTTCTTTAACCTGTCTCCTCCCCTTCATCTCCACTGGTTGAAGTGGATTTAACAAGTGACATCAATGAGGGATCGTAGCTTTCGCCTGGATTCACCTGGTCAGTCTATGTCATGTTTTGTATACACTGTATTTCTAGCTCCACTCAGAGCTCGGCTCTTTCTAGAACCCACTGAGCCTTCAATCACTCTCCGTTGTTTTCTTGACGAGTCGGCCATTTGCGATCGCAGGGACACTGTATGGTGCTGAATGCATCCAACAGACGAACAAAATCAAAAGTAGCACCACCTCATCAATCCATTCCGGACATGGACAGGGTCGTATTCACCAGGCACCAAATGAAAGCAAAATGGACTGAAACAGGGAGCAACTACTTGAACCGTTGTGCATTAACAAATACAAACCAGAGCAAGGACACAGAGCTGCATGGGAGGGGCCCGCCTAATGGAGTTAGAACGTGGGAAACCCTGGGTTAGAGTAGCGCTTTCCCTTCCCTCCAGGATCAGTTTCTCTCCGCTCTTTGTGTTTTTAAATGTCCCCTGGAGGGAGGATTACATTTCTGGAGCCTCCATGCTGCCTGTTAGAAAAAGACTGGGCTGCTTGAGTGTCTCTCTCTCTCTGAAGGTGGGCGGAAAGCGTCTAGTCGACCATTAAGGAAGCTTTGACAATTTGAAAGAGAGAAAGGGAAAACATGCAGATCCAGCACGCGGGTGCTGGAGGAGGAAATTATAACACAAATAAAAAAGGACCAAGAAGCATGTGGACTCTCCTTCCTCCTTTCCTTGTCAATTGAATTAAAAACGCCTAAACCCGACGACCACTTGGAATTGAAGTGCGGTACTGTAACTAGAAGTGGGACTGCAATTTTCACTCCGGAGGTGAAATAATCTTGTCCCGAGCAGCTCCTGAAACAGCTCTCTCCCTCTCCCCTGCACTGACAGCTGTCAAGAATTAGCTTCTACTGTGGTTTATGCCCTTAGGCCAATACGGTGCCAACCATCAGCTAGCTCCCTCATTGCTGCACGCCTCAGCTCTCATCAGTGTCACTTCCCTACGTCCCTCTACTCTAACTTCCCACCACCGTCCACTGTCCTTAGAGAGCGCAATCTAAAATGACTCCCACTGCAGAGACGTTCACAGTATATACCTATCTATGGAACCATCTGTCAAGAACTATCCGTACGCAATTGTCTCCTAGGTGGGTTGTTGTGCTGTAGTGTAGATGGTAGAAGCTGTGGAACTGGCAGAGATGGAGGGGGAGAGAAAGCGAGGGGGGGGGCAGAGAGACAGACAAACAGACAGACAGACAGACAGACAGACAGACAGACAGACAGACAGAGAGAGAGAGATACAGAGAGACAGAGAGAGAGAGAGAGAGAGAGAGAGAGAGAGAAGATGACTTGAAAGGGTTGATGATTCTCTCTTAAAGGGAAAAAGGACTGACTCCCTGTGTGCTTCAGCTGCTGAGATGGAGCCTCTTGATGAACACCATTGTTTTAATTATTGATAGTGGAAATGGAATCTAATGACATTTTCCAGCATCTTGAAACGGAAATTTCCCCAAATGCTATATTTATTTATGAGCAGTAAGCACACATAGGACACTTTGTTGTGTATTCACACACACACACACACATACACACTTGACTGGGACAGGAGAAATAACGTAAAGTATTAGGAGTCGTCCGTTTCCTTAACTTTTCTCGATGTGACAAATGCTGGTTGCTTTTCTTTTTTTTTTTTGTTGTCTTTTTAAAAAAAATGTACAATTTTTTCTCCCCAATTTCGTAGTGTCCAATTGGGCTCCCGTACGGGCTCGGGAGAGACGAAGGTTGAAAGTCATGCGTCCTCCGATACACAACCCAACCAAGCCGCACTGCTTCTTAACACAGCACGCATCCAACCCGGAAGCCAGCCGCACCAATGCGCCAGAGGAAACACCGTGCACCTGGCCACCTTGGTTAGCGCACACTGCGCCCAGCCCGGAGTCGCTGGTGCGCGATGAGACAAGGACGCCCCTACCGACCAAGCCCTCCCTAACCCGGGTGACGCCAGGCCAATTGTGCGTCGCCCCACAGACCTTCCGGTCGCGGCCGGTTACGACAGAGCCTGGGCGCGAACCCAGGAACTCTGATGGCACAGCTGGCGCTGCAGTACAGCGCCCTTAACCACTGCGCCACCCGGGAGGCCCATTGTTGCTTTTCAATTAACTACCGTCAGTGTCATTTGAATAAATACACATGCACATTGTCTTTTCTCTCTTCCAGTCATTTACACCTGCTGTGGCATGTATAGCCACAACATATGCCGTGCCACCAGCCAGCAGGCAGCTGAATCCTTCCCTACTTTCTGTGAGATTACATATTTTCAGGATTTCCAGGTAGTCTCGATAATCTAGGTAGCTAGTCTGGAGAGGAAATGAAGCCGAGTGGAACATGTTTAAATAGTTCAGACCCACCACATCCTCATGGGGCTTAGGGTCAGACTTTCTTTCTCACACACACACACACACACACACACACACACACACACACACACACACACACACACACACACACACACACACACACACACACACACACACACACACACACACACACACACACACACACACACACACACACACACAAGTAGCAATGTGTGCGACGTATTGGCCTGTTTGCGTTCTGCTCTGAGTGTGAGAAGGTATTTGCTGTTTATACAGTATGATTTGTGTGTGTGTGTGTGTATGTTTGGATGAGCCTGTATTGACCCACAAATGAATAGTTTCTCTTTTTGTTTCTTTATGAACTTGGATATTCTAATGCATTTTTCTTTAAAACGACTTAGTTGTTTCCAACATTGAGAGTTGTTGGCATGTGGCAACACATAAACAGTCCAGCTTAATGGGAATTCCCTCTCTAAATAAGCTATGGCTAGTCCTAATAAGCTATGGCTAGTCCTAATAAGCTATGGCCAGTAATAAGTCATATGGAACCATTCACAGGTCAAATTGAATAATGCAGTAGTAATTCGAGATGGTACTCTACATTTGATTAGATCAGTTATGCTCATTTGTTAGTATGCCAGAGTGCTATGCTTTTATCACCAGTATCAGGTAGCCAATGTGGGTCTCGAATGTGCATCACTCACTGTGAGTCAGCGTGTTCCGGTGCGTTTGGCCATCACTAACTAAGTCAGCGTGTTCCGGTGCATTTGGCCATCACTAACTAAGTCAGCGTGTTCCGGTGCATTTGGCCATCACTAACTAAGTCAGCGTGTTCCGGTGCATTTGGCCATCACTAACTAAGTCAGCGTGTTCCGGTGCGTTTGGCCATCACTAACTAAGTCAGCGTGTTCCGGTGAGTTTGGTCATCACTAACTGTAATTCAGTGTGTTCCGGTGAGTTTGGCCATCACTAACTGTAAGTCAGTGTGTTCCGGTGAGTTTGGCCATCACTAACTGTAAGTCAGCGTGTTCCGGTGCGTTTGGTCATCACTAACTGTAAGTCAGTGTGTTCCGGTGCGTTTGGTCATCACTAACTGTAAGTCAGTGTGTTCCGGTGCGTTTGGTCATCACTAACTAAGTCAGTGTGTTCCGGTGCGTTTGGCCATCACTAACTGTAATTCAGTGTGTTCCGGTGAGTTTGGCCATCACTAACTGTAAGTCAGTGTGTTCCGGTGAGTTTGGCCATCACTAACTGTAAGTCAGCGTGTTCCGGTGCGTTTGGTCATCACTAACTGTAAGTCAGTGTGTTCCGGTGCGTTTGGCCATCACTAACTGTAAGTCAGTGTGTTCCGGTGCGTTTGGCCATCACTAACTGTAAGTCAGTGTGTTCCGGTGCGTTTGGCCATCACTAACTGTAAGTCAGTGTGTTCCGGTGCATTTGGCCATCACTAACTAAGTCAGCGTGTTCCAGTGCGTTTGGTCATCACTAACTAAGTCAGCGTGTTCCGGTACGTTTGGTCATCACTAACTAAGTCAGCGTGTTCCGGTGCGTTTGGTCATCACTAACTGTAAGTCAGTGTGTTCCGGTGCGTTTGGCCATCACTAACTGTAAGTCAGTGTGTTCCGGTACATTTGGCCATCACTAACTAAGTCAGCGTGTTCCGGTGCGTTTGGCAATCACTAACTAAGTCAGTGTGTTCCGGTGCGTTTGGTCATCACTAACTAAGTCAGCATGTTCCGGTGCGTTTGGTCATCACTAACTGTAAGTCAGCGTTTTCCGGTGAGTTTGGCCATCACTAACTGCAAGTCAGCGTGTTCCGGTGAGTTTGGCCATCCCTAACTGTAAGTAAGCGTGTTCCGGTGAGTTTGGCCATCACTAACCTTGGAGAGGAAATAACAAAGGACGTCTATTAGGCTTTCAGCCCCATTCTCTGACTCAGTAGAGGAGAGAGATTGTAGGGGGAGGAAGAACGTGAAGTCATTCAAATGCTAAATAATTACTTGAATCCCCAAAAATATGTTGATGTTCTTTTTTAAGTAAACAAGATCGATTGAATTCTACTATAGTAAGTTTCCAAAACCGCGGTTGTATGTTGCTGTATAGAGAAATACCCACTAGGTACAACACTGTAAAGACCAGCACCCATTTTCACAACAAGATTGGACAGACAGAGAGGACCTGATCGTAGATCAGCGCTCCTACTCTGAGACACTTCATGAATACAGGCCCATGTCTTCCTCAGTGATGTATTGTATTTACAGGTGTGTTCTCCCATTACATAGCACTATGTAAATCAGCTTCATCATGGCCTATTACATTTAGCTGGACAGGGAACATCTGCCTAATTAATGCCACTGGTAGGCTGTGTGTGTGTGTGTGTGTGTGTGTGTGTGTGTGTGTGTGTGTGTGTGTGTGTGTGTGTGTGTGTGTGTGTGTGTGTGTGTGTGTGTGTGTGTGTGTCAGATCTGATGTTGTGACTGAATATGCAGGCGGACAGGCAGAAATTAGCATCAGCACCTGCAGGGATCTTTTGATCAGTCTGTTTATAATACATCAGGTGTCCTGCTGAAGAGAGGCTGGTTAGGTAGTCAACTCATTTCTCACATCACAGAGAGGGAGGTAGATAGGGCTGGGAAAGGAAGAGGGACAGAGCGAGACAGACAGATGGACGGACGGACGGACAGACGGACAGATAGATTTGTACCCCGTGATTGATATGGGATTTCTGCAGTGCTACATATGGGATTGCTCCATTCATGACTCCTTCGTGATAATAACTCTCATTTGAATAATTTGAATTTGAGAGAGATTGATTCAACCCACACACGCCGCAACACAGAATCACACTCAGACACACACAGAAGCACTCCCACATGCAAAGGCAGACATGCAAATCCAGTGTCACCAAGGTCAGTCCAGATTACACGATGTAATGTTTATAAAGCACCATCATTATCATCACACACAACTCCACCATCCCTCCACCTTCATAACACACACACCCCAGCCTCCACAACATCTCAGCCTCCACATACATCCCAGCCTCCATAACACCCCAGCCTCCACATACATCCCAGCCTCCATAACACCCCAGCCTCCACATACATCCCAGCCTCCACATACATCCCATCCTCCACATACACCCCAGGCTCCACATACACCCCAGCCTCCATAACACCCCAGCCTCCACATACATCCCAGCCTCCATAACACCCTAGCCTCCATAACACCCCAGCCTCCATAACACCCCAGCCTCCACATACACCCCAGCCTCCACATACACCCCAGCCTCCACATACACCCCAGCCTCCACATACACCCCAGCCTCCATAACACCCCAGCTTCCACACACACCCATGCCTCTACACACACCCCAGCTCCACACACACCCCAGCCTCTATACACACCCCAGCCTCCATACACACCCAGGCCTCCATACACACCCCAACCTCCATACATACCACAGCCTCCATACACACCCAGCCTAAATACACACCCCAGGCTCCATACACACCCCAGCCTCCATACACACACCAGCTTCCATACACACCACAACCTCCATACACACCCCAGCCTCCATACACACCCCAGCTTCCATACACACCCCAGCCTCCATACACACCCCAGCTTCCATACACACCCCAGCCTCCATACACACCCCAGCCTCCATACACACCACATTCTCCATACACACCACAGCCTCTATACACACCACAGCCTCCATACACAGCCCTGCACACCCATAACAAGTCATTCTACTTCCTACAACATAGTAATTGCTGAATAATTGATGTTGATAGATTCAGACAGATACATTTTGTCATGCGCACGCACACACACACACACACACACACACACACACACACACACACACACACACTGAGGTATACACACAGGTTTACATTGACAGAGCTGAAGAGCGCTGTGGAGGTGTAGGGGGTAGCTAGAAGGATAGGGTAAAGGGTTGTACGGTATAGTAGTAGTAGGTTGCTGTTGTGGTGGTGGATTAGCAATTTATTTAACTGGTTTGTGGCAGAGCGTCAGAGCACTGTGAAATTCAACTGTTTGGCGAAGAATTCAGTCGCTAAGAACCCAACTCTTATGTCTTGGATTTTGTTCTGTATCTTTCTAATATTGTAGGGGTTTACTGGACTGGTTTTGGCCCTCTGGATTCATTTATACTGTACAAACGCTACCCGCCGATATAACACAAAGGTTGTGTAGTAAATCCTTCCCTTAAGCTTAAATTGCAAAATGCTTCTCTTGCTCTCTGTCTCCCTGCTCCAGTGGGTTATTCTAATGTGGATATAGTGCAGCCCTGCATGTGTTTCCCCTTTAATTTATGGCTCTGTCCAATATTGCTGGCACTGATATATTATTAGGGCCTAGAGAATTCTGGGGCCCCAAATAGAATCATGAAGCCCCAGTGAGGGGAGAACAATTGGATGGTTGGTTGGTCGCTGGTGTTGTTGTTTGGTGATACAGACAGGAGAGCACAGGGACTGGTGGCGATGTGTGTGTGCGGGTGTTTCTTGGTAGTGTGTGCGTGTATGTGTGTGCTTGCTTGCATTCGTGTGTGTGCGCGCGTGCGTGCGTTTTGTAGCTCGGTTGGTAGAGCATGCCGCTTGCAGCACCAGGGTTGTGGGTTCGATTCCCATGGGGGACCAGTATGTAAAAAGTATTAAAACGTATGCACTCACTACTGTAAGTCGCTCGGAGTGTCTGCCGTAATGTAAATGTGTGTGTTTCCTGGTGGTGATGTGTGTTTTTCATGGTGTAAAACTGGCAGGGCTGGTTGTCCCGTGGGACCATGCCGAGCTATTAATAGGCTGGCGGTGACAGCAGGACTTTGATCTGCTTGAGAGAGAAGCACTTTAAGAGAAGAGATGCCATGTGATCTATATTTAAAACATACGCCTGTGACAGAGGCCATCACAGTAATGACAGAGATTCCATTGTAGGCAGAGGATACGTTAAACATAATCTATTTGTCTTCACTCTCATCTCGCAGTGTCCCTCATTAATTTCGACACAGTGACCAATGCAAGCGTACAAGTCCTGCATGGCTTATCATTTGTAATGCACATTCAGGGTTTTCAGTGTGCTTGAAATACACCTGTGGGACTATTTTAGTGATGTTGTCTGCCATTTCAATCTCAATATAACCCAGAGTGTTTGAAGTGCATCGTTTTCCTTTTTCATACGGGATGCGCCGGCCATATCCTGCCCACTGGGCTTCGATCACAAACCACAGCTAACTCTGGGGGCGATGCTGCCTTGTGATGAATGTGGAACATTAACACATGTTAATTACACTTTAAAAGGTGACGTGGTCTCGTTTATTTGAGTCCCGTCGATGACTTGAATGTCATTAATGAGACAGGGATTAGGCTGATTGCAGTGAACCATAATTGGTATTAACGCAATCCATTTTGAGGGGTTTTAGTTATCGCTTATCCACAGGAAGGGACTAAGAATTAGGGCGGAAGACTGAATGCATTTGACAATGAGAATCTCTTAGGATAGTACAATGTTAACAGTAAGAATGTTTTATCCAGCCTCAGCACACTGCTGATAATAAAGGATGGAATTCATATAGGGCTTCTTACTAAATACCTTTCGGTTGGAAAAACACAATGTTTCCCAAATGAGGACATTTTTATAAAGATGTATAGAAATATTTGAGAAGATCATACACCAGAAACATTTCCCTCTTGACCTTTCCCTTCTGTTCTCTTTTTCCTGTTTCATGTCCCGTAGGCTCTGACTTCCTGTGTAACACCCACATCATCCCAGTGAAGAACGAGGAGGGCATGGTCATGATGTTCATCCTCAACTTTGACTACATCCTAGAGGAGGACAGCTGTGACTCTCTGGAGGGACTCAACCACACGTCTCCTGCCAAAGCTGAGCCAAGTGAGTAACCCGTCAATGCCTGGGCTTTAGCTCAGTCGGCCAAAACACTACATTCAAATGAAACCTTACCAGACAAGGGACTGAATGTCTCTGTTTTCTACACAGAGTGTAGTGGCTGTACAGTAGTAACACAATATTATATCCTGAGGAAAACTGAACAATGGAATGGAACTTTACTCTTTCAAGTTCCCTTAATGAGTACAGTTTCATACCGTTTCCCCTTGGCCATTTTAAAGCCAGGTACTGAAGCCGGTACGCGAGTATGCAAAAAGACCTTACGAAAACTAACCCTGATTCCGATGACCACCCTACCCATGCTAGATCACGGAGACGCAAGGGTGCTTTCGAGCGGCTAGATGTTCTTTACCATTCGGCCATCAGATTTGCCTACCATTGCTCCTTATAGGACACATCACTGCACTCTATATTCTTCTGTTGAGACATTTTCATTGGCTAAATTAAGTTCGATCTGTCTTTTTAAATGTGTGCTGCGTATTTAGTTTATGATAGGTTAGGAAGAATATTTTAGGCCTACCAAAATGACTCTTATAACCAAAAAATATAATGCTTATCTTTATAATAAAACAGAACAAATTAGCCTTCTTCTCTATGCCTATATCTGTATAGCAGATGCAGTAGCCTATCTGACAAGTATAAAGAATTGCATCTCTCTCGCTCTCACTCAATATTAATATCAAACAGTGGACACCTATGCATTCAATGCCCTGATGCATTAGTGCTCAAATCTCTGACAGCTGAACCGTGAGGTGGACAATTGTTGTATTTAGGAAAGTAAAAACCAATAAAACAATAGGCTATAATGTTTTTCATATGCTACACATCGAAACACAAGGAATAGTGTTTTTGTAATATGTTATAGGCTGTTTTTAGGGACATGTAAATGTAGCTTATTTGACCAATATCCCTTGTTTATTGATGGTGCTGGCTGAGTGGGTGGACGCCCTAAACGGTCACGCACCCGCAAATGTCCAATAAGTTCAAATCTTCCCAGTCACCTGTCCGGCGCCAGATTTTCCAGACGAAAACCCTGATATACAGTGCCTTCGGGAAGTATTCAGACACCTTGACTTTTTCCACATTTTGTAAGGTTACAGCCTTATTCTAAAAACAAATGAATGCTAATTTATTCAAAATAAAAAACAGAAATATCACATTTACATAAGTATTCAGACCCTTTACTAAGTACTTTATTGAAGCACCTTTGGCAGTGATAACAGCCTCAAGTCTTCTTAAGTATGATGCTACAAGCTTGGCACACCTGTATTTGGGGAGTTTCTCCCATTCTTCTCTGCAGATCCTCTAAAAAGCTGTCAGGTTGGATGGGGAGCGTTGCTCTCTCCAGAGATGTTAGATTGGGTTCTGGCTGGGCCACTCAAGGAGATTCAGAGACTTGTCCCGAAGCCCCTCCTGCGTTGTATTGGTTGTGTGCTTAGGGTCATTGTCCTGTTGGAAGGTGAAACTTCGTCCCAGTCTGAGGTCCTGAGCACTCTGGAGCATTAAGGCTCTATCTGTACTTTGCTCTGTTCATCTTTGCCTCGATCCTGACTAGTCTCCCAGTCCCTGCTGCTGAAAAACATCAACCCAGCATGATGCTGCCACCACCATCATGCTTCACCGTAGGGATGGTGACAGGTTTCCTCCATGTGTGAAGCTTGTCATTCAGGCCAAAGAGTTTAATCTTGGTTTCATCAGACCAGAGAATCGTGTTTCTCATGGTATGAGAGTCTTTAGGTGCCTTTTGGCAAACTCCAAGTGAGCTGTCATGAGCCTTTTACTGAGGAGGGGCTACCATCTGGCCACTCTACCATAAAGGCCTAATTGGTGGAGTGCTGCAGAGATGGTTGTCCTTCTGGAAGGTTATATTATCTCCACAGAGGAATTCTAAAGCTCTGTCAGAGTGACCATCGGGTTCTGATATCGGCTACAATAGGATGCTAAATAAACTTTCCAGTGACACTGACTCGTCCAATGATGAAGATTAAGCATTGGCTACTCATCTGTGATGGTCCATGTGCTCTTACCAATATCTCAGTTAAGCTACTTACAGGGCTGTTTGCTCAGAATTGCTTAAAAGTGGTTGAAAATGTTTTTTTGTTAGCTTCAGATTAGTCTTCTCTTTTCAGCAGTAGGCATTTGATTTGGAAATGGTAGGCTTGCGTTTTTCTCGTGTTTGTATTTTGAAGTTTGCAAAAGGCAAACTGACAGCTGCAACCAATCAAAAATATATCTTCCATAGATAGCAGTTCCCATTCAAGTCAGGTCTGGCAGCCATTGCTTGTGTACTCATGAGTTTAACAGTCAAGTGCCAGGATTAGAGGTTCCAAAATCCTTCAAAGGACTATATCTATGGCCACAACGCAACAAGCTGTTCTTTATTTGGTGTGCGTGCAGCCCAAATTTCAGCCTTCCCAGCTGTAAGTGCTTGTGATAAAATGTAAATCCCCAGCTATTTTTTAGATGCTGTTGATCCTCTGTAGCTATGTTATGCTCTCTAGTATTTTGATTTATTTTATGTACAGTTGAAGTCAGAAGTTTACATACACTTAGGTTGCAGTCATTAAAACGTGTTTTTCAACCACTCCACAAATGTCTTGTTAACAATCTGTAGTTTTGGCAAGTTGGTTAGGACATCTACTTTGTGCATGACAGAAGTAAATATTCCAACCAATTGTTTACAGACTGATTATTTCACTTATAATTCACAGTATCATAATTCCAGTGGGTCAGAAGTTTACATACACACAAGTTGACTGTGCCTTTAAACAGCTTGGAAAATTCCAGAAAATGATGTCATGGCTTTAGAAGCTTCTGATAGGCTAATTGACATCATTTGAGTCAATTGGAGGTGTACCTGTGGATATATTTCAAGGCCTACCTTCAAACTCAGTGCCTCTTTGCTTGACATCATGAGAAAATCAAAATAAATCAGCCAAGACCTCAGAAAAATAAATGTAGACCTCCACAAGTCTGATTCATCCTTGGGAGCAATTTCCAAATGCCTGAAGGTACCACGTTCATCTGTACCAGCAATAGTACGCAAGTACAAACACCATGGGACCACGCAGCCGTCATACTGCTCAGGAAGGAGACACGTTCTGTCTCCTAGAGATGAACGTACTTTGGTGCGAAATGTGCAAATCAGTTCCAGAACAACAGCAAAGGGCCTTGTGAAGATGCTGGAGGAAACAGGTACAAAAGTCCTATATTGACGTAACCTGAAAGGTCGCTCAGCAAGGAAGAAGCCACGGCTCCAAAACCACCATAAAAACGCAAGACTACAGTTTGCAACTGCACATGGGGACAAAGATCATACTTTTTGGAGAAATGTCCTCTTGTCTGATGAAACAAAAATTGAACTGTTTGGCCATAATGACCATCGTTATGTTTGGAGGAAACAGGGGATGCTTACAAGCCGAAGAACACCATCCCAACCGTGCTGCAGGAGGGACTGGTGCACATCACAAAATAGATGGCATCATGAGGCAAGAAATTATGTGGATATATTGAAGCAACATCTCAAGACATCAGTTAAAGCTTGGTCACAAATGGGTTTCTAAATGGACAATGACCCCAAACATACTTCCAAAGTTGTGGCAAAATGGCTTGAGGACAACAAAGTCAAGGTATTGGAGTGGCCATCACAAAGCCCTGACCTCAATCCTATAGATAATTTGTGGGCAGAACTGAAAAAGTGTGTGCGAGCAAGGAGGCCTACAAACCTGACTCAGTTACACCAGCTCTGTCAGGAGGAATGGGCCAAAATTCACCCAACTTATTGTGGGAAGCTTGTGGAAGGTTACCCGAAACATTTGACCCAAGTTAAACAATTTAAAGTCAATTTAAGTCTACCGAATACTAATTGAGTGTATGTAAACTTCTGACCCACTGGGAATGTGATGAAAGAAATAAAAGCTGAAATAATAATTTTCTCTTCTATTATTCTGACATTTCACATTCTAAAATAAAGTGGTGATCCTATCTGACCTAAGACAGGGAAATTTTACTTGGATTAAATGTCAGGAATTGTGAAAAACTGAGTTTGAATATATTTTGCTAAGGTGTATGTAAACTTCCGACTTCAATGTCAGTTCAGACAGGATAAATATAATTTTGTCTAAAAATTCTTTTTTATAGCGGCTATGCTTATAAGGGTCAGACTCCCAGTTCCTCAAAAGCACCTCTGCCGAAAGTGCGGAGTGGGCAATCCCGTGATTGAATGGGGTATGAATAAAATACAATTCAGGCCTATCTGAATTTCTAAACAGCCTGGCAGTGTGAATTCGGCTGTCAGACTGATTAATTTACAAGGTGAATCTTGCTCTGCTCACCTACCTTGGCTCTCTCTTTCTCTCAAAGCCTCTTTTAAACTGGTGCAGGGAAAGGATCGTTTTGCATTTTGGCTATTTTAGGTTGGAACTTTTAGCCCTTGTACATTTCAGGACATAATTTTTACCTCATTCTTTCAGAGGAATTGTTCCTGTTCCTCTGTTAGCAGATAGATGATGGTCATCTATGACTCATAGCAGTCCCTGCATAATTAAAGACCACAATTAGACCTGGTCCAATACAGAACTCTGCATTGCATCAGAGAACATTCAGATGATGAAAGTGTTCTTGGTAGAGCAATTCATTGAGGGTTCTAGGTAGAACCATATAGAGAGGGTTCTATGAAGACACCACACCAAAAGGGGTTCCCCAATGGAAGCAAGCTGAAAAACCCTATACGGTTCTACGTACAACCTTTTTTCTAGGAGTGTACCAGCCATAATTGATAAACAACAGTAGACTAGTGTCGATAGTAACAAGGTTATCATTGCACTGTGAACCTGCTGAACAGGTGTGATTGGTGATTAGTGGGAGAAAAGGGACCTGGCTATTAGCAAAAGTATTCAGACCCCTTGGATTTCTTCAAATACTGTATTGTGTTACAAAGTGGGATTGAAATTGATTTCATTTTCATTTTTCTTCAACAATACACACAAAAAGTGGAAGATTTTTTTTTTAGATGAACAAAAAATCAAATAAAACATTTACAGTGAAATTCTTTTTGGAGGGAATTTGACCCCTTTTTCTCCCCAATTTCGTGGTATCCAATTGTTGTAGTAGCTACCTACTATCTTGTCTCAACTCCCGTACGGGCTCGGGAGAGACGAAGGTTGAAAGTCATGCATGCGTCCTCCGATACACAACCCAACCAAGCCTCACTGCTTCTTAACACAGCATGCATCCAACCCGGAAGCCAGCCGCACCAATGCGTCAGAGGAAACACCGTGCACCTGGTTAGCGCGCACTGCGCCCGGTCTGCCACAGGACCAAGCCCTCCCTAACCCGGACAACGCTAGGTCACAGCCGGTTACGACAGAGCCTGGGCGCGAACCCAGGGACTCTGATGGCTCAGCTGGCGCTGCAGTACAGCGCCCTTAACCACTGCGCCACCCGGGAGGCCTACAGTGAAATTCTTCCTTACAAGCCCTTAACCAACAATGCAGTTTTAAGAAAAATAAGTATTAAGAAAGTATTTACTAAATAAATGGAAGCAAAAAGACAAAAACAAATGATAAAAAAATATATAAAAATAAATAAAATATCAGTAACGAGGCTATATACAGAGGTAATTTAGGTAATATGTACATGTAGGTAGAGGTAAAGTGACTATACATAGAACATAAACAGAGAGTAGCAGCAGCGTGAAAAAAAGGGGGGGTGGTCAATGCAAATGGTCTGTGTAGCCATTTGATTAGCTGTTCAGGAGTCTTATGGCTTGGGGGTAGAAGCTGTTAAGAAGCTTTTTTGAGACTAGACTTGACGCTCTGCTACCGCTTGCTGTACGGCAGCAGAGAGAACAGTCTATGACTAGGATGGCCGGAGCCCTTGGCAATTTTTAGGGCCTTCCTCTGACACCGCCTGTTATAGAGGTCCTGGATGGCAGGAAGCTTGGCCCCAGTGATGTACTGGATCGTACGCATTACCCTCTGTAGCATCTTGTGGTCGGATGCTGAGCAGTTGCCATACCAGGCAGTGATGCAACCAATGCTCTCGATGGTGCATCTGAGGACCCATGCCAAATCTTTTCAGTCTCCCGAGGGGGAATAGGCATTGTCTTGCCCTCTACACAACTGTCTTGCTGTGTTTGGACCATGATAGTTTGTTGGTGATGTGGACACCAAGGAACTTGTAGCTCTCAACCTGCTCCACTACAGCCCCTTCGATGAGAATAGGAATGGGGGTGTGCTTGGCCCTCTTTTTCTTGTAGTCCATGATCATCTCCTTTGTTTTGGTCACGTTGAGGGAGAGGTTGTTGTCCTGGCACCACACTGTCAGTCTCTAACCACCTCTCTATAGGCTGTCTCATCGTTGTCAGTGATCAGGCCTACCACTTTTCTGTCGTCGGCAAACTTAATGATGGAGTTCAATGGCTGTGATGGGAGAAAACTGAGGATGGATCAACATTGTAGTGACTCCACAATAATGACTTAAATGACAGCGTTAAAAGAAGAACACAAATATACCAAGTTAAAATATATTCTAAAACATGCATCTTGTATGCAACAAGCCACTAAAGTAATTGTCACGCCCTGACCTTAGTTATCTTTGTTTTCTTTATTATTTTGGTTAGGTCAGGGTGTGATGAGGGTGATATATGTTTTTTTGTCCTGTCTAGGGTTTTGGTATGTTTATGGGGTTTTCCAGTCTAGGTGTTTTTATGTATATGGTTGCCTAGATTGGTTCTCAATCAGAGGCAGCTGTTTATCGTTGTCTCTGAATGAGGACCATATTTAGGTAGCCATATGCCTTGGATAGTTTGTGGGTTATTGTCTATGTGTAGTTGCCTGTGTCTGCACTCGTTGTGCATAGCGGCACATTCGGTTTGTTTAAGTGTTCTTTGTGTTCTTCATTAAAAGAAGAATGTATTCTAATCACTCTACGCTTTGGTCTCCTCTTTACGATGAACGTGACAGAATAACCCACCAAACAAGGACCAAGCAGCAAAAGCCAAAAAGGAGTGGACATCTTGGACCCGGGAGAAACAGGAGTGGAGGACATCCTGGACCTGGGAGGAGGTAATGGCAAAGGACAAGACCCTGCCATGGAAGCAGGTGGAGAAAGCACAGGAGGAACAGCAACGATTTGAGGGTACACGGCTAGCACGGAAGCCCGAGAAGCAGCCCCAAGATTTTTTTACCACCAGTGCCGGCACCACGCACCAGGCCTACAGTGCGCCTCAGCAGTCCACAGCAGTCCGGAACCTCCGGCGACGGTTCACAGTCCGGAACTTCCGGCGACGGTTCACAGTCCGGAACTTCCGGCGACGGTTCACAGTCCGGAACCTCCGGCGACGGTTCACAGTCCGGAACCTCCGGCGACGGTTCACAGTCCGGAACCTCCGGCGACGGTTCACAGTCCGGAACCTCCGGCGACGGTTCACAGTCCGGAACCTCCGGCGACGGTTCACAGTCCGGAACCTCCGGCGACGGTTCACAGTCCGGAGCGTCCGGCGACGGTTCACAGTCCGGGGTCTCAGGCGACGGTCCGGGGTCTCGGCGACGGTCCACAGTCCGGGGTCTCCGGCGACGGTCCACAGTCCGGGGTCTCCGGCGACGGTCCACAGTCCGGAGTCTCCGGCGACGGTCCACAGTCTGGGGTCTCCGGCGACGGTCCCCAGTCCAGAACATCCGGCGATGATCCATGCAGCAAGGGTCCCCAGCCCGGGGCCTACGACGATGATCCATGGGTCGGTGCTACAAGAGCGGACTCAGAGTAAAGAAGGGGGGGTGGCGTCCAGAACCAGAGCCGCCACCGAGGTTAGATGCCCATCCAGACCCTTCCATATAGGTTTAGGTTTGCGGCCGGTAGTCCGCACCTTTGGTACTGTCACGCCCTGACCTTAGTTATCTTTGTTTTCTTTATTATTTTGGTTAGGTCAGGGTGTGATGAGGGTGATATGTGTTTTTGTCCTGTCTAGGGTTTTGGTATGTTTATGGGGTTTTCCAGTGTAGGTGTTTTTATGTCAATGGATGCCTAGATTGGTTCTCAATCAGAGGCAGCTGTTTATTGTTGTCTCTGAATGGGGACCATATTTAGGTAGCCATATGCCTTGGATAGTTTGTGGGTTATTGTCTATGTGTAGTTGCCTGTGTCTGCACTCGTTGTGCATAGCTTCACGTTCGTTTTGGTTAGTTTGTTTAAGTGTTCTTCGTGTTCCTTCATTAAAATAATTTATTCTAATCACGCTGCGTATTGGTCTCCTCTTTACGATGAACGTGACAGTAATAAAACATGGCAAATGAATACACTTTTAGGCTTAAATACAAAGCCTTAAGTTTGTGGCCAACACATCACAGAGTAACTCCATCATAATTTTCAAGCATGTTGGTGGAAGCATCATGGTATGGGTATGCTTGACATTGGCAAATACTGGGGAGTTTTTCAGGATAAAAAGAAATGGATAGGGCTAAGCATCTTTCAGCAGGATAATAACCTACAACACAAGGCCAAATCAACACTGGAGTTGCTTACCAAGAAGACAATGAATGTTCCCAAGTTGCCAAGTTACAGTTTTGACTTAAATCTGCTTGAAATAGCATGGCAAGACTTATAAAAATAGCTTTCTAGCCATGATCCTCAACATCTTGACAGAGCTTGAAGAATTTTGAAAAGAATAATAGGCAAGTATTGCACAATCCAGGTGTGTAAAGCTCTTAGAGACTTACCAAGTAAGACTCACAGCTGTAATCGCTGCCAAAGGTGTTTCTAACATGTATGGACTCAGGGAGCTGAGTACTCATGCAATGACTATATTTTATTTTTATTACTCTATAAAAAAAAATCGAATTTGGATTCCACTTTGACATTACAGAGTATTGTGTGTAGATTGTTGACCAAAAATATAATCCATTTGATCCCACTTTGTAACACAAAATGTGAAGAAATCTAGGGGTCTGAAATCCAAGGGGCAGTGTACATCCTCCAAAAGGAGAGACTGTATGGGAATCAGAATGAGTGCACTAAGCACCTAAACTGCACGGCTGCATATCCACTTTAAACCATCCATCTTCAGCTAAATCACAGCTTGAGGGAGATTATAAAAAAATGGAATGCTTTCTATTATGCCTTAGTGACGATTGGAACCATATCTCTAGAATTCCATCTCTCTTTACTTCATCCAAATTATTATTTAATTATAAAGTCACCATTTCACTTCAGGACTGGGGGATCTGAGTTCCATTTAATATGCAATGCAAATATTACTACTGTCTGGTATCATAGCAACGGGGGATGGTGTTTGTGCATGCACTGGCTGCTGTGCAGTGTTATCTATGTGTGTTTGCAGAGAGAGTGCCATGCTCCCTGCGTGTACTTTTACTGCAGTGGGCTAAATCAGGGTCGCACAGAGTGTTTCTTGGTAGTCTTAAACAAATCTACTTTGAAACAAAAGTATACACCTCACACACATGGTTATGGGCTTCAAATCAAATTGTATTGGTCACATACATGTGTTTAGCAGATGTTATGGCGGGTGTAGCGAAATGCTTGTGTTTCTAGCTCCATCAGTGCAGTAGTATCTAACAAGTAATATCTAACAATTTCACAACAATACACACACATCTAAGTAAAGGAATGGAATTAAGAATATATAAATATTTGGACGAGCATTGTCAGAGCGGCATAGACTAAGATACAGTAGAATAGAACAACATACAGTATATACATATGAGATGAGTAAAGCAAAAAGTGTAAATTATATTAAAGTGAGTAATGTTCCATTATTAAAGTGGCCAGTGATTTCAAGTCTATGTATGTAGGGCAGCAGCCACTAATGTGCTAGTGATGGCTATTTAACAGTCTGATGGCCTTAAGATAGAAGCTGTTTTTCAGTCTCTCGGTCCTAGCTTTGATGCACCTGTACTGACCTCGCCATCTGGATAATAGCAAGGTGAACAGGCAGTGGCTCGGGTGGTTGTTGTCCTTGATGGTCTTTTTGGAATCCTGTGACATTGGGTGCTGTAGGTATCTTGGAGGGCAGGTAGTTTGACCCAGGTGATGCGTTGGGCAGACCGCACCACCCTCTGGAGAGCCCTGCGGTTGCGGGCGGTGCAGTTGCCGTACCAGGCGGTGAAAGTTTGTGAGGGTTTTAGGTGCCAAGCCAAATTTCTTCAGCTGTTGCACCATCTTCACCACACTGTCTGTCAGTGATGTGTACGCCGAGGAACTTGAAGCCTACCACCTTCTCCACTGCAGTCCTGTCGATGTGGATAGGGGGGTGCTCCCTCAGCTGTTTCCTGAAGTCCACGATCAGCTCCTTTGTTTTGTTGACGTTGAGTGAGAGGTTATTTTCCTGGCACCACAATCCGATGGCCCTCACCTCTTCCCTGTAGGCTGTCTCGTCATTCTTGGTAATCAGGCCTACTACTGTTGTGTAGTCTGCAAACTTGACAATTGGTTTGGAGGTGTGCATGGCCAAACAGTAATGAATGAACAGGGAGTACAGAAGGGGGCTGAGCATGCACCCTTGTGGGGCCACATTGTTGAGGATCAGCGAAGTGGAGGTGTTGTTTCCTACCTTCACCACCTGGGGTGGGCCCATCAGGAAGTCCATGACCCAGTTACACAGGGCGGGGTTCAGACCAAGGCCCTCAAGCTTAATGATGAGCTTGGAGGGTACTATGGTGTTGAATGCTGAGCTATAGTCAATGAACAGCATTCTTACATAGGTATTCCTCTTTTCCAAATGAGATTGTGCAGTGCGATGGCGATTGCATTGTCTGTGGATCTATTGGGGCGGTAAGCAAATTGAAGTGGGTCTAGGGTGTCAGGTAAGGTAGAGGTGATACAATCCTTGACTCGTCTCTCAAAGCACTTCATGATGACAGAAATGAGTACTACGGGGCGATAGTCATTTAGTTCACTTACCTTTGCTTTCTTGCACCTATACCATGTCACGTATAGAGTTGAAATGTATTACATTTTGAGTTTGCATCCCAATATTACACATCACAGAAGACTGAATATAACAAAACTGTTTGACATAGAAACACCAGATGTTTGACAAGTTTTTTTGAAGTAAAGTTTACAATTTATGAAATATATGAATAACATTTCACCCATGAGGCCACTAAAGGGCCATTTGGTCATTTGACTGCAGGGCCACAGTGGAACTCAGCGCACCTTTAAAAATAGTAACAGGCCAATCTAAACTTTTTTTTTTTACCGCAAATACAATAGGATATTGTCAGACGGCATGCTTAATTTGCTAAACAATTAAGAAATTGATTGCTTAAAAGCAATTTATGTTTTCTGTGTGCGGGGAAGGGGGCATAAGGGGATATGCTTATGGTGAGGTAGACGTGGCGTCTTTCCTATACTTCCATTAATGTATTGATTATGCACTTCTTCATTCATTTAGATGATCGGGACGGAGACAATTAAACCATTGACAAATGAAAATACCCAGAACCAGATGCATTCCCACTGAAATATGTGTTGATTTTTGTTATTTATTGGAATCTAGCTGGTGTGTAAAAGTAACACCCCTCGAAGTAAGTGTACACGTGACAGCGTCTAAAAATTGGTTTCCTATTCTTCGTCACGAGTGTCAACGAGAGAAAAACGAGCGGTGAGCACAGCAAAAGAACACTGCTGAACCTCGTCGATCATCTCTCTGCTATTCCCCACGCCGCCGTTAACAGTTCAACACGGAACAAGACGAAGGCATGTGTAATGTGATGTAGCAAGGCACGTTAGCGCGCGAAAGCACAAAAATCCAGAGGGATATGGAGTGGAGAGTGTTTGTTTTTTCTTCATAAGTTTATGCTTGTTTTTTTGTTTTTTTTACTTTTAGATTTATAGAATAAAGTGCTACTGCATCAAGAAAATTATTTTTGGAAATGGTGTTATTTTATGAAATTCTTCACTTGTGTTTTCCGTTTTTACTTAAAATGTACTGTTTTAATAACAGAAATAAAGACGTTGACGTCTCCAGCAGTATATAGGTTGTCCTTTTTCCCCTTTTCCATTGCTCGGTGTTAGGTTCTGTAAGGGTTCTGTAGGGGTTCTGTAGGGGTTCTGTAAGGGCCACTGTATATCTGTGTGTTTGTTAGGTCACCCCGGGAACACGTTATACATTGGAAATGAGATCTTCCTTGAATGCAAGATGCCTCCACTTCAGACTCCCTAGAAACGGAACTATAACCACAAGGTTTAAAGTCGCCCTCATAATGCATTGACAGATTCACTGGTACCATCATTTGGACAAAGACGATGTCTTTCCCCTCTCTCCGAGGGTGTTAAATCAATCATAGGTAATTTGATATTTTAATGGGACTCTAATATATTAATGGCGGTTGCTTTATTTCATCAAACGTCTGAATAATTGAAGGAAGCTGAAGACGGGAAGCTAGGCCGTTGGGATGAGAGGCATATGTCCTTTTGAACAATATTGGCACTCACTGCTTGATGTCTGGGGAGTGAGCTGGAAACTGGATTAGCATGAGCTACAGAGCATATATCCAGTGTGCCAGCCTCCCCTACTTTCTACCCAGTCACGATCAAATTAAGAATTCCTCCACAACGAATGAAGTCATGACGAACCACTCTGAAAAGGGGAAGAGTTGTGCAAAAAACAATTTCACTTATTGTAGAAAATATTCCAAGCATTGCTGTTGAACAATTGTACTCTCTCTATCTCGCCCTCTCTTTTTTCTCTCTCTCCAGGGAAAGGTAGATTATTTTGTTTCCGGCTCCCAGCCTTACACCTCCTGGGCATCAGTAAGCAGTCCCTCCCACAAGAGGACCCTGACGCCGTCATGATCGACTCGCCCCGCCGCAGCGGAGAGTCGGTGGCCACCCGCGACTTCCGGTCACTGCCCACCCGGGAGAGCTGCAGCCCCTCCTACACCAATGACACGCGGGCCCTCATCGGCCCCAGCCACTGCTCCACCCCTGTGTCGGGACCCCTGGACCACTCGTCCCCCAAGGGGCCCGTCTGGGACAGGCTGGTTCCTCAGGGGGTTCCCCAGGCCCAGCCTCAGACTGTGGGCACTCTGGCCCCCTCCATCTCAGGCCTGGCCCCCACCGCGTCCAGGGAGAGTGTGTGTAGTATCCGGAGGGCCTCCTCCGCTCAGGACATGGAGGGTTTTGGCTCCAACTCCAAAATGGCCTTCAGGGACCGACACGCAAGTGAAGGTATGTAATTCAACACCACCTCCATGGTCGGAAATGCTTGTCCCCATCCATCCGCCTCACCCTGAGATGTTATGTTATATTAAATCAAATTTCCCTTGCTGTTCTTACGCAGTAGATTTGGTCCCAATCCCAACCATTGTTATCATGTGGTAAAAATCAAATCTGACCTTGGATCAGTGAATGGGGGTAACTCCCCCACCTCAACTGTACCTACTCTTAGTCATCAGGCAGCGCCACATCTATCCTGACTCCTGAATTACCACACCTATCCTGACTCCTGAATTACCACATCTATCCTGACTCCTGAATTACCACATCTATCCTGACTCCTGAGTTTACCACACCTATCCTGACTCCTGAGTTTACCACATCTATCCTGACTCCTGAATTACCACACCTATCCTGACTCCTGAATTACCACACCTATCCTGACTCCTGAATTACCACACCTATCCTGACTCCTGAATAACCACACCTATCCTGACTTCTGAATTACCACATCTATCCTGGCTTCTGAATTACCACATCTATCCTGACTCCTGAATTACCGCATCTATCCTGACTCCTGAATTACCACATCTATCCTGACTCCTGAATAACCACACCTATCCTGACTTCTGAATTACCATATCTATCCTGACTCCTGAATTACCACATCTATCCTGACTCCTGAATCACAGATCACCTTTCCACCCACAGTCAACATGGGGGGTACAGTACAGCCCCAGACTCTCCCTGTCTCTGTACCCAGCTAATATTTATATCCCTCCCTACACCATTGAATCTGCATTTCTCATTGAAAGGGCCCCTGCGGCTGACACTGTAATACGTCTACTTCACGATAATGAAGGGTGCGACGGCGACAGGGCTTTTATGTGGGTCGTCTTCCATCACTAGCTAGCTACGTACAGATCTGGAATCTCCTCTCACTCCTCCACCTTCCTCCCATCCCCCCCTCTCTCCCGCAACACTATCCCGTCGCAGACAATGGTCGTAATATCAAAGGTAACAACCCCACGTTCTTTGAACATAGCACGGGTATAGAATATATGGCCTGAACTGCTTGCTGCATGGGTTTGTTCAACTCAACAACAACATGAGTCTGTGGTGAATGCTAGTGCTGGATTGATGCATTTGTGAACTCCTCTGAGAATGCCATAGAGGCTTGCACGGTGTAGTAGTAGCATTATTCATGCTGTAGTAAGACGTGACCTGTGAGTGCCCTGCAAGCTTGCAGATCCCTTCTGATAGTTCGGGAAGAAATCCGGCTGACTTTTGACCTGCCGCTCGCCTGCCTCTCGTTTCCATAGAACCGGAAATCTATAATAATCACTGACTCATAATAGTAGTTGTCTTCGCCTGCTGCCAATAGTTCCTTTTGCCAAAGGCAACTGGTAGGCTATTTCCTTTGACCTGTGTCAGACAGTCGAAGGGAATAGAGGGATGGTTTGTCTGTTTGCTTGAATAACGTCCTCCGTTTTGTCTCCGCTTTACCAAAAAAGGTATTCCCATCCATGACGACATCACTAGTTATGGAATACTACTATTATAGATAAAAAACGTAATGATACTGTAAGTAATTCTACCACAGGAGATTGGTGGCACCTTAATTGAGGAGGACGGGCTTGTTGTAATGGCTGGAGTGGAATTAGTGAAACCAAGTGTTTGATACCATTCCATTTCCGCCGTTCTAGCCATTGTTATGAGCCGTCCTCCCTTCAGCAGCCTCCACTGAATTCTGCGTCACTGGAATGTTATCAAATGTCTGAGAGCCTTTTAACCTCCAGAAATGAATTAAATGACTGTACTTTCCTCTGAAATCAATCTCTTTACTAGCCTCAAAGTGCATTCTGGATCAATACCTACCAGAGGAGGCTGTTGGGAGGAGCTGTAGAAGCCCGGGCTCATTGTAATGGCTGGAATGGAATTAATGAAATGGAGTCAGACATGTGGTTTCCATATCTTTGATGTGTTTGATACTGTTCCAATATTCCATTTATAATGAGCCCGTCCTCCTATAGCTCCTCCCACCAGCCTCCACTGATACCTACTCCATTGAATATGGAAAGATTTGGAGGAGCATCTGATAATGTTATCAGCCATCATTTGTTTTCTTAACTTTAGACCTTATGTCTCCGATTTCCGGGATATTTTTAATTACCGTAACATAGTGGCCAGATTTCTTTACCTCTACTAAAAAGAAATCACTCGGATGTTGCTCAAATAAATGTAACATGACAATGAGGAAGTGCCTGTAGAATTACCCTGACCTTTGACCCCTCCCTTCTCTCTGAGGTCACTTCCTCTTTATGCTGCTCTCTACCTCCCTCCCTCTCTCTCTCCTGATTCGCTAGTGTCTCGGTCCTGGATGGCTGGGGGTATGGCTTGAGCTTTTCCTATATGTCTGTAATGCACACATACTGTAACGTACAATGCTGCTGTAGCATGTATTCAAGCTGCGCATGTCTTTTGTGTGTGTAAGTATCACTACGTATTCAAGCTGCGCATGTCTTTTGTGTGTGTAAGTATCACTCACTGTATTCTCAACACTCGTTTGTGAAAAGGGCAGAATGAGTCATCCCTCCATCTTCTCCTTTTGGATCAACAGTTGACACGTTCCCTCTCTTTTCCATATTGCCCACAGTAGTTCTACGTGTGACAGTGTGAGTGTTGTTCAACGTGGTGAGGTTTTATGGCAGTGTTGTACTGTATTTTCGCATAGTAACATAGTAGAATATTTGTGGATGTATGAATCATGAAAGCCATATCCATATGGTGTCATTGAGTCAAAACCTCATGACAGAGATATGAGTATACATTTACTTTGTTTGTGGACATCAATATTTCACTAAAATGGTTTAGTACACCAAGTTTGTCATTTCTACAGCTGTTGAATGGGAGGTAACAGGATCAAGCAGAGGGTTAGGGTAGATCTGTCTGACTGTTGTATTTCTACTGTTGTCCTGTGGTTGTTCACTTGTCTTGTGGCAGCAATTGAGTTCACTCAAGAGCAAGAAACAGTTCCATACTCACATTCCCAAGCATAACAAATAGACACAGCAGCCTATTGACACACCTACCACATGAACCACACTTGAGGTCTCCTTTTATCCCATTAGCATACCGTCAAACCGTCAAGCTGTATCAGGACACACGTGCTAGCATAGCCTAGCATCCCCGAGCTAGCCTAGTGTAGCATCGCCGCTCTAGCCTAGCCTAGCATCACAGCGCGAGCTATTTCCAAACCTCTCCATTAAATTCTCCTCCAGGACCCTTCAACCAGATCAAATCCAGTCTTCTGGGCTCCACGTCTGACTCCCACCTCAACAGATACAGCACCATCAACAAGATCCCCCTCATCACGCTCAACTTCTCAGAGGCCAACAACGACAAGAAGTGCCCCTCCCCTGCTTCCTCCGAGAAAACCATCATAGCCCCAAAGGTCAAGGATCGAACACACAACGTCACCGATAAGGTCACGCAGGTAAGAGGTCATGAAAGGCCCTGTGCTTTGTGCTCAGTAGAGTTGGGGCTCACTGACATAAGCCAAGATGTTGGAGCTTCACTCAATCAAGTATAATGTTGGAGTTAGAATCCATTCTATAGAATCTGTTCCATACAGAGGACATGTCTTTTCTGTGTATTTGTTCTGTACAGACAGTTACAGATGTATCGTGTGCTGTAGCTGGATGGACTATTACCTCATTGAATAATCACATGAATGGTCATCTGCCCCAATGTTATACATTAGAGAGCGGTAATTATCCCCTGCCCCACACACACACACGGAACACCACCAGGTCAGAACACAGTGTCTGTACACGCTGCTCTGTTGTTACTGTCTGACATTACCTAATTCATTGAAAGGGGGATACCAAGTCAGTTGTACAACTGAATGCCTTCAACTGAAATGTGTCTTCCGCATTTAACCCAACCCCCTTAATCGACATCCACGGCGCCCGGGGAACAGTGGGGTAACTGCCTTGCTCAGGGGCAGAATGACAGATTGTTACCTTGTCAGCTTTCGGTTACTGGCCCAACGATATTACCACTAGGCTGAAACTCAAGGGGCTTGTTTTAATAAGTAAACCGGTGAAGGTGTATATCACCCGTAGCGGGGATCAGGACAGATTATCTTACCAGGGCTCAGAGATACACTCTAGTTACACACAGGTTAGAGGTCATCCTCACCATCCTGTCTGCCTGTCTGTCTGTCCTCCCCGTGGAGAGTGCGTGTGCGCAGTACACCAACGCCTACTTGTGTCGGTCCCTATGGGGGAGGTGGAGGGAAACCTGGAGGCCTGTGTGTGTTTTCCTGCCTGCGTGCTTGCCTGTCTGTGTGTGCGTGCGTCTGTGTCGCTATGGCAGAGCTGGTTGACCTTTAAGATCTGTCAGGGCCACTTTGTCCAGAACAGACGAGGATGTTGCTGTTCTACTGATAATGTGTATACCAGTGGTGGTTGGTAACATTTAAGATGAGGGAGGATGATTATTTTTTTAATGAGCATGGCCTTATTTCTATTACAGCATATTGGATGACTGTCATTCATATTCCATTCACCCAGTTCAATGTAACATCGATACGTTTAGGCTACTACATGATACTGTACCCATCATGAGGTTGCTACAACTTAGCCGATGAATTCAAGTTCACAACGTAGGTGCATAGGCCGAGAAAATTTTGAGTAATCAAGGTGACAGACAGTGACACATTCAATACCGCCTTGCACACTCTTGCCTACAGCTAGCTAATCTAGGGTGTAATCATTAGTCCAGCAAATGCAAATGAGAGTTTCTGTTGGACAAATTCAGGTATGTTTATCCCCATTTTGTTTTCGTTTATGAGACATTTTTCAACAGAATCGGTGGAATGAATACACACCGGATCACACGCAAACAGTTCACGGTCGTAGCAGCCACATAAAAACATCATGATCACTTTGCTCATTGTATATAAACTCAGCCAAAAAATAAATGTCCTCTCTCTGTCAACTGCGTTTATGTTCAGCAAACTTAACGTGGGTAAATATTTGTATGAATATAACAAGATTCAACAACTGAGACATAAACTGAACAAGTTCCACAGACATGTGACTAGCAGAAATGGAGTAATGTGTCCCTGAACAAAGGGGGGTCAAAATCAAAAGTAACAATCAGTATCTGGTATGGCCACCAGCTGCATTAAGTACTGCAATGCATCTCCTCCTCATGGACTGCACCAGATTTGCCAGTTCTTGCTGTGAGATGTTACCCCACTCTTCCACCAAGGCACCTGTAAGTTCCCGGACATTTCTGGGGGGACCCTCCGATCCAACAGGTCTCAGAAGTGCTCAATGGGATTGAGAACCGGGCTCTTCACTGGCCATGGCAGAACACTGACATTCCTGTCTTGCAGGAAATCACACACAGAACAAGCACAGTGTTGAGATTGCCTGCAATGACAACAAGCTCAGTCCGATGATGCTGTGACACACCGCCCCAGACCATGACGGACCCTCCACCTCTAAATCTAAACCAGAGTACAGGCCTCGGTGTAACGCTCATTCCTTAGACAATAAACGCAAATCCAACCATCACCCCTGGTGAGACAAAATCGCGACTTGTCAGTGAAGATTACTTTTTGCCAGTCCTGTCTGGTCCAGTGACGGTGGGTTTGTGCCCATAGGCGACATTGTTGCAGGTGATGTCTGGTGAGGACCTGCCTTACAACAGGCCTACAAGCCCTCAGTCCAGCCTCTCTCAGCTTATTGTGGATAGTCTGAGCACTGATGGAGGGATTTTGCTTTCCTGGTGTAACTTGGGCAGTTGTTGTTGCCATCCTGTACCTGTCCCGCAGGTGTGATGTTCGTGCAGATGTTGTTACACGTGGTCTGCCACTGCGAGGACGATCAGCTGTCCGTCCTATCTCCCTGTAGCACTGTCTTAGGCATCTCACAGTACGGACATTGCAATTTATTGCACTGGCCACATCTGCAGTCCTCATGCCTCCTAGCAGCATGCCTAAGACACGTTCACGCAGATGAGCAGGGACCCTGGGCATCTTTCTTTTGGTCTTTTTCAGAGTCAGTAGAAAGGCCTCTTTAGTGTCCTAAGTTTTCATAACTGTGACCCTAATTGCCTACCGTCTGTAAGCTGTTAGTGTCTTAACGACCGTTCCACAGGTGCATGTTCATTAATTGTTTATGGTTCATTGAACAAGCATGGGAAACAGTGTTAAAACCCTTTACAATGAAGATCTGTGAAGTTATTTGGATTTTTACTAATTATCTTTGAAAGACAGGGTCCTGAAAAAGGTCTGTTTCTTTTTTTGCTGGGTTTATCATTTCTTCTCGCAACTATCTATGCTCTCTCCCCCTCTCACCTTTTCCTTTCGCTTGTGGACTTCAGTGCACAACACATCAGCTCTCTGTGACCAGGCAAAAAACCTTTCCAAGCCAAACCTTCATATCATGACTGCTTACCTCTACACACAGCCTACATTGTTGTGACATCATAGTCAACTAGAACTAACAAGTTAGTAAACTCGCTACAATCATGCAGTACAATGTACAATCAGAAAGGAGTTTACCAGTTACACTGGCAGGCCCCGGTGGCAATACATTAATAAAACCAAAGCTTACCTTGACTTGGAAGAGTTCCGGTGTTGGATAGCTATAGCCAGGTAGCTAACATAGCATCCCTCTCTGTTTGAGCTGGGTGTTTGAGTAGGCTAAACTAGCTAGCTGCATTTGCTAGCTAAGTGAAAGTGAATGTTCAAAAAAATACAATCAAATATAGCTCTCACTCATCTCTCTTGCTTCTCCTTAATTTTGGAAGAAATTAATTTGTTCAAAACTGTTCGACTATTGTCTTTCTCTTTAAGAAAACTACTCAATACATTTTCTACATTGCAGTGCTGGCTAGCTGTAGCTTATGCTTTCAGTACTAGATTCATTCTATGATCCTTTGATTGGGTGGACAGCATGTCAGTTCATGCTGCAAGAGCTCTGATAGGTTGGAGGACATCCTCCGGATGTTGTTATAATTACTGTGTAAGTCTTTGGAAGGGGGTGAGAACCAAGAGCCTCCTAGGTTTTGTATTGAAGTCAACGTACTCAGAGGAGGACAGAAGCTAGCTGTCCTCCAGCTACACCATGGTGCTCACCTACAGAGTGCTGCCAAGGCTACTGTAGACCTTCATTGCAAAACAGTGTGTCTTAATCAATTATTTGGTGACGTGAATATAGTTATATCTAAAAAAGGATCACTTTTTTAATGTTTCACAATATAGATTTTTTTGAACTTCACTGAGGAGGATGGTCCTCCCCTTCCTCCTCTGAGGAGCCTCCACTAGTGTATACAGTATATACTATACAGTATCAGGCACCGAGTTTTCCTTAAAAGCAGATCTTAGTTTGTCATTGGCACTAAGAGCATCTTCTAGTTTAGAGGACATATGCTGGTGTGTGTGTGTGTGTGTGTGTGTGTCATACATCTCAATAGTGGGTTGCAGCTTATATATTCCAACCGGATCTTAGTATTTGTTGTTATTATTTATATAGCTCAGGGATGAGCAACTCCAGTCCTGGGGGCCGGAGTGGTGTCACACTTCTTCCCCATCCCTAGCAAACACAGCTGATTAAACAAATTGCAATCTAAACTGAAGATCATGATTAGTTGACTATTGGAGTCAGGTGTGTTAGCTGAGGCTGGGGCAAAAGTGTTACACCAGTTAGGCCCCCAAGGAATGGAGTTGCCCATCCCTGATATGGTTCCCATTGGATATACCTACTGCAGTGGAACGTTGTTGTCATACAGCAGGCCTATGTCAGATATGAGTCTAGATGATCAACTATAACTCTAACAGCCTCTTGTTTCTCTTTCCTGCTTGTACGTTTGGTTAGCAACCATCTGCTGCTTACTGCTGAACAGATTACATTGAACACGTTTTTTTCTTTTCACCATCTCATTCTCAGTCGTTTGATCAAACTAGACAGTTGGATTGTATTTGCTTGTTTCTTCGGTATTTGACATATTTCTCTGACTGTGGCGCCCTGAGCTCCTGCTCCCCGTTCGTCCCCTGTGGTCTGGCTGTGAGGCTCACACTGTTCCAGCCGATGTCTGGAGACCAAGTCTCTCCAGAGTTTGTTTAGGGAGACGTGCTCTGGGCTGCAGAATAAACACGTACTGTGGTCTGCTGGTTCGACACAGAACTCAACCACACTAAACAGATGGACGATTGACATGAGGAGATCTGAGTCGGTGCCGTAGATTGATGAGCGGCGTCAGTGCATGTTGATGCTCCACATAAAACAACTTGTTTGACACTTAATGTTCGTTTCATGCGGTATGATTTCTCCAGGTTTGGATGGGTTTTCTTCAGTTTTACCTGTCGTTATGTCATGGCTTTGCTTCAGTCTTGCCATTTTTTTCTTTATTGTCAACAATACATGTTGTGGGTCACGTGACAAAGCAGCACTGGCCGAGACAGGAAATGACACTCTGGTATTCCAAATCCTCCAACAATACAAAACAAATAATGTGAGAGGGTGAAATGAACAGACCACTCATTTGCATACATTTATTCCTGTTGAGAGAGTTAATTTGCACAATAGCAAATGAATCCACACTAGGTGCATTAAATAATTATGTCTGAATAATTTATTTAGTAACAGATCAGGGAGCGCAACGTGCTCAACTGAGCTCTCATTCTGCAAATTGACTCCTCCCTGGGCTTGCCAGCAGGCTCAGAGACAGTTTACGTATGTAACCACATGGCTGAAATTAGATGTTGCCACTAACCACAGATCTAGGATCAGATTTACCGACCCAACATTGATTAACTGGATCATATAGGCCTAGAAACATCTGACCCTGGATCAGAGATTAGGTACTCCTTTTACCAACTCCTTACAAGTGCAGTAGCCCAGTAAGCCACATCGACTAATCTATCCACATGGTATGTGATTCTGCCTGATTTAGGTGGTATGTCATCAAGCGTCACAAAACACGTTCAATTCAAAAAGAGGTTTCTCATGACAATCACTGCCTTGTGCTTCTTTTCCACTTAGAGCAAAGGGCAGTTTGATGAAAGAAATAAAACTGCCCGTAGCCTAATTACCAAAACTTTCAATGAAGATAACTACTGTAGCTGGACGTGAATAATGAAAAAGCTTTTTCTCTCTCTGCCCTTTACTTGGTGATTTGCTTTAAAGGGTGTGATATAGTGGAGGGTTGTTCTATTGACCTGTAATCACACAGGGGAGGGGACAGAAGACATCTAATAACCAATTTCATTATAATCACTTAAGCCCGCCGCCCTTCATCCCACTCAATCACAGGTGTCGCCGAGGCGATCCCTGCCAGGGTGCGACTAGGAGTAGGCCTAGATGGTGGGGGAAATAATTGGAAATAGTGGAAATAATGTCTTGAATGGACCATCATGGAACATTGACTTGAATGGGGATTGCCATTCTAGTAATTCTAGTGCTATGGCGAAGGCGGCCGAAATGGAGCCCTAATTCCATTTCCAAGGCTCTATTTCAGCTTGCGCTTCTCTCTATCTACAATAATTACTTCTCTGCCCTTGGGTGAAGCACTTTACCTTTCTCTCTCCTCCTCTCCTCTCCCTCCCTCTCGCCACAGTGATAATCAGCCATGAGAAGCAGAGACAGAAATGTCTTCCCTGGCATTGAAGTGTCAAGCTGCAGAATGAATGACTATATCCCACCCCCTCCCTACTGCGATAATCACCTTAGTGTCATTGAGACTATTATCTGCTCTGTGATATTGATTTTAAAAGTTAACCAGGGACAGGCCATACTGCAACTGGAATAGTTGGGATATTGATGCAATTAAACATTCCTTAAATAGGGGTTTTCCTACGTAGAAGCCCCTACAAGGACATTCCCGTCATATTACTTGTTTGCAATTTGCTGGCTAATGCAGTAAGATACTAAACTAACATGTACTTCTTTAAGTATGTATACGTGGCTAATGGGTACTGTAGTTCTGGAAGGACGGTTAAGACACTGTTCTTCCATCAATATTTCCACGTGACTGATTTCCTCTTGGAGCTCAGCTGTGATTAGTGTCCAGTGATCAACTCATAAAGAATGTATAGTGTGCCTGAGGAGGATAAGCGACCTGCATATGAATGTACAAATGCATAGTTATCCTCCCAACAGCCAAGCACAAGGGGCAAGCTGATGATGTTAACCTTTGTGTATTTTCACCCATAGAATTAACTTAATGTTATATACAGTATACAGTATAGACCATATACATGTACAGTATGCATCCATAATAGCCTACATATAGGCTGTTATATACATTAGTTTTAAATGGTGTTATATAATATTTGAATGCAACATTAGCATCGTGGCTTTTGCAGTAGGCCCCTATACAATATTTACATCCCACTGACTTCAGCTTGAATTTCAAAGTATTTCCTTAGGATTCTATAGGATTCATTCACCCTTCTAATACATTGATCCAAGCCACCATTTTCTTCATGTCTTCGCTTTACGTCCTCTTAACTCCTCCCTCCTTCCTCCTCAGGTGCTATCCCTGGGCGCAGATGTGCTTCCCGAGTACAAGCTCCAGGTGCCGCGCATGGACAAGTTAACCATCCTCCACTACAGCCCCTTCAAAGCGGTGTGGGACTGGCTCATCCTGCTGCTGGTCATCTACACGGCCATCTTCACGCCCTACTCCGCCGCCTTCCTCCTCAACGACCTAGAGGAGCAGAAGAGGAGGGAGTGCGGCTACTCGTGCTCGCCGCTCAACGTGGTCGACCTCATGGTGGACATCATGTTCATCGTGGACATATTGATCAACTTCAGGACAACCTATGTGAATCTCAACGAGGAGGTGGTCAGCCACCCGGCGAAGATAGCCATCCACTATTTCAAGGGCTGGTTCCTCATCGACATGGTGGCTGCCATCCCCTTTGATCTGCTCATCTTCGGCTCGGGATCGGAGGAAGTAAGGGAAAACGCTTAGACCCTTTTCTTACACTGCTAAGCCGAGCTGAATCTGAGTCAAACCGAGCTGTACTGTGCTGTGTTGGCCCATCAGGTGGAACAGTAGCTTTCCAAGTTCTCAACTCTAGAAAAAGAGGGAGGGAAAGACGTAGCTAGAAAGATGCAGGTCAAAAGAACGATTGTTGGACTGCAGTGAGAGGGAGAGACGTGTTCCTGCGTGTGAGAGGGACAGAGGAAGAGAGAGGGAAGATTTATCTACTCTGATTACACCCACAGGATGTCAATATCTCAGCCGAGCAGTGACTGCTAAGTGTGTCCCTTGCTGGCACGTCACAGAGCGGGACAGGACAGGGTACATGATGTTCCAGGGAAAAAAAAGATGTCTCCTGCAAAATGATGACAAGTGAGCATGTGTAGGGAGCAGTGGTGTGTCAGAGCAGTGATTTGTCGAGTCATTATTTACCATCAGGTGTGTTGTACTGGAGAGTTGCCCTCAGTCTGGGGGTTGTCAGTGAATGGCAGGAAGAGGAAGTGGAACAGACAGACGAGTGGTGACCTGCCACAGCGTGTGTCCATGTAATATAGCGGCTCTCACTTTTCAGGAAATCAGCAGCAGAGGCTACATTTTATGATAACATGTAGAGTATTTTTAAATCTAGTTGGTGCTGAAACGGCGAACAAGATGCATAGATGGCTTTCTTTCATTGATCCCCCTATTCTGAACCCGTTCTCTTAATGTTTTCTGTTGAGTCTGTCGACATAATTGTCATTAAAACCTTATGTAAAGGGATATTTGTACTGAAAACCCCATAGAATGAAAACTCCATGAGATAATCTGTTGGCCAGCAAGTGTGAGGGGTTTCAGCGGTTGAATTACACTTATACAGAGGGTGCAAGGTAGCCACACCTGCAGGGCGTGTTACGCAACTAAATATGCTAAGTCTATATACCAAATACTGATGAGTGCATAGGAAAGGCGTGCGTAGGAAAGGCATCAATTCCTAAATCGGGATCGGGGCCCATGAGCGAAGCTAGAAAACCCTGTTGTAGCCAGTAGCCTATGGGATTATGTCTTCTATTTCAGACAGCGGTTGAACATAAACAGTCATGTGCTGTCTGCCTATCAGGGGTTGTGTAGAGTGGACAGGCCAACACAGATGACTAGCCGACCCCATCCCGGACACATTTCATATACCACCAGGGTTGTTAGGGAGAAGCTTTAGCTCTCCACTCTTCAACTCACAAGCACTGCAGACTTGAGCAAGTATTTTAATCAACATCAACTAATATACCCTACTAAATATACCCTACTACCCTATACCCTACTAAAGCCCCCCTACTAAAGCCCCCCGCACACAAACCCCTCAGTCACTCTGCACATCCGACATACCAGTCAAGATCAACAGTTACGATAAATTCTAAAAACATGGAAAGAATTTCTGATTGATTTAGGATGTCTGTCTGAGACTGATTTCTCTTCCCGGTTGAGAAGTACACTCTTAGAAAAAAGGGTTCCAAAAGGGGTCTTTGGCTGTCCCCATAAGAGAACCCTTTTTGGTTCCAGGGTTCTACATGGAACCCAAAAGGGTTCTACCTGGAACCAAAAGGGTTCTACCTGGAACCAGAAGGGTTCTTCAAAGAGTTATCCTTAAGGGACTACCAATGAACCCTTTTAGGTTCTAGATAACACCTTTTTTCTCAGAGTGTAGGAGACAAAAGCTGCTGTAAATGATTGCAGCGATTTAGGGGGAAGATTTGGGTGGATGGGCCGGGCGGTTTGTAATGGGGCTTTCAGAGCCTCAGCAGCAGCATCCGTGTCCCTCAGCAGAGCACATTCATCTGTGACAGATTCAAGTCAGTGTTGCGCCATAAATCAGACCCCCTTCTATGAGACAAGGAACCATAGTCACTGTCAAATTGAGTCTCATGTGTAAACGAGAGAAGCCCCCTGTAAATAAATGCATACAGGTGCAGAGACCTGGGTGACTGTGGAGGATGAGAAGCAGTAGTAGTAATGACTTCCCTCAGGATATTACTATAATTGTCAGTCCTGATGAGATGGGGAACAAACTATTAGCGTTTCCCTCAGACTGACTTATGCTGTTTGCAGACTGTGCGACGCTAATAAATCCGCTCTTATCTCATGGCAGGCCGTGGTCGTTTATTTTTTTGTCACCGTGTTAATTTAGCTGGGTAGGAACAGAGATGGAGAGATGCCAGGATTGAGACTGTTTAAAGGAAAGTGAACAGAAGGCAGGAGGGGTGGGAGGACAGGAGAGGCGTGGTGTTTGCTTTCATGCTGCCTGGCTGGAAAACTTGGACGTTCTCTGTCATTTTCTTTATTGTTCTTTAAAAAAATATTTTTTTTTCTGCAGTCATCTTAGTATCAGTATGTAGGCTTGATAAATGCTCCTCACTCCTCATAACAACATTTTAGAGTGATGGAAATGTTATATTCTAATTTATATTATTGCCACTGCTCTCTGCTGGTTTAGACAGCAGTCTATTTTTTTTGCAGAGGTCACTTCCATTGACACACTGTCATATTCAGTGATTTAGAAACTGGAATAAGAAACTGGATTGTGGTCATTCAGCCAAGCTTGATTGTAACAGTACTATCTTAATCCTAACTCCTAACCTTTGATCTGACCTTAAGGGTACATCTAATAACAACAAATTGCTTCCTGGTGTGGTGCATCCAATTAACAAATAACTTGCCTGGACTGTACTGCAACACTCAAACCCCCAGCCAATCACAGCTCTGTTTACTTCTATGTCCCCTCAGACCACCACTCTGATTGGCCTGCTGAAGACCGCCCGGCTGCTCCGACTAGTTCGCGTGGCCCGTAAGCTGGACCGATATTCAGAGTACGGCGCCGCTGTCCTTATGCTCCTCATGTGCATCTTTGCCCTCATTGCCCATTGGCTGGCCTGCATCTGGTACGCCATCGGCAATGTGGAGAAGCCCTATCTGGAGCACAAGATTGGCTGGCTGGATAACCTGGGCGTGTCCATTGGAAAGAGGTACTAGGCAAGATAAAATATACAGAATTACTGAATATCGTAACAATATGTACCATGGACTTGTGCCTCAATGTACCCCAATACTATTTACTGTATCACAAGACTCTTTAATAACGATGCAGTTGAATGATAGGAAAGAACGTCATGATTTGTTAATTCAACTAAGAAATATTGGTAAAACCAAGTGGCGCAGCGGTCTAAGGCACTGCATCTCAGTGCTTGAGGCGTCACTACAGACACCTTGGTTCAATTCCAGGCTGTAGGAAAAATACCTTGAAATGTATCGAACCATGAACTGAGTGTACCGTCTCACCCCCTAGGTACAACTACAGTGACCCCAGCTCTGGCCCGTCCATCAAGGACAAATATGTCACGGCCCTCTATTTTACCTTCAGTAGTCTGACCAGCGTGGGCTTTGGCAACGTCTCCCCCAACACCAACTCCGAGAAGATCTTCTCCATCTGTGTCATGCTGATTGGCTGTGAGTGTGTCGACTGTACTAGGTCTGAAAACACATGGAATGAATGAACGAACAAACAAATTAATACATTATACACATTTCTACAGTGAATCACTATTACTGTAAAGGCAAGTAGTACTACTCAATAAGTCATTGTACTACTATATTCCTAGCTACTGATTAATTAAGGGAAATTAGAATATTGCTAACAGTGATGACGACATGATGATCTCCTGTCTGGTGTGATTCTCCCTCTCGCAGCCCTGATGTACGCCAGTATCTTTGGTAATGTGTCGGCCATCATCCAGCGGTTGTACTCTGGTACGGCGCGGTACCACCTGCAGATGCTCCGGGTCAAAGAATTCATCCGCTTCCACCAGATCCCCAACCCACTGAGGCAACGCCTGGAGGAGTACTTCCAACACGCCTGGAACTACACCAACGGCATCGACATGAATATGGTGCGAATAGGGGGAGTGTGTGGGGGTTGTGTGGGTAGGAGGGTGGGGGTGGGTGTAATTGGTTGGGAAGCTGTGAGTGTGCGCGTTTGTGTCTGTGAGTGTGTGTGTGTGTGTGTTTGGGGCTAATAAGTCTTCCAAGTGAGACTTTAACAAAAAAATGCTCATATTGGGACATTGCGTTATTCTTATGGTGGGATAAGGGTATGCATAATGGTTAAGTCTCAGATTGATGATTCAGATCGCTGTTGTCCTTCAGTAGGTTTTTAATGTTTAGCCCCACAGTTTGACGATGCGGTTATGTTACTGCCTTGCTGTGTTTCTCCTACAGTACTTAGCTTCTCGGTGAAGCTGTTCAATGTTTTTCTGACCTTAAACAACCTTGTCTCCATGACGGTTCTTACCATTAGCATATAGCCCAGTGTGTTCCCTTAGCGACATGGTTATATGACATTTTTATGATCTTGATTAGGATTCTAAACTCTAGAATGAAAGCCATGGATACTGTATGTAAACCGGCTTTTCCCCTGGTGATGTTAACTGTACTTATAGAAATGTGTCTTTTCCATGTCTGCGTCATGTCAAATGGAATGACTTCATCACTCTGGTAAGAGCAGGAGGTACTATGTTCACAGATAATAGTGTTAACTTATTTCCCTCTGAAATGTGTTGTTTTCAAAAATGGTAGAGTGTAGTAAATCGTAGACCAAGATGTAAATCAAAGAATACATTTATTAAAATCCATAACTTCATCTTTATAGTCTAGGGAAAAAAATAATGTACACTGAGTATAGAAAACATTAAGAACACCTTCCTAATATTGAGTTGCAACCCCCCTTTGGCCCTCAGAACAGCCTCAATTCGGCGGGACGTGGACTACAAGGTGTCGAAAGCTTTCCACAGGGGTGCTGGCCCACGTTGACTCCACTGCTTCCCGTAGTGTTGCAGTTCTTGTCACACTCAAACCGGTGCACCTGACACCTACTGCCATACCCTGTTCAAAGGCACTTAAATATTTTTGACTTGCCCATTCACCCTCTGAATGGCACACATACACAATCCATGTCTCAATTGTCTTGAGGCTTAAAAATCATTCTTCAGCCTGTCTCCTCCACTTCATCTACACTGACTGAAGTGGATATCAATAAGGGATCATAGCTTTCACCTGGAAAGAGCAGGTGTTCTCAGAGCAGATGTTCTTAATGTTTTGTACACTCAGTGTACATACTGACTTCCCCATTGCATGCCAGCCAGTAGTATAATCCTCAGTGCTTCTAGCAGCCCATATTGTCCATCACAGACTGACTTGCATGTGGCTTGCCACAAGGTCGCCGTTTGCATGAAATCTGTGTATTCAAACACAATCACATCATTTTATATTGTAGTTACCAAGCTGTGAATACTGCCAATGGGAGAGGCACAGACAGCTTGGCACTGCCAGGTTTCCCTCAATGTGGGAGGCTTGGCACACATGACCAGTGATATTGCACCTGCACTTGCCAAATGTTGTTCAATCTCTCCTTTCCAAAATCTTCTGCTATGATTTTTTTCCCCCAACTAATGAAAAATAGCCTCTCTTTTTCAAAAAATGTAGATTTTGTATGTGATATAGAGTAAGAATGTTTCATTTTCCCCTTTTGTGTGTTTGAAGCTTTCCCTTGCCCTTTGGTCCCCTGTGATGTCACAGTTCAAGGTTTTCTCCTCTATTTACAGTCATCTCATGACCTTTAACCTGTAACCAAGTGTGGGTGTTCAGTCCCAGGCAAATTACTTGTTTTCCAATTGTGGGCATTAATGTCATGATACTGACTACTTTAGGTGATATTTTTTTCCATTGAAACTATTTGCATTTAAGCATGTAGTAATTTAAGTAGTTGAAATACTTGTCACTCTGATCCTTAAACTCTAAATGACATGACAGGTTAATTCAGTTGAGGTAAGTCTTTTATTTCTATTTATTTTTATGTTAAATCTGAATCACAGACACTAATGATACCCCACTAAGATAGAAAGCTCCCTCGTGAGCACACTTGTGCTAATTATTTTTTAATCAAAGGGAAGGTGTGTTTCCATGTTTGTTTCCATGTTTTCCTAGTTTGTTGTGTCTTGTATAGCAGTGTTGGATATCCATCTGTTTACCCCCACCTGCTAGTGCTCTGATTAAAGGCTATGGAAAGATGCCATAAAAAAATACCCCCCTCAAACAGTCACATATGACAATGCAGTATTTCGATTTTGAGAAGAAGACCAAAACACAATTGGCAATTGTATCAACCCACTCTGGATTCCAAACCATATCTGACTGGCAAACTCAAACCAGACCCACACCCAAAGACGTCTCGAGTTTGACAGCACATCTCTGATAACACCACAGACAAATCCAGTCCTATCTGACCATTCTCCTATTGCTGTGGCCTGTCTTTTCACGCCCCCAGGTCCTAAAGGGTTTCCCAGAGTGTCTCCAGGCTGATATCTGCCTCCACCTCAACGCGAGTCTGCTCCAGGGCTGCAAGGCATTCCAAGGGGCTACTAAGGGCTGCCTGAGGGCCCTGGCCATGAGGTTCAAGACCACACACTCCCCACCGGGTGATACACTGGTCCACTGTGGAGACGTGCTTACTGCCCTCTACTTCTTGTCACGAGGGTCCATCGAAATCCTCAAGGATGACATCGTGGTGGCCATTTTGGGTATGCGCTACTCAAATGTTGTGGTTTATTGTTTCACATTGTCTGTTAATATAATCTTTATTTAACCTGGTAGGTTATTTAATACACTATTTCACAATAACAACCTGAGGAAAGGTTGCAATTAAAACCAAGTTTCATTGTAAACTTCATTTGACACTTCAGATGTATTTTGTGCTTTGTGAAAAAGTCCCGAACCCAAATGTACGCTAGACACTAGTCATTGCAACAATGACTCGTCTTTTTATTAATGTCGTGCTGTGGAAGGTGTGCTGTTCTCCAGTAAATTGATATCCCGAAGAATTGGTTACCTATGGCTGTGTGAATACTTCATTACAGGATTTTTCACACTACTCAAACACCTCTAATGATTTCCCTCTGCCTGAAGGTCAGCGTAATCAGGCTGTTTGGAAGATAAACATAATCTTAGAACAGCAGCACTGCAGGCACAGTTTCAAAGACTGTTTTTGTCTCTAAACAGTTCAAGCGGTACTGGAAATGAATAGTAACACAGTACAGTTCAGGTGTCACTTCTCATCAAAGTGTGTGTGTGTGTGTGTCTCTTGCCTCTCTGTGTGTGTCTGTATATCCTCTGTGTACTGTTTATAAGAGGCTGGTCTCGCTATTCTGCAATGCCTGGGTGGGAAGCTGACATCTCTAATGAGCACAGATTTTCATGGCTCCCTCCAAGAACACACTGTGATAGACACTAGCGCTGTACAGGAAGGTTTTATTGCTTGGAGAAGAGAGAGAGAGAGGAAGAGGATGAAGGAGAGAGTGATAGAGAGGAAGATAAAGAGTGGGGGGAGAGATGAGGAGAGAGTGGGTGGAAGGAGAGATGGAGAGAGGGGAACGGAGGGTGGTTTATTGGATCATTTATTATGGTATCTAATTGCCAGCTGAGGGTGATGGAGTGTTTGTGGTGTTAGCAGTCGCTGCTCGCAAGAGATATTGACGTCCCTGGGATGTAATCAGAGTCTCTCTCTCTCTCTCTCTCTCTCTCTCTCTCTCTCTCTCTCTCTCTCTCTCTCTCTCTCTCTCTCTCTCTCTCTCTCTCTCTCTCTCTCTCTCTCTCTCTCTCTCTCTCTCTCTCTCTCTCTCTCTCTCTCTCTCTCTCTCTCTCTCTCTCTCTCTCTCTCTCTCTCTCTCTCTCTCTCTCTCTCTCTCTCTCTCTCTCTCTCTGTGTGTGTGTGTGTGTGTCAGCCATGCGCCAAGCAAGTGTTACAAGCTAAGCATTGTATAAACTGCTCATTTTTCACTAAGCCAATGAGCTTCAGCAAAACGCAGTGACACAATAGGGTCATGCTCAGTCATTGCTGATGCATGCCAGATCTTACAACGCCTGGATAAGTATTTTGCGCATCAGCTAACCACATCATACAGTATGTTATAGCAATCTGTGCCTGACGTTACAGTTGATGACATGGCAGGCAACCATTGGTTGACGCATCCAACGTCTGAGCAGGGGAAAACCACAGGTGTGTTGAAAGAGATGGGTTAATAAAGACTCAGCACGTTCACCAACGGTAAAGTTACACACACAATTATTGCTCTATTTATCGCAGTCACGTATTTCTGTACTAATTCTATTGTGGATTAGTAATTGCAATTAGTGTGCAATCAACAGAGAGAGAGAGAGAGCAATAAACAAGGAATTGTATCTGTAAAATAAAATGTTGCATCAAGGTAAGAGGAAAGACTAGGTGCTTGTCCTGCCCAGGTTTGGACAAAGCCGTATTGACATCATGTGACAATAGAGATCTAGGCCAAGAGCCAGGTACACGCACACACGTTGGTATCTCTGGAGGTGACAGGACAGGATATCACTGCCATACCAACACCGTAAACTGACAGGTCTGCGCATAGGGAAGTCAGGTGTAAAATAATGATATAACTGAGCCTCTTGGTCATTCCAGGTCAGCCATATAAACATTCACACTACCTCCATGTTGTCATATAGTCACAGCCCTATAGACATTCACACTACCTCCATGTTGTCATACAGTCAGCCCTATAGACATTCACACTACCTCCATGTTGTCATATAGTCACAGCCCTATATACATTAACACTACCTCCATGTTGTCATATAGTCACAGCCCTATAGACATTCACACTACCTCCATGTTGTCATATAGTCAGCCCTATAAACAGTCACACTACCTCCCTGTTGTCATATAGTCAGCCCTATAAACAGTCACACTACCTCCCTGTTGTCATATAGTCAGCCCTATAAACAGTCACACTACCTCCCTGTTGTCATATAGTCAGCCCTATAGACATTCACACTACCTCCATTTTGTCATATAGTCACAGCCCTATAGACATTCACACTACCTCCATGTTGTCATATAGTCACAGCCCTATAGACATTCACACTACCTCCATGTTGTCATATAGTCAGCCCTATAGACATTCACACTACCTCCATGTTGTCATATAGTCACAGCCCTATAAACAGTCACACTACCTCCATGTTGTCATTTAGTCAGCCCTATAAACAGTCACACTACCTCCATGTTGTCATTTAGTCAGCCCTATAGACATTCACACCCCCTCCATGTTGTCATATAGTCAGCCCTATAGACATTCACACTACCTCCATGTTGTCATATAGTCAGAGCCCTATAGACATTCACACTACCTCCATGTTGTCATATAGTCACTGCCCTATAAACAGTTACACTACCTCCATGTTGTCATATAGTCAGCCCTATAAACATTCACACTTCCTCCCTGTTGTCATATAGTCAGCCCTATAAACAGTCACACTACGTCCATGTTGTCATTTAGTCAGCCCTATAGACATTCACACTACCTCCATGTTGTCATTTAGTCAGCCCTATAGACATTCACACTACCTCCATGTTGTCATATAGTCACAGCCCTATAAACAGTCACACTACCTCCATGTTGTCATATAGTCAGCCCTATAAACAGTCACACTACCTCCATGTTGTCATTTAGTCAGCCCTATAGACATTCACACTACCTCCATGTTGTCATTTAGTCAGCCCTATAGACATTCACACTACCTCCATGTTGTCATATAGTCAGACCTATAGACATTCACACTACCTCCATGTTGTCATATAGTCACAGCCCTATAGACATTCACACTACCTCCATGTTGTCATATAGTCAGCCCTATAGACATTCACACTACCTCCATGTTGTCATATAGTCAGCCCTATAGACATTCACACTACCTCCATGTTGTCATATAGTCACAGCCCTATAGACATTCACACTACCTCCATGTTGTCATATAGTCAGCCCTATAGACAGTCACACTACCTCCATGTTGTCATATAGTCAGCCCTATAGACATTCACACTACCTCCATGTTGTCATATAGTCAGCCCTATAAACATTCACACTACCTCCATGTTATCATATAGTCAGCCCTATAAACATTCACACTACCTCCCTGTTATCATATAGTCAGCCCTATAAACATTCACACTACCTCCCTGTTGTCATATAGTCACAGCCCTATAAACATTCACACTACCTCCATGTTGTCATATAGTCAGCCCTATAAACATTTACACTACCTCCATTTTGTCATATAGTCAGCCCTATAGACATTTACACTACCTCCCTGTTGTCATTTAGTCAGCCCTATAGACATTCACTCTACCTCCATGTTGTCATATAAGGAAGTGGCAGAAGGACAGGTATATCCTTAACAGTGCATTTGGAAATTATTCAGACGCCTTCACTATTTCTGCATTTTGTTACATTACAACCTTGGTCTAAAATGGATTATATAGTTTTTTACATCATCAATCAACAAATACCCCATAATGACATGTTTGCTAATGTATTTAAAATAAAAAACTGAAACATGTCCCGTGTTCGGCCTCTAGGCCACCAGGTTCCTTACTATTGCGCACACCTGTCACGCGCATCAGCGCCTAATGACAATCACCTGAACTCCATCACCTCCTTGATTACCTGCCCTATTTATGTCACTCCCTTTGGTTCCTTCCCCAGGCGTTATATTTCCTTGTTTCTGTGCATTGTTTGTGCTTCTTGTTTTGTATTATGTTTCATTTATCGATTAAATGATTCACTCCCTGAACTTGCTCCCCACTCCCAGCGCACAAGTTACAAAACATCACATATACATAAGTATTCAGGCCCTTTACTCAGTACTTTGTTGAAGCACCTTTGGCAGCGATTACAGCCTCGAGTCATCTTGTGTATGTCGCTACAAGCTTGCACACCTGTATTTGGGGAGTTTCTCCCATTCTTCTCTGCAGATCCTCTCAAGCTCTGTCAGGTTGGATGGGGAGCATTACTGCACAGCTATTTTTGTGTCTTTCCAGAAATGTTTGATCGGGTGCAAGTCCGGGTAACTCAAGGACATTCAAAGCCTTGTCCCGAAGCCACTCCTGCATTGTCTTGGCTGTGTGCTTAGGTTTGTTGTCCTGTTGGAAGGTGAACCTACGCCCCAGTCTGAGGTGCTGAGCGCTCTGGACCAGGTATTCCTCAAGGATCTCTGTACTTTGCTCCATTAATATTTCCCTCGATCCTGACTAGTCTCCCAGTCCCTGCCACTGAAAAATATCCCCAAAATATGATATTGCCACCACCATGCTTCCACGTAGGGATGGTATTGGCCAGGTGATGAGCGGTGCCTGGTTTCCTCCAGACGTGACACTTGGCATTCAGGCCAAACAGTTCAATCTTGGTTTCATCAGGCCCAAGAATCTTGTTTCACATTGTCAGAGTCCTTTAGGTGCCTTTTGGCAAAGTGGGCTGTCATGTGCTTTTTACTGACGAGTGGCTTCCATCTGGCCACTCTACCATAAAGCCCATATTGGTGGAGTTCTGCAGAGATGGTTGTCCTTGTGGAAGGCTCTTCCATCTCCACAGGGGAACTCTGGAGCTCTGTCAGAGTGACCATCGGGTTCTTGATCACCGCCTTGACCAAGGCCCTTCACCCCCGATTACTCAGTTCGGCCGGGCAGCGAGCTCTAGGAAGAGTCTTGGTGGTTCCAAACTTCTTCCATTTAAGAATGATGGAGGCCACTGTGTTCTTGGGCAACTTCAATGCTGCAGAAATGTTTTGGTACCCTTCCCCAGATCTGTGCCTGGACACAATCCTGTCATGGAGCTCTACGGACAATTCCTTCAACCTCATTGTTTTGTTTTTGCTCTGACATGCACTGTCAACTGTGGGACCTAATATAGACAGGTGTGTGCCTTTCCAAATCATGTCCAATCAATTGAATTTACCACAGGTGGACTCCAATCAAGATGTAGAAATATCTCAAGGATGATCAATGGAAACAGGGTGCAACTGAGCTCAATTTCAAGTCTAATAGCCTCTGAATATTTATGTGAATAAGGTATCTGTTTTTTATTTTTAATACATTTGCTAAAAATTTCTTAAAACCTGTTTTTGCTTTGCCATTATGGAGTATTGTGTGTAGATTCATGTGATTTAAAATATATATATTTTAGAATAACATTACAAAATGTGAAAAAAGTTAAGTGGTCTCAATGCTTTCTAAATGCGCTGTTAGATGACCTCTAAAGACAGCTGAGCTGCATTATGGGAAATACAGGAGGTGATTTAGCTGTTTGTGGGTCAAGGCATATGTGTGTCATTGCATAGTGTCATTCTGTGCATGTTATATTTCACCATGTTTATCAAACCTTTATCTTTCCTTCTCTCTCTACCTTCCATCTCCCTCTCCCACTTTATCTCTCTACCCACTCCCCCTATCTCTCTACCTCCCTCCTTTCTTCCTCCCACATTCTCCCCTCTCTCTCCCCCCCCCCTCGCTCCTCATTCTCTCTCTCTTCCAGGAAAGAATGACATCTTTGGGGAGATGATCCACCTGTACGCCAAGCCGGGGAAGGCCAACGCAGATGTGCGGGCGCTCAGCTACTGTGACCTGCACACCATCCACAGGGAGGAGATCCTGGAGGTGCTTGACATGTACCCCGAGTTCGCCGACTACTTCCTCAGCAATCTGGAGCTGACCTTTAACCTCCGAGACGAGAGCGGCAAGGTAAATACAGACGGCCGGACAGACAGACACATCTGGAAAGATGGATGAATGAGTGGGTGGATGGACGGCTGGATGGACCATGCGATCGGTAGGCAGTACAGATACAATTGTAAGGGGTGTATTTTCTTGTTTGCAGCCTCAGAATGCAGAGTCAGTCTACCTCTACCCCAGTGATTCTGATGGGGATGACATCAAATGCAGAAGAAGGCTCACTAACAAGAGGAAATCTTCCGCAGGTGAGTTGAGGTGGTTTTTACGGCTACTCTTTTTCAAAACAGTTCATGTCAACTGAGCCAGCCTGTTTTATACAATATCATGCATGTTAGTTGTTTAGGAGACACTCTTATCCAGAGTGACTTACAGGAGCAATTAGGGTTAAATAGGGTTAAGGGTAAGTGCATTGCTCAAGGGCACATTGAGAAGAAAAGGAAAAAACACCTTGTTGGCTCTGGGATTCGAACCAGCGACCTTTCAGTTACTGGCCAAACATTTACCGCTAGGATACCTGCCTTCATGGAAGTGTCTCCAAGTTTGAGAAGACTGTATTCCTACACAGGGAATAGTTTTAATTTGGCTTCTAAGACCTCTGTAAGATGTGAGGCATTGTTGCAACACACCACTCAACAGTTTGGTATCCATTCAAACTAATTAAATTGGTTACTATGGTTACAGTTTTTCAGAATACAGTTCCATCTCCTAAAATAAACCCCGCTCCCACCATGTCATGCTGACCTGTACTGTAAATTGTTCAAATGTCTAATTCAGACAGATTATACCACATTAAAAGTATGGCAATTGATGTTATACATTTTAAGCCATATCATATCCTTCAAAGCATGCCTTTGGATGTTATCTCTCCTGTACTTACTATTTTCCTTCACATTTACTGACAGTTTCCCTCTCCGCTCACCTTCCCTCTGCTTCTGTAAAGGCAAAGTTGCAAGCACACAATGAAATGTATAAAGTATCTTAACGGCAGCAAGGCTCTGAGGCAGCAGCAGATCTGGTGGGGACCGTTTAGAGCAAGACACCTTCCTATTGTTTGATCTGCCGAGCTGCTGCCTCCCAGAGGAGCTGTCTGTAACAAAGAACCCAGTGTTCTTCCAACACACGCTCATGCATGCACACACACAGACACGCATGGATGCCCCCACACACGCATGCATACCCACACGCACGCACAGACACATCCACCCTGATTGCCCTCCTCCTTCCCCACAGGGACCCAGATCAAAGAGACGTCGGTGTTCTGCGATGGTGGTGAGCGGGAGAGGCAGCTCTACCCCTCCTCCCAGGCTGTAGCCACCGTGGTGGAGGACAGGAGAGACTCAGATGAGAGGGAAGAGGAAAAAGAGGAGGAGGGAGGGGAGGGGGAGGAGCAGAGGCCTCTGTGCTCGGGAGGGCAGGGTTACCCCTTGGTGAGGGACCACACCTTGGGATTTGGGCTGGGGGACGTTGTTCCGGACGCGTCGGGGGGAGGAGACAATGTGGAGAGGAGCCAGTCTTATAAAGGTACAGTTAGAAGCCTCTAAAGATCCCTACAACAATGCTTTTAATGGCTAGGTCATTTTGGCTAGACCAAAAGCTGACCCACCAATTCAAATGAGCTCCATAAGCATTCAAATATCAAAATAACAATGTATGGGTAGCACAGCACGGAAGCCAGAGGGTACAAAACAACCAATGGTCACACGACAAGACATGTCCTTTCAAGCCATTTTCCACAGAATATTGAGTAACTACTGTAATTAATTTGGAAAAAAGGAAATTACCCTGGGCCACTGGAGCAGGATGTCACACACATTAAAAATCCCCAAAAAAGGATTAGGGCTCATCGCCACGGCAACTACCATTATAAGAGGATTATTTATATCCGACAACCAACCAGGGTCATTGGTCTGGAAATGCAGGGTTTCGAACAAACTCTGTTAGATGTTTTAATTTACTGTGTATATGCTGTTATTCAGTGGTAGAAAATGCATCAATGATAATATTAAAGCAGAGTGCCTCGACTGACACAATATCTATTGTTGTGCTGTTCTCGCACAGTGTTAAGGCATCATCTAAAACCAAGCAAAACAGGAGGTAAACGAGCTATGAAAATAGAATAAAGTGCCTGGGGCCAGGAGTTTTCCCTGGTTAGGAAACATGGTCAGGAAAACCTCAGGCCCTACATGGTCAGTGAGTAAGAAGAAGACAGAAGGACTGGTGAGGCTGGCTTCTTACAGGCCATAGGTTAATTTCAGACCTGGCACTCTTACAGGTTTGTTGGAAAATCCTCTGTTTTATCCCTTGCCAATTTGCCAGCAGATGCCAGCTCATTATCTTGTTGATGACTGGTTGGCATTAGAGATGGCATGACCTACGGTGACCAGCTTGTGAAAGAGATCATGAGCTTAGCTTGTTTGTTTATGCTTTGTTTATCAGCCCTACACACCTACGACACACACACAGATACACGCACGCACGCACGCACACACACACTCAGCCTCTTTCTCTCTACTCCCCCAAACACGACTTTCACAAATAATTATCCCTAACATAACTACTTTCATTGTAAAATCCTCAACTACTTTTCTAACATGTTAACATGAATGATGTGGTAAAAAAATATTAAAACTGCCTCAATATGCCCGTAGCCACTGTAACAATAGGCTAAATTAAATGACACGTTTCTATTCGCGTCTCCAGAGTATTGAGCTCCACAATGAACATTCCTGTCGGCATGTGGTGATTTGAGAGTAATATGCTGTAATTCAGTTCTTAAGCGGATGACGATGATTCCTGGTTTGAGTAGGTGGCAGGCGCTGGATATTGATTCCTGTAATCACCCCAGCATGGAGGCAATATAAATGGTGGCTTCTCTTCTTGACGTCTTTCATTACTGTAAAAGCCATCTTCCAAGACTCAATCACTGAGTCTAGTGCAGTGCTTCGGTCGTCACTAGTTACCACAGCCACAAATTCACAAACCCCCGGCCTATTTCTACAATTTCTCTACTTAAAGTCTGATTTTAAACCTAACCTTAACCCTAACCACACTGCTCAACCAAATGCCTAACCCTAACCTTAAATTAAGACCAAAAAGCACATTTTTGATTTCATTAATTGTTACGACATAGCCAATGTTGACATTGTGGCTGAGGTTTCTAGTGGCAACCCAGTGTTTCTCTAGCCTTGCACTGGGTTAAGGTTAGAGTACATATTTGTTCTAGGCCAGCAGTAACACATCTAAATATCTAGCCGTTGGTTAGTTGAATTGGTTGTTTTACTGCTGGGCTACAATAAACATGTGCAACCTTTTGGGGTACCCGAGGACTGGAATTTGAACCAACAAAGGTGCAGGTTTTACTTCTAGCCCTGCACTAACACACCTGATTTAAGAATCAAGGGCTGGATGATTGCGGTATTTATTTCTATATCAGGCTTGCTAGTGCTGGGCTAGAACAAAACAGTACACCCCTGTGGGTCCACAGTACTAGGACTGAAGAACATTGTTGGCATTATAGCGATATAACACTGTGGCAGGCATCTATCTGTCAGGTGTGTTCTATTCCTATCAACACCCACTCAGTAGCAGTAAAAGACTAGACCAACTTTTTTGTGCCTGAGGGAGAAATGATTCTGGACAGAGTGCTGCTATTACAGTTTCTAACATTCAGGGAACAATGTGAGTGAGAGACTGACTGATGCTATAACTGCTGGTTATATAGTGGGGCCAAATGTGGCCATTGATCAATAAAATGGTAGCCTTTGACAGGACTGGTGTGGACGAGGGACCGCTATCTAGTCAGTGTTAGTGGATAGTGCTCTGTGCCTTCTCAAAACACTACGGTTATCAGACAATATTGTTGGTCAAAGGCCTGTGAATCATACCTAACTAAAAAGGATTCAATGCTCTGTGGGAAATGATTGGTGCTTTGATTTAGTTGTTTCATAGGTTGATAATGGTACATACATGTGTTTTTGCATGTGTGTGTGTGTGTCTAGACCTGCGTGGGGAGGAGTGGGGGTGCGTGCGGCCCAGAGAGGTCCTGGAGGAGTCGGCCCAGGACTCCCGAAGTGGGGTAGTAGAGGAGGACAGTGAGCCGGACATCACCTACGGAGAGGTGGAGCAACGTCTGGACCTGCTGCAAGAGCACCTAAACAGGTGAGTGGAAGGCGCGGGTGGAAATTCTGATAGTAATTGGCCATAAGAAAAAGCACAACTTTAACCAAGCCGTTCTGGTGGTAAACAGTCTACACCAGTGGTCACCAACCTTTTCGGAGTCAAAATGCATGCTGAGATCTACCGCTCTGATTTTTTTATTAACACAACTTTTAAAAATGTAAGCTTATGCAACAATAACCAATTAAAACAGTACTGTAGCAATGAGGCTGTGCAGTAAGCTATAGGCCCAATACATTATCACCACATACTGGCTTTGCTTGAATTTACCTGCCAATGCATTGTTGTTCGGGACATATTTTTTTAATAATCTTTCCAAATTTTAGGTAGGCTATATGATCACACCGGTAATAGATCCATTGTTGTATTACTTGTGAGGCACAGCTGAGTGAGCATACATTTAAATAATTAGCTTTTTATTTTACTGGGCTGATATTGCCTGCATCTGATGGTCAGTCTCTCCCCTTCCTCCACTGACACTGACCAAAAAGGGACACAGTCTTCCAGCTGATGGCGAAACTCGAGTCGCACCACATTATTACTGTCTCATGCACAAATTAATGTTGTTACTGATATGAACAGAGAAAGTAAAACATTCCTCGACATTAAAAAAGACCCAAGCCGCTAATAATAACAACGCAAGCCTATAGATACACTTTCCTACTCATTCATTACTGCTGCACTGCTTGTTGTAGCGCTGAGTGGAAATAGGAAGAACGCGCATTTTATGGCTTATAAAAGTATTGAATACAAAGTGTTGACAGTGCTGAGTAAGAACTTAAACATGAACTCACTCAGAAAAACAGCAGCTCTTTGCTATATTCGTTGACAGTCTCTCTCTAGTCATGGTTTTCAACGTTTTGAAATCTCACTGTATCATTTTTCTCGTAGCTTTCTTTTATGTCTGCTAAATTACTGCAGACTCAGTCATCTGAGCAATCTGATTGGCCAGCGGAGGCATAGTGCACTTGATTACCTCTCCAAGCCCACCGGGAAGGCAGACTTTATATCTTCAGAAACATGAAATGGCAACAGTTTGCCTTCCCAGCGCGCAGGGCAGCTGAATTGGCTACACCTACCACCAACAGCCAGAGACCAATAAAAAAAATTGGAACACAAGGCTTAATTGTTGTTGTTTTTTACAGAAATGTGGCGACCGACCAGTTGGTGACCACTGGACTACACCATCTTCAAATAACCCCAGCCCAACTATCACTACATCCCACTGCACTATAGACTAGATACACAAGCAAGGTTTTTCCAGTACAACATCCATCAGAATACAACTGGTTTTACCGTACGCATCCACAGTCCACTGAATCATTACTTGTAAAGTAAGGCTCACTATATAACACAGAGAGTCGACTTCTGCATACGTTCTGCGTGGAAGGGATCCAGCTGCTACAGACAGCAGACAGCATCGCCTATTTTTAGCTGACGCCCGTGAGACGCAATCGCAACACAAAGACAGCAGACGCCACGGCAAAGTTTGGATGGGAGGGTTGGGAGATGGTGAGGGGCAACAGCAGACAGAGGGAGGGGTCACATCAGCCAAAAAGTGGGAGGAGGCCTCTGAGTCAGTCCGACTTTCTCTTTTTATTTATTTCTCTCTCTTCTCTTCTCTTCTCTTCTCCTTCTCTCTCTCTCTCGCTCATATATAAATATATATATATATATATATATATGTGTGTGTGTGTGTGTGTTCCGTCTATATATAGCCTATGCTCTCTTTCACTTTTTTCTCTCTCTACTGTCTCTTCCCTCTCCATATCCCTTCTTCCACTGGAAGTGGCATTTACAGACTGGCCACCTCAGGCTCTTTGCAGGCGTAGTCGCTCTCATTTCTCCTGCTTTAGGGAGGTAATGGGCAGACGCCTGGCCACTTAACAGACATGGCGGCCACACTACCCTGCCTCATCTAGCTGGAGCACGCCTGCCGGGGGTGTTGATCGGCTCAGATTGTCTTACAGCTCAACAGCAACTGTGACAAACACTGGCTTTGTTCTCTGTCCGCAGTGCTCTGAAGGCAGTATGGGAGTGTCGTGTCTAGATACAGTACACAGGTCTGTGTGTTTGTCATTGGAAATAAATCAATTAAAGTGATATTATTCAATATGGGCTTTTCCATACATTGAAGGTGTTGTATGCAAAACTGGAGAAAAATCAAGAAATTATCATTCACAAAATAGAGAAGCACACATGAAAAGAAATTGGGATGACATTTTGTTTGGGGTGGAAAGGTCTGAAACAGATAAAGATGTGCTACAGGACAGAGTCGCCTTAGTGTCGTCTGTGAATTGTTTGGGTTGGGGCTCCCTCTAGTGTTTGCATTGAGTATTACTGACTGCGCTCTCCCAATACAACCCCAGACACGTGCATAAAACAAAACCTACAGTAGCTAAAGCTAATACATGGCTAATACACTGAGGACCTATTTTAAGGTGCTCAGACTTTTACATAAATACTGCATTGACGTCAGTGTGGGATTTATTTTTAAAAAAAATGTGAATGACGCATGTGGATCGCAAGCTAGGACCCACCCCTGATGCTGTCTCCCTGGCTCTCCCCACCCACCATCCAGGCTGGAGTCCCAGATGACGTCAGACATCAAGGCCATCCTCCAGCTGCTGCAGAGGCAGACCACCGTGGTTCCCCCGGCCTACAGCATCGTCACCTCCAGCCCAAAGTACCAGAGGCCTGCCATCAGGGTGCAGCCTGTTTCTGTCATCAGGATCACAGAGCCTCAACACAGCCTCAACCCTGCTTCACCACTGGCCCAGGTATACTGAACCAGCCCAGGTGAACAAATACGGTCTACACTAGCCATCAGAGTACTGTGTTATACATAATGGCTCTGTATATACTGGCTAGGCACATTACACTCCCCTGTCTATATACTGGTCTATAGGTGCATTATCACTGTCTGTTCTGTATACTGACGAATGGTTACATCCTCCCTGTGTGAGTTTTGGACACTACAGAAGTCAATATCCCTGCCTGAAGTTGTTTGTTCTCAGTTTGCTGACCAGCCTGGTCTCAGAGCAAAACGTATTATATTTTACTAAAATCCGTGCCACTCCATTTAGTGTGATATGTTACTTTATGTTAAGTTACATTACATTGACTAGACATAACATAGTAAACGTAAATCCGGGACACTAAAATTAGTATGATATGTTACGTTTGGTTCGGGGACAGTAGCTGACAAAAACGAAAGGAGGGTGATTGGTCGGGGTGGATGGCTGGGCACAAAGGAACATCTTGCGTATAAAAATCTCATCACAAACAACTTTAGTATTTTAGCAACTTTGCAACTACTTACTACTTTTTAGCGACTTTGTCACTAATTAGCATGTTCGCTAACCTTTCCCCTAACCCTATAACCTAACTCCTAACCTTAACCCCTAACCTAACATAGCATATCATACTAAAGCGGTCAAACATAATATATCATACCAAACGGGTTAAATGCGATCAAGACGTAGCACACTATACGTCATACAATTCTTATTATATTGTACGACAAATATTACATTGGTCGGTCAATGTAATGTAACGTAAAGTAACATATCATACTTCATGGAGTGGCACAGTTAAAAAAACAAATATATATATGCAATACATTTTGCTCTGAGACCAGGTTGTGCTTACTGCTTCACAGAATCCTGACATGGAGAAGCCCCTGAACAAATCCAAAGAATCCATGTCAGGCCAGGTTCCCACAGAAATGGCCCCGGAAGAGGACCTCGGGGCAGGACTGCTAGAGAAGGACACAGAGCCCAGACACATACAAACCAAAATTGACTCTCCGGAGAAACAACAACAACCTAGAGCCCTCTTCCCCTCCGCCAGACAAGCCTCGCTCCCCGACGCATCACCTGAAAATTCCGAAACGCCAGGACTCCACAGGCCAGTATCCGACCCTGGGCTTCTGGGAAAGTAGGCCCTTTCGCCTACCTGCGCCCCTCTTTCTCACTACGGAAAACTAGGGCTTCTCTCAAAGTTTGACTCAGGGTCTTAGAAGGAGACTGTATATGCAAGGAATACTGTCGACTTCCTTCCATTCCTTTTCCAATATTTTCTGCCGATCTCTGATTTAGATGTATCATAAAGTACATTTATACATAGGTATTTATACTGTATATTACTAATATCTGTAATTATCTACCATGCACATATTTCAGATGTCATACTGCCAGCAACACAAAGGCACCTAACATGCTTGTTCTTCCAAGAGAGAAAAGTGCATGTTTTGGAAGCGTTTTCTGTTGCATGTTCAAAACACAACACAACATCTCATGCACTGCACAGTCATGGTGTGAGGTCGGCATGCTTTCAGAGTGATGAGTATCCGTTATATAATTATTCCCAAATCGATGGGGACAAAGCCACTTGAAACTCTCTTTCAAAGGCATTTTCAATCTGAAAATAAGTGTGCCGTTTTAAACTCGTCGCATTAATGACCTTATGAGACACCAGGTAATGTAGTTGGCTAATTAACAATCTCCACGTGCGACATTATACACACAAATATTTCATAATATATTGTGCCTAAGTACCTACCGTCCACTTGTCTTTCAAAAAGTCATCGGATCATAAGAGACAAAGAACCACAATGTAAAATGCATCTTCTATTGGATTATAAATACACAGATATGCAAATTAATATGATTTAAATGGTTGGGAAAGCTCTTCTACAAAGTACCCCTTACACTGCTAAAGTATTCCTGAGAGAGATGATTTGTGATCACTTTGCACCACAAGTCTCTTTCATGGGGCCATGAAAGCAATAACGATAACATGAAAACATTCATTTACACACATGAATAATATACATATTTGATTAATGACTAGAAATTAGCACGGGTACATGCCCGAAAGTCAAAATTGGTCTTTAAATCTTGCACGGCATGAACTAAAACAAAAGGAATTACAAAAGGAATACTTATCCATTTAATATAGCTACTTTCCTCCCTGAATCACTGAATATGTTTTACTATTGAAAATATTGTCAAAAAATTATTTCATGGGAAGTGTATGTATATTTATGAGCTATACAAAAGTATGTTTTTTGGTATTGTATTAAAAACTATTTATTACTGTAACTACACACACACAGAGGCATGAACAGGGCGGACTAACGATTATCTTTCATATATGTAATCGATGTGCCGGATCACTTCTCTCTTGAAAGGGCCTGCACTTAACGAAATACATATCATTGTATAAAAGGAGTTGTAACGCAACATTACATGTTCAGCTGTAGAAAACTACAATGAACAGCAACTCTCGAAAGGTGAATTGCTCAGATGTATCTTTTTTGAATTGTTAAAAGAGGAATCAGGCCAAATTCTATTTCATTGTCCTTGCTAGTTATTGAGTAGTTACATGTAACCAATTATGTAAAGGTACAGTTGACATAGCAGTATATCATCATACAAACATCCTCGTTTCAGAAATCAACTACAACATTGTAATCTGCCACTATTGTCTATTGCCAATCATGCAAAGGAAGAGCCAATAGTAGCAGTTTGACAGATTTGATTCTGTTGTTGTTGTCTATAAGCAGGACGTCAACCCGCTGAGTCTAACTTTAATTAATACCTTTCATAAGTACTGTACCCCACAATCTTTATAAGCTTCAACTCTTCTTTCCGTGCATGTTTAGGGGCTTCCATTTATATTCCAAGAATGCAGATTTTATTACTGTTTCTAACCAAGTGACAAAATCAATGCTGAGACGGTGTCAGAAACCGACAACGTAGAGATTCAGGCCGAGCTAGCAGCTTAGCACTCGTTAGCCGTAGCTTTTTCTAACCTACATTAGCCTTCACAGATGTCCTAAACACATTTATTCAGCTGAATAATATGCATTCAACAGTCAGCAATGTAAATGTATTGAATATGGACGGATTCCGCATGTCGCAAATTAAGTCATTTTAGTTTTATGACTTATTTTACACAAACATAGTCAGATGTGTGGTATTGCATGGATCAACATCAGCTGGCAATTTGTTTGAACAGATTTCAAAACATGTTTGTGATTTATCATGAAGGGGAAAGTTGGTCTTATAAAATTATAAACAATGGTAATAAATACACCCATTTTCTCTAAAAGAGAACAATTAATTTTCCATAATTTTTTAAAATGTGTTTTGGTTCAATTATGTATCAGCCCAAGGAGTGAGATACATTATGAAAAACACATATCTAGCTTCCTTATGTAGCAATTAACAGATATACTAATAACTTTGTAGTCAGGGCAAATGGAATCTAGAGAAGTCATATTCATGGGTAACACTATAGCTATGCATGTTTTGTAGCAGTACTTAGTTGGGTTTGAATTAAAGGCAGACCCAGCAATATGACATATTGCTGAGTCTACCATTAATTTCAGATCGTACCGGCCCTATCCTATGAGTTGTGCCCATACACAGCTATAAGCCTTTTCGGAGGGCACAGGTCCTTCGCTCCATGTAATGCCAGTTGAGTGGCCACGACTACTCGATCTCAAGTTTTAAAACCCACCACACATAACCCTGGCAAAACAAGCTAAGGTGCTTCTAGTATGAACTTTCCAGAGCACAGATGCTATACAAAGTATCTGAAACATGACGTGTCCAATACCTGAAGAGTGCCCCACTGAACTTTTCATAGAGGTCCCACTTTTGCACAGAAATTAAACAAAAAAAAAAGTGTGCTTTTACTAGAGAAATGTCACTTTTTAAATCTAGTGCTGTTCACAATTGTTTTTATGCATTTTTTTTAAATGTTTGCCACTGTATTTTTTACAATGCAACACAACAGCTGATATGAATGTTTGTCCTTGAATATGCTGTATTTAAAGAAATGTAATATATTGTGTACATATTGATGAAAACCATTTGTGTAATTGTATAAATTAATAAACAGAATGCATACTGACTACAAACTGAGTTTATTGTGTTGTGAATAACACCAATATCACTGATGAATGCCCCAATGGTCACAATGCATTTAACTACATGTCTGATAAATATTTCACCCTGAACTATGAAAATGCAGGTTATCACAAAAAAATAAAATTGTACATGTAATTGTTGGTGGTAGTTAATGCATGCTTTTCTCTGCAAAGGAATAACAGTGCATGTTTACAACACAGTGCAGGTTATTCATACATTTGTGGATGTTTAATTTGTGCATTATGTTAGGCCACATTTCATTAAAATCAAGAGACGCATATAGTTATCCTTCAAAATAAAAATGCAGCGCCGGTATAACTGTATATTTGTAATAAAAATATGATACATCTATACTTCAAAATGTATGGAGTGTTTAATGTAAAAGTCATTCACACCTATATATATATATATAGTGGTTACAAAAACAGAACATATACAGTGGTGGGGATGAATCTGGAAACAGACGATCCGAGATTGTAATGGCACAAAAGTCACCATGGTAAAGATCAGTAACAGCTTTGCCTTCCCTTTCTTTGTTTAAACCTACCACTGTCCTTTAGCAACAGAATTTACAACAAGCATTTAGAAACACGCCATATGTTATCTGGCAAATCTGCACATTCCTGTATTGTGTACAAGGCAGACATTATGGCAAACAAGCAGTTTCTGTTGTAACCTCCTTCCCCATTTTAAGTTGGTAATGGGAATCAACCTAAGAATTATTGGCTAATATTGATTGGTGCCTTCCCATTATTTAGGGGAAGTGGTCAGCGAGCCCCAGACTGCCGGTTGAAGTGCCCCTCTGACTCCAGCACGGGATGGGCCGGGCCACTCAGATGGCCATTGTACACAGGATAAACTGCAGGAGGAAAATCAAGAGAAAATTAGCTCATTTTGATGTAATTACTATAACTTGCACTTTCAGGACAGGCTATTGGGAATCCCATTACAGACTGGGGAATGAGAGAGAGGAAAACTGGGTTGTGTTCATCAAGACAATGTTTTAAAATGAAACCAAAAAAAAAATGCATGTTCAGATAACACTGAAATGAAGAGGTACTTTCTTCCATTGTGTGCCTACTGAACACGGCCCTGAATTTCACACTTACGTCATCGTATTGGAAGTTGACAGCCCCCTGCTGCATCTGATCTCTCCTCCTGAAGCTCTCTGTGGAGACACATAGTAAAGATGGCAGTGTAGAGGTGAAATTTGAATGCCATTCATAGGACTACAATACCCAGCGAGACACTGTGCTAATGAGCCTACGAATGTACATGCACAAAAGAGACCAGGACAAAACAAGACGGATTACACCGCAAAAGATAACGATTTGAATGAGTAAAATGTTAGTGAATGACAGAATTTATGTTATTTTATAACGAAACCCATAGCTCTGGATTGTGAGGAAATTTGAAATGCTATTGAATAAAAGGTTAAACATCGTCACGTGCAGCCTCCAAGTGAGCATCTTACCTGTGAGGGCGCGAAGCTTCACAGCACATGCCACATAGTCGTCAAAGTAGATCCGGCCAGCCTTGCTGTAGCGTTTGATGACAGCGTTCAGAGCTTGCGGGCTGATCCTGTAGCCTGTAGTAAGAGATCACAATATGCATCAAATTATTCATAAGCCAACATAGTATTAGGATTCATCCATAGTGACCACTGCATTTAGTTGACAATGATCATAAACACCAGCCTTTGCTTAATTGTCCATCTACTTTGTATCAAGAAGGGTCTCTCAGACCAATACCTTGAAATTATCTGCAGCTACACCAAAATTATGATTACTGTAGGAGTCTATCATCAATGGTTTAAATTATTTAAAGAAGTCAAGCCTCCCAGCCCCTTTCGGATGCTGCCTCTGAACCAGGCTCTGGAATGCTGCCCCTCTTTGGATGGCAGAATGGACTATCAAATGTCATCATCCTATCAAAATGGACTATCCCATATCATTAGCCTGGCCGAGCACTGACTCACCCATAGCGGAGATGGACTGGGTCATCTCATGGGGTTCCACCGTGCCACTCCGATCCTGGTCAAACATCATGAAGTTCTGCTTCCAGCCACTCAAGGCAGCAAACAGCTCCTTGAACTCATTGAAGCCCAGCTTTCCGGTCATGTCTCTCTGGTAGGTGGTTAGTTAAGGGTTAACTCTGTTCGTTAGGTAAAGAGAAACTAAAAACGGCCATGTGAACTGGTCTCACACAGGATGTGATGAGTTGTGGTAAATGTTGTGGGAGAACCAGACCTTTCTGCGACTGAATCAATTCCATAAGTAATCCTCTGTCTCAATATGGCCCACTTACACATGTATCATGGGTTTAATATGAAGGAAATACATTTTATAGAAAATCCCAAACTGCAAATGCTGACTGTTGTACATCCTTGTTGTAAAGTCTATTACATATTCAGAGAGAAACAGGACTAGAATATTCCTCTACCTCTGAAAATGGAGCTACAGGCATGATACAAATGGAGCATGAGCGAAGTTCAGTCTTGCAAATTTATTGGCAAATACAATACTAAATGGGACCCAGTAAACTAGGCCTTCTAAAAGAGTCAAATAAACTGCAGCCGGCCACCTACTGCTCAAAGCTTTCCCACCTCTACAACTGTTCAAATAGAAGGATGAACTCAGCACTGACAGAAGGTTTATTAACTAATTAACATTTAGGACTTCTGTTCATTTTTCACCAGCAAGTCAACATAGCAAAGTGCAATACCAAACAAACTTCAATGACACTGGACAGAGGCCCAGTCCAAGAGATTCATTGACATAGAAAGGATACATCCAGCATTGCGATCATGATTCTACATGTCTCCAAACTGAAGGCTGTTGGAGAAGAGAAACAACGATCACACAATGAAAAATTGTGACAATGACAATAACAATCAGAAAACCAGTGACAAATCTTTGCAAAGACTATTTTAAAGCGGGATACTCAAATCATAAAACACACATAATATAATTGGATCATTTATGACCACAAAGTGAACCTTGGGTCGTGGGACTGGGTGTGAACTTACGAGTATAGGTGCCACTGATACCAGTCTGTGTAAGACACCTCTGAAGCTCCTCTGCATCAATCTCCCCATCCTGCACAGAGGAATATCCCTGTAAGATTACTCTCCAACAACAACGTATTACTATGCAGTGAATTTAATATTAAAATAAAAAGAGACTTGAATGTCTTGAGATCAATTTGTGGTGTAACCATGACACATCACCAACATCATGCATGTACCAGTAATGTTGCATAATTTTTTGTTGTTGTATTTTAACCCACTTTTTCTCCACAATTTCATGATATCCAATTGCGATCTTGTCTCGTCGCTGCAACTCCCCAACGGGCTCAGGAGAGGCAAAGGTTGAGTCATGCATCCTCCAAACCATGACCCGCCAAACCGCGCTTCTTAACACTCGTCCGCTTAACCCGGACGCCAGCTGCACCAATGTGTCGGAGGAAACACCTTTCAACTGACGACCGAAGTCAGCCTGCAGCTGCCCGGCCCGCCAAAAGGAGTAGCTAGAGCACGATGAGCCAAGTAAAGCCTAACCCGGACGACGCAGGGCCGAATTGTGCACCGCCCTATGGGACACCCAGTCACAGCCGGTTGTGACACTGCCTGGGTCTGTAGTGACACCTCAAGCACTGCGATGCAGTGCCTTAGACCACTACACCACTCAGGAAGCCTAGTAATGTTGCATTCTATCCAAAGAGGAATATTTACTGTACCCATGATCAATTTAAATGAAAGCAGTGATCACTCACCTGTCCTGCTATGGTAGTAAAGTACCCCCACATGGGGTCATTAACAGGCTGCTGAGGAGGAGCAGCAAAGGTACCAGGGTAGCCTCCACCATTCTGGGGGTAGCCTGCCTGGGGTGGGCCTCCCATGGGTCCACCCTGCATGGGCATACCCTGGGGTTGCATGCCTTGCATTGGTCCTCCATACTGACAAGAAAAGGAGAGTACAGTCAAGTAACTGGGCTTAAGGAAAACTTCCTTAAATTACTAATTCAACATGAAACAGATTGGAGCACTCATAAAACAAGCAGCTATATACAGTGCCTTCAGAAAGTACTCACACCACTTGACTATTTCCCAAAGAAATTGTGTTACATGTCTGAATTTAACATCGATTAAATTGAGATTTTGTGTCACTGACACAACACACAATACCCCATAATGAGTGGAATTTTGTTTGTAGAAAATGTTGAAATAAAAAATGTAAAGCTGAAATGTCTTGAGTCAATAGGTATTCAACACCTGTGTTATGGCAAGCCTAAATAAGTTCAGAAGTAAAAACGTGCTTAAAAAAAAAAATCACATAATAAGTTGCATGGACTCATTCCGTGTTCAATAATAGTGGTTAACTACCCCATATCTGCACCCCACACATACAGATACTTGTAAGGTCCCTCAAATCGAGTAATGAATTTCAAGCACATATTCAACAACAAAGACCAGGGAGGTTTATCAATGACTCACAAAGGGCACCGATCGGTAGATGTGAAAAAAAGAAACAAAGCAGATGCTGAATATACCTTTGAGCATGGTGAAGTAATTAATTAGGCTTTCGATGGTGTATCAATACACTCAGTCACTACAAATATACAGGTGGCTGTCCTAACTCAATTGCCAGAGAGGAAGGAAACTGATCAGAGATTTCACCATGAGGACAATGGTGATTTTAAAGCAGTTACAGAGTTTAATGGTTGAGGATGGATTAACAACATTGTAGTTACTCCACAATATTAACCTAAATGACAGAGTGAAAGGAAGGAAGACTATACAGAATAAAAATATTCTAAAACATGCATCCTGTTTGCAACAAGGCACTAAAGTAATACTGTAAAAAAATTGGCAAAGCAATTCACTTTTGTCCTGAATACAATGTGTTATAGGGCAAATCCAACACAACACCGAGTACCACTCTTCATATTTTCAAGCATGGTGGTGGCTGCATCAGGTTATGGGTATGCTTGTCATTGACAAGGGTGTTTTTTTAGGATAAAAATAAACAGCTATAAGTACAGGTAAATCTTAGAGGAAAACCTAGATCAATCTGCTTTCAAAACAGACACCGGGAGGCAAATTCACCTTTCAGCAGGACAATAACCTAAAACACAAGGCCAAATCTACACTGAAGTTTCTTACCAAGAAGACATTGAATATTCCTGAGTGGCCTACTTACAGTTTAGACATAAAATTGCCTTGAAAATCTATGGCAAGACTTAAAAATGGCTGTCTAGCGATGATCAACAATCAACTTGACAGAGCTTGAATATTTTTTTTAAAGAATAAAGGGGCAAATATTGTTCAAGCCAGATGTGCAAAGCTCTTAGAGAATTACCCCAAAAGTCTCACAGCTGTAATCGCTGCCAAATGTGCTTCTACAAAGTATTGACTCGGGTGCGAATACTTACGCAAATGAGATATTTTTGTATTTCATTTTCAGTAAATGTGCTAATAAGTCGATAGACAGGTTTTTTACTTAGTCGTTATTGTGTGTAGATGGCTGAAAAAAGTATAATTTAATCCATTTTGAATTTCAGGCTGCAACACCAACATAAGGAATAAGTCAAGGGGCATGAATACCTTCTGAAGGCACTGTAGATGTTCTTACACTAAGGCTTGATGCCTTGATGGGAAGCAAACAGGTATACCATTACTGACATTTGGACATCACATGACGTCTTCCTCAGAGAGTAGTCATACGTATATGATGTAGTCAGGTGATTGTTTATTATTGAGTCATGTGCATTCTTTCCAGTTTCCCCATTTCTAAATATTTTCACTGTCAATATAAGCAAAATTAGCAGGTTGTGGACCTATTTGTAGATGTAGCGAGGATATTTTCACTGACAATATTAGCAGGGTGTGGACTAGTCTATGACTCCCATTCCATTGCATTACATTGAGCCACTGGACATCCCCTTTAATTTTGTGAGGAAAATGACAAGATGCTCCGACGCTGCCCAAATGTTCTATCTAAATGCAATATATATTTTCATTCATTCGTTATTTTACCAGGTAAGTTGACTGAGAACACATGCTCATTTACAGCAACAACCTGGGGAATAGTTACAGGGGAGAGGAGGGGGATGAATGAGCCAATTGTAAACTGGGGATTATTAGGTGACCGTGATGGTTTGAGGGCCAGATTGGGAATTTAGCCAGGACACCGGGGTTAACACCCCTACTCTTACGATAAGTGCCATGGGATCTTTAATGACCTCAAAGAGTCAGGACACCCGTTTAACATCCCATCCGAAAGATGGCACCCTACACAGGGCAGTGTCCCCAATCACTGCCCTGGGGCATTGGGATGTTTTTTAAACCAGAGGAAGAGTGCCTCCTACTGGCCCTCCAATACCACTTCCAGCAGCATCTGGTCTCCCATCCAGGAACTGACCAGGACCAACCCTGCTTAGCTTCAGAAGCAAGAAAGCAGTGTAATGCAGGGTGGTATGCTGCCAGGTAAAACTTTGCCAAACTGCGTACATTAAGGATATATTTTGGATTTGAAAGATTCTTTCACCCCATGTGAAAGTTAAGTTCCAAAGGTTTCCAAAACCGTATGGCAAGCAAGGATTATTCATGTTTCTAACTGTTAAAAACAGAGCATTGGGGATTGTAGTTTATTGATCCAGCTGAGGCCCATAAGTTCAATTGAGAATTCAAGGTCTGGGTGTAAGCTTACCCCCACTTGGGTTCTGGAGAGCTAAGTGTGGACATATCCTAGGGTAATGCAGTGACCATGACAGAAGAATAACAAGCACTCCATTTCCCCAAATGGGAGAGGTTGAACTGTGGGCCATACTAGAGGGGTTGAAACAGTGTATGTAGCCACGACTAGGCTACTAACTACAGATAGGCTAGCTAGTTACAGTAGCCTAAATAGCCACCTCCCTAGTGTATTTACATAGGGTGATTTTAAACTACAGCATTAAGTGCTTTTAAAAGACTGCCAAAATACCAGCTGGTCAAATTCAATTGTTAACATTACTCCGAAATAAACAAGGCAACAGTAAACATGTCGTCCCCCAGGAATGAGCCAGTGCCACCCTTGGGCCAATTGAGATATCGCGAGTGACACACACATTTCAGTTAATTCCTTTAGCTCCCACCTTGGGCCAATCTGTGTAATTTTGTACATTCCGGATCACAATGACAAAACGATTCATTCAACCAAGTTGAATCAAAATCGGCCTAATGCTGTCTGAGATATCGTGTGTGACCAATGTACGAAAGAACGTACAGATCCACAATCCCCTCCGAATTCATCGAAGGGGACAATAACAATTTATATGAAAACTGGAACTAGTGACTAAACTAAGTAGCTAGAACTGAGGGCAATATCAACTTTTTTCATAACCAAGATATAGCCTAACAGTTACTTGCCTAGAAAGATGCGAAACCTTTCAATGTCGATACTTTGAAACGAGTGTGCTTACATAACAAAGATACATTTTAGGAGTCTTATCTGAGCACTCCCCTTATCGGAAATGAAATAGGCCAAACTCCTGATTTATGTAGACTACTGTAAAATCCCAGTCAAAAGAAAACACGAAGCGTTTACTCACCCCACCATATCCTGGATAAGCCATATGTATACTATAAAGAATTGCCACAAAACGATTCGATGCACTGAACTGTTTCGATGTAAAAAAAAAAGTCAGCAAACGCAATGCAAAACCGAACCTGTTACTTGAAATACACTGCGACAACGGCATGTGTACATAATTTCCGGTCGTCACTAGTTACTCCAGCCACAATGTCGTAAACCCCGCCCATTTCGACAATTTATCTTCTTAAAATGTGCTTTTAAACCTAAACGTTATCTTAACCCTAATCTTAAACACATTGCTAACATTATGCATAACCCTAACCTTAAATTAAGACCAAAAATTGAATTTGTATTTTTTTTTACATTTTTACGATATAGTCAACTCATACTTTGTGGCTGTGCTATCTAGTGGAAACCATCATTTCCAAGAAAGTGTTGCGAGAAGGCGGAAGTTCGAATTGGCTAATCGACTGATAGTGAAGATAGCCAATGAGGAAGCTCACAGCATTCAATTAGCTTCAGAAGCATTCTTGGTACTTCGCTGACGAGAAGATAGGCCTGCTGGCCATTCAAATAGAATAGAATAGAATAGAATAGAATAGAATATAAGTAATCCAAAGAGGAATGTTCTAGTGTGGACCCCTGGCTTTATTTCCCAACCACCATCATCTTCAGGATGAGCTCACCGGCACAGACAGGGAAGCAAGGCTCCACTTCCCCCATTAGCAGACAAGGGCAAGCGGATGGGGCCTGTTGTAGTAGGCAGAACCTGTTTTGGGAACTTTGGTCATGTCACTGTGGAGGGGGTGCCCTGCTCTGCCCTGGTGGACACTGGGTCCACAGTAACCCTGGTGAGGCCGGATATTGTGCCAGGTTGGACTCAGTTTGAGCCCACAACTGTGCAGCTCCGCACAGTCACAGGTGAGCTGGCACCCATGAAAAGGAAGGGAATAATGACTCTAACAGTAGTGGGCAGGACTGTGCGTCATCCTGTGTGGGTGGCGGCTGTGCAGGACCCTTGTATCCTGGGGTTGGACTTTCTTAGGAGCACAGGCTGCCAGTTAGACCTAAACGGGGGCACACTGATCTTCCAGGGAGGGCCGGCAGTCACCATGGCCCCCCGTAATGTCACATTCACTCAACCCAACAAACCCTTTACTCCAACAGTTAAAGCAGCAGAGACTCATGGCTGCCCCCCCTCCCTCACATCTGTGTGTGACTTTTCCCCAGCCCCCCTGTCACCTACGGCCGTGTGTTGCATTCCCCCTGCTGACACATCCCTCTGTGAGCCCAGGCCGCGCTCCCCCAGCCCAGCTACCCCAGATGGGAGAGGAGAGGACACTGTCTGCAGTGATGGAGATATGGGGGAGGAACTGTGTTGGTCTTGCCCCCGAGCAGCAGGAACGGTTGTGGCAGTTGCTGTTTGAATTCAGAGACAGCTTTGCGCTGAGTAAGGAAGAGGTGGGTCAGACTCATCTGGTGCAGCATGAGATCGACACAGGTGATGCTCGACCCATCACGATGCTCAACCCATCAAGATGCGTCCCCGCCGTATCCCGCTGGCACGCCAGGCGGCGGCAGACAAGGCTGTGTTGGAGATGCAGCGGGCAGACTTCACCGAGCCCTCAGACGGCCCCTGGGCTGCGCCAGTTGTCGTGGTTTCTAAAAAAGGGGGGCAAGCTGAGGTTCTGTGCGGACTACAGGCGCCTGAATGAGGTAACCAGGAAGGTCTCATACCCCATACCACATATCGATGAGTTGCTGGACCTGGTTAGGGGGTCCTCCTGCTTCTCCTCCCTAGACCTCCGCAGTGGCTACTGGCAGGTGCCCCTCTCCCCAGAGGCCAGAGCCAAAACTGCATTCTCCACTGACAGAGGACACTGGCAGTTCAAGGTCCTGTGCTTCGGCCTGTGCAACGCTCCAGCTACTTTTGAGCGTTTGATGGACAGGGTGCTGGATGGCATCCCCCGACAGCAGTGTCTGGTATACCTCGATGACATCCTGGCCCATGGCAGCTCCTTCCAGTCAGTCCTGGTGGCGCTACGGCGTGTGCTGGAGCGGGTGGCTGCCGCAGGTCTGAAGCTCCACCCCGAGAAGTGTCACTTCATTAGGCGAGAAGTGTCCTTCTTGGGCCACCAAGTGGGGAAGGAGGGGATCAGCACCATGGAGGGCATGTTCAGCAGGTTTGGAGCTGCGGAGTCCATCCACAGCGACCAAGGCAGAAACTTTGAGTCCCGTGTGTTCGCCACCATGTGTGAGAGGCTGGGTATGCACAAGACCCGCACTACTCCTCTCCATCCTTAAAGTGATGGCCTTGTGGAGCGCTTCAACAAAACGCTTGGACAGCAGCTTGCCATCGTCTCTGCCAAACACCAGCGTGACTGGGAGAAGTACCTGCCTATGGTCCTCATGGCATGCCGCTCCGCTGTCCAAGACTCCACCTCCTGCACGCCTGCCCTCCTCATGTTGGGGAGAGAGATCCGCACCCCTGCGGAGATGATGTTTGGTCGGCCCCTGGATAGCCCTCATGTTCCCCCGGGGCTGGAGTATGCCCGGAGACTCCAGGACCGCCTGGAGACAGCCCACACCTTCGACAGAGAGCAGCTGGTGAATGCAGGTGTGAGGCAGAAGAGGAACTATGACGTACACACCCGGGGAAGGCACTTTGCGGCTGGGGAGCTGGTCTGCGTCTACAACCTGCTAAGGAAAAAAGGCAGATGCCCCAAGTTGGACAGTCACTGGGTAGGACCCTGCAGTGTCCTGGCGAGGGTAGGGGAGGTTGTTTACCAGGTGCAGTTTCCTCCCAGGGGGAGAAAGGTGGCACTGCACCGGGACAGGTTAGCCCCATACAGATGGGCCTCTTCTCCCCAAACACCAAAGACCCCACAACTTCCCTCTCTGGCAATGACATTCTCCAGGCACCCACCCCCAGGTGCTGCAGACAAGGCTCCAGACAGCCCACTCCCCCTGTCTCTCTCCCTGTGTCACAGCGTGGTTCCCCGGAGCCACGGACTGTATTCCCCTGTATTCCCCACATCCTTGTCCCCCATATCCCTGTCTTCATCCCCTGGGTCCCAGAGGGGCAGCCCCCTGCCATGGATCTGGACACTCTGCGACCATCACGGCCACGCAGGCAAAGGAGACCTCCGGGTTGCTTCAGAGACTTTGTTTGTTCCCTCGGGGACGAGGGACTTTGTGGTGGGGGGGCTGTGTAGCGACCCGCACAGGCAGCTGTGTGTTATGTGTTAGGGTATTGGTTGCGTTGTACTTACCAGTACCCAGTGTTTGCGGGGTCCGACACGCCAATCAACCTGCTATCTGCCAATCATGGGAATGCCTGGAATGTTCGGATGCCGGGCATCCTGGTGGTTGGCGGAGTGGCGTGGAGGGGGGTTGGGCAGCGGGATAGAGCACTGGAAGTTAAGACCAGGTTTAGCCATTGTTCTTTCTCTTACATCTGGGCTTCACAAGAGAAGGTTGGTTTGGTTTGGTTGGTTTAGCCTGTGTGAAGTTGGGTTAATAAACCGTAAATTCAACCCTCTGTCTGTTCCAATTGTTCCTTTATGATCTAGTCAGGTCATTACAATAGGAAAAGCTATCAGATGCTTGTTTTTGTTTTTCCTGCACAATAATCTGATCTTAAACTTACAAGGGCTGACTGGCCTATTATGAATAAGCATTTACATTCACCAATAAGAACGACACAGACTCAAACATGCCACTATCTTCTTCACACCATAGTCAATAGTCACCACAAGAGGGTACCAAGATGCAGCTTTTAAGGCCATTTCATGTAGGCTTTCCCCGGTGTGACGTTTTTTAATGCTGTGTAAATCTCTCTAGGACAAGGTGACTTTAATCAATATATTCAGCTCTCTTTACCCTCAGGTAAATCTCTAGCCAAATATGTCTTCATCCTAGTGACCCAACATTCCAATGTCTCAGATGAGCAAGAACACAATACATACGATGGGTGTACAATTAGACTGTTGGAAAAATAAGATAAGCAATCCTTCAAAACCAAACGTTGACCAAATGATGAGAGGAATGCTTATGACCGAACAACCAGTTTTGATATATACAGTGCATTCGGAAAGTATTCAGACCCATTGACTTTTTCCACCTTTCGTTACATTTCAGCCTTATTAAGTGCTATGTGACTAGAAATTGAGCTCAAGTGCATCATGTTTCCATTGATCATCCTTGAGATCTTTCTACAACTTGATCTACAATTTACCTGTGGTAAATTCAATTGATTGCACATGATTGGAAAGGCACACACCTGTCTATAAGGTCCCACAGTTGACAGTACGTGTCAGAGAAAAAACCAAGCCATGAGGTTGAAGGAATTGTCCATAGAGCTCCGAGACAGGATTGTGTCGAGGCAGAGATCTAGGGAAGGGTACCAACACATTTCTATAGCATTGAAATTCCCCAAGAACACAGTGGCCTCCATCATTCTTAAATGGAAGAAGTTTGGAACCAGCAAGACTCTTCCTAGAGCTGACTGCCTGGCCGAACTGAGCAATCGGGGAAGAAGGGCCTTGGTTAGGGAGGTGACCAAGAACCCGATGGTGACTCTGACAGAGTTCCAGAGTTCCTCTATGGAAATGGGAGAACCTTCCAGAAGGACAACCATCTCGGCAGCACTCCACCAATCAGGCCTTTATGGTAGAGTGGCCAGATGGAAGCCACTCCTCAGTAAAAAGCACATGACAGCCCGCTTGGAGTTTGCCAAAAGGCACCTAAAGGACTCTCAGACCATGAGAAACAAGATTCTCTGGGCTGATGAAACCAAGATTCAACTCTTTGGTCTGAATGCCAAGCGTCACATCTGGAGGAAACCTGGCACCATCCCTACGGTGAAGCATGGTGGTGGCAGCATCATGCTGTGGAGATGTTTTTCAGTGGCAGGGAATGGGAGACTAGTCAGGAATGAGGCAAAGATGAACGGAGCAAAGTACAGAGAGATCCTTGATGAAAACATGCTCCAGAGCGTTCAGGACCTCAGGCTGGGGCAAAGGTTCACCTTCCAACAGGACAACAACCCTTAGCACACAACCAAGACAACGTGGCCCAGTACATCACTGGGGCTAAGCTGCCTGCCATCCAGGACCTCTAAACCAGGCGATGTCAGAGGAAGGCCTTAAAAATTGTCAAAGACCCCAGCCACCCCAGTCGTAGACTGTTCTCTCTACTACCGCATGGCAAGCGGTACAGGAGTGCCAAGTCTAGGACAAAAAGGCTTCTCAACAGTTTTTACCCCCAAGCCATAAGACTGAACATGTAATCAAATGGCTACCTGGACTATTTGCATTGTGTTCCCCCCCCCCCCCCCCCAACCCCTCTTTTACACGGCTGCTACCCCGTTTATCATATATGCATAGTCACTTTAACTATATATTAATGTACACATTGGCTAACTGGGCTATCTTCATTGTGTCCCGCCACCCAGCACCCGCCAACCCCTCTTTTACGCTACTGCTACTCTCTGTTCATCATATATGCATAGTCACTTTAACCATATCTACATGTACATACTACCTCAATCAGCCTGGCTAACCGGTGTCTGTATATAGCCTCGCTACTGTATATAGCCTCGCTACGGTATATAGCCTCGCTACTGTTATTTTTCACTGTTTTTTTACTGTTGTTTTATTTCTTTACTTACCTATTGTTCGCCTAATAACTTTTTAGCACTATTGGTTAGAGCCTGTGACAAATAAACTTTGATTTGATTTAATTTGATTTGAGGAGTGGCTTAGGGACACATCTCTGAATGTCCTTGAGTGGCCCAGCCAGAACCTGATCTAACATCTCTGGAGAGACCTGAAAATAGCTGTGCAGCGACGCTCCCCATCCAACCTGACAGAACTTGAGAGGATCTGCAGAGAAGAATGGGAGAAACTTCTCAAATACAGGTGTGCCAAGTCATACCCAAGAAGACTCAAGTCTGTAATCGCTGCCAAAGGGGTTTTAAAGTACTGAGTAAAGGGTCTGAATACTTATGTAAATGTGATAAAAAAAAATGTTTTTGCTTCCTCATTGAGGGGATTGTGTGTAGATTGACGAGGGGAAAAAACATTTAATAATCCATTTTAAAATAAGCCTGTAACATAACAAGATGTGAAAAAAGTCAAGGCGTCTGAATACTTTCCGAATGCACTAGACAGTAGACATTGATTAGACAGTAGACACCACCAGTAGACATTGATTAGACAGTAAACATTGATTAGACAGTAGACACCACCAGTAGACATTGATTAGACAGTATACATTGATTAGACAGTAGACTCCACCAGTAGATATTGATTAGACAGTAGACACCACCAGTAGACATTGATTAGACAGTAGACATTGATTAGACAGTAGACATCACCAGTAGACATTGATTAGACAGTAGACACCACCAGTAGACATTGATTAGACAGTAAACATTGATTAGACAGTAGACACCACCAGTAGACATTGATTAGACAGTAGACACCACCAGTAGACATTGATTAGACAGTAGACACCACAAGTAGACATTGATTAGACAGTAGACACCACCAGTAGACATTGATTAGACAGTAGACACCACCAGTAGACATTGATTAGACAGTAGACACCACCAGTAGACATTGATTAGACAGTAGACACCACCAGTAGACATTTATTAGACAGTAGACACCACCAGTAGACATTGATTAGACAGTAAACACCACCAGTAGACATTGATTAGACAGTAGACATTGATTAGACGGTAGACACCACCAGTAGACATTGATTAGACAGTCGACTCCACCAGTAGACATTGATTAGACAGTAGACACCACCAGTAGACATTGATTAGACAGTAGACACCACCAGTAGACATTGATTAGACAGTAGACACCACCAGTAGACATTGATTAGACAGTAGACACCACCAGTAGACATTGATTAGACAGTAGACACCACCAGTAGACATTTATTAGACAGTAGACACCACCAGTAGACATTGATTAGACAGTAAACACCACCAGTAGACATTGATTAGACAGTAGACATTGATTAGACAGTAGACACCACCAGTAGACATTGATTAGACAGTAGACACCACCAGTAGACATTGATTAGACAGTAGACACCACCAGTAGACATTTATTAGACAGTAGACACCACCAGTAGACATTGATTAGACAATAGAAACCACCAGTAGACATTTATTAGACAGTAGACACCACCAGTAGACATTGATTAGACAGTAGACACCACCAGTAGATATTGATTAGACAGTAGACATTTATTAGACAGTAGACACCACCAGTAGATATTGATTAGACAGTAGACATTGATTAGACAGTAGACACCACCAGTAGACATTGATTAGACAGTAGACACCACCAGTAGACATTGATTAGACAGTAGACATTGACTAGACAGTAGACACTACCAGTAGACATTGATTAGACAGTAGACACCACCAGTAGACATTGATTAGACAGTAGACACCACCAGTAGACATTTATTAGACAGTAGACACTACCAGTAGACATTGATTAGACAGTAGACACCACCAGTAGACATTTATTAGACAGTAGACACCACCAGTAGACATTGATTAGACAGTAGACACCACCAGTAGACATTGATTAGACAGTAGACACCACCAGTAGACATTTATTAGACAGTAGACACTACCAGTAGACATTGATTAGACAGTAGACACCACCAGTAGACATTTATTAGACAGTAGACACCACCAGTAGACATTGATTAGACAGTAGACACCACCAGTAGACATTGATTAGACAGTAGACACCACCAGTAGACATTGATTAGACAGTAGACACCACCAGTAGACATTGATTAGACAGTAGACACCACCAGTAGACATTGATTAGACAGTAGACACCACCAGTAGACATTGATTAGACAGTAGACACCACCAGTAGACATTGATTAGACAGTAAACATTGATTAGACAGTAGACACCACCAGTAGACATTGATTAGACAGTAGACATTGATTAGACAGTAGACACCACCAGTAGATATTGATTAGACAGTAGAAACCACCAGTAGACATTGATTAGACAGTAGACATTGATTAGACAGTAGACATCACCAGTAGACATTGATTAGACAGTAGACACCACCAGTAGACATTGATTAGACAGTAAACATTGATTAGACAGTAGACACCACCAGTAGACATTGATTAGACAGTAGACACCACCAGTAGACATTGATTAGACAGTAGACACCACCAGTAGACATTGATTAGACAGTAGACACCACCAGTAGACATTGATTAGACAGTAGACACCACCAGTAGACATTGATTAGACAGTAAACATTGATTAGACAGTAGACACCACCAGTAGACATTGATTAGACAGTAAACACCACCAGTAGACATTGATTAGACAGTAGACATTGATTAGACGGTAGACACCACCAGTAGACATTGATTAGACAGTCGACTCCACCAGTAGACATTGATTAGACAGTAGACACCACCAGTAGACATTGATTAGACAGTAGACACCACCAGTAGACATTGATTAGACAGTAGACACCACCAGTAGACATTTATTAGACAGTAGACACCACCAGTAGACATTGATTAGACAGTAGACACCACCAGTAGACATTTATTAGACAGTAGACACCACCAGTAGACATTGATTAGACAGTAAACACCACCAGTAGACATTGATTAGACAGTAGACATTGATTAGACAGTAGACACCACCAGTAGACATTGATTAGACAGTAGACACCACCAGTAGACATTGATTAGACAGTAGACACCACCAGTAGACATTTATTAGACAGTAGACACCACCAGTAGACATTGATTAGACAATAGAAACCACCAGTAGACATTTATTAGACAGTAGACACCACCAGTAGACATTGATTAGACAGTAGACACCACCAGTAGATATTGATTAGACAGTAGACATTGATTAGACAGTAGACACCACCAGTAGACATTGATTAGACAGTAGACACCACCAGTAGACATTGATTAGACAGTAGACACCACCAGTAGACATTGATTAGACAGTAGACACCACCAGTAGACATTGATTAGACAGTAAACATTGATTAGACAGTAGACACCACCAGTAGACATTGATTAGACAGTAGACATTGATTAGACAGTAGACACCACCAGTAGATATTGATTAGACAGTAGAAACCACCAGTAGACATTGATTAGACAGTAGACATTGATTAGACAGTAGACATCACCAGTAGACATTGATTAGACAGTAGACACCACCAGTAGACATTGATTAGACAGTAAACATTGATTAGACAGTAGACACCACCAGTAGACATTGATTAGACAGTAGACACCACCAGTAGACATTGATTAGACAGTAGACACCACCAGTAGACATTGATTAGACAGTAGACACCACCAGTAGACATTGATTAGACAGTAGACACCACCAGTAGACATTGATTAGACAGTAAACATTGATTAGACAGTAGACACCACCAGTAGACATTGATTAGACAGTAAACACCACCAGTAGACATTGATTAGACAGTAGACATTGATTAGACGGTAGACACCACCAGTAGACATTGATTAGACAGTCGACTCCACCAGTAGACATTGATTAGACAGTAGACACCACCAGTAGACATTGATTAGACAGTAGACACCACCAGTAGACATTGATTAGACAGTAGACACCACCAGTAGACATTTATTAGACAGTAGACACCACCAGTAGACATTGATTAGACAGTAGACACCACCAGTAGACATTTATTAGACAGTAGACACCACCAGTAGACATTGATTAGACAGTAAACACCACCAGTAGACATTGATTAGACAGTAGACATTGATTAGACAGTAGACACCACCAGTAGACATTGATTAGACAGTAGACACCACCAGTAGACATTGATTAGACAGTAGACACCACCAGTAGACATTTATTAGACAGTAGACACCACCAGTAGACATTGATTAGACAATAGAAACCACCAGTAGACATTTATTAGACAGTAGACACCACCAGTAGACATTGATTAGACAGTAGACACCACCAGTAGATATTGATTAGACAGTAGACATTGATTAGACAGTAGACACCACCAGTAGACATTGATTAGACAGTAGACACCACCAGTAGACATTTATTAGACAGTAGACACCACCAGTAGATATTGATTAGACAGTAGACATTGATTAGACAGTAGACACCACCAGTAGACATTGATTAGACAGTAGACACCACCAGTAGACATTGATTAGACAGTAGACATTGACTAGACAGTAGACACTACCAGTAGACATTGATTAGACAGTAGACACCACCAGTAGACATTGATTAGACAGTAGACACCACCAGTAGACATTTATTAGACAGTAGACACTACCAGTAGACATTGATTAGACAGTAGACACCACCAGTAGACATTTATTAGACAGTAGACACCACCAGTAGACATTGATTAGACAGTAGACACCACCAGTAGACATTGATTAGACAGTAGACACCACCAGTAGACATTTATTAGACAGTAGACACTACCAGTAGACATTGATTAGACAGTAGACACCACCAGTAGACATTTATTAGACAGTAGACACCACCAGTAGACATTGATTAGACAGTAGACACCACCAGTAGACATTTATTAGACAGTAGACACCACCAGTAGACATTGATTAGACAGTAGACACCACCAGTAGACATTGATTAGACAGTAGACACCACCAGTAGACATTGATTAGACAGTAGACACCACCAGTAGACATTGATTAGACAGTAGACACCACCAGTAGACATTTATTAGACAGTAGACACCACCAGTAGACATTGATTAGACAGTAAACACCACCAGTAGACATTGATTAGACAGTAGACATTGATTAGACAGTAGACACCACCAGTAGACATTGATTAGACAGTAGACACCACCAGTAGACATTGATTAGACAGTAGACACCACCAGTAGACATTTATTAGACAGTAGACACCACCAGTAGACATTGATTAGACAATAGACACCACCAGTAGACATTTATTAGACAGTAGACACCACCAGTAGACATTGATTAGACAGTAGACACCACCAGTAGATATTGATTAGACAGTAGACATTGATTAGACAGTAGACACCACCAGTAGACATTGATTAGACAGTAGACACCACCAGTAGACATTTATTAGACAGTAGACACCACCAGTAGATATTGATTAGACAGTAGACATTGATTAGACAGTAGACACCACCAGTAGACATTGATTAGACGGTAGACACCACCAGTAGACATTGATTAGACAGTAGACATTGACTAGACAGTAGACACTGCCAGTAGACATTGATTAGACAGTAGACACCACCAGTAGACATTGATTAGACAGTAGACACCACCAGTAGACATTTATTAGACAGTAGACACTACCAGTAGACATTGATTAGACAGTAGACACCACCAGTAGACATTTATTAGACAGTAGACACCACCAGTAGACATTGATTAGACAGTAGACACCACCAGTAGACATTGATTAGACAGTAGACACCACCAGTAGACATTTATTAGACAGTAGACACCACCAGTAGACATTGATTAGACAGTAAACACCACCAGTAGATATTGATTAGACAGTAGACATTGATTAGACAGTAGACACCACCAGTAGACATTGATTAGACAGTAGACACCACCAGTAGACATTGATTAGACAGTAGACACCACCAGTAGACATTTATTAGACAGTAGACACCACCAGTAGACATTGATTAGACAATAGACACCACCAGTAGACATTTATTAGACAGTAGACACCACCAGTAGACATTGATTAGACAGTAGACACCACCAGTAGATATTGATTAGACAGTAGACATTGATTAGACAGTAGACACCACCAGTAGACATTGATTAGACAGTAGACACCACCAGTAGACATTTATTAGACAGTAGACACCACCAGTAGATATTGATTAGACAGTAGACATTGATTAGACAGTAGACACCACCAGTAGACATTGATTAGACAGTAGACACCACCAGTAGACATTTATTAGACAGTAGACATTGACTAGACAGTAGACACTACCAGTAGACATTGATTAGACATTAGACACCACCAGTAGACATTGATTAGACAGTAGACACCACCAGTAGACATTTATTAGACAGTAGACACCACCAGTAGACATTGATTAGACAGTAGACACCACCAGTAGACATTTATTAGACAGTAGACACCACCAGTAGACATTTATTAGACAGTAGACATTGACTAGACAGTAGACACTACCAGTAGACATTGATTAGACATTAGACACCACCAGTAGACATTGATTAGACAGTAGACACCACCAGTAGACATTTATTAGACAGTAGACACCACCAGTAGACATTGATTAGACAGTAGACACCACCAGTAGACATTTATTAGACAGTAGACACAGCCAGTAGACATTGATTAGACAGCAGACACCACCAGTAGACATTTATTAGACAGTAGACACCACCAGTAGACATTGATTAGACAGTAGACACCACCAGTAGACATTTATTAGAGAGTAGACACCACCAGTAGACATTGATTAGACAGTAGACACCACCAGTAGACATTTATTAGACAGTAGACACCACCAGTAGACATTTATTAGACAGTACACACCACCAGTAGACATTTATTAGACAGTAGACATTGATTAGACAGTTGACACCACCAGTAGACATTGATTAGACAGTAGACACCACCAGTAGACATTTATTAGACAGTAGACACCACCAGTAGACATTGATTAGACAGTAGACACCACCAGTAGATATTGATTAGACAGTAGACATTGATTAGACAGTAGACACCACCAGTAGACATTGGTTAGACAGTAGACACCACCAGTAGACATTTATTAGACAGTAGACACCACCAGTAGATATTGATTAGACAGTAGACATTGATTAGACAGTAGACACCACCAGTAGACATTGATTAGACAGTAGACACCACCAGTAGACATTGATTAGACAGTAGACACCACCAGTAGACATTTATTAGACAGTAGACACTACCAGTAGACATTGATTAGACAGTAGACACCACCAGTAGACATTTATTAGACAGTAGACACCACCAGTAGACATTAATTAGACAGTAGACACCACCAGTAGACATTGATTAGACAGTAGACACCACCAGTAGACATTTATTAGACAGTAGACACTACCAGTAGACATTGATTAGACAGTAAACACCACCAGTAGATATTGATTAGACAGTAGACATTGATTAGACAGTAGACACCACCAGTAGACATTGATTAGACAGTAGACACCACCAGTAGACATTGATTAGACAGTAGACACCACCAGTAGACATTTATTAGACAGTAGACACCACCAGTAGACATTGATTAGACAATAGACACCACCAGTAGACATTTATTAGACAGTAGACACCACCAGTAGACATTGATTAGACAGTAGACACCACCAGTAGATATTGATTAGACAGTAAACATTGATTAGACAGTAGACACCACCAGTAGACATTGATTAGACAGTAGACATTGATTAGACAGTAGACACCACCAGTAGATATTGATTAGACAGTAGACACCACCAGTAGACATTGATTAGACAGTAGACATTGATTAGACAGTAGACATCACCAGTAGACATTGATTAGACAGTAGACACCACCAGTAGACATTGATTAGACAGTAAACATTGATTAGACAGTAGACACCACCAGTAGACATTGATTAGACAGTAGACACCACCAGTAGACATTGATTAGACAGTAGACACCACCAGTAGACATTGATTAGACATTAGACACCACCAGTAGACATTGATTAGACAGTAGACACCACCAGTAGACATTGATTAGACAGTAGACACCACCAGTAGACATTGATTAGACAGTAGACACCACCAGTAGACATTTATTAGACAGTAGACACCACCAGTAGACATTGATTAGACAGTAAACACCACCAGTAGACATTGATTAGACAGTAGACATTGATTAGACGGTAGACACCACCAGTAGACATTGATTAGACAGTCGACTCCACCAGTAGACATTGATTAGACAGTAGACACCACCAGTAGACATTGATTAGACAGTAGACACCACCAGTAGACATTGATTAGACAGTAGACACCACCAGTAGACATTGATTAGACAGTAGACACCACCAGTAGACATTGATTAGACAGTAGACACCACCAGTAGACATTTATTAGACAGTAGACACCACCAGTAGACATTGATTAGACAGTAAACACCACCAGTAGACATGGATTAGACAGTAGACATTGATTAGACAGTAGACACCACCAGTAGACATTGATTAGACAGTAGACACCACCAGTAGACATTTATTAGACAGTAGACACCACCAGTAGACATTGATTAGACAATAGAAACCACCAGTAGACATTTATTAGACAGTAGACACCACCAGTAGACATTGATTAGACAGTAGACACCACCAGTAGATATTGATTAGACCGTAGACATTGATTAGACAGTAGACACCACCAGTAGACATTGATTAGACAGTAGACACCACCAGTAGACATTGATTAGACAGTAGACACCACCAGTAGACATTGATTAGACAGTAGACACTACCAGTAGACATTGATTAGACAGTAAACACCACCAGTAGACATGGATTAGACAGTAGACATTGATTAGACAGTAGACACCACCAGTAGACATTGATTAGACAGTAGACACCACCAGTAGACATTGATTAGACAGTAGACACCACCAGTAGACATTGATTAGACAGTAGACACCACCAGTAGACATTGATTAGACAGTAGACACCACCAGTAGACATTGATTAGACAGTAGACACCACCAGTAGACATTTATTAGACAGTAGACACCACCAGTAGACATTGATTAGACAGTAAACACCACCAGTAGACATGGATTAGACAGTAGACATTGATTAGACAGTAGACACCACCAGTAGACATTGATTAGACAGTAGACACCACCAGTAGACATTGATTAGACAGTAGACACCACCAGTAGACATTGATTAGACAGTAGACACCACCAGTAGACATTTATTAGACAGTAGACACCACCAGTAGACATTGATTAGACAGTAAACACCACCAGTAGACATTGATTAGACAGTAGACATTGATTAGACAGTAGACACCACCAGTAGACATTGATTAGACAGTAGACACCACCAGTAGATATTGATTAGACAGTAGACATTGATTAGACAGTAGACACCACCAGTAGACATTGATTAGACAGTAGACACCACCAGTAGACATTGATTAGACAGTAGACACCACCAGTAGACATTTATTAGACAGTAGACACTACCAGTAGACATTGATTAGACAGTAGACACCACCAGTAGACATTTATTAGACAGTAGACACCACCAGTAGACATTGATTAGACAGTAGACACCACCAGTAGACATTGATTAGACAGTAGACACCACCAGTAGACATTTATTAGACAGTAGACACTACCAGTAGACATTGATTAGACAGTAAACACCACCAGTAGATATTGATTAGACAGTAGACATTGATTAGACAGTAGACACCACCAGTAGACATTGATTAGACAGTAGACACCACCAGTAGACATTGATTAGACAGTAGACACCACCAGTAGACATTTATTAGACAGTAGACACCACCAGTAGACATTGATTAGACAATAGACACCACCAGTAGACATTTATTAGACAGTAGACACCACCAGTAGACATTGATTAGACAGTAGACACCACCAGTAGATATTGATTAGACAGTAAACATTGATTAGACAGTAGACACCACCAGTAGACATTGATTAGACAGTAGACATTGATTAGACAGTGGACACCACCAGTAGATATTGATTAGACAGTAGACACCACCAGTAGACATTGATTAGACAGTAGACATTGATTAGACAGTAGACACCACCAGTAGATATTGATTAGACAGTAGACACCACCAGTAGACATTGATTAGACAGTAGACATTGATTAGACAGTAGACACCACCAGTAGACATTGATTAGACAGTAGACACCACCAGTAGACATTGATTAGACAGTAGACACCACCAGTAGACATTGATTAGACAGTAGACACCACCAGTAGACATTGATTAGACAGTAGACACCACCAGTAGACATTTATTAGACAGTAGACACCACCAGTAGACATTGATTAGACAGTAAACACCACCAGTAGACATTGATTAGACAGTAGACATTGATTAGACGGTAGACACCACCAGTAGACATTGATTAGACAGTCGACTCCACCAGTAGACATTGATTAGACAGTAGACACCACCAGTAGACATTGATTAGACAGTAGACACCACCAGTAGACATTGATTAGACAGTAGACACCACCAGTAGACATTGATTAGACAGTAGACACCACCAGTAGACATTGATTAGACAGTAGACACCACCAGTAGACATTTATTAGACAGTAGACACCACCAGTAGACATTGATTAGACAGTAAACACCACCAGTAGACATGGATTAGACAGTAGACATTGATTAGACAGTAGACACCACCAGTAGACATTGATTAGACAGTAGACACCACCAGTAGACATTTATTAGACAGTAGACACCACCAGTAGACATTGATTAGACAATAGAAACCACCAGTAGACATTTATTAGACAGTAGACACCACCAGTAGACATTGATTAGACAGTAGACACCACCAGTAGATATTGATTAGACAGTAGACATTGATTAGACAGTAGACACCACCAGTAGACATTGATTAGACAGTAGACACCACCAGTAGACATTTATTAGACAGTAGACACCACCAGTAGATATTGATTAGACAGTAGACATTGATTAGACAGTAGACACCACCAGTAGACATTGATTAGACAGTAGACACCACCAGTAGACATTGATTAGACAGTAGACATTGACTAGACAGTAGACACTACCAGTAGACATTGATTAGACAGTAGACACCACCAGTAGACATTGATTAGACAGTAGACACCACCAGTAGACATTTATTAGACAGTAGACACTACCAGTAGACATTGATTAGACAGTAGACACCACCAGTAGACATTTATTAGACAGTAGACACCACCAGTAGACATTGATTAGACAGTAGACACCACCAGTAGACATTGATTAGACAGTAGACACCACCAGTAGACATTTATTAGACAGTAGACACTACCAGTAGACATTGATTAGACAGTAGACACCACCAGTAGACATTTATTAGACAGTAGACACCACCAGTAGACATTGATTAGACAGTAGACACCACCAGTAGACATTGATTAGACAGTAGACACCACCAGTAGACATTGATTAGACAGTAGACACCACCAGTAGACATTGATTAGACAGTAGACACCACCAGTAGACATTTATTAGACAGTAGACACCACCAGTAGACATTGATTAGACAGTAAACACCACCAGTAGACATTGATTAGACAGTAGACATTGATTAGACAGTAGACACCACCAGTAGACATTGATTAGACAGTAGACACCACCAGTAGACATTGATTAGACAGTAGACACCACCAGTAGACATTTATTAGACAGTAGACACCACCAGTAGACATTGATTAGACAATAGACACCACCAGTAGACATTTATTAGACAGTAGACACCACCAGTAGACATTGATTAGACAGTAGACACCACCAGTAGATATTGATTAGACAGTAGACATTGATTAGACAGTAGACACCACCAGTAGACATTGATTAGACAGTAGACACCACCAGTATACATTTATTAGACAGTAGACACCACCAGTAGATATTGATTAGACAGTAGACATTGATTAGACAGTAGACACCACCAGTAGACATTGATTAGACAGTAGACACCACCAGTAGACATTGATTAGACAGTAGACATTGACTAGACAGTAGACACTGCCAGTAGACATTGATTAGACAGTAGACACCACCAGTAGACATTGATTAGACAGTAGACACCACCAGTAGACATTTATTAGACAGTAGACACTACCAGTAGACATTGATTAGACAGTAGACACCACCAGTAGACATTTATTAGACAGTAGACACCACCAGTAGACATTGATTAGACAGTAGACACCACCAGTAGACATTGATTAGACAGTAGACACCACCAGTAGACATTTATTAGACAGTAGACACCACCAGTAGACATTGATTAGACAGTAAACACCACCAGTAGATATTGATTAGACAGTAGACATTGATTAGACAGTAGACACCACCAGTAGACATTGATTAGACAGTAGACACCACCAGTAGACATTGATTAGACAGTAGACACCACCAGTAGACATTTATTAGACAGTAGACACCACCAGTAGACATTGATTAGACAATAGACACCACCAGTAGACATTTATTAGACAGTAGACACCACCAGTAGACATTGATTAGACAGTAGACACCACCAGTAGATATTGATTAGACAGTAGACATTGATTAGACAGTAGACACCACCAGTAGACATTGATTAGACAGTAGACACCACCAGTAGACATTTATTAGACAGTAGACACCACCAGTAGATATTGATTAGACAGTAGACATTGATTAGACAGTAGACACCACCAGTAGACATTGATTAGACAGTAGACACCACCAGTAGACATTTATTAGACAGTAGACATTGACTAGACAGTAGACACTACCAGTAGACATTGATTAGACATTAGACACCACCAGTAGACATTGATTAGACAGTAGACACCACCAGTAGACATTTATTAGACAGTAGACACCACCAGTAGACATTGATTAGACAGTAGACACCACCAGTAGACATTTATTAGACAGTAGACACCACCAGTAGACATTTATTAGACAGTAGACATTGACTAGACAGTAGACACTACCAGTAGACATTGATTAGACATTAGACACCACCAGTAGACATTGATTAGACAGTAGACACCACCAGTATACATTTATTAGACAGTAGACACCACCAGTAGACATTGATTAGACAGTAGACACCACCAGTAGACATTTATTAGACAGTAGACACAGCCAGTAGACATTGATTAGACAGCAGACACCACCAGCAGACATTTATTAGACAGTAGACACCACCAGTAGACATTGATTAGACAGTAGACACCACCAGTAGACATTTATTAGAGAGGAGACACCACCAGTAGACATTGATTAGACAGTAGACACCACCAGTAGACATTTATTAGACAGTAGACACCACCAGTAGACATTTATTAGACAGTACACACCACCAGTAGACATTTATTAGACAGTAGACATTGATTAGACAGTTGACACCACCAGTAGACATTGATTAGACAGTAGACACCACCAGTAGACATTGATTAGACAGTAGACACCACCAGTAGACATTTATTAGACAGTAGACACCACCAGTAGACATTGATTAGACAGTAGACACCACCAGTAGACATTTATTAGACAGTAGACACAGCCAGTAGACATTGATTAGACAGCAGACACCACCAGTAGACATTTATTAGACAGTAGACACCACCAGTAGACATTGATTAGACAGTAGACACCACCAGTAGACATTTATTAGAGAGTAGACACCACCAGTAGACATTGATTAGACAGTAGACACCACCAGTAGACATTTATTAGACAGTAGACACCACCAGTAGACATTTATTAGACAGTACACACCACCAGTAGACATTTATTAGACAGTAGACATTGATTAGACAGTTGACACCACCAGTAGACATTGATTAGACAGTAGACACCACCAGTAGACATTGATTAGACAGTAGACACCACCAGTAGACATTGATTAGACAGTAGACACCACCAGTAGACATTGATTAGACAATAGACACCACCAGTAGACATTTATTAGACAGTAGACACCACCAGTAGACATTGATTAGACAGTAGACACCACCAGTAGATATTGATTAGACAGTAGACATTGATTAGACAGTAGACACCACCAGTAGACATTGATTAGACAGTAGACACCACCAGTAGACATTTATTAGACAGTAGACACCACCAGTAGATATTGATTAGACAGTAGACATTGATTAGACAGTAGACACCACCAGTAGACATTGATTAGACAGTAGACACCACCAGTAGACATTGATTAGACAGTAGACACCACCAGTAGACATTTATTAGACAGTAGACACTACCAGTAGACATTGATTAGACAGTAGACACCACCAGTAGACATTTATTAGACAGTAGACACCACCAGTAGACATTGATTAGACAGTAGACACCACCAGTAGACATTGATTAGACAGTAGACACCACCAGTAGACATTTATTAGACAGTAGACACCACCAGTAGACATTGATTAGACAGTAAACACCACCAGTAGATATTGATTAGACAGTAGACATTGATTAGACAGTAGACACCACCAGTAGACATTGATTAGACAGTAGACACCACCAGTAGACATTGATTAGACAGTAGACACCACCAGTAGACATTTATTAGACAGTAGACACCACCAGTAGACATTGATTAGACAATAGACACCACCAGTAGACATTTATTAGACAGTAGACACCACCAGTAGACATTGATTAGACAGTAGACACCACCAGTAGATATTGATTAGACAGTAGACATTGATTAGACAGTAGACACCACCAGTAGACATTGATTAGACAGTAGACACCACCAGTAGACATTTATTAGACAGTAGACACCACCAGTAGACATTTATTAGACAGTAGACACCACCAGTAGACATTGATTAGACAGTAAACACCACCAGTAGACATTGATTAGACAGTAGACATTGATTAGACGGTAGACACCACCAGTAGACATTGATTAGACAGTCGACTCCACCAGTAGACATTGATTAGACAGTAGACACCACCAGTAGACATTGATTAGACAGTAGACACCACCAGTAGACATTTATTAGACAGTAGACACCACCAGTAGACATTGATTAGACAGTAGACACCACCAGTAGACATTTATTAGACAGTAGACACCACCAGTAGACATTGATTAGACAGTAAACACCACCAGTAGACATTGATTAGACAGTAGACATTGATTAGACAGTAGACACCACCAGTAGACATTGATTAGACAGTAGACACCACCAGTAGACATTGATTAGACAGTAGACACCACCAGTAGACATTTATTAGACAGTAGACACCACCAGTAGACATTGATTAGACAATAGAAACCACCAGTAGACATTTATTAGACAGTAGACACCACCAGTAGACATTGATTAGACAGTAGACACCACCAGTAGATATTGATTAGACAGTAGACATTGATTAGACAGTAGACACCACCAGTAGACATTGATTAGACAGTACACACCACCAGTAGACATTTATTAGACAGTAGACACCACCAGTAGATATTGATTAGACAGTAGACATTGATTAGACAGTAGACACCACCAGTAGACATTGATTAGACAGTAGACACCACCAGTAGACATTGATTAGACAGTAGACATTGACTAGACAGTAGACACTACCAGTAGACATTGATTAGACAGTAGACACCACCAGTAGACATTGATTAGACAGTAGACACCACCAGTAGACATTTATTAGACAGTAGACACTACCAGTAGACATTGATTAGACAGTAGACACCACCAGTAGACATTTATTAGACAGTAGACACCACCAGTAGACATTGATTAGACAGTAGACACCACCAGTAGACATTGATTAGACAGTAGACACCACCAGTAGACATTTATTAGACAGTAGACACTACCAGTAGACATTGATTAGACAGTAGACACCACCAGTAGACATTTATTAGACAGTAGACACCACCAGTAGACATTGATTAGACAGTAGACACCACCAGTAGACATTTATTAGACAGTAGACACCACCAGTAGACATTGATTAGACAGTAGACACCACCAGTAGACATTGATTAGACAGTAGACACCACCAGTAGACATTGATTAGACAGTAGACACCACCAGTAGACATTGATTAGACAGTAGACACCACCAGTAGACATTTATTAGACAGTAGACACCACCAGTAGACATTGATTAGACAGTAAACACCACCAGTAGACATTGATTAGACAGTAGACATTGATTAGACAGTAGACACCACCAGTAGACATTGATTAGACAGTAGACACCACCAGTAGACATTGATTAGACAGTAGACACCACCAGTAGACATTGATTAGACAGTAGACACCACCAGTAGACATTTATTAGACAGTAGACACCACCAGTAGACATTGATTAGACAATAGACACCACCAGTAGACATTTATTAGACAGTAGACACCACCAGTAGACATTGATTAGACAGTAGACACCACCAGTAGATATTGATTAGACAGTAAACATTGATTAGACAGTAGACACCACCAGTAGACATTGATTAGACAGTAGACATTGATTAGACAGTAGACACCACCAGTAGATATTGATTAGACAGTAGACACCATCAGTAGACATTGATTAGACAGTAGACATTTATTAGACAGTAGACATCACCAGTAGACATTGATTAGACAGTAGACACCACCCGTAGACATTGATTAGACAGTAAACATTGATTAGACAGTAGACACCACCAGTAGACATTGATTAGACAGTAGACACCACCAGTAGACATTGATTAGACAGTAGACACCACCAGTAGACATTGATTAGACAGTAGACACCACCAGTAGACATTGATTAGACAGTAGACACCACCAGTAGACATTGATTAGACAGTAGACACCACCAGTAGACATTGATTAGACAGTAGACACCACCAGTAGACATTTATTAGACAGTAGACACCACCAGTAGACATTGATTAGACAGTAAACACCACCAGTAGACATTGATTAGACAGTAGACATTGATTAGACGGTAGACACCACCAGTAGACATTGATTAGACAGTCGACTCCACCAGTAGACATTGATTAGACAGTAGACACCACCAGTAGACATTGATTAGACAGTAGACACCACCAGTAGACATTGATTAGACAGTAGACACCACCAGTAGACATTGATTAGACAGTAGACACCACCAGTAGACATTGATTAGACAGTAGACACCACCAGTAGACATTTATTAGACAGTAGACACCACCAGTAGACATTGATTAAACAGTAAACACCACCAGTAGACATTGATTAGACAGTAGACATTGATTAGACAGTAGACACCACCAGTAGACATTGATTAGACAGTAGACACCACCAGTAGACATTTATTAGACAGTAGACACCACCAGTAGACATTGATTAGACAATAGAAACCACCAGTAGACATTTATTAGACAGTAGACACCACCAGTAGACATTGATTAGACAGTAGACACCACCAGTAGATATTGATTAGACAGTAGACATTGATTAGACAGTAGACACCACCAGTAGACATTGATTAGACAGTAGACACCACCAGTAGACATTTATTAGACAGTAGACACCACCAGTAGATATTGATTAGACAGTAGACATTGATTAGACAGTAGACACCACCAGTAGACATTGATTAGACAGTAGACACCACCAGTAGACATTGATTAGACAGTAGACATTGACTAGACAGTAGACACTACCAGTAGACATTGATTAGACAGTAGACACCACCAGTAGACATTGATTAGACAGTAGACACCACCAGTAGACATTTATTAGACAGTAGACACTACCAGTAGACATTGATTAGACAGTAGACACCACCAGTAGACATTTATTAGACAGTAGACACCACCAGTAGACATTGATTAGACAGTAGACACCACCAGTAGACATTGATTAGACAGTAGACACCACCAGTAGACATTTATTAGACAGTAGACACTACCAGTAGACATTGATTAGACAGTAGACACCACCAGTAGACATTTATTAGACAGTAGACACCACCAGTAGACATTGATTAGACAGTAGACACCACCAGTAGACATTGATTAGACAGTAGACACCACCAGTAGACATTGATTAGACAGTAGACACCACCAGTAGACATTGATTAGACAGTAGACACCACCAGTAGACATTTATTAGACAGTAGACACCACCAGTAGACATTGATTAGACAGTAAACACCACCAGTAGACATTGATTAGACAGTAGACATTGATTAGACAGTAGACACCACCAGTAGACATTGATTAGACAGTAGACACCACCAGTAGATATTGATTAGACAGTAGACACCACCAGTAGACATTTATTAGACAGTAGACACCACCAGTAGACATTGATTAGACAATAGACACCACCAGTAGACATTTATTAGACAGTAGACACCACCAGTAGACATTGATTAGACAGTAGACACCACCAGTAGATATTGATTAGACAGTAGACATTGATTAGACAGTAGACACCACCAGTAGACATTGATTAGACAGTAGACACCACCAGTAGACATTTATTAGACAGTAGACACCACCAGTAGATATTGATTAGACAGTAGACATTGATTAGACAGTAGACACCACCAGTAGACATTGATTAGACAGTAGACACCACCAGTAGACATTGATTAGACAGTAGACATTGACTAGACAGTAGACACTGCCAGTAGACATTGATTAGACAGTAGACACCACCAGTAGACATTGATTAGACAGTAGACACCACCAGTAGACATTTATTAGACAGTAGACACTACCAGTAGACATTGATTAGACAGTAGACACCACCAGTAGACATTGATTAGACAGTAGACACCACCAGTAGACATTGATTAGACAGTAGACACCACCAGTAGACATTGATTAGACAGTAGACACCACCAGTAGACATTTATTAGACAGTAGACACCACCAGTAGACATTGATTAGACAGTAAACACCACCAGTAGATATTGATTAGACAGTAGACATTGATTAGACAGTAGACACCACCAGTAGACATTGATTAGACAGTAGACACCACCAGTAGACATTGATTAGACAGTAGACACCACCAGTAGACATTTATTAGACAGTAGACACCACCAGTAGACATTGATTAGACAATAGACACCACCAGTAGACATTTATTAGACAGTAGACACCACCAGTAGACATTGATTAGACAGTAGACACCACCAGTAGATATTGATTAGACAGTAGACATTGATTAGACAGTAGACACCACCAGTAGACATTGATTAGACAGTAGACACCACCAGTAGACATTTATTAGACAGTAGACACCACCAGTAGATATTGATTAGACAGTAGACATTGATTAGACAGTAGACACCACCAGTAGACATTGATTAGACAGTAGACACCACCAGTAGACATTTATTAGACAGTAGACATTGACTAGACAGTAGACACTACCAGTAGACATTGATTAGACATTAGACACCACCAGTAGACATTGATTAGACAGTAGACACCACCAGTAGACATTTATTAGACAGTAGACACCACCAGTAGACATTGATTAGACAGTAGACACCACCAGTAGACATTTATTAGACAGTAGACACCACCAGTAGACATTTATTAGACAGTAGACATTGACTAGACAGTAGACACTACCAGTAGACATTGATTAGACATTAGACACCACCAGTAGACATTGATTAGACAGTAGACACCACCAGTAGACATTTATTAGACAGTAGACACCACCAGTAGACATTGATTAGACAGTAGACACCACCAGTAGACATTTATTAGACAGTAGACACAGCCAGTAGACATTGATTAGACAGCAGACACCACCAGTAGACATTTATTAGACAGTAGACACCACCAGTAGACATTGATTAGACAGTAGACACCACCAGTAGACATTTATTAGAGAGTAGACACCACCAGTAGACATTGATTAGACAGTAGACACCACCAGTAGACATTTATTAGACAGTAGACACCACCAGTAGACATTTATTAGACAGTACACACCACCAGTAGACATTTATTAGACAGTAGACATTGATTAGACAGTTGACACCACCAGTAGACATTGATTAGACAGTAGACACCACCAGTAGACATTGATTAGACAGTAGACACCACCAGTAGACATTTATTAGACAGTAGACACCACAAGTAGACATTGATTAGACAGTAGACACCACCAGTAGACATTGATTAGACAGTAGACACCACCAGTAGACATTGATTAGACAGTAGACACCACCAGTAGACATTGATTAGACAGTAGACACCACCAGTAGACATTTATTAGACAGTAGACACCACCAGTAGACATTGATTAGACAGTAAACACCACCAGTAGACATTGATTAGACAGTAGACATTGATTAGACGGTAGACACCACCAGTAGACATTGATTAGACAGTCGACTCCACCAGTAGACATTGATTAGACAGTAGACACCACCAGTAGACATTGATTAGACAGTAGACACCACCAGTAGACATTGATTAGACAGTAGACACCACCAGTAGACATTGATTAGACAGTAGACACCACCAGTAGACATTGATTAGACAGTAGACACCACCAGTAGACATTTATTAGACAGTAGACACCACCAGTAGACATTGATTAGACAGTAAACACCACCAGTAGACATTGATTAGACAGTAGACATTGATTAGACAGTAGACACCACCAGTAGACATTTATTAGACAGTAGACACCACCAGTAGATATTGATTAGACAGTAGACATTGATTAGACAGTAGACACCACCAGTAGACATTGATTAGACAGTAGACACCACCAGTAGACATTTATTAGACAGTAGACATTGACTAGACAGTAGACACTACCAGTAGACATTGATTAGACATTAGACACCACCAGTAGACATTGATTAGACAGTAGACACCACCAGTAGACATTTATTAGACAGTAGACACCACCAGTAGACATTGATTAGACAGTAGACACCACCAGTAGACATTTATTAGACAGTAGACACCACCAGTAGACATTTATTAGACAGTAGACATTGACTAGACAGTAGACACTACCAGTAGACATTGATTAGACATTAGACACCACCAGTAGACATTGATTAGACAGTAGACACCACCAGTAGACATTTATTAGACAGTAGACACCACCAGTAGACATTGATTAGACAGTAGACACCACCAGTAGACATTTATTAGACAGTAGACACAGCCAGTAGACATTGATTAGACAGCAGACACCACCAGTAGACATTTATTAGACAGTAGACACCACCAGTAGACATTGATTAGACAGTAGACACCACCAGTAGACATTTATTAGAGAGTAGACACCACCAGTAGACATTGATTAGACAGTAGACACCACCAGTAGACATTTATTAGACAGTAGACACCACCAGTAGACATTTATTAGACAGTACACACCACCAGTAGACATTTATTAGACAGTAGACATTGATTAGACAGTTGACACCACCAGTAGACATTGATTAGACAGTAGACACCACCAGTAGACATTGATTAGACAGTAGACACCACCAGTAGACATTTATTAGACAGTAGACACCACAAGTAGACATTGATTAGACAGTAGACACCACCAGTAGACATTGATTAGACAGTAGACACCACCAGTAGACATTGATTAGACAGTAGACACCACCAGTAGACATTGATTAGACAGTAGACACCACCAGTAGACATTTATTAGACAGTAGACACCACCAGTAGACATTGATTAGACAGTAAACACCACCAGTAGACATTGATTAGACAGTAGACATTGATTAGACGGTAGACACCACCAGTAGACATTGATTAGACAGTCGACTCCACCAGTAGACATTGATTAGACAGTAGACACCACCAGTAGACATTGATTAGACAGTAGACACCACCAGTAGACATTGATTAGACAGTAGACACCACCAGTAGACATTGATTAGACAGTAGACACCACCAGTAGACATTGATTAGACAGTAGACACCACCAGTAGACATTTATTAGACAGTAGACACCACCAGTAGACATTGATTAGACAGTAAACACCACCAGTAGACATTGATTAGACAGTAGACATTGATTAGACAGTAGACACCACCAGTAGACATTGATTAGACAGTAGACACCACCAGTAGACATTGATTAGACAGTAGACACCACCAGTAGACATTTATTAGACAGTAGACACCACCAGTAGACATTGATTAGACAATAGAAACCACCAGTAGACATTTATTAGACAGTAGACACCACCAGTAGACATTGATTAGACAGTAGACACCACCAGTAGATATTGATTAGACAGTAGACATTTATTAGACAGTAGACACCACCAGTAGATATTGATTAGACAGTAGACATTGATTAGACAGTAGACACCACCAGTAGACATTGATTAGACAGTAGACACCACCAGTAGACATTGATTAGACAGTAGACATTGACTAGACAGTAGACACTACCAGTAGACATTGATTAGACAGTAGACACCACCAGTAGACATTGATTAGACAGTAGACACCACCAGTAGACATTTATTAGACAGTAGACACTACCAGTAGACATTGATTAGACAGTAGACACCACCAGTAGACATTTATTAGACAGTAGACACCACCAGTAGACATTGATTAGACAGTAGACACCACCAGTAGACATTGATTAGACAGTAGACACCACCAGTAGACATTTATTAGACAGTAGACACTACCAGTAGACATTGATTAGACAGTAGACACCACCAGTAGACATTTATTAGACACCACCAGTAGACATTGATTAGACAGTAGACACCACCAGTAGACATTGATTAGACAGTAGACACCACCAGTAGACATTGATTAGACAGTAGACACCACCAGTAGACATTGATTAGACAGTAGACACCACCAGTAGACATTGATTAGACAGTAGACACCACCAGTAGACATTGATTAGACAGTAAACATTGATTAGACAGTAGACACCACCAGTAGACATTGATTAGACAGTAGACATTGATTAGACAGTAGACACCACCAGTAGATATTGATTAGACAGTAGACACCACCAGTAGACATTGATTAGACAGTAGACATTGATTAGACAGTAGACATCACCAGTAGACATTGATTAGACAGTAGACACCACCAGTAGACATTGATTAGACAGTAAACATTGATTAGACAGTAGACACCACCAGTAGACATTGATTAGACAGTAGACACCACCAGTAGACATTGATTAGACAGTAGACACCACCAGTAGACATTGATTAGACAGTAGACACCACCAGTAGACATTGATTAGACAGTAGACACCACCAGTAGACATTGATTAGACAGTAAACATTGATTAGACAGTAGACACCACCAGTAGACATTGATTAGACAGTAAACACCACCAGTAGACATTGATTAGACAGTAGACATTGATTAGACGGTAGACACCACCAGTAGACATTGATTAGACAGTCGACTCCACCAGTAGACATTGATTAGACAGTAGACACCACCAGTAGACATTGATTAGACAGTAGACATTGACTAGACAGTAGACACTACCAGTAGACATTGATTAGACAGTAGACACCACCAGTAGACATTGATTAGACAGTAGACACCACCAGTAGACATTTATTAGACAGTAGACACTACCAGTAGACATTGATTAGACAGTAGACACCACCAGTAGACATTTATTAGACAGTAGACACCACCAGTAGACATTGATTAGACAGTAGACACCACCAGTAGACATTGATTAGACAGTAGACACCACCAGTAGACATTTATTAGACAGTAGACACTACCAGTAGACATTGATTAGACAGTAGACACCACCAGTAGACATTTATTAGACAGTAGACACCACCAGTAGACATTGATTAGACAGTAGACACCACCAGTAGACATTTATTAGACAGTAGACACCACCAGTAGACATTGATTAGACAGTAGACACCACCAGTAGACATTGATTAGACAGTAGACACCACCAGTAGACATTGATTAGACAGTAGACACCACCAGTAGACATTGATTAGACAGTAGACACCACCAGTAGACATTTATTAGACAGTAGACACCACCAGTAGACATTGATTAGACAGTAAACACCACCAGTAGACATTGATTAGACAGTAGACATTGATTAGACAGTAGACACCACCAGTAGACATTGATTAGACAGTAGACACCACCAGTAGACATTGATTAGACAGTAGACACCACCAGTAGACATTTATTAGACAGTAGACACCACCAGTAGACATTGATTAGACAATAGACACCACCAGTAGACATTTATTAGACAGTAGACACCACCAGTAGACATTGATTTGACAGTAGACACCACCAGTAGATATTGATTAGACAGTAGACATTGATTAGACAGTAGACACCACCAGTAGACATTGATTAGACAGTAGACACCACCAGTAGACATTTATTAGACAGTAGACACCACCAGTAGATATTGATTAGACAGTAGACATTGATTAGACAGTAGACACCACCAGTAGACATTGATTAGACGGTAGACACCACCAGTAGACATTGATTAGACAGTAGACATTGACTAGACAGTAGACACTGCCAGTAGACATTGATTAGACAGTAGACACCACCAGTAGACATTGATTAGACAGTAGACACCACCAGTAGACATTTATTAGACAGTAGACACTACCAGTAGACATTGATTAGACAGTAGACACCACCAGTAGACATTTATTAGACAGTAGACACCACCAGTAGACATTGATTAGACAGTAGACACCACCAGTAGACATTGATTAGACAGTAGACACCACCAGTAGACATTTATTAGACAGTAGACACCACCAGTAGACATTGATTAGACAGTAAACACCACCAGTAGATATTGATTAGACAGTAGACATTGATTAGACAGTAGACACCACCAGTAGACATTGATTAGACAGTAGACACCACCAGTAGACATTGATTAGACAGTAGACACCACCAGTAGACATTTATTAGACAGTAGACACCACCAGTAGACATTGATTAGACAATAGACACCACCAGTAGACATTTATTAGACAGTAGACACCACCAGTAGACATTGATTAGACAGTAGACACCACCAGTAGATATTGATTAGACAGTAGACATTGATTAGACAGTAGACACCACCAGTAGACATTGATTAGACAGTAGACACCACCAGTAGACATTTATTAGACAGTAGACACCACCAGTAGATATTGATTAGACAGTAGACATTGATTAGACAGTAGACACCACCAGTAGACATTGATTAGACAGTAGACACCACCAGTAGACATTTATTAGACAGTAGACATTGACTAGACAGTAGACACTACCAGTAGACATTGATTAGACATTAGACACCACCAGTAGACATTGATTAGACAGTAGACACCACCAGTAGACATTTATTAGACAGTAGACACCACCAGTAGACATTGATTAGACAGTAGACACCACCAGTAGACATTTATTAGACAGTAGACACCACCAGTAGACATTTATTAGACAGTAGACATTGACTAGACAGTAGACACTACCAGTAGACATTGATTAGACATTAGACACCACCAGTAGACATTGATTAGACAGTAGACACCACCAGTAGACATTTATTAGACAGTAGACACCACCAGTAGACATTGATTAGACAGTAGACACCACCAGTAGACATTTATTAGACAGTAGACACAGCCAGTAGACATTGATTAGACAGCAGACACCACCAGTAGACATTTATTAGACAGTAGACACCACCAGTAGACATTGATTAGACAGTAGACACCACCAGTAGACATTTATTAGAGAGTAGACACCACCAGTAGACATTGATTAGACAGTAGACACCACCAGTAGACATTTATTAGACAGTAGACACCACCAGTAGACATTTATTAGACAGTACACACCACCAGTAGACATTTATTAGACAGTAGACATTGATTAGACAGTTGACACCACCAGTAGACATTGATTAGACAGTAGACACCACCAGTAGACATTTATTAGACAGTAGACACCACCAGTAGACATTGATTAGACAGTAGACACCACCAGTAGATATTGATTAGACAGTAGACATTGATTAGACAGTAGACACCACCAGTAGACATTGGTTAGACAGTAGACACCACCAGTAGACATTTATTAGACAGTAGACACCACCAGTAGATATTGATTAGACAGTAGACATTGATTAGACAGTAGACACCACCAGTAGACATTGATTAGACAGTAGACACCACCAGTAGACATTGATTAGACAGTAGACACCACCAGTAGACATTTATTAGACAGTAGACACTACCAGTAGACATTGATTAGACAGTAGACACCACCAGTAGACATTTATTAGACAGTAGACACCACCAGTAGACATTGATTAGACAGTAGACACCACCAGTAGACATTGATTAGACAGTAGACACCACCAGTAGACATTTATTAGACAGTAGACACTACCAGTAGACATTGATTAGACAGTAAACACCACCAGTAGATATTGATTAGACAGTAGACATTGATTAGACAGTAGACACCACCAGTAGACATTGATTAGACAGTAGACACCACCAGTAGACATTGATTAGACAGTAGACACCACCAGTAGACATTTATTAGACAGTAGACACCACCAGTAGACATTGATTAGACAATAGACACCACCAGTAGACATTTATTAGACAGTAGACACCACCAGTAGACATTGATTAGACAGTAGACACCACCAGTAGATATTGATTAGACAGTAAACATTGATTAGACAGTAGACACCACCAGTAGACATTGATTAGACAGTAGACATTGATTAGACAGTAGACACCACCAGTAGATATTGATTAGACAGTAGACACCACCAGTAGACATTGATTAGACAGTAGACATTGATTAGACAGTAGACATCACCAGTAGACATTGATTAGACAGTAGACACCACCAGTAGACATTGATTAGACAGTAAACATTGATTAGACAGTAGACACCACCAGTAGACATTGATTAGACAGTAGACACCACCAGTAGACATTGATTAGACAGTAGACACCACCAGTAGACATTGATTAGACAGTAGACACCACCAGTAGACATTGATTAGACAGTAGACACCACCAGTAGACATTGATTAGACAGTAGACACCACCAGTAGACATTGATTAGACAGTAGACACCACCAGTAGACATTTATTAGACAGTAGACACCACCAGTAGACATTGATTAGACAGTAAACACCACCAGTAGACATTGATTAGACAGTAGACATTGATTAGACGGTAGACACCACCAGTAGACATTGATTAGACAGTCGACTCCACCAGTAGACATTGATTAGACAGTAGACACCACCAGTAGACATTGATTAGACAGTAGACACCACCAGTAGACATTGATTAGACAGTAGACACCACCAGTAGACATTGATTAGACAGTAGACACCACCAGTAGACATTGATTAGACAGTAGACACCACCAGTAGACATTTATTAGACAGTAGACACCACCAGTAGACATTGATTAGACAGTAAACACCACCAGTAGACATGGATTAGACAGTAGACATTGATTAGACAGTAGACACCACCAGTAGACATTGATTAGACAGTAGACACCACCAGTAGACATTTATTAGACAGTAGACACCACCAGTAGACATTGATTAGACAATAGAAACCACCAGTAGACATTTATTAGACAGTAGACACCACCAGTAGACATTGATTAGACAGTAGACACCACCAGTAGATATTGATTAGACAGTAGACATTGATTAGACAGTAGACACCACCAGTAGACATTGATTAGACAGTAGACACCACCAGTAGACATTTATTAGACAGTAGACACCACCAGTAGATATTGATTAGACAGTAGACATTGATTAGACAGTAGACACCACCAGTAGACATTGATTAGACAGTAGACACCACCAGTAGACATTGATTAGACAGTAGACATTGACTAGACAGTAGACACTACCAGTAGACATTGATTAGACAGTAGACACCACCAGTAGACATTGATTAGACAGTAGACACCACCAGTAGACATTTATTAGACAGTAGACACTACCAGTAGACATTGATTAGACAGTAGACACCACCAGTAGACATTTATTAGACAGTAGACACCACCAGTAGACATTGATTAGACAGTAGACACCACCAGTAGACATTGATTAGACAGTAGACACCACCAGTAGACATTTATTAGACAGTAGACACTACCAGTAGACATTGATTAGACAGTAGACACCACCAGTAGACATTTATTAGACAGTAGACACCACCAGTAGACATTGATTAGACAGTAGACACCACCAGTAGACATTGATTAGACAGTAGACACCACCAGTAGACATTGATTAGACAGTAGACACCACCAGTAGACATTGATTAGACAGTAGACACCACCAGTAGACATTTATTAGACAGTAGACACCACCAGTAGACATTGATTAGACAGTAAACACCACCAGTAGACATTGATTAGACAGTAGACATTGATTAGACAGTAGACACCACCAGTAGACATTGATTAGACAGTAGACACCACCAGTAGACATTGATTAGACAGTAGACACCACCAGTAGACATTTATTAGACAGTAGACACCACCAGTAGACATTGATTAGACAATAGACACCACCAGTAGACATTTATTAGACAGTAGACACCACCAGTAGACATTGATTAGACAGTAGACACCACCAGTAGATATTGATTAGACAGTAGACACCACCAGTAGACATTTATTAGACAGTAGACACCACCAGTAGACATTGATTAGACAATAGAAACCACCAGTAGACATTTATTAGACAGTAGACACCACCAGTAGACATTGATTAGACAGTAGACACCACCAGTAGATATTGATTAGACAGTAGACATTGATTAGACAGTAGACACCACCAGTAGACATTGATTAGACAGTAGACACCACCAGTAGACATTTATTAGACAGTAGACACCACCAGTAGATATTGATTAGACAGTAGACATTGATTAGACAGTAGACACCACCAGTAGACATTGATTAGACAGTAGACACCACCAGTAGACATTGATTAGACAGTAGACATTGACTAGACAGTAGACACTACCAGTAGACATTGATTAGACAGTAGACACCACCAGTAGACATTGATTAGACAGTAGACACCACCAGTAGACATTTATTAGACAGTAGACACTACCAGTAGACATTGATTAGACAGTAGACACCACCAGTAGACATTTATTAGACAGTAGACACCACCAGTAGACATTGATTAGACAGTAGACACCACCAGTAGACATTGATTAGACAGTAGACACCACCAGTAGACATTTATTAGACAGTAGACACTACCAGTAGACATTGATTAGACAGTAGACACCACCAGTAGACATTTATTAGACAGTAGACACCACCAGTAGACATTGATTAGACAGTAGACACCACCAGTAGACATTGATTAGACAGTAGACACCACCAGTAGACATTGATTAGACAGTAGACACCACCAGTAGACATTGATTAGACAGTAGACACCACCAGTAGACATTTATTAGACAGTAGACACCACCAGTAGACATTGATTAGACAGTAAACACCACCAGTAGACATTGATTAGACAGTAGACATTGATTAGACAGTAGACACCACCAGTAGACATTGATTAGACAGTAGACACCACCAGTAGACATTGATTAGACAGTAGACACCACCAGTAGACATTTATTAGACAGTAGACACCACCAGTAGACATTGATTAGACAATAGACACCACCAGTAGACATTTATTAGACAGTAGACACCACCAGTAGACATTGATTAGACAGTAGACACCACCAGTAGATATTGATTAGACAGTAGACACCACCAGTAGACATTGATTAGACAGTAGACACCACCAGTAGACATTTATTAGAGAGTAGACACCACCAGTAGACATTGATTAGACAGTAGACACCACCAGTAGACATTTATTAGACAGTAGACACCACCAGTAGACATTTATTAGACAGTACACACCACCAGTAGACATTTATTAGACAGTAGACATTGATTAGACAGTTGACACCACCAGTAGACATTGATTAGACAGTAGACACCACCAGTAGACATTTATTAGACAGTAGACACCACCAGTAGACATTGATTAGACAGTAGACACCACCAGTAGATATTGATTAGACAGTAGACATTGATTAGACAGTAGACACCACCAGTAGACATTGGTTAGACAGTAGACACCACCAGTAGACATTTATTAGACAGTAGACACCACCAGTAGATATTGATTAGACAGTAGACATTGATTAGACAGTAGACACCACCAGTAGACATTGATTAGACAGTAGACACCACCAGTAGACATTGATTAGACAGTAGACACCACCAGTAGACATTTATTAGACAGTAGACACTACCAGTAGACATTGATTAGACAGTAGACACCACCAGTAGACATTTATTAGACAGTAGACACCACCAGTAGACATTGATTAGACAGTAGACACCACCAGTAGACATTGATTAGACAGTAGACACCACCAGTAGACATTTATTAGACAGTAGACACTACCAGTAGACATTGATTAGACAGTAAACACCACCAGTAGATATTGATTAGACAGTAGACATTGATTAGACAGTAGACACCACCAGTAGACATTGATTAGACAGTAGACACCACCAGTAGACATTGATTAGACAGTAGACACCACCAGTAGACATTTATTAGACAGTAGACACCACCAGTAGACATTGATTAGACAATAGACACCACCAGTAGACATTTATTAGACAGTAGACACCACCAGTAGACATTGATTAGACAGTAGACACCACCAGTAGATATTGATTAGACAGTAAACATTGATTAGACAGTAGACACCACCAGTAGACATTGATTAGACAGTAGACATTGATTAGACAGTAGACACCACCAGTAGATATTGATTAGACAGTAGACACCACCAGTAGACATTGATTAGACAGTAGACATTGATTAGACAGTAGACATCACCAGTAGACATTGATTAGACAGTAGACACCACCAGTAGACATTGATTAGACAGTAAACATTGATTAGACAGTAGACACCACCAGTAGACATTGATTAGACAGTAGACACCACCAGTAGACATTGATTAGACAGTAGACACCACCAGTAGACATTGATTAGACAGTAGACACCACCAGTAGACATTGATTAGACAGTAGACACCACCAGTAGACATTGATTAGACAGTAGACACCACCAGTAGACATTGATTAGACAGTAGACACCACCAGTAGACATTTATTAGACAGTAGACACCACCAGTAGACATTGATTAGACAGTAAACACCACCAGTAGACATTGATTAGACAGTAGACATTGATTAGACGGTAGACACCACCAGTAGACATTGATTAGACAGTCGACTCCACCAGTAGACATTGATTAGACAGTAGACACCACCAGTAGACATTGATTAGACAGTAGACACCACCAGTAGACATTGATTAGACAGTAGACACCACCAGTAGACATTGATTAGACAGTAGACACCACCAGTAGACATTGATTAGACAGTAGACACCACCAGTAGACATTTATTAGACAGTAGACACCACCAGTAGACATTGATTAGACAGTAAACACCACCAGTAGACATGGATTAGACAGTAGACATTGATTAGACAGTAGACACCACCAGTAGACATTGATTAGACAGTAGACACCACCAGTAGACATTTATTAGACAGTAGACACCACCAGTAGACATTGATTAGACAATAGAAACCACCAGTAGACATTTATTAGACAGTAGACACCACCAGTAGACATTGATTAGACAGTAGACACCACCAGTAGATATTGATTAGACAGTAGACATTGATTAGACAGTAGACACCACCAGTAGACATTGATTAGACAGTAGACACCACCAGTAGACATTTATTAGACAGTAGACACCACCAGTAGATATTGATTAGACAGTAGACATTGATTAGACAGTAGACACCACCAGTAGACATTGATTAGACAGTAGACACCACCAGTAGACATTGATTAGACAGTAGACATTGACTAGACAGTAGACACTACCAGTAGACATTGATTAGACAGTAGACACCACCAGTAGACATTGATTAGACAGTAGACACCACCAGTAGACATTTATTAGACAGTAGACACTACCAGTAGACATTGATTAGACAGTAGACACCACCAGTAGACATTTATTAGACAGTAGACACCACCAGTAGACATTGATTAGACAGTAGACACCACCAGTAGACATTGATTAGACAGTAGACACCACCAGTAGACATTTATTAGACAGTAGACACTACCAGTAGACATTGATTAGACAGTAGACACCACCAGTAGACATTTATTAGACAGTAGACACCACCAGTAGACATTGATTAGACAGTAGACACCACCAGTAGACATTGATTAGACAGTAGACACCACCAGTAGACATTGATTAGACAGTAGACACCACCAGTAGACATTGATTAGACAGTAGACACCACCAGTAGACATTTATTAGACAGTAGACACCACCAGTAGACATTGATTAGACAGTAAACACCACCAGTAGACATTGATTAGACAGTAGACATTGATTAGACAGTAGACACCACCAGTAGACATTGATTAGACAGTAGACACCACCAGTAGACATTGATTAGACAGTAGACACCACCAGTAGACATTTATTAGACAGTAGACACCACCAGTAGACATTGATTAGACAATAGACACCACCAGTAGACATTTATTAGACAGTAGACACCACCAGTAGACATTGATTAGACAGTAGACACCACCAGTAGATATTGATTAGACAGTAGACATTGATTAGACAGTAGACACCACCAGTAGACATTGATTAGACAGTAGACACCACCAGTAGACATTTATTAGACAGTAGACACCACCAGTAGATATTGATTAGACAGTAGACATTGATTAGACAGTAGACACCACCAGTAGACATTGATTAGACAGTAGACACCACCAGTAGACATTGATTAGACAGTAGACATTGACTAGACAGTAGACACTGCCAGTAGACATTGATTAGACAGTAGACACCACCAGTAGACATTGATTAGACAGTAGACACCACCAGTAGACATTTATTAGACAGTAGACACTACCAGTAGACATTGATTAGACAGTAGACACCACCAGTAGACATTTATTAGACAGTAGACACCACCAGTAGACATTGATTAGACAGTAGACACCACCAGTAGACATTGATTAGACAGTAGACACCACCAGTAGACATTTATTAGACAGTAGACACCACCAGTAGACATTGATTAGACAGTAAACACCACCAGTAGATATTGATTAGACAGTAGACATTGATTAGACAGTAGACACCACCAGTAGACATTGATTAGACAGTAGACACCACCAGTAGACATTGATTAGACAGTAGACACCACCAGTAGACATTTATTAGACAGTAGACACCACCAGTAGACATTGATTAGACAATAGACACCACCAGTAGACATTTATTAGACAGTAGACACCACCAGTAGACATTGATTAGACAGTAGACACCACCAGTAGATATTGATTAGACAGTAGACATTGATTAGACAGTAGACACCACCAGTAGACATTGATTAGACAGTAGACACCACCAGTAGACATTTATTAGACAGTAGACACCACCAGTAGATATTGATTAGACAGTAGACATTGATTAGACAGTAGACACCACCAGTAGACATTGATTAGACAGTAGACACCACCAGTAGACATTTATTAGACAGTAGACATTGACTAGACAGTAGACACTACCAGTAGACATTGATTAGACATTAGACACCACCAGTAGACATTGATTAGACAGTAGACACCACCAGTAGACATTTATTAGACAGTAGACACCACCAGTAGACATTGATTAGACAGTAGACACCACCAGTAGACATTTATTAGACAGTAGACACCACCAGTAGACATTTATTAGACAGTAGACATTGACTAGACAGTAGACACTACCAGTAGACATTGATTAGACTTTAGACACCACCAGTAGACATTGATTAGACAGTAGACACCACCAGTAGACATTTATTAGACAGTAGACACCACCAGTAGACATTGATTAGACAGTAGACACCACCAGTAGACATTTATTAGACAGTAGACACAGCCAGTAGACATTGATTAGACAGCAGACACCACCAGCAGACATTTATTAGACAGTAGACACCACCAGTAGACATTGATTAGACAGTAGACACCACCAGTAGACATTTATTAGAGAGGAGACACCACCAGTAGACATTGATTAGACAGTAGACACCACCAGTAGACATTTATTAGACAGTAGACACCACCAGTAGACATTTATTAGACAGTACACACCACCAGTAGACATTTATTAGACAGTAGACATTGATTAGACAGTTGACACCACCAGTAGACATTGATTAGACAGTAGACACCACCAGTAGACATTGATTAGACAGTAGACACCACCAGTAGACATTTATTAGACAGTAGACACCACCAGTAGACATTGATTAGACAGTAGACACCACCAGTAGACATTTATTAGACAGTAGACACAGCCAGTAGACATTGATTAGACAGCAGACACCACCAGTAGACATTTATTAGACAGTAGACACCACCAGTAGACATTGATTAGACAGTAGACACCACCAGTAGACATTTATTAGAGAGTAGACACCACCAGTAGACATTGATTAGACAGTAGACACCACCAGTAGACATTTATTAGACAGTAGACACCACCAGTAGACATTTATTAGACAGTACACACCACCAGTAGACATTTATTAGACAGTAGACATTGATTAGACAGTTGACACCACCAGTAGACATTGATTAGACAGTAGACACCACCAGTAGACATTGATTAGACAGTAGACACCACCAGTAGACATTGATTAGACAGTAGACACCACCAGTAGACATTGATTAGACAATAGACACCACCAGTAGACATTTATTAGACAGTAGACACCACCAGTAGACATTGATTAGACAGTAGACACCACCAGTAGATATTGATTAGACAGTAGACATTGATTAGACAGTAGACACCACTAGTAGACATTGATTAGACAGTAGACACCACCAGTAGACATTTATTAGACAGTAGACACCACCAGTAGATATTGATTAGACAGTAGACATTGATTAGACAGTAGACACCACCAGTAGACATTGATTAGACAGTAGACACCACCAGTAGACATTGATTAGACAGTAGACACCACCAGTAGACATTTATTAGACAGTAGACACTACCAGTAGACATTGATTAGACAGTAGACACCACCAGTAGACATTTATTAGACAGTAGACACCACCAGTAGACATTGATTAGACAGTAAACACCACCAGTAGATATTGATTAGACAGTAGACATTGATTAGACAGTAGACACCACCAGTAGACATTGATTAGACAGTAGACACCACCAGTAGACATTGATTAGACAGTAGACACCACCAGTAGACATTTATTAGACAGTAGACACCACCAGTAGACATTGATTAGACAATAGACACCACCAGTAGACATTTATTAGACAGTAGACACCACCAGTAGACATTTATTAGACAGTAGACACCACCAGTAGATATTGATTAGACAGTAGACATTGATTAGACAGTAGACACCACCAGTAGACATTGATTAGACAGTAGACACCACCAGTAGACATTTATTAGACAGTAGACACCACCAGTAGACATTTATTAGACAGTAGACACCACCAGTAGACATTGATTAGACAGTAAACACCACCAGTAGACATTGATTAGACAGTAGACATTGATTAGACGGTAGACACCACCAGTAGACATTGATTAGACAGTCGACTCCACCAGTAGACATTGATTAGACAGTAGACACCACCAGTAGACATTGATTAGACAGTAGACACCACCAGTAGACATTTATTAGACAGTAGACACCACCAGTAGACATTGATTAGACAGTAGACACCACCAGTAGACATTTATTAGACAGTAGACACCACCAGTAGACATTGATTAGACAGTAAACACCACCAGTAGACATTGATTAGACAGTAGACATTGATTAGACAGTAGACACCACCAGTAGACATTGATTAGACAGTAGACACCACCAGTAGACATTGATTAGACAGTAGACACCACCAGTAGACATTTATTAGACAGTAGACACCACCAGTAGACATTGATTAGACAATAGAAACCACCAGTAGACATTTATTAGACAGTAGACACCACCAGTAGACATTGATTAGACAGTAGACACCACCAGTAGATATTGATTAGACAGTAGACATTGATTAGACAGTAGACACCACCAGTAGACATTGATTAGACAGTAGACACCACCAGTAGACATTTATTAGACAGTAGACACCACCAGTAGATATTGATTAGACAGTAGACATTGATTAGACAGTAGACACCACCAGTAGACATTGATTAGACAGTAGACACCACCAGTAGACATTGATTAGACAGTAGACATTGACTAGACAGTAGACACTACCAGTAGACATTGATTAGACAGTAGACACCACCAGTAGACATTGATTAGACAGTAGACACCACCAGTAGACATTTATTAGACAGTAGACACTACCAGTAGACATTGATTAGACAGTAGACACCACCAGTAGACATTTATTAGACAGTAGACACCACCAGTAGACATTGATTAGACAGTAGACACCACCAGTAGACATTGATTAGACAGTAGACACCACCAGTAGACATTTATTAGACAGTAGACACTACCAGTAGACATTGATTAGACAGTAGACACCACCAGTAGACATTTATTAGACAGTAGACACCACCAGTAGACATTGATTAGACAGTAGACACCACCAGTAGACATTTATTAGACAGTAGACACCACCAGTAGACATTGATTAGACAGTAGACACCACCAGTAGACATTGATTAGACAGTAGACACCACCAGTAGACATTGATTAGACAGTAGACACCACCAGTAGACATTGATTAGACAGTAGACACCACCAGTAGACATTTATTAGACAGTAGACACCACCAGTAGACATTGATTAGACAGTAAACACCACCAGTAGACATTGATTAGACAGTAGACATTGATTAGACAGTAGACACCACCAGTAGACATTGATTAGACAGTAGACACCACCAGTAGACACTGATTAGACAGTAGACACCACCAGTAGACATTGATTAGACAGTAGACACCACCAGTAGACATTTATTAGACAGTAGACACCACCAGTAGACATTGATTAGACAATAGACACCACCAGTAGACATTTATTAGACAGTAGACACCACCAGTAGACATTGATTAGACAGTAGACACCACCAGTAGATATTGATTAGACAGTAAACATTGATTAGACAGTAGACACCACCAGTAGACATTGATTAGACAGTAGACATTGATTAGACAGTAGACACCACCAGTAGATATTGATTAGACAGTAGACACCATCAGTAGACATTGATTAGACAGTAGACATTTATTAGACAGTAGACATCACCAGTAGACATTGATTAGACAGTAGACACCACCAGTAGACATTGATTAGACAGTAAACATTGATTAGACAGTAGACACCACCAGTAGACATTGATTAGACAGTAGACACCACCAGTAGACATTGATTAGACAGTAGACACCACCAGTAGACATTGATTAGACAGTAGACACCACCAGTAGACATTGATTAGACAGTAGACACCACCAGTAGACATTGATTAGACAGTAGACACCACCAGTAGACATTGATTAGACAGTAGACACCACCAGTAGACATTTATTAGACAGTAGACACCACCAGTAGACATTGATTAGACAGTAAACACCACCAGTAGACATTGATTAGACAGTAGACATTGATTAGACGGTAGACACCACCAGTAGACATTGATTAGACAGTCGACTCCACCAGTAGACATTGATTAGACAGTAGACACCACCAGTAGACATTGATTAGACAGTAGACACCACCAGTAGACATTGATTAGACAGTAGACACCACCAGTAGACATTGATTAGACAGTAGACACCACCAGTAGACATTGATTAGACAGTAGACACCACCAGTAGACATTTATTAGACAGTAGACACCACCAGTAGACATTGATTAAACAGTAAACACCACCAGTAGACATTGATTAGACAGTAGACATTGATTAGACAGTAGACACCACCAGTAGACATTGATTAGACAGTAGACACCACCAGTAGACATTTATTAGACAGTAGACACCACCAGTAGACATTGATTAGACAATAGAAACCACCAGTAGACATTTATTAGACAGTAGACACCACCAGTAGACATTGATTAGACAGTAGACACCACCAGTAGATATTGATTAGACAGTAGACATTGATTAGACAGTAGACACCACCAGTAGACATTGATTAGACAGTAGACACCACCAGTAGACATTTATTAGACAGTAGACACCACCAGTAGATATTGATTAGACAGTAGACATTGATTAGACAGTAGACACCACCAGTAGACATTGATTAGACAGTAGACACCACCAGTAGACATTGATTAGACAGTAGACATTGACTAGACAGTAGACACTACCAGTAGACATTGATTAGACAGTAGACACCACCAGTAGACATTGATTAGACAGTAGACACCACCAGTAGACATTTATTAGACAGTAGACACTACCAGTAGACATTGATTAGACAGTAGACACCACCAGTAGACATTTATTAGACAGTAGACACCACCAGTAGACATTGATTAGACAGTAGACACCACCAGTAGACATTGATTAGACAGTAGACACCACCAGTAGACATTTATTAGACAGTAGACACTACCAGTAGACATTGATTAGACAGTAGACACCACCAGTAGACATTTATTAGACAGTAGACACCACCAGTAGACATTGATTAGACAGTAGACACCACCAGTAGACATTGATTAGACAGTAGACACCACCAGTAGACATTGATTAGACAGTAGACACCACCAGTAGACATTGATTAGACAGTAGACACCACCAGTAGACATTTATTAGACAGTAGACACCACCAGTAGACATTGATTAGACAGTAAACACCACCAGTAGACATTGATTAGACAGTAGACATTGATTAGACAGTAGACACCACCAGTAGACATTGATTAGACAGTAGACACCACCAGTAGACATTGATTAGACAGTAGACACCACCAGTAGACATTTATTAGACAGTAGACACCACCAGTAGACATTGATTAGACAATAGACACCACCAGTAGACATTTATTAGACAGTAGACACCACCAGTAGACATTGATTAGACAGTAGACACCACCAGTAGATATTGATTAGACAGTAGACATTGATTAGACAGTAGACACCACCAGTAGACATTGATTAGACAGTAGACACCACCAGTAGACATTTATTAGACAGTAGACACCACCAGTAGATATTGATTAGACAGTAGACATTGATTAGACAGTAGACACCACCAGTAGACATTGATTAGACAGTAGACACCACCAGTAGACATTGATTAGACAGTAGACATTGACTAGACAGTAGACACTGCCAGTAGACATTGATTAGACAGTAGACACCACCAGTAGACATTGATTAGACAGTAGACACCACCAGTAGACATTTATTAGACAGTAGACACTACCAGTAGACATTGATTAGACAGTAGACACCACCAGTAGACATTTATTAGACAGTAGACACCACCAGTAGACATTGATTAGACAGTAGACACCACCAGTAGACATTGATTAGACAGTAGACACCACCAGTAGACATTTATTAGACAGTAGACACCACCAGTAGACATTGATTAGACAGTAAACACCACCAGTAGATATTGATTAGACAGTAGACATTGATTAGACAGTAGACACCACCAGTAGACATTGATTAGACAGTAGACACCACCAGTAGACATTGATTAGACAGTAGACACCACCAGTAGACATTTATTAGACAGTAGACACCACCAGTAGACATTGATTAGACAATAGACACCACCAGTAGACATTTATTAGACAGTAGACACCACCAGTAGACATTGATTAGACAGTAGACACCACCAGTAGATATTGATTAGACAGTAGACATTGATTAGACAGTAGACACCACCAGTAGACATTGATTAGACAGTAGACACCACCAGTAGACATTTATTAGACAGTAGACACCACCAGTAGATATTGATTAGACAGTAGACATTGATTAGACAGTAGACACCACCAGTAGACATTGATTAGACAGTAGACACCACCAGTAGACATTTATTAGACAGTAGACATTGACTAGACAGTAGACACTACCAGTAGACATTGATTAGACATTAGACACCACCAGTAGACATTGATTAGACAGTAGACACCACCAGTAGACATTTATTAGACAGTAGACACCACCAGTAGACATTGATTAGACAGTAGACACCACCAGTAGACATTTATTAGACAGTAGACACCACCAGTAGACATTTATTAGACAGTAGACATTGACTAGACAGTAGACACTACCAGTAGACATTGATTAGACATTAGACACCACCAGTAGACATTGATTAGACAGTAGACACCACCAGTAGACATTTATTAGACAGTAGACACCACCAGTAGACATTGATTAGACAGTAGACACCACCAGTAGACATTTATTAGACAGTAGACACAGCCAGTAGACATTGATTAGACAGCAGACACCACCAGTAGACATTTATTAGACAGTAGACACCACCAGTAGACATTGATTAGACAGTAGACACCACCAGTAGACATTTATTAGAGAGTAGACACCACCAGTAGACATTGATTAGACAGTAGACACCACCAGTAGACATTTATTAGACAGTAGACACCACCAGTAGACATTTATTAGACAGTACACACCACCAGTAGACATTTATTAGACAGTAGACATTGATTAGACAGTTGACACCACCAGTAGACATTGATTAGACAGTAGACACCACCAGTAGACATTGATTAGACAGTAGACACCACCAGTAGACATTTATTAGACAGTAGACACCACCAGTAGACATTGATTAGACAGTAGACACCACCAGTAGACATTTATTAGACAGTAGACACAGCCAGTAGACATTGATTAGACAGCAGACACCACCAGTAGACATTTATTAGACAGTAGACACCACCAGTAGACATTGATTAGACAGTAGACACCACCAGTAGACATTTATTAGAGAGTAGACACCACCAGTAGACATTGATTAGACAGTAGACACCACCAGTAGACATTTATTAGACAGTAGACACCACCAGTAGACATTTATTAGACAGTACACACCACCAGTAGACATTTATTAGACAGTAGACATTGATTAGACAGTTGACACCACCAGTAGACATTGATTAGACAGTAGACACCACCAGTAGACATTGATTAGACAGTAGACACCACCAGTAGACATTGATTAGACAGTAGACACCACCAGTAGACATTGATTAGACAATAGACACCACCAGTAGACATTTATTAGACAGTAGACACCACCAGTAGACATTGATTAGACAGTAGACACCACCAGTAGATATTGATTAGACAGTAGACATTGATTAGACAGTAGACACCACCAGTAGACATTGATTAGACAGTAGACACCACCAGTAGACATTTATTAGACAGTAGACACCACCAGTAGATATTGATTAGACAGTAGACATTGATTAGACAGTAGACACCACCAGTAGACATTGATTAGACAGTAGACACCACCAGTAGACATTGATTAGACAGTAGACACCACCAGTAGACATTTATTAGACAGTAGACACTACCAGTAGACATTGATTAGACAGTAGACACCACCAGTAGACATTTATTAGACAGTAGACACCACCAGTAGACATTGATTAGACAGTAGACACCACCAGTAGACATTGATTAGACAGTAGACACCACCAGTAGACATTTATTAGACAGTAGACACCACCAGTAGACATTGATTAGACAGTAAACACCACCAGTAGATATTGATTAGACAGTAGACATTGATTAGACAGTAGACACCACCAGTAGACATTGATTAGACAGTAGACACCACCAGTAGACATTGATTAGACAGTAGACACCACCAGTAGACATTGATTAGACAATAGACACCACCAGTAGACATTTATTAGACAGTAGACACCACCAGTAGACATTGATTAGACAGTAGACACCACCAGTAGATATTGATTAGACAGTAGACATTGATTAGACAGTAGACACCACCAGTAGACATTGATTAGACAGTAGACACCACCAGTAGACATTTATTAGACAGTAGACACCACCAGTAGACATTTATTAGACAGTAGACAACACCAGTAGACATTGATTAGACAGTAAACACCACCAGTAGACATTGATTAGACAGTAGACATTGATTAGACGGTAGACACCACCAGTAGACATTGATTAGACAGTCGACTCCACCAGTAGACATTGATTAGACAGTAGACACCACCAGTAGACATTGATTAGACAGTAGCCACCACCAGTAGACATTGATTAGACAGTAGACACCACCAGTAGACATTGATTAGACAGTAGACACCACCAGTAGACATTGATTAGACAGTAGACACCACCAGTAGACATTTATTAGACAGTAGACACCACCAGTAGACATTGATTAGACAGTAAACACCACCAGTAGACATTGATTAGACAGTAGACATTGATTAGACAGTAGACACCACCAGTAGACATTGATTAGACAGTAGACACCACCAGTAGACATTGATTAGACAGTAGACACCACCAGTAGACATTTATTAGACAGTAGACACCACCAGTAGACATTGATTAGACAATAGAAACCACCAGTAGACATTTATTAGACAGTAGACACCACCAGTAGACATTGATTAGACAGTAGACACCACCAGTAGATATTGATTAGACAGTAGACATTGATTAGACAGTAGACACCACCAGTAGACATTGATTAGACAGTAGACACCACCAGTAGACATTTATTAGACAGTAGACACCACCAGTAGATATTGATTAGACAGTAGACATTGATTAGACAGTAGACACCACCAGTAGACATTGATTAGACAGTAGACACCACCAGTAGACATTGATTAGACAGTAGACATTGACTAGACAGTAGACACTACCAGTAGACATTGATTAGACAGTAGACACCACCAGTAGACATTGATTAGACAGTAGACACCACCAGTAGACATTTATTAGACAGTAGACACTACCAGTAGACATTGATTAGACAGTAGACACCACCAGTAGACATTTATTAGACAGTAGACACCACCAGTAGACATTGATTAGACAGTAGACACCACCAGTAGACATTGATTAGACAGTAGACACCACCAGTAGACATTTATTAGACAGTATACACTACCAGTAGACATTGATTAGACAGTAGACACCACCAGTAGACATTGATTAGACAGTAGACACCACCAGTAGACATTGATTAGACAGTAGACACCACCAGTAGACATTGATTAGACAGTAGACACCACCAGTAGACATTGATTAGACAGTAGACACCACCAGTAGACATTGATTAGACAGTAGACACCACCAGTAGACATTTATTAGACAGTAGACACCACCAGTAGACATTGATTAGACAGTAAACACCACCAGTAGACATTGATTAGACAGTAGACATTGATTAGACAGTAGACACCACCAGTAGACATTGATTAGACAGTAGACACCACCAGTAGACATTTATTAGACAGTAGACACCACCAGTAGACATTGATTAGACAATAGACACCACCAGTAGACATTTATTAGACAGTAGACACCACCAGTAGACATTGATTAGACAGTAGACACCACCAGTAGATATTGATTAGACAGTAGACATTGATTAGACAGTAGACACCACCAGTAGACATTGATTAGACAGTAGACACCACCAGTAGACATTTATTAGACAGTAGACACCACCAGTAGATATTGATTAGACAGTAGACATTGATTAGACGGTAGACACCACCAGTAGACATTGATTAGACAGTAGACACCACCAGTAGACATTGATTAGACAGTAGACATTGACTAGACAGTAGACACTGCCAGTAGACATTGATTAGACAGTAGACACCACCAGTAGACATTGATTAGACAGTAGACACCACCAGTAGACATTTATTAGACAGTAGACACTACCAGTAGACATTGATTAGACAGTAGACACCACCAGTAGACATTTATTAGACAGTAGACACCACCAGTAGACATTGATTAGACAGTAGACACCACCAGTAGACATTGATTAGACAGTAGACACCACCAGTAGACATTTATTAGACAGTAGACACTACCAGTAGACATTGATTAGACAGTAGACACCACCAGTAGACATTGATTAGACAGTAGACACCACCAGTAGACATTTATTAGACAGTAGACACCACCAGTAGACATTGATTAGACAGTAGACACCACCAGTAGACATTTATTAGACAGTAGACACCACCAGTAGACATTGATTAGACAATAGACACCACCAGTAGACATTTATTAGACAGTAGACACCACCAGTAGACATTGATTAGACAGTAGACACCACCAGTAGATATTGATTAGACAGTAGACATTGATTAGACAGTAGACACCACCAGTAGACATTGATTAGACAGTAGACACCACCAGTAGACATTTATTAGACAGTAGACACCACCAGTAGACATTTATTAGACAGTAGACAACACCAGTAGACATTGATTAGACAGTAAACACCACCAGTAGACATTGATTAGACAGTAGACATTGATTAGACGGTAGACACCACCAGTAGACATTGATTAGACAGTCGACTCCACCAGTAGACATTGATTAGACAGTAGACACCACCAGTAGACATTGATTAGACAGTAGCCACCACCAGTAGACATTGATTAGACAGTAGACACCACCAGTAGACATTGATTAGACAGTAGACACCACCAGTAGACATTGATTAGACAGTAGACACCACCAGTAGACATTTATTAGACAGTAGACACCACCAGTAGACATTGATTAGACAGTAAACACCACCAGTAGACATTGATTAGACAGTAGACATTGATTAGACAGTAGACACCACCAGTAGACATTGATTAGACAGTAGACACCACCAGTAGACATTGATTAGACAGTAGACACCACCAGTAGACATTTATTAGACAGTAGACACCACCAGTAGACATTGATTAGACAATAGAAACCACCAGTAGACATTTATTAGACAGTAGACACCACCAGTAGACATTGATTAGACAGTAGACACCACCAGTAGATATTGATTAGACAGTAGACATTGATTAGACAGTAGACACCACCAGTAGACATTGATTAGACAGTAGACACCACCAGTAGACATTTATTAGACAGTAGACACCACCAGTAGATATTGATTAGACAGTAGACATTGATTAGACAGTAGACACCACCAGTAGACATTGATTAGACAGTAGACACCACCAGTAGACATTGATTAGACAGTAGACATTGACTAGACAGTAGACACTACCAGTAGACATTGATTAGACAGTAGACACCACCAGTAGACATTGATTAGACAGTAGACACCACCAGTAGACATTTATTAGACAGTAGACACTACCAGTAGACATTGATTAGACAGTAGACACCACCAGTAGACATTTATTAGACAGTAGACACCACCAGTAGACATTGATTAGACAGTAGACACCACCAGTAGACATTGATTAGACAGTAGACACCACCAGTAGACATTTATTAGACAGTAGACACTACCAGTAGACATTGATTAGACAGTAGACACCACCAGTAGACATTGATTAGACAGTAGACACCACCAGTAGACATTGATTAGACAGTAGACACCACCAGTAGACATTGATTAGACAGTAGACACCACCAGTAGACATTGATTAGACAGTAGACACCACCAGTAGACATTGATTAGACAGTAGACACCACCAGTAGACATTTATTAGACAGTAGACACCACCAGTAGACATTGATTAGACAGTAAACACCACCAGTAGACATTGATTAGACAGTAGACATTGATTAGACAGTAGACACCACCAGTAGACATTGATTAGACAGTAGACACCACCAGTAGACATTTATTAGACAGTAGACACCACCAGTAGACATTGATTAGACAATAGACACCACCAGTAGACATTTATTAGACAGTAGACACCACCAGTAGACATTGATTAGACAGTAGACACCACCAGTAGATATTGATTAGACAGTAGACATTGATTAGACAGTAGACACCACCAGTAGACATTGATTAGACAGTAGACACCACCAGTAGACATTTATTAGACAGTAGACACCACCAGTAGATATTGATTAGACAGTAGACATTGATTAGACAGTAGACACCACCAGTAGACATTGATTAGACAGTAGACACCACCAGTAGACATTGATTAGACAGTAGACATTGACTAGACAGTAGACACTGCCAGTAGACATTGATTAGACAGTAGACACCACCAGTAGACATTGATTAGACAGTAGACACCACCAGTAGACATTTATTAGACAGTAGACACTACCAGTAGACATTGATTAGACAGTAGACACCACCAGTAGACATTTATTAGACAGTAGACACCACCAGTAGACATTGATTAGACAGTAGACACCACCAGTAGACATTGATTAGACAGTAGACACCACCAGTAGACATTTATTAGACAGTAGACACTACCAGTAGACATTGATTAGACAGTAGACACCACCAGTAGACATTGATTAGACAGTAGGCACCACCAGTAGACATTTATTAGACAGTAGACACCACCAGTAGACATTGATTAGACAGTAGACACCACCAGTAGACATTTATTAGACAGTAGACACCACCAGTAGACATTTATTAGACAGTAGACATTGACTAGACAGTAGACACTACCAGTAGACATTGATTAGACATTAGACACCACCAGTAGACATTGATTAGACAGTAGACACCACCAGTAGACATTTATTAGACAGTAGACACCACCAGTAGACATTGATTAGACAGTAGACACTACCAGTAGACATTGATTAGACATTAGACACCACCAGTAGACATTGATTAGACAGTAGACACCACCAGTAGACATTTATTAGACAGTAGACACCACCAGTAGACATTGATTAGACAGTAGACACCACCAGTAGACATTTATTAGACAGTAGACACAGCCAGTAGACATTGATTAGACAGTAGACACCACCAGTAGACATTTATTAGACAGTAGACACCACCAGTAGACATTGATTAGACAGTAAACACCACCAGTAGATATTGATTAGACAGTAGACATTGATTAGACAGTAGACACCACCAGTAGACATTGATTAGACAGTAGACACCACCAGTAGACATTGATTAGACAGTAGACACCACCAGTAGACATTGATTAGACAGTAGACACCACCAGTAGACATTGATTAGACAGTAGACACCACCAGTAGACATTTATTAGACAGTAGACACTACCAGTAGACATTGATTAGACAGTAGACACCACCAGTAGACATTTATTAGACAGTAGACACCACCAGTAGACATTGATTAGACAGTAGACACCACCAGTAGACATTGATTAGACAGTAGACACCACCAGTAGACATTTATTAGACAGTAGACACTACCAGTAGACATTGATTAGACAGTAGACACCACCAGTAGACATTGATTAGACAGTAGGCACCACCAGTAGACATTTATTAGACAGTAGACACCACCAGTAGACATTGATTAGACAGTAGACACCACCAGTAGACATTTATTAGACAGTAGACACCACCAGTAGACATTTATTAGACAGTAGACATTGACTAGACAGTAGACACTACCAGTAGACATTGATTAGACATTAGACACCACCAGTAGACATTGATTAGACAGTAGACACCACCAGTAGACATTTATTAGACAGTAGACACCACCAGTAGACATTGATTAGACAGTAGACACTACCAGTAGACATTGATTAGACATTAGACACCACCAGTAGACATTGATTAGACAGTAGACACCACCAGTAGACATTTATTAGACAGTAGACACCACCAGTAGACATTGATTAGACAGTAGACACCACCAGTAGACATTTATTAGACAGTAGACACAGCCAGTAGACATTGATTAGACAGTAGACACCACCAGTAGACATTTATTAGACAGTAGACACCACCAGTAGACATTGATTAGACAGTAAACACCACCAGTAGATATTGATTAGACAGTAGACATTGATTAGACAGTAGACACCACCAGTAGACATTGATTAGACAGTAGACACCACCAGTAGACATTGATTAGACAGTAGACACCACCAGTAGACATTGATTAGACAGTAGACACCACCAGTAGACATTGATTCGACAATAGACACCACCAGTAGACATTTATTAGACAGTAGACACCACCAGTAGACATTGATTAGACAGTAGACACCACCAGTAGATATTGATTAGACAGTAGACATTGATTAGACAGTAGACACCACCAGTAGACATTGATTAGACAGTAGACACCACCAGTAGACATTTATTAGACAGTAGACACCACCAGTAGATATTGATTAGACAGTAGACATTGATTAGACAGTAGACACCACCAGTAGACATTGATTAGACAGTAGACACCACCAGTTGACATTTATTAGACAGTAGACATTGACTAGACAGTAGACACTACCAGTAGACATTGATTAGACATTAGACACCACCAGTAGACATTGATTAGACAGTAGACACCACCAGTAGACATTTATTAGACAGTAGACACCACCAGTAGACATTGATTAGACAGTAGACACCACCAGTAGACATTTATCAGACAGTAGACACCACCAGTAGACATTTATTAGACAGTAGACATTGACTAGACAGTAGACACTACCAGTAGACATTGATTAGACATTAGACACCACCAGTAGACATTGATTAGACAGTAGACACCACCAGTAGACATTTATTAGACAGTAGACACCACCAGTAGACATTGATTAGACAGTAGACACCACCAGTAGACATTTATTAGACAGTAGACACAGCCAGTAGACATTGATTAGACAGCAGACACCACCAGTAGACATTGATTAGACAGTAGACACCACCAGTAGACATTTATTAGACAGTAGACACCACCAGTAGACATTTATTAGACAGTACACACCACCAGTAGACATTTATTAGACAGTAGACATTGATTAGACAGTTGACACCACCAGTAGACATTGATTAGACAGTAGACACCACCAGTAGACATTGATTAGACAGTAGACACCACCAGTAGACATTGATTAGACAGTAGACACTACCAGTAGGCATTTTACAACTCTCTGTAGTTACTATACTTTTTCATTCTTTCAATCCTAGCTTACTGATAAACTATCACAGTCAGTGAAGGCTGTTGAGGGGAGGACGACTCATAATAATGGCTGAAACTGCACAAATTGAATGGCATAAAACACATGGAAACCATATGTTGGATGTATTTGATACCATTCCTGCTCCAGCCATTACCATGAGCCCGTCCTCCTGTGATCAAGGTGTACCTTCAAATGCCACAGATTTCCTTCTATTCAGGGGACAATAGGAAGCCATAGGAAACAGGGACTATGTGTTGTAAAAACCAAGGACAGAACAGCCAGAGAGAGGAAAAAGCACCAGTATCAACCATGGCTTTATGGTATGATGTTGCGCCATAGTGCTCACTGTACTCCACTATATAACCCCTCCTACCCCTCTCTCATTCCAGGAACGCCAATAAAACCTCAAACGTGTTCAAAGTGACACCTGGAAACAATTTCATTAACCTTAACCATGAATCTGAGAGTAGATAAACGGAAAGATCCCCCGGTGTAATGCTCCTCAAACTATACTTGCGTCAGGCGAAAAGAGAGTGATCTATTTGTTTGCATAGGAAGCTTGGTCTGAGAGAACGAGAGCAGCAAAGGCTGCTAGTGCTCAGGTCAATAAAAATAAAAAAAACTGATATTTGTTAAGCTTTTAACGGGCTTTTAGTCTCTATCTTCCGATGCGCATCACTTATGAATTCATCAGTGACCCTTTCACTAGTTATTGAGCTTTTTCAGCCCATGTTTCTGTATCCTTACTCATCAAGGCAGCTATATAAGTACGCCTCTCTCTCTCTTTCTCTCTCTCTCTCTCTCTCTCCTTCTCTCTCTCTCTCTCTCTCAATAAAGAGCTTTTGCAGTGTGAAAAACAAAAGCTTTTTTTGCTCTATTTTCCTTGTCAAATTGCTCGTTTGTCTGTTGACATCTTGTAAAAGTTGACGTATTCCCGATCTATTGTTGTAGCCTTTTATACAAAGTCCATGAGATGGAGTAAGTCCTACGCAGAGAAACTGGTTGAATCCGTCGTTAACCAGGAGCATAAGTTCACAAGCTGGGGGCCTCTGACATCATGATGATAACTGTGAGTCATGTAAAAAAATCAGATGTGATGACAATGTTATAAAGCCCTTGAGAATAAAATAGAGGGGGCGTTGTTGTTGACCTTGAAGTAAAGGCATTACATCACCACAGAAATTGGAATTAAGCTTTGAGAGTCATTCCGCCACCTTTAGTTGAGTTACCGCTTACCTGTGACAATTCACTTCACTTCAAGAAAAATGCTAATAGGAAAGCAAGAAATAAAGAAAGTCACTACATTACACTTAATATGTACACTCATATGGTTCTCACATATACTGCATCTGAATATAGGCCGGTATTTCTTTTCACACGTCTGTTGAGATCCCACGCGGCTTAAAGAGAGGAACCTGACCTGAAAACCCAAGTAGGAAGTTCATTAATGAAGTCTGTAAATAGGTGCATTAGATGGAGCCCAACTGTGAGGTCAGTGTCATCCAATGCAGCTGTGAATTAGGCTACATTGTTTTTATACCATTAGCAGTGAGACATGAAACAACAGCTAATGGTTGATATTCACTCAAGAGTCATATGTGACTACCCTGCCCTCACAAGGACATATGCCTGTAAGGGTTGCGGAACTGGTGGCAGTGAAGTCAGACGCAGGAGAGCAGAAATAGGTAATAGCCGGAGCAGTTTAATTTCAAAACCAACGGCAACAAAAAAAAAGAACCTACATGGGTACAAAACCCGACGAGCACCAGTAACATAGTGCACAAGCACTTACAAACAGACAATTCCACACAAGGACATGGGGGGAACAGAGGGTTAAATACACAACACTTAATGAGTGAAATGGAAAGCAGGTGTGTAGGAAAACAAGACAAAACAAATGGAAAATAAAAAGTGGATCGACGATGGCTAGAAGAGCGGTGACGCCGACCGCCGAACACCGCTGAACAAGGAGAGGAAACGACTTCGGTGGAAGTTGTGACAATGCCTTACAAAAGGACCAAACAATTCCCTTCAAAAAGGGAGAGAAAACATTTAGGCCTAATTCAGATTGAATGGAATTATAAAATAAATGAAGTACTGTAAATTCAGTGTCTGGATTTCCAAGTAAAAATTTGGATGCCTATTGAATTTGCGTGGTGAAGGCTATTCTTTTTCTGGACAACGGTTCAACTACAAAGTGGATGGTTTCATTGTGTATGAAAGTTGTGTGTGGATGCAATCCGTCAATAGATTAGACTGTGAGTAAGCATAAACTTATCCACTAAAACAGGCTCTGGGGAAAATAAGACACGTTCAAACTTTACGAGCTTTGCTTTGGACTTCGGAATTCTATTGCCCCACCTTTATAACCGACGTTGATCTAATATTTAACGGAAATTTTCTTGCGCAGAACTTTATTTTGCACCATTTACACTTCAACAGTTTAGTGGGTAACGTGTTTATGCTCAATGTGATTTTGTATATAAACGGATTCACCATCTTCAAGTCAGCAGGATGGTAAACTTCAAAACTCAACGATAAGAATTTGTTTATAATACAACATAGCATTTCTTTGGTGAATAAGTGTCGCAAATCTAGATACCTCAAACAACTATTTATTTCATTAAAAAAATTCCGTCATTCTATTCACCTTTGACAGAATACCATAGGTAAGGTGGTGTTGGGACTTTTGGGGCTTGCTGTCGTCATCATCTTGATAGCAGTGCCCACAGCAATATATCTGAACGGTGAGTGGTACCACTTTCAGTTGCTTTCAATGACCCATTAAATTGTAGCCTACCATAACCGTAAAAAAAAAAAAAAAAAAAAAATCTGTTCAGAATAAGTATTTTATTACTACAATAGAACACTGCATGCACTGGATAATAATATTGTATTATTGTAAAAGAACACTGCATAAAATAAACACTTTTACATAATCCATGTGACATACAAACATGTAGACCTAGTGCTTTAATGCTTTCGAAATGCAGCACCTTGTTGCAATATCACATCTTCTATGCAGGTACCACATTTGTGTAGCCTACTAGCACGTTTACCTCAGTTATAGCAGCTCTACAGCTCTAACCCAGGCAAATGTATCTTGATCTTACATTGTTATCTGTTACAATCTTATAGTCCTCCCCTGATCCGTATCTATTTTATATCAATACCTGTTTAATCATGTGTAAATGCATTGTAGTCTTACGAGTCATTACAGTAGCCGATGACTTGTTGTCGACTTCACTGGTACATTCCTCCTAGTATAGACAGTACAAGAAATCAGTGAACGCTAACTTGGAGCCCCATGTTTCAGCGGAAAAAGTGACGGCTCAGAGGACGTTCACTCTCAGTGATGTCTTCAATAGCTCCATCAGGGCCAGATCCTACAACATGCGCTGGATCTCAGGTAAAACACCCTAGAAGCCTAATCAATCAACTGTATGTAAATGAGTGGATGGCTGTTATGTTCCATCCAGTCAGTAATTGTGTGCCTGGAATGTATGACACAACACTCTAACCCTGGAAGGATGCACGTTTAGATGTAAGCCAACAACACAATGTTCCCTTTACAAAATGTTAAGAAACAATAAAAAAAAATATGATATTAGGCCTATATACTGTCCCTATTTAAATGGAACACTTTGGCTTTTTGTTAAATCATCAGTGCTAGGCAGAGACCTGACTAGCAACAGTGCTGATATTTCAACTTAAACGTCAGTGTGTTATTATTAAACTCCTCTCTTCTTTCCGCTCCCTGACAGACCATGAGTATCTGCATGAAAAAGACGGCTCCATCTTCCTTCACAACCTGATTACAGGAAACAACTCAGAATTCCTGAGCAGCATCACATTTGTAAGATACCCCTCATGGGTCTGTCTGTCTGGTCTGTCTGTCTGTCTGTCTGTCTGCCTGTCTGCCTGTCTGTCTCTCTGCCTGTCTGTCTGTCTGTCTGTCTGTCTGTCTGTCTGTCTGTCTGTCTGTCTGTCTGTCTGTCTGTCTGTCTGTCTGTCTGTCTACACATATTTGGAAGCAAGTATGCTGAAGGAAGGAGTGTTTGTGTCATGTATAACACAGCTCCTTTTTTTTGTTGAAAACCAGGATCAAGTGGCTGCCTACGACTATGTAGTGTCTGCTGATCAAAAATATGTTGCTTTCAAGAGCAATTGGACCAAGGTAATGTCTTGTGATATTTAATGATTTGTTGTTGTTGTACTATCCTGCTGTGAAGTAGCTATGTGTGGTATGTCATTGTGATGTGGTGGTTGTTGTTGTTGTTGTTGCAGCAGAATCAGACACATGTGCCCAAAGTAATTGCCCTGCAGGGATAAATAAAGTTTAAAAAATGAATACATTTAATTGAATGAATGTACTCATTAATTAATTAATATAAGTAATTGATCTGTGCTACTAATCAAATTCCTAATTATAATTTGCTTAATATTTTCAACAGATATGGAGACACTCCTTCACAGCTTCATATTCTCTCTATGATTTGGCAGGCTCGTAAGTCTCTTTCAATTTTTCTTGTCTGCAAATGTGTACTATACACTATACATGTGCAGTGTGGAGAATATAGGACATTTTATTTTATTCAATGGACTAGTGCAGGACATGGTCAACAATACTCAACAGATAGAGAAACTGAAGAGGGCCATACACTGTAATGTTTACTACAAATGATTTATAGGGACGCATTTACAGTGCATTCGGAAAGTATTCAGACCCCTTCCCTTTTTCCACATTCTGTTACAATACAGCCTTATTTCAAAACGGATTAAATAAAAACATTTCCTCATCAAACTACACCCAATACCCCATAATGACTAAATTAAACCCGGCTTAGAAATCTTTGCAAATGTATTACAATTAAAAAACAGAAATACCTTATTTACATAAGTATTCAGAGCCTTTGCTGAGACTCGAAATTGAGCTCAGGTGCAAACTATTTAACACATTTTAAGAAAATTGGCTGTAACATAACAAATTGTGGAAAAAGTCAAGGGGTCTGAATACTTTCCCGAATGAACTGTATATGGTGTTTTGTCAAACTCAAAGACATTAATACTGTTCCGTTTTTATTTATTCTCATTTTAGGACATTTCTCAGTACACCAGACATTCCTCATCAAGTCCATTTGTTTGCATGGGCGCCAACAGGGAACAAAATGGTAGGTTAAAAGGACACTTTGAGAGAAACCATTGGATTTGTTTCTGGTGTCTGACCCATTACATGTCCTCCAAACACTCATCATCAATAGGACTGACCCAACAACACAACGTGCACTTTTGTTTGTCTTCAGTTCAAAGCTGGAATGTTCAAAGATTCACATTTTCAACGCGCTCCAAATAAATAACTTATTCACAACATGTAATAATAGGTTACTGTTACTCTAAACATAATATTTCAGGTTACTAGGATTACCAAAAGACATTGCACACTATTGTGCATATTGCAGTGCTATACCATGTTTAAAGAGGAACTCGAGTCATTAAGACTTATCTCCATATCTCTGCTCCTCTCACATGCAGGCCTTTGTGTGGGAAAATGATGTCTATGTGAAGACCAGCCCTACTGCTAAGGCCATACAGGTGACCTCCAATGGAAAACACAACAAAATCTTAAATGGCATCCCAGATTGGGTGTATGAGGGTAAGCAATACCTACAAGAAGGCATGAATCTTACATACCTCTTACTATAACTAGTACATATTAGTCAGCACTGTGATGTGAATTGTGTCAAATGTGATTATACCTGAACAAGTTTATCTTTTGACAACAAAGAAGTCTGTGAACAGCTTAAGCCACAACACACAAAATCGATGTGCCATCCTGATGTAGCCTAACAGTGGGTTTTGATTGTTTTGTTAGAGGAAATGTTCTCTTCTTACGAGGCAATGTGGTGGTCACCTGGAGGGAGATATCTGGCCTATGCTGAGTTTAACGACACTCTGGTCCAAAACATAGAGTATTCCTGGTATGGGAAGGAACAGTATCCCGACACGGTCATTTTCCCCTATCCTAAGGTAAGATAACACTTTATGTATGTTTGATGTGTATCTAAAAAGTGTGCTGGAGTAGGTCGTTATTGGCATGAGGTTCTGAGGCAGTTGATAAGGGAACTGGACTCTGGACCATAAGGCCTCTGGGTTAAAAGCGTGTTGTTGTTTTATCACAACTCAGGGTACATTCAGGTCTAAGCTGTCCCAATAAAATGATATTGGTCCATGATTTCCCAGTTCGGAAACCTCTCTTGACGACTATGTATTTGAATACAGTCATACAATCTGTATTGTCACATGTTAATGCATTGATACTGTGTGCATAGTCATTATAAAACAATACGTTCAAAAAAATTACATTTTAAAGATGTGGTTGCTTCTAAGAAAGAAACCTATAAGACCCAAAGTTTGTTTTTATTTCATCGTAATTGTTTTGCATAAATGCTTTTTTTTTCTCCATCTTCTAGCCTGGTACTCCCAACCCAGTGGTGAAGCTGTTTGTGTATGATACTGCGAACATATCAAACATCACAGAAGTTGTTGTGCCAGCTTCAGTTGGTGCAGGGTAATGAAACTCTGTAGTACACAATACATTAAACAATGTATTCAGTAGGAGAGAAATGCATTGCATTGGAATTTTAAAATCAATTTTAGGTGCAAGCTGTGAGACAAGTGGGGTTGTTTCCGTGTTTTTTTACAGTGATCACTATTTGGCCACAGTCACCTGGGTAACGGATGAACGCATCGCTGTCCAGTGGCAGAAGAGGAAACAGAATGAGCTCCGCTTTCAGATCTACGACTTCAACACAGTCGAAAACACCTGGATCGAGAATGCGTTAGAGGTACGTCATAACACCCCCCCCCCCCCACACACACACACACCCGCTTTCCCGCCGCCCTCACCCTCCTCTCCCCTCTACTCCACTCCGCTCCTCACCCTCCCCTCCTCTCCTCTCCTCTCCTCTCCACTCCTCTCCACTCCCCTCCCCTCCTCTCCTCTCCTCTCCTCTCCTCTCCTCTCCCCTCCCCTCCCCTCCCCACCTCTCCTCTCCTCCTCTCCTCTCCTCTCCTCTCCTCTCCTCTCCTCTCCTCTCCTCTCCTCTCCTCTCCTCTCCTCTCCTCTCCTCTCCTCTCTTCAGATAACTTGTTGGAGTCCTAATACAATCAGAAGTTTACATACACCTTAGTTAGCCAAATACATTTAAACTCAGTTTATTCCTGACATTTAATCCCAATAAAAATGTTATGTCTTAGGTCAGTTAGGATCACCACTTTATTTTAAGAATGTGAACTGTCAGAAAAATAGTAGAGAGTGATTTATTTTAGCTTTTATTTCTTTCATCACATTCCCAGGGGGTCAGAATTTAACATTCACTCAATTAGTATTTGGTAGCATTGACTTTAAATTGTTTAACTTGGGTCAAACATTTCGGGTAGCCTTCCACAAGCTTCCCACAATAAGTTGGGTGAATTTTGGCCCATTCCTTCTGATAGAGCTGGTGTAACTGAGTCAGGTTTGTAGGCCTCCTATCTCACACACACTTTTTCAGTTCTGCCCACAAATGTTCTATAGGATTGAGCTCAGGGCTTTGTGATGGCCACTCCAATACCTTGACTTTGTTGTCCTTAAGCCATTTTACCACAACTTTGGAAGTATGCATGGGGTCATTGTCCATTTGGAAGACTCATTTGCGACCAAGCTTTAACTTCCTGACTGAGATGAGATTTTGAGATGTTGCTTCAATATAGTCACATAATTGTCCTGCCTCATGATGCCATCTATTTTGTGAAATGCACCAGTCCCTCCTGCAGCAAAGCACCCCCACAACATGATGCTGCCACCCCCGTGCTTCACTGTTGGGATGGTGTTCTTCGGCTTGCAAGTGTCGTGTCTTTACTATCATTAAATTGAAGACTTAGTTTTTATCAAAGATTCTCTGTAATTAGTATTACGTGATCAAACTGATTAATCATGTAACTGTAATTAACTAGGAAGTCGGGGCACCAAGGAAAATATTTAGATTGCAAAGTTATAATTTCCCAATATAAACTTTCAGATATTTTATATCTGATCAATTAGTCTTCGAATTAATGAATTATTTACTTTACCTCACGTTAGTCTCATTCCAAACGTCGTAAATTGTTGGTTATCTGCACAAACCCAGTCTTCACTATGAGTCATCCATACATCAATTGTCTTAAATCATTTATTTATTAAATAACTAAACAATCACAGAAGTGCACACACAAACAAACAAAGTAAATATGGTTACAAGAAATTATAGGGAAATGTGCCCTAGTGGGCTAAACCGGAATGGCGTCTTGTTTGACAAAAGGGAAGAGGGGGTCGACTAAGAAGTCACTACAGAGTTAATAATTATAACAATTGAAATGCTAATCCTTTACACATGAACGCTCACTCATTCGGGAACAATTGCAATCAATATATATATATATATATTTACGCTCAGTGTGTCATCTTGATCGCTGTTGAAAGTTTGTTTCTTTTGTAGAATTGTCCATCTCTCTCTCTCTGCGTTTGTTATAGTGGATAGTTCAGAGTGACATTCATTCATGTTGTTGTAGAATGGATGTTTCGGCAGTTGTCGTTCTTCGCGTTCAATGATACCGAATTCCTAGCTGCAGACTAGTAATTAATATCAAAGACTTGTTCTTATTCTGTCGGTATCGATAGTCTAAGAGCTTAACCACGTGGTATGGTTAAAAGATTCAGCAATGGTCTGCAACCTTTGTCCTCCTGTGATTGAGAGAAACATGGTCTTCTGAGAATATCTCAAAGTTGGGTTTTATTCGGAATTTCAGAAAAGGGGCTGTCCCAGGATGCCTGACCCTAACTGGGCTCATGGGCGGTCCCCTGATTTAGTTAAACTCAAAAGGGAATTGGAGTTTCCTTCATTAAACAGTCCAAAATCACATTACACAATTTTACAAACAGTATCATCCTCACTCATTCATCTTATACAACAATTAGATGTAAACCTCATATCTGAGGCTATTACAAAAACAGCGTTATGGTAATGTGGCCGCACCATCTCCCATGAGCTTCCCCAAGTTGTACCAAACGGACCAGTTCGTAGCTGGATTCTTCACCGATCTTTTATACCTTCTCCAGAACATACATGTTGTTCGGACCTCAAGTTCTGTGAGGTGGAAGAAATTCCTTTGTTCTCTATGAAACTTCACTCTGTCTCTATACTGTGTGGCCATGAGGCAGGGTCTTGCCTAGGAATTTACGACCTCACTCTGACCACAGCAGTCTGGTTGTAGAAGCAGAGAGCGGGGAATGGTGCTCGCTGTACCCAAAGATGGCAACGTCATGACACAAGCCTCCCCCTTTTTCCTCCAAACATAACGATGGTCATTATGGCCAAACAGTTCCATTTTTGTTTCATCAGACAAGAGGACATTTCTCCAAAAAGTACGATCTTTGTCCCCATATACAGTTGCAAACCGTAGTCTGGCTTTTTTATGGCGGTTTTGGAGCAGTGGCTTCTTCCTTGCTGAGCGGCCTTACAAGTTACGTCAATATAGGACTCGTTTTACTGTGGATATAGATACTTCTGTACCTGTTTCCTCCAGCATCTTCACAAGGTCCTTTGCTGTTGTTCTGGGATTGATTTGAACTTTTCGCACCCAAGTACGCTCATGTCTAGGAGACAGAACGTGTCTCCTTCCTGAGCGGTTGACGGCTGCGTGGTCCCATGGTGTTTATACTTGCGTAATATTGTTTGTACAGATGAACGTGGTACCTTCAGGCATTTGGAAATTTCTCCCAAGGATGAACCAGACTTGTGGAGGTCTACAATTGTTTTCTGAGGTCTTGGCTGATTTCTTTTGATTTTCCCATGATTTCAAGCAAAGATGAGCTGAGTTTGAAGTTAGGCCTCGAAATACATCCACAGGTACACCTCCAAATAACTCAAATGATGTCAATTAGCCTATCAGAAGCTTCTAAAGCCATGACATCATGTTCTGGAATTTTCCAAGCTGTTTAAAGGCAGAGTCAACTTAGTGTATGTAAACTTCTGACCCACTGGAATTGTGTTACAGTGAATTATTAGTTAAATAATCTGTCTGTAAACAACTGTTGGAAAAATGACTTGTGTCATGCACAAAGTAGATGTCCTAACCGACTTGCCAAAACTATAGTTTGTTAACAAGACATTTGTGGAGTCGTTGAAAAATGAGTTTTAATGACTCCAACCTACGTGTATGTAAACTTCCGACTTCAACTGTATGTCACAATAAACTATCAAATTCTATACTTTTTTGTTGTGTTTTCAGAAACTTGACGTTACGAGCAAATCAGGTTGGATTGGAAGGGTGTGTACTTAATACGAACACAACAATAAGAACATGTTTACATTATCCCTGGGCCATAAAAACATATTTTACCAAGTAACAAGCATGGATTATTCCTGTAAATAAATACATTATCTTTGTTTCTTCTAGTTTTCACCTTCTAATCCTACTTTATCGGCGGACAAAGAAAGTTTTTACATTGTGATGAGTGACAATAACGGCTATAAACATATCCATCACGTAACACGTGTAAGTACTAAGTAGTACATTCCTCTTCATGCACCTTCTCAGTAACCCAGACATGGTTATGATACACACTTGATTTGTAATATTTGTACGGGGTCCTTGCAGGGCACAGCAACAGCTGTCACCTCGGGGACTTGGGAGGTCGTTGACATTTTAAAAGTGACTAATAACGCCATGTACTATTCAAGCAACCAATACGGTCACAAGCCAGGAGGGAGAAACATTTACAAGTAAGAATACCACTCTTTTTCATTTTCATGCCGTCGTTCTGTCATGCTCAGGCAGTACTCATTTCTAACATGCATAACCTATGACTTACAACTCCATAGTTGTAGCCAATAGAGTCATGTCAGTTGTTTGTGTGTGTGTGTGTGTGTGTGTGTGTGTGTGTGTGTGTGTGTGTGTGTGTGTGTGTGTGTGTGTGTGTGTGTGTGTGTGTGTGTGTGTGTGTGTGTGTGTGTGTGTCAGGATCACTCTCGGAGCCACCCCCCCCACCACCCAGTGCCTGACCTGTACCCTGAATGAGGACAGGTGTCAATACAACTCAGCTTACTTCAGCCATGATGCCTCATTCTTCCGCATGGACTGCTCAGGTCCGTCAGCCACACAGCACACACGCACACACACACACACACACTACACTACACTACACTACACTACACTACACTACACAACCCACTACTCCAACAGTGTTTGTGCAGTCAAGTCATCACAATACTGTAGCTGTGACATCCCTAAACAATATCCCAGCCGGTATATTCACTTTAAAATAATAGTTTCTGTAGTAGTAGTGCTTCTAGATCATTTGGGAGGACACACACACACACTATATTAAATATGTGTTTGTCTCCACAGGTCCTGGACTACCTCTGTATACTCTCAGGGACAACAGGGATGCTGGTTCAGGTAGGCCAGTTACATTTACTAGTGTGTGACGGAAATAAATGATATAAGCCAAGCAAAGTCACAGTGCATGTTCTCGTCGTTTAGAGATCCAGGTTCTTGAGGACAATACGGCTTTGGAAGGCCTTCTGTCTGAGATCCACATGCCCACCATGAGACGTGACTTTATCAAGCAAGGGGAATTTAGTAAGGCTTTCAACGATTAAAGACTTTAATGTAATCTTTCATCTGATATTAAAACCATGGGACATCTCTAACTTGATATCCATTGATAGATGTTTCTGTTTCTCCCGACAGATCTTTGGTACCAGATGACCTTGCCTCCTGGATTTGACAAATCCAAGAAATACCCCTTACTTATTGATGTGTACGAATTAATGAACCTCTGTGAATACATGATCTGCTTTGTCTTATGATGAATTGTTGTACCAATAAGGAGGGCCTGGAGTTAATCCTGACCACATGACTAAAGCAGGAAATACTCTTGGCCCTAGTTAAATTCAGAAGTCTGCAGTGTTTTCTGGTGAGCTCAAGTGGTCAGGGAAAGCTCTGGGCCCTAGTTAAATTCAGAAGTCTGCAGTGTTTTCTGGTAAACTCAAGTGGTCAGGGAAAACTCTGGGAACTAACAATAATGTTTGTCTTTCTCTTTTGTGTTCCAGGTATGCAGGACCTTGCAGTCAGACAGCAGACTTCCGCTATAGGTTAGGCTGGGCCGCATACCTGGCGAGCACGGAGAAGGTCATCGTTGCCAGCTTCGATGGTAGGGGAAGTGGTTACCAAGGCGACAAGCTAATGCACTCCATCTACCGACGTCTGGGAACCTATGAGGTGGAAGATCAGATAATGGCCGCAAAGTAAGGTTGAACTGTGGTTGAACAGTAGCCAAGTCGATAGCTATGCCCAACTGACTCAAACAGGTTGCTTTGTATTATACTGTGTCACACTGCAAAAGTGACATTAAGATAACATGATATATAAAGATTCTGGGTTCGAATCCAGGCTCTGTTGCAGCCGGCCGCGACCGGGAAACCCATGGGACGGTGCACAATTGGCCCAGCGTCGTTCAGGTTAGGGGAGGGTTTGGCCGGCAGGGATGTCCTTGTCCCATCGCGCACTAGCGACTCCTGTGGCGGGCCGGGCATAGTGCACACTGACACGGTCACCAGGTGTACAGTGTTTCCTCTGACACATTTGTGCGGCTGGGCCAATTGTGTCAAGACGCAGTGCGGCTTAGTCGGGTTGTGTTTCGGACGGGAGTTACAGTGGAGACAAGACAAAATTGGGGAGAAAATGTGGTAAAAAAAAAAAATAATAAATAAACATTATAATAAACACAATATATTTCTACATGGATATTTAGAGATTCCAAGGCTTTTTTGGTTTGAGCTTTATGATGCAATAGCCTGGTTGACAGATCTTTATCCAACTCCTATTCATCTCCACTTTCATGCTAAATATATCCTGTCTGGTAGGACAAAGGACGAGACAGAGGTGTTGGCTAAAGTACATACAGATCTGACCACCAGGCGAATGATCAGATGACTGATCAGAGGTCACATGGGGTCAGCTGGAATGCAACATGACTTACCTTTCTCTTATTTCACGTCAGAGAGACTGAGGACAGTAGAGATTAGAGTTAGACCACGGACCATCAGTGGGCATGGTCCATTAGAACCCCTTTTAACCGACCCTCACGTTTAAATGAATTTGTGTTTGTACTGGTGGTTCCCAATCACAGCAAGTCACTTTTCTCTTTCAGGGAATTCACCAATATGGGCTTTGTCGACAAAGGCAGAATAGCAATTTGGGGTTGGGTAAGTTAAAGCATAGGGTTTGGAAATATGATACGTTGGAACCATCAAGTGCGGCGTAATGAAATGCAGCACGTGTACAGTCACCTTGTCTTTGTGCCTTGAGTAACCTAATATTATCTGAATTCAAGGCCAACGTGATCAGCTGGTATTGTGTTTTATAGTCCTATGGAGGTTATGTCACATCAATGGTTCTGGGAGCTGGGAGTGGAGTTTTCAAATGTGGAATGGCAGTTGCCCCAGTTTCCAAGTGGGAGTATTATGGTATGCCATTCTGTTATTGATATGTTATTAATATATTTACATTTATATAAGTGTAAATCATTCGGAAATTATCCGTACATTTTCCCTACTTTCAATATTTCAGATTCAATCTACACAGAACGTTACATGAATCAACCTTCAGAAAATCTTGAATTCTACAACGTAAGTTGACCCAACTCCAACGTTTTAAATGGCCATTTATACATACGATTTTATACTATGGCCTGTGTTACCCAAACTGGTATTACTCTCCACGGAAACAACACCATGTAAACGTGTTTTACAGAACTCCACAGTGACAGCCAGAGCTAAGAACTTCAGATCAGTGCAATACCTTCTGGTCCATGGGACAGCAGATGGTGAAGCCTCCTCTAGTATTTCTGGAATGTTCTGTAAAAACACACCACCTGTGTAATTAACAACCGTGCAATGTTTAGAGTCTAGACTATTCATTTGACTCTGTAAACCCATTAGTTGATTAAGCTAAAAGTGTTAACTAAGCAGTGTGCATACTTTTCCTGAGGCTTTACCATATCATATGAGAATAGGAAAACACTGCACATCGGATGCTGTTACATTGTCATTTAAATCTCTCTATTTGTTTCAGACAACGTCCATTTTCAGCAAGCTGCTCAGATCTCTGCTGCTCTGGTTGAGGAACAAGTGGACTTTGAGGCCATGGTAAATATTCCTATTTTAGATTGATGAGTTATCTACACAATCAGTGATTGTAGAGCTTTATACCTCAATGAACCTGCTCCATGAAAACACTTCTCCAATAAACAAATGATCTGTGCTTATTCCTTCTTTCTATCACTTTACTACAGTGGTACACGGACAAGGACCATGGTCTTGATGGTTCAGCCAATCAGCATGTCTATACCCACATGAGTCACTTCCTCCAGAGTTGCTTCGCCTGATGCCATTCGAATGAATGATGCCCCAAATTCGTTTGTATTTCACTTGGACAGCAGGTAGCCTAGCGGTTAAGACCATTTGGCCAGTTACCAAAAGGTCGCTGGTTTGAATCCCCAAGCCGACTAGGTGAAAAATCTGTCAATGTGCCCTTGAGCAAGGCACTTAACCACAATTGCTCATGTTAGTAGCGCTGCATAAGAACGTCTACTATATGATGTAAATGTAATTGAAAGTTGTCCTATTTTTTGATAAATTAAGTTGTTTGAGCCAGTACCCAAACACACACTCCAAAAGACTATCCTCTCCATATGCAGTTATGAAACAATGACGTCAGCAGGATTGATCTATCATTGTTCGTTCGGAGCCTCACCGCGAGTTATGAGGTTACATTTGAAATGAAGAATGTGATTATATTGAAATACCAAAGGGCTTTGTGAGAACTGATCAGACAGTGACTAAACATGTCTGACTTGTATTCATTAAGTGGCCTTGATTGCACTGTTTTATCCTCGAGGTATCAACATTAATGTCCATACATTATATTTCTTTGCATTTTATTGTACAAACATACAGTATGTTTTTATAGAGGGGATCTTGGAAGACCTTTGTACCTACAGTGTGTGTGTATACTGTTTCAATAAAATGGTTAAATCTAGATTGTGGATTCTTACTGTAGGGGATCGACAGTACATACAGTACCAGTCAAAAGTTTGGACACACCTACTCATTCAAGGGTTTCTCTTAATGGTGTACTATTTTCTACATAATAGTGAAGACATCAAAAACTATGAAATAACACATATTGAATCATGTAGTAACCAAAAAAGTGTAAAACAAATCAAATTATATTTTAGATTTTAGATTCTTCAAAGTAGGTACCCTTTGCCTTGATGACAGCTTTGCACACTCTTGGCATTCTCTCAACCAGCTTCATGAGGAATGCTATTCCAACAGTCTTAAAGGAGTTCCCACATATGCTGAGCACTTGTTGGCTGCTTTTCCTTCACTCTGCGGTCCAACTCATCCCAAACCATCTCAATTGGTTTGAGGTCAGTAATTTTGAGATCAGGTCATCTGCTGCAGCACTCCTTCGCTCTCCTTCTTAGCCCTTACACAGCCTGCAGATGTGTTTTGCGTCATTGTCCTGTTGAAAAACAAATGATAGCCCCACTAAGCGCAGACCAGATGGGATGGGATGGAGTATCGCTGCAGAATGCTGTGGTAGCCATGCTGGTTAAGTGTGCCTTGAATTCTAAATAAATCACTGGCAGTGTCACCAGCAAAGCACCCCCACACCATCACACCTCCTCCTCCATGCTTCACGGTGGGAACCAAGCATGCGGAGATCATCCATTCACCTACTCTGCATATCACAAAGACACAGTGGTTGGAACCAACAATCTCAAATTTGGACTCATCAGACCAAAGGACAGATTTCCACTGGTCTAATGTCCACTGCTCGTGGACCCAATAAAGTCTCTTCTTCTTACTGGTGTCCTTTAGTAGTGTTTTTTTTTTGCAGCAATTCGACCATGAGGCCTGATTCACGCAGTTGCCCCTGAACAGTTGATGTTGAGATGTGTCTGTTATTTGAATTATGTGAAGAATTTATTTATGAGGATGGTAACTCTAATGAACTTATCCTCTGCAGCAGAGGTAACTCTGGGTCTTCCTTTCCTGTGGCGGTCCTCATGAGAGCCAGTTTCATCATGGCGCTTGATGGTTTTTGTGACTGCACTTGAAGAAACTTTAAAAGTTCTTGACATTTTCCGGATTGACTGACCTTCATGTAGTAACTCATGATGGACTGTTGTTTCTCTTTGCTTATTTGAGCTGTTCTTGCCATAATATGGACTCAGTCTTTTACCAAATAGGGCTATCTTCTGTATACCACCCAAGGAAAGAAATTCCACAAATTAACTTTTAACAAGGCACACCTGTTAATTGAAATGCATTCCAGATGACAACCTCATGAAGCTAAGCTGGTTGAGACAATGCCAAGGGTGTACAAAGCTGTCATCAAGTCAAAGGGTGGCTACTTTGAATAATTTAAAATATAAAATTTATTTTGATCTGTTGATCTGAACACTTTTTTTGGTTACTACATGACTCCATGTGTCATTTCATAGTTTTGATTTATTCACTATTATCCTACAATGTAGAAAATTGTAAAAATAAAGAAAAACCCTTGAACGAGTAGGTGTGTCCAAACGAGACTGGTACTATATAATCAAAATCAAAATGACTTTGGTTTGACATAATAATTGGATATCATCTGTAAATGGTTTATAAGTACATTCAGTAAACGGTAATGCAGGTATAGGCTTTGAATAACACATGAATTCATGTTATCTAAAAGGAGATGATCAACAGGACCCACAATGGAAATGTTCTTGTCTTAAATGGGTGACCAAAGGAAAAACACCCCAAAAATAGTTTCCATGTCTGATTCTATCATAGTTAATATAATCCACAAACCCTGACTCAGCTTCCCATTTACAGTAAACACACACACACACACACACACACACGCACACGCACAAACACACACACACACACACACACACACACACACACACACACACTATTTGACAGGATGTCATCTTGTTTGATTTCTTCACCTAAGTGACAGCTGTTTTCTCGCATGGATAATGCCACATCTTCCATTTTAAACGGACGTTTCATTGCGAGTTAATCCACTGCAACCAAACGGGGCCTTATGTGTAATGGATTGAGAGTAACAAATGGGTGTAACAGAGTGGGAGAGCGGGAGGACTGGGCCACCGGAGCAGACCCGGCCTTATGGCCATGCTATATAAGACCCCCACAGCCAGTCAGGTCACCAAGATACATCCACAAGGAACCAGGACTGAAGCAGAGGATCTCACTCTCTCTCAGACACACATTTCATCTCATCTACCCGCACGTTAACAGGAACAGGTGAGTTTCTTGCAGCCAGGACACGTCTTAATTGATTTTGGAAAATCTGTTTCAAAACGGGATTTGTTTTTCCATTGTGAACAAAACCTTTGATTTTGTCAGTGGATATACGCTTGATATGGAGCCTTTTGCTTGTCAATGTAAAATGTACATGACTGTCTTCGGCTAAGTTACTCAATTGTGGTTCTGTCTGCAGGTCGCAATGTTTGGCATCCACTCCCTGGCTGGTATTCTCCTCCTGGTCATCGTACAGAGCAGTTGGCAAGTCCCTCTACAAGAGGCTGAGGACAACTCAAGGTACAGCTCAAAAATGTTATATTTTCTATGGGGGGAAACGATCCCAATTTTCCACGGGATATTTTAACAAATATTTTCAGAACATATCATGTTTAACACATAATGTACACGTATCCAACAGCAACTGTCAATCAAAATTAGACTATAATGAGGCATCGAACAGCATAATTTCAGCATTAAAGATTCTTCTTCTCCTGTAGCTTAGAGACAACAGACCCGCTATTGGAGGATTTGATGGGCGTATCTAACGTGAAGAGACATTCCGAGGGAACCTTCTCTAACGACTACAGTAAATACCAGGAAGAAAGAATGGCTCAGGACTTTGTTCAATGGCTTATGAACTCCAAGAGGAGTGGGTGAGTGTTTCAACAGAGTAATATTCTATATTTCTAGGCTTATGACTGATATTATACTGCGGGGTGGAGAAATAATAATATTTTTTTCTTAATGAGAGCCAGGACAGTTCAGTCTTTTGGAAACTTTTACTGTGATGAATACTGGTATATCTTGAGATGAACAATCAAAGATTTGGATGGAGACATTACAGATTTAAACATCATCCCAAAAATGTTTGTCTAAAGCACCATGTATATTATGGCATTGTTTGTACATGCAGAGAAAGGATAGTAATGTACTGAGCAACATATTCATATACACAGTACTTCCAAGTCAAACAAAGTAACTTCATGTTGTTCATCCATTTTCATTATCAACTTATCCTCAACTTCTATATCAATACATACACTTAAAATACAATATTTGAGTGTTTTACTAGCAAAGTTAGTGAAAAACAGTTATAAGATCTCAGAGGCCATTTTAGCTGAGCCAGAATGATTTCACAGTACTATAATTGGTTGAGTGGAGTTTTGTATCTATCACACCATTTCCTCTCTACCTCCATCTAGTGCTCCATCCAAACGCCATGCCGATGGGACCTACACCAGTGACGTGAGCACCTACCTACAGGACCAGGCGGCCAAAGACTTTGTTTCCTGGCTCAAATCAGGACGGGCCAGACGAGAGTAGGCTTCCCTTCACCCTACAGTACCAACCTCTTGTGTGTCATGTCTAACGCGAGAAGAAGAGAGAGAGAAAAGATAATCAACTACTTAGCTAATTGATCCATTGCCACACCGTTGCTTTCTGCTTTCTTAAGGCCTGTGTTGACATTTCATGTGGTCGTGCCCAATAAATCCCATGAAACTATGCTCTGCATTTATTGATACATTTATTGATATTTGGCCCTCGGATGACTGTGTTGACTGGGTTGGAAGAGAGCGTATCACACAGTTGCTGTGTGCATAAACACCTGTTCAGGGAACAAAGGTGTCCTCTAATGCACAATGAATGACTGCAGCTACAGATCACTACTCCCGAAATCATCCAATAGTCATAAGGCGTAACTAGAAAAGGGTACATTTCCTGAAGAAAATGTGTATTCTTGCTTCGGCCGACTAAAAGTTGAACCCAACGTGGTTGGTAATTGTGTACAGAAGTATTGTGTGTGGAAGTATTGATTGTGGAATTATTTTGTGTGGAAGTATTGTGTGTGCAAGTATTGTGTGTGGAAGTATTGTGTTTGGAACCACTGACAAGTGTGTGTTATCTTGTGTACTGTACCTAGATCTGCAGAGGAGAGTAGGAATGGTCCAATGAGCAGAAGACATGTAGATGGGAGCTTCACCAGCGATGTGAACAAGGTCCTAGACAGCTTGGCTGCCAAAGAGTATTTACTCTGGGTCATGACCTCCAAAACCTCAGGGAAAAGGTAAACATCAGAACACAATCAGAAGCTGTATGAAAGGGCACCATATTCCCTATATAGTGGGCCTAAGGCTCTGATTAAAACGAGTGCACATGGTGCCATTTTAGACAAGTTTGTAAATGGAGTGTCTTGCCTACATCAATATTTGATCAATAGTTTTTTTGATGTCACACTCTTTTTCCCTGTATCTTTCTCTCTCCCACTAAACCATGTTACTGTACGGTGTCACAGATTGATCATTTGGTTTGTTGTTTATTTCAGTAACAAACGTCAAGAAGATCATTGAAAGAAGACAAACGCTTCCTTGTTCAAGAGGAACTTGGATACTGTGCTACAAATGATACGCCTTGACAAAAACTAAAAGCCATACTAAAAAGCCATACTGCTTAGCATTGTTGTAACGTTGATACAATGTTGGAAGTACTTAGATTGTTTACTCTACATTATGTGATAAAAAAAAATCAGATAATGTATTCTTCCTTAACTTTGTGGTGCACAATGCATCAGGTCAGTTGTCAAATTATACAAATATTTTTCTATAAATTAACATTATTTTCTATATTTGTAATGTTGAAAGAAAGGGAACATGATAAAAACTCAGATATAATGTGAAAAACTATCTGGTAACATTTGTGTGAATTTTTTTTATTTTTTATCCCATATGTATCATAACCTGCTCTGCAAAATTAAACTCTTTCATTGTGTTTGCTGTACTATGTTTTTGACTAGCCATGAATCCATACCAACGGAATCCCAAACTCTTTCTGTTCATGGTGCTGAAAAAAACCCATCACAACATTCAACTGTTGTGCCAATGATAGTAGTTTATGTACTACTAGAGTTGGGAAACTGTGGTTTTGCGTCTCAAAGAAGCTCTGTCCATGTTCCTGAAACCGAAATGCATGGCATTCAAGTAACGTCGTTTTTAGTTATAAAAAAGTACTTATAATACCTACTTCTTTTTGAATTGGTGAACCAGAGTTTGTAGTGAACAGCTGAATTCTAGAACGTTCACGGAAAAAAACGACCATTCGGATTCGCTCAACGGAAAAACACGATCAAATAAAATAAAATGTATTTATATAGCCCTTCGTAATGATGCCCCTAAACTACAGCTAAAATGGGTTGGATAACGGGGGAGGGGGAGATAGAGAACTCGTATAAAATAAGCAAAATAGCTGCCCATGTACCTGGTCTTGTTGTCTACAGCACCCTCACTAACGAAATCCCCTACGCAGAGTTTCATGGAGTCCTTCTCTTCGTGGATGTATCAGACAAGCTCATCTCAGTAGCTAGCTACATTAGCTATCTCGCTAGCTAACATGAGCTGGAATCCCGTTTCGATCTACATTTAGAAGCTAGCTAGCTAACGTTTGCTAACCCACTAGCTAGAAGTCAACTAATCCATTTTGTATATTTTTTAGGCTTCACTAATCTGACTGAGAAATTCAGTTTGAGTAGCAAGAAAGGCAATGGAGCAGACGAGTTCACACGCACACTCAACAGCTACATTGGGGAAACAGTCAGTCGTAAATTAGCTGTGGTTTCATTAAGTTAAAGCAATACAATATCAATCTAACCTGATGTACCGTTAGTTAACTTAACTTAGACTAAGTTAGTCTAAAAAAAAATAATTACCAAGCAATGTTTGTTGCCTGTATTTCATATATCCTTGATGCTGGGGGAGATATTCTGAATTATGCAGGTAACAATAGGCTTCCCTCTCAGTTTTAAGACAAAGATTCACCATGATCACAATTCCTAGCTACAGTACTATTCTACTCCTCATGGCCAAACAAATTTTAATCACAGGCGATGCCATCTTGGCTCTAGTGACAGTGGAGAGGGTCCAGCTCAGTGAAGTAATCTCCCTGGTGGTCAAATGGAGCCTCAACATCTAGGACCAGTGTGGAGTCCGGGAGATGGAAGTGGGCTGTCAGCTGAAAGTTAAAATAGGTGCTTGTCTGAGTCTCATACAAGCCGAGAGACATGTTTGTGCTATAACACCAGGGCCTGTATTCACAAAGAGTGCAGATCTAGGATCAGTTCTTCCTTTAAAACCATAAGGAACACTTGCATTTCACTGCACCTGCAATAACATCTGCTAAATATGTGTATCAATACAATTTGATTTCATTTTGATTTGAATAAGGGGGACCTGATCCTAGATCAGTACTCTACGCTTTGTGAATTTGTGCCCTGATTATCCGGCTACACTTGAATTCATAGGCAACTAGAACCTCAAATATGATACCCTTAATCCTCTGCTGTCCCAAGGTATATCTGCTGGGAAGCTCTCCAAGGTGATCGTAGGAGACGAGATCAGTCAGTACTTTGTGGTGATTGGCCTAACGCCTGGGAACTATGTGAGATGTGAGAGGGACGACATTGCCATTGACCCCATAGAGAACGAGAGAGCCGTGAAGGTGTGTGTGTGTGGGGGGTGGGGGGGGGGGGGGGGGGTGGATGGATGGATAGATAGATGGATACAGCTATGACAAATGCAGTTTCAAGTAGGCGGGTGGTTGCTAGATGACTGTATGTAAATAGTGTCATACAATGCAGGTGAGATACATCAAGCGAGAGCCCAGTTTTTCTGTTGAGAAGTACCAGGATTCAATAGGAATGTCTGTAGAGCATGAAAAAGTGACAAGAGGTACAGTAAAGAGACTAGCTAGATATCATAGATATCAGCCTGTGATATTTCTACTTGCACGGTTATGTTGTAACATCCTAACCAGTCCTTTTTTTGGTCTACAGAGTGTGTGAGGAGAGCATCTCGACTGATGCCAAACGCCGAGAAAACTTTACGGAAGTATTGAGAAAACTTTACGGAAGTATGTCATGAAAAACGGTTTTGCAGAACGTAAGAACCTACCTACCCTGTTTTTCAAAATCAGAATCATGTATGTTTGAATGTATAAATGTAGGCTCTGTTTTCATGTCCACACTACTACTTACCTAGAATTAAGAAATGCATTGAGCAAACATTCTAATAAGCATGCTAGTATGGTCACTGGAACGTTGGCATGGTTTTCTATTCTGACCTCTCCTCCCTCATTAGATGACGACTAGCCTCTGGGGTACTGTCTGAGATGCGCCCGGCCACCATAGTGTTTGTCAACATGCTGTTCAAGGGAGGAGAAAGTGACCAGGAGCAGTGTACGACCATCCACCATGCCATTGGCATCAGTCAGCAAATAGTCAAGCACCACAGGAGGGTCAACAAAGTGTTCATGTTTGACAAGGTCAGTTAGTGTTTTATTCAAGGTGGAATCCTGGAGGTTTATTCACTAGGAACCAATTGAAAGCAAACAGGATGAAACTGGGAGGGACTAACCTGAACTTGTACAATAAGAAACACTTTGTTGCAAACCGTTTTGGTACGGTGTGATCTAATGAATACACCCCAGCTGTTACGCTCGTCATGGGAAGGCATGGACCAAAATGCAGCATGGTAAGTGTTCATGATTCTTTATTACTCAAAAACACTCTAACAAAATAACAAAGTGAAAAACGAACAGTTCTGTAAGGCAAATAAACTATACAGAAAACAACTACCCACAAAACACAGGTGGGGAAAAGGCTACCTAAGTATGATTCGAAATCAGAGACAACGATAGACAGCTGCCTCTGATTGGGAACCACACTCGGCCAAAAACAAAGAAATAGAAAACATAGAAATGAAGAAACTAGAATGCCCACCCTAGTCACACCCTGTCCTTACCAAAATAGAGAATAAAAGCCTCTCTATGGCCAGGGCGTGACACCAGCAGTTCTCTGTTCCCGGTGGCAATGAGAAAAACAACAAACACAATTAACAAGAATCAGAAACAATGGGGGCACTCACCAAGACTTTCTTCTTCAGTCAAACCCACTGTATGTTTTTAAATAACAAGGAATTTGTTGCAGGGCTGTACTTTCCTCTGTCTGTTTGGGCTCCCTGGGGACAAGCGGGAGGATGAGAGTGCCCACGCCTTACATGACCTTTTCCAGAAAGAGATCCGCAACCTCAAGTAAGGCCCGTTTCAGCCTAATATTCTAGGACCACATGCCTTTACTTTTTATCAAGCTACAGATGTAGGATTTTAATTTGATCACCCTGTTGCAGGACATGTTAAACTTGTAGTGTATTTGAGGTATAAAAAGGCTTCTGTGTAATTTCCACTTAGAAATTTCAGACTTGATTTTCCCTTATGAAAAATGTATCAACTCCTACAAAAAATGTCTATGAATTACAATCCACATAATAATTCACATTTACTGTTACTACAGGACTATTTTCCTGCTCTAGCAAACTGGCTCAAATTAAGATCCTACAGCTGTATTACACTTGAGTGCAATATGTGGTATAGTTAGTTAACAAAAGGTCCAATGTTGTCCAACAGGACAGTCTCTGTTGGAGTAACCACAGGTCCAGTGTTCTGTGGTGTAGTAGGACATCCAGTGAGGCATGAATACACAGGTACAATCCACCTTGACATCCTCTTGGACTCTCAGGTGGAACTGTGCTTTGCCACTGCCACCTTACTATAACTTGTTGTAGCCCAATTTTATATTATTTTAACTCGCATACTATTATGTTCAGATTTTGTATACGTTTTACCAGTTTAACCTACGAACTTTGAACTCTACCACTTTGTCCTTCGCTGTTAGTGATTGGTCGAGACTTGCTACTACTCAAAACTGCCTTCGTTTTATTTTAACGAGCTGCCCAAGAAAGCCATGAAGGGAGTCAAGAACACCGGAGTCCTATATCAGTTCATGACCAATAAACATCAGATGATCTGATGTGACCAACATCATTTATAGTCCATTAACTCATGACTCATACTCACTTTCATATCGAGCACTGTACTATTGTCATGTTAGATAATTAAGTGCATTGTTGTGGATTTCTTGTATTGAAATGCTACATAGTGAGACAAATTGCAATTGTAACAAGAACATACATACTTATTAAACAAAATCTCATCTCCAGAACTATTGGTAAAGCACCTATGTCCGTTGAGAGAGAGGAGAGATATCCTCTTTTGGGTGAGTTTTCTCAAGTATTGATGATTATGAATGACATGCATTCATCGTGGAAGATCACATTGATTTGAATGATATGTTGCGCTCAAATGCTTCCTAGGCCGAGAGAAAGAAATTGAAGTGTACTCCAGCATGCTAAAGGGCTTCTTGGAGGCAACAACAATGTTTTGATCTACGAGGGGCCTATCGGCTATGGCAAGTGCCGCCTTCTGGCTGAGGTGGTATGCAGAACAGCAAAGGATGGAGTCAGGTCAGTGCAGAACTGTAAGAGCTAAGCCGAGCGAGAGAGTGTCTTCCTCACCAAGATCCTAGACTCAAAGATGAGGCAGAACGTCTGCCTTCTCAATGATATCCTGTTAGTCAAGGTAGGTGAGATCTCTGAATAGCACAGACAAGGAAAACTTTCACTCTGTGCCAGTTACTTCCTCAAACAGGTCCACCGCTGCAGGGACTGCGACATCGTCCAGTTCATCTTCGGCCACAAGGCGGCTATAGGGAACAACCTCATCGAGATCCAACCGAGTTTGCTCAACATCCAAGAGTCTGGGGAGGCCCTGTTCCTGGGCCAAAATACACTGGGGCTCCCCAAGGGTGAGTGATGAGCCCACTGACCTCTCCGCTAGAGAAGCACACGCAAGCTGAGAAACACACACAAACACTCCCTGAGAGACAAACACAAACACTCATGCTTGCCCAAACACTTCACACACACGCTCATGCAGATTGATAATAGTGACGCTCTAACCAACTGATCTAAGTAACCATTGAGGTTTGATTTGATGTGTGCTGTTGGCGTTGTTCTCCTCTCCACCTCTCCGAGTCTATTCAACTGAACCAGGTCAGCACTTTGCTTCCCAACAGATAAGGTTTTATACTCTACCCCTGGTCCCAGATCAGCTGGCCAGTAATACAAGTGGGCTGATTTCATAACAAATGTATTTGTGTGTTTGCGTGCCTCAGTGAGGAGGACGAGTTCTTGTTGAACTAGATTCTACGGTAGATGAGTACAACACCACAGTGGACAGAACCAGGAAGTGTATGTGTGCCCCATGGTGCGCCACTGCACGGGCGTGGGCGACGTGCTCAAAACCTTTTATTACCTGCTAGAGACAGCCGCAGCCTCGGCCTACCTCTCCAACAACCTCAAGGTGTGTGTGTCCTTTGTGGTGGCATATTTCTGCTTTACCAAATGAGGAGAGTTACAAACTACACACCAGTCAGAGTTATACTTAAACTACATCTTTAATAATAATAAGCTTTGCAATAGCCTTTTTGACTTTCAATGATGCGCTATCTCTAATGAACCATTGAAAAGTACCACCAGAAAAGTACAAAGATGTTTTATAGCCAAGATACACCCATCTCAACTTACACTGACGAACCACAGATATTAGGAACAGTTCACAAAGATTAAGATTTGTATGAAAGATATCTATAAAACATAGCAGACAGTTGCTGCTGTGTCAACAGTTCTCATTGTAAAGACCAATGTCTGGCCCTCCTACTCCAAACTGGAACCTGTCTCACCCTGGTACGGTATAGCACGATAACATTACCTCATGTTATCTGGAATGCTCCTAGGCTTTATTACCCAAAGACATCGTAAATCTCCTCTGTCAGTGCTATCTCATAGAGGCTCATCCTTAGTGGAACACACACAATAGTAAACAGAATACCATTCTGTCGAATAAAACAACCATTCTAATGCGATACAAGCATTATAATATAATCTTACAAGCATTATAACATAATCTTGCAATTTTCCACGACACCTTTGCACTTTTTTCTGATCTGTTCACGCTCATACAGAAGTACTCTCTCTCTCTCTCTCACAGGCCCTATCCTATTTTAACAAAGCCAAGATCATACAGGATAATCTGAAAATGGGCAAGCCAGCCTTTAAGACTCCCGACCCGAAAGTCAAAGTGAAAATCAACAACTTTGAGAGAGCCTGTGTTTTCCGTCTCAGAGGGGAGGTAAGAGTTCACTGAAATGTTATTTATAATCTAAAAGGATAATAATGATTTGCATTTATACAAAATAGCGCTTTTCTCAAACTGAAGTGTACCGTTTATTGTACATTTAGGTAATGTACAACACAGGCCAAATCGAGGAGGCTGAGAGCATGTTTGCTAGCGCCCTACGGCTCCTGAACAGACGTCTCCCTACGAACCGCGTGGCCATGTCCCTGAAGTATGTCTGTGAGAAGATGAAGAGTCTGCTACAGATCCAAGAACGTTGACAGCCCTGGTTGTGTTCTATGTTCAACATGCCCCTATAAAGATTACAGTTTTTTTCGATTGCTAAACGACAGTGGGCACAACTGGAGTCACATGTGCAAAACTCTAACTACAGTCTGCACTACCAACAGTCACCTGAGCTAAACAGTTCACATCACCTGCAAAACTCATTCCAAGCAACACAACTCTTAACACATGGCTCAAAACACGCTCAGTGCAGCCAAACACTATGCACAACCCTCACTGAGATAACACACACTGTCACTCAGAACACACTGAGAGTAAAAACACTAGCATCAAACACCAATACAGAAAATACAAACTTTTCATCTTTACAGTTTGAACAATTTCAGTGACTTCATACAAAGTAATATTTTCTTCAAAGAAAATAGTGACATTCTTTCACATGATTTATTAAATTTTTTAGAACATGACAATTCTTTAAGGTAAATGAAAATTAGCAGTTTGCTTCAATAGTCTGTAGTAATTTACGGAATTACAGTAATGAGAAAAAAAAGGTAGAAACTAAAAGTACATACTGTAATTCGAACAAATAATTGAGGGGCTAATCCTGCCTCACTCTAGCATCAGGCCACAGGTTTTCTTCAACATCACATCTAATGTTTTCTCTTGCCATGCACCTGGGGAAGAACCTTCTGGAGTGCCTTATCCATCCCTGGCAGTCCTCGGGACTCGTGTCCTCACATCCGGCACGCATGGCTTCCAAAAGAGACATTTGGTCATGTGGGTGGTGACCAAGCACTTTCCACCTCCAGGCAGAGAAAAACTCCTCTATTGGGTTGAGGAAGGGTGAATATGCAGGCAGGTACAAAACCATAAATCTGTGATGTGCTGCAAACCAATCTGTGACAGCTGCAGAGTGGTGAAAAGCATGGTTATCGCAAACTATGACAAAAACTTGGGGGTTTCTTACTGGCTCCCCCTGTTCTGCTGGCACTAGCTGAGCATAGAGGTGTTCTAGGAAAGCTATAAGCCTTTCTGTGTTGTATGGGCCAATGAGTGGTGTGTTGAGAAGCAAACCATCATTGGCCATTGCAGCACACATGGTGATATTTCCCCCCCTTTGGCCTGGAACCTCCACAGTGGCCCTTTGACCTGTAACATTCCTTCCTCTGCGCCGTGTTTTGGCAAGGTTAAATCCAGCTTCATCGATAAATACAAATGAATGTGGTCTTTCCAGTGCTTCCACCTCCATTACTCTCTGAAAAACAGTAAGTGCACAGTTTTACTGTAGAAATGCTAGTGTTTTTTTTTTACTGTAAATGTTTTGTATAGCTGTGTACGTAACCTCAGACGTCTTACCTGGACATATTGGTATCTTTGCTCTTTTACCCGTTCACTGTTTCTCTCGAACGGTACAGTGTATAACTGTTTCATTGTAACTTGGTGTTTCTTTAGGACTCGAGCAATAGTTGTTGTGCTGACAGAATTAACATTTTCAAATATATCATTATCAGCCAGCACTCTATCTTGAATCTCCCGCAGTTTTATTGCATTGTTGACAACAATGAGAGACCATGGTTCACGACATGGTCTATAAGTGTAGCCCTTATTTAATCTGAAATAACAGCTCTTTGTCTTCTTTGTCTTCCTCCACACATCCGCCCTCTCCCTGCCACCCTTCTCCCTCCACGAACCCATCTTCCTTGTTCCATTTCCAAAATGAGTCTTTCTGAGCTCTACCTATATATACTGTAATATGTGTGTGTGTTCACTAACAAGTCTAAAACAAGACACCTGCTTAGCCTTTCAGCTGAAATTGCAATCAGCAGTGTTTGAAAGGCTCAAGGCTGAAATCTATTCCGTTTTGAATGTGTGGTTCACAGTTTTGACAGCAGTGTGTTAGCATTTGAACAAAGTGCTGTAAATCCACAGTGTTGTGCAGGTTGTGGTTAAAGTCATGGGATAAGTGTGTAGAGTTTTGAAAACTGTGTTCAAGCAATGAAAAACGAACTAGAGTTTGGTCCGCATGAACTGTTGCTGTGCAGACTGTAGTTAGAGTTTTGCACATGTGACTCCAGTTGTGTCCACTGTCGTTTAGCAATCGAAAAAAACTGTAAACAAATTAATATATATAGATATTTTATATATTGCAAGCACTTTAATATCAACTATTTTCCATTTATTGACGACAAAACATACCACAACCGACAATTTCATCATTTATCTGCATTCAACAGTAAAAAGCTTTATAAAAATAAACTCTAGCACAGTGGTGATGGAGGCGCTCCACAAGCAATTGAATGGATCTTACAATCGTGTGCATGCGCCGCTTTTTAAAGGTTTTGTTGTTTAGGTGTTATTGTTGTTGTCATGTCCAAAGAGAGAAGAAGCTGTTTTTCCTCCACGAGCAGATCTGCTGTCTGTCGTACATGTGACAGATTGGCTGCATGAGGAGAGCATCGCTGGCCATCACTATGGAGATGAACTCAGCCCAGAAGAGTGCAGAGGAGAACAAGGTGCTTGTTTACTCTGCTTCTCTGTTTTTTACAGAAAAACAGGGAAAATGGGTTTGGTCGGTCAGTGGAAATCTCAAACACCGCAGAACAATGTTTTTGTTGTTGAGCGGATGGTCGGGGGACCGGAAACATACAGTAATTACAAATAATTTGTAGACTGAAAAATGACCCGGGAATTGAACCGACATTCCAAGCTCCATGCTCTACTAACTGAACTACAGAGGACCACTACCATAGGCTGGGTCTCATGGTGTGTGTTCCAGGCTTTGCCTTCCATCCGTTTGAGGAGTGCTACACCTTTGCGGAGGAGTCCCAGTCAGACCCTAACCTGGTGGCCGACAAGAGTCTAATGATGAACCTCTACTTTGCTCTGGCTCTGTGGTGAGTGGACTGATAGAAATGTTATGGATAGAGCCCACATGATTATTTTCTGTACATGCCAGAGAGGCATTTCTGTTCTACATAACATATTTCTAGCTGAACTTTCTACAATGTTGTGCATTTCAAAATGCAGCCCGAAGCTATACTCTAGTCCACCCTGCTCTGTGTGTGTGTGTGTGTGTGTGTGTGTGTGTCGTTCGGCCTAGGTATGCCCGTCTGTCTGAGTGGGAGAAGGCCTGTTTCTTCTACACCAAGGCCTGTGGAGTGACCCGACAGGTTCCCTCATCCATCCACGGCGTGGTCATGTTCCTGGAGTGTCGTGTGCTGCTGTTCAGAAAGGCCCTGGTGGAGCACAACCAACACATCAAAGCCATCTACCAGAGAACACAGAAGGTAGCCTAGCGGTTAAGAGCGTTGGGCCAAAAAACGAAAGGTTGCTGGTTTGAATCCCTGGGTCAACTAGTTGAAAAATCTGCCGATGTGCCCTTGATCAAAGCACTTAACACTAATCGCTCTGGTACATCCCAGTGGGTGCGGGTGAGATATGGGCTGACAACTCCAGCCTGTACCTCGCCCCAAAGGCAGAGGACACCCAGCTCCTCAAAGGCCAAGGATAGGGGCCCGGTTCCTTTGAGACTGTAGATGAGGCAAGTTATTGGAGCAGATTTAAAGGAGGTAATGTCATTGGCGATTTGGTTTCGAACTGTGATGTGTTAGCGGTTAATGAGTGTTGGTATCATTTCATCTCGAACAGAAGTGGATGGCCAAGATATGAACGTTCACCAAATGAAAGGATGCTTGAGTCACTTTATTGTTTCGTACATTTCTCTTTCTCTCGTATAACAAATCACATTTATAATAGAACAACAAATATCTGAATTGATCATTTTACACAGATGAGTCGATAAATTCTGAAACATAAACTTGTCTTCTCAGCTATCAATACTACATTTTAAGGCAGATTTCTACAAGTGGCCAAAATTTGATATTGACCCATTATTATTTCTTTAATAAGTAAAGTCCATCACAACACAGTACAATGGGAGAGACGTCGACAACATAAAAACCACAAGTTTTCACTTACCCCAATTCAAAGTTTTTAGAAACATATTAGTAACACTTTAAACATGAATAAAATATACTATGTATAGTACATCGTTAAGAGTCTTCACTTTATTACATTTTGCCCTTTCTCACAAAGCTATTATTGCATTTCTATCAATTAACCACAACAGCCTGTAGAAAGACACAGCTAAGTTTGATTCACCTCGGTGCAGGTGTTTAAATACAGTTACTGGTAGTTCAGAATCAGAACACAACATCACTTTGTAGGTGTCAAACAAACTGGAATGCACGAGAAGATATCACATAACGTACCGACAGGGTGACTGGAACAGTATGCCGGTAAAACACATTTGTATGCCCGTGGAACACACATGTACACGTACTGTGCCTTCAGAAAGTATTCACACCCCTTGACTTTTTCCACATTTTGTGTTACAAAGTGGGATTAAAATTGATTTAATTGTTAAAAAAAAAAAAAAAAATGGTCAAAGGGCTATGCAAAATACTCTGTCAAATTGGAATAAAATTCTAACATCTGTAAAAATTAAGAAAAAAAAACAGGAATATATCTTTATTAGATAAGTATTCGACTCCCTGAGTCAATACATTTGAGCTTTTCATTTGAATTCATTTGTTAATTTCAAAAAACATAATTCCACTTTGACATTATGGGGTATTGTGTGTAGGCCAGTGACCTTAAAAAAAAATGTTTATTCATATTGAATTCAGGCTGTAACAACAGAATGTGGGGAAAGTCAAGCGGTGTGAATACTTTCTGAAGACTCTGTATCTCTACACGGTCATCTAAAGACTTTCAGAGACAATTTGATCGTTAAAACCAGAGATCCTATAAATTACTACAAGATGTTCTTTGTTAGTCTATGGTTAAAACCCTATAGGAATCACATTCCCAATAGGTATAGAATGGCAGGGCTATGCTGCTATGCTAACTGGAATGTAATGGTCCCCAATGCCTGAAATATAACACTGACACTGTAATGGAGAAAAATACTATCAACAAATCTTCAGGAAAATGTCAGCGAAAATTTTACAAATGAGCTTTCAAAAAAAAAATGGTACATTTAACACTTTAATTTGATACATATACAGTATACTGTTTTCGTATCGTTAAGTGCACAGACCCGATAGTGATGTCAAATTACAAAACAAAACACACATTGCTTATTCCATGAAAAAGATTTTCATTGTATATTGTAATATATATATATTTTTTAAGGATTACTATGTTGAAAAAATAGAAAAAAAACATACAAAATACAAACGATTCCGTTAAAAAGTAAAGTTTCTTTAAAAACCATTTGGTTGACACAGATGTAGGATCTTAATTTGATCACCCTGTTGCAGAAATACTTGTAAAACATGTAGTGTATTTACGGTTTAAAAAGGCTTCTGAAGTTTTGTAATTTTCACCAAAAAATTTCAGACTTGATTTTACCTTATGAAAATATGTTCAGCCCTTACAAAAATGTCCATTAATTATAATCCACACATTTCATGTTACTTCAGGATTAATTTTCCTACTGTACAAAACTTTCTCAAATTAAGATCCTACATATGTAATAAATTGGCCCACGGGTAGATACACATAATAATATGAATTCCTTGCTTCCTCTGTTGCTGGTATCACCATACATTGACATACATAGAAAATAATCACAGTTAATGTTTGTTGGTTCCTCCATAGGGTAACACTGTTTCTAAAAGATTTACATGAGTTGCACACACACACACACACACACACAGTCTTACATGACGAGAACGCATGGTGCAGCACAGTTCAGAGGTGGTCGAGTGTGGCACGTCAGATGAGTTATTTTCCGCAGAGCGGTGACGAAGCCGGTATGGATCACAAACTCGTCTCCCTGTCCAACTTTGAGTCCTTCCTCTTATGTCCTCTCTCGCAACCGCTGGAAAATAAAAGGCTACGTGTCACAAACAGCATTAGAGGAGACACATTATGTATTGGAGCCCTGCATGGCAGAAGTGTCACGCAATCCATTGACTTGGGGTGATATTACCACGATGCATAACCACCCTAAACATGCAGTTGTCCAGAGGCAAACCACACCAGAGCATGCTGCGTGTGTGCGTGCAGTGCGTGCCTCCACCATACGCATGCATTCACATTCCCCAAACCAGTGAGCATGAAACATTCAAAACAAACAGACACCGTGGGACATTTGTTTACAACTGAGTGCCAGGTTTGAGTTGGTGTTTTTTTAACTTTGGATCTTTATGGGTCAAGAGATAACAGGTCGCTCCAGGGTACTTAAGACTGAAGTCCCACATTCAAACTACAGGCACGCGTGCACGACAAAAGACCATCACGTTCATATTGTCACCTCCACATCATACAAGATACGTAACACCATGCCACGGAGGATTGGGAGCCACTTGCCTTTGGGATAATGAGCTTCTGAGAGGTTAGGAAGGGGAGCTTATGATGGGAATGGAATGAGAAAGGATAGAAGTTAATGACCATCTATATCTCTACTGCGAAGGGCGGGACAAAATCCATCTTTTGATGTGTACATTAATATCCACATGAAATATGTTTTGCAGTATTCACACCATGAACAATTGGAAAACAGGAAAGTAGTTGATTGGACAGGTAAATGGCTTACGGCTAATATATAGGTCCAATAAATAGATTAAATGACATTTTTGGTGAAACGTTTATATTGATTGGTGGACATTCCAAACCTTTTGGAGCTTAGGTCCTTCTTGGCGCTGTCACTGGGACTAATACTGTTCCACACGTTCCCGAAGGAGCCTTTGGACATCTCGTCGGAAATGTTCACCGTCGCGGGATCGCTCCTACAGGACACAAAAAACCAAGGGTGCTCTGTCAGTCGCTGCATGTTCTCATGGTCAAGACATCCTCTGAAATGTGTTGATGATTATAGGCCCCGATCTTGAATTAGCTGTAATCGTGGTTTCTGTTGCTGCCACTAAAAAAAAGGTGTGGTTGTGCCGCGGTATTGGCAGAACAATTGACAAAACTCATGCGCAACATGGCCCTCTACAGTTAGTCACCAAAACCTGTACCAGGTTTTTTTTTAAACTAACCTTTTAGTGCCCACAGTCTCTGGATGTTTTGTTAGTTGGACTTACTTGTAATTTCCTTCCAGTGGCAAATTGACTATCCCCTCCTCCTCCTCCACTATAATACTGGGCTCCTCCTGGAGAGAAAGAAATGAAGAAAGTGACTGTTAAAATCACACACTATTGCACCACAAGCCCAGATGACTGATAGAGTCATAATGTGCCAACATATCTGTATGTCTTCAAGATGTTTAAGAGCGCCAAGTACTGTATACCTCTTCTTCTCCTTCCTCTAGTTTCTTCTTCTTCCACTCAGGCATCAGGTCGTCCAGCCAGCTCAGCTCCTTCTTGGTGAACATGAAGTCCAGAAGCTTACGGATGAACACCAGAGCCAACACCTAGAGAAGAGAAGCAATTCTCCTCACATTCTCCTCCCGTCAACTAAGTGTTGTGAATGACATCGACACGTGCTGTACCTACTGTACGTAAAGCTGAAGGTGAATACCGAATTAAATATAAAAGTTGAATAAATGCTAACTTACAGACATGACATCTCTCTCTCATGCACGCACACAGACCCCCCCCCCCCCCCCCCCCCCCAGCAACACGCCCACCCTACACACACACGTTACCATCATGGGGAAGACGATGGCATAATTTGAGGTCTTGATGACCCACAGCAGGACCAGGCAGCTGAGCTGGATGATGGTGAAGAGGTGGACCTTCCTCAGGGGGACGTGTCTCAGGTAGATGAAGTCTGGCTGGTGCTTGGCCGGCATGCCAAACAGCTTGAGACGGTCAAAGAACTGGATACCTCTCAGTGAGGACGCTCCCATGTACAAGAACACTCCATACAGTACGGGCATGGGGATAAACTGGAAAGAGACAGGCAGCGCTCCATTTAGTCTTCAACAGTTATGTATGCGTGGGACCATGCTCATGCACTTGTGTGCGTGACTGCTAAAGTGTTAGTGTGTGTGTTGTAATTGATCTCGTGTAGATCTGAGGTCTTGACCTCGGACCTCCCTCACCTTGAGGACAGAGGTCATGAAGACGGAGCAGCCCATGAGCAGGAAGATCATGAGGCCGGTGAAGCGCTGCTCTCTGATCCCCAGGAACTTGGGCTGTTCCCCGGGGGCCGAGCACTCTGACTCCAGCTTCAGGCTGTTGACGTGGGAGATGGAGAGCACGGTGGCCGCCACGAACCAGGGCAGGCCCATCACAGAACACACCCCTAGCATCACCCCCACCACAAACAGGTCCAGGTGGTAGCCACAGCCCTTCTGTTGATGGGAACCAGAGATATGGGGTTATGGCATCCACACAGCAGAGATGCAGGCAGTATACATAGTCTACAATACATGAACAATAAGGAGATATACTGTTCAGATCTTTGGTTATGGAGAAATGAGGAACAGTATGCAAAGCTTTAGTTTACCATGGCAGCCATAGCAAAATGGGACAGAAATTAAACATTCCCCAAAACATGTTTGGTCAAAACCCAAAAATAGAAATCAGCTTTTAGGGCTTTGACTGTTAATTATATTGTAATAATGATCTGTTACATTTTCAATTTCACACTTTAGCTGTGATCATTTCTTTTTACCATCATACAGCACTAAAAGCTGACAGTAGAATGGCTTGAATTGGCAGCCATCACCTTCAGTTTGTGCTCCTTCCTGTTGATGATAACAGCCGTGATCTGTTGGTCCATGAAGATGAGGATGGTGCAGAGCAGCGCAGGGAGGACTGCGATTATGGTGGTCCACCACGGGTTGCGTCCTATTGGGTTCACGATCCAACCACGGTCGTCTCTGGTTGGCTGTGGGAGGGAGTGAACATGATCATGATCCGTGTGTGTGTGCGCACGTGTGTGTGTGTGTGTGTGTGTACACACCTTGAACTTGTCGGGGACCTGCAGTTTGGGTGAGGGGATTCCTAGGGCGTAGTCCACTAAGACCATGGTGAGGATGGTGATGAAAACAGCAAAGTCACTGATCTGGGCCCTCACCTGAAGAGCAAGAGGAACTCACAGTCAATCTAGGAACTGAGCTTATGGCGAATCTCTGAGTGCTCAGTGTCATTTGAATACAAGTGAAGGGTCTGCACCATCTTCACTTGTCTGCTTGGCGGCACGGTGTCTCACATCCATCTTGTTCAGGTCGTTGTTGTAAAAGACAATGTGTTCTCAATGACTTACCTGGTTAAATAAAGGCAATTCATCCTAATAATAATAAAGTGCAATAAGTGTAGGATCTCAGATGCCACAAGGGGGCATCAGTATACCGGAAAATCCATTCTTACTCCTGCAGCACACAACAGCACTCATTGCCATATGATTGAAACAGAATGGGTAGATGATCATATTTTTTCACACAATGAGGCACCTGTAGGCGGTTGAACACTGATACATCCACCAAAGTCTGAGCGATTAAGGGACAAGCATCAATCAATCAAATATCATTGAAATCCCTGCACATGTGGCTACCGGTCCACATTCCTTGCACTCAGGAAACCTGAGGTGTAGATGGACGTGCCTTGGTGGGGAAGTAGCGGCTGGTCTTGAACTCCTTGAGGAAAGCGGACATGAAGACAGTGGAGAAGAAGAGGACCACGGACCAGAAGAGGACGTCAGGAATGTAGGGTCCGTGGGGGCCACAGGCGCTGCCCTCAAACTCCCCCCGGAACACATAGCACTCCTACAACAGGAAGATACAGAGAGAGACCTGAGTGGAACCCCATACCCTATATATTTCCTATGAAGTTAAACAGGATAGACTGGCCATCTTGCCTACTACATACTAAAGCTACCTACTGTATACTAACAGTACTACATACGATTTAGAACGTGCTGTTTAGTAAAAATCTAGGCTATTCAGTAGGCAACAAATATCAACATACTACTCATCCATACTGAGAAGGCGTCATCTAATGCACAATCACACTTGTTCCCCACTATTTGTTTATGTTTGAATTATTTGTTTGAAGAGCGCCTATTCTGATTATCAGCTGTTGTCAAACACACGTGGGTGTGAAAAGACGATTATCTTCCTCAATAGTGTTGCAGCAAATTCTGTGCACCGAACAGAGTATGACATCCTGGCATTTAAAGCATACACATTTTTTTTGTTGTTACATTTCACATACAATAAAACTTTATTTTTTGGCATACCCAAAAAGCCTACTATTTAGAAAGCAAGTATGGGTATTTGGACACAGCCACTGTAAGGCATGAGTTACCTAGATAGGAAAGATAATAAGACCCAGTCGAAGTTAGCCTGGTCCCAGATCTGTTTGCAGATCGCCAACTCTTACTGTATGGTTGCCACAACCATAGGCTTCACACACTTAACAGATCTGGAACCAGGCTATTTGAAAATTGGCACACTCAATGTTAGGTCAAATGTCTGTACATGTAATCTGTGGTACACTACCACTGACATTTCATAGGCTCCACTATAAATATATTTCATGTCCTCTATGCACTGATTTGGACAGAATCAAAGGGCATGAGTGACTGGCCAATGCTGAACCATGTCTGTGTGAACCCAGTCATTCATACATGCACGCATGCACTTTGGATTGCAGTCACATAGTGTGAGTGTGTGTGTTCGTGCGTGCATGTGTGTGTGCATGTGTGCATATGCGTGACTGGCTTCATGCAGGTGTGCATACATTATGTGCATGCATCTGTGTGTGTGTGTGTGTGTGCATACGTGGGAGTGAGATTGACACACTGAGCCTTCAGAAGTGTGACAGAGTCACAGTGAATACTAAAAGAACACTCTATGGTGACTGTGCGTGGTTAAATCCTGTTGAATTCCTGCCTGCATGTCTTTAATCCTGTCACACTGTTCTGTTCCCTCTGGGGAAACACATTGTACCACCAAGAGACAATGTCTATCCCTATAGCCTCACAGCCCTCTCCAGGGGGTGGCTATTTCACCATGAAAAACACACTATATTTATACAATATAATATTTGTCGCAATTTGCTGATGAGCGATATTTTAGAAGTAATCGAGTAAGGAGTGTTAGTTACATTGTTTTATTTATGTTACCTTTATTTAACTAGGCAAGTCAGTTAAGAACAAATTCTTATGTACAATGACGGCCTACCGAAAGGCAAAAGGCCTCCTGCGGGGACAGGGGGCTGGGATTAAAAATAAAACATTTAATAAAGATATAGGACAAAACACACTCAGAGAAAAACACAAAACACACACAAGAGAAACACCACAACACTGCATAGAGACCTAGGTCAACAACATAGCATGGCAGCAACACATGGCAACACAGCATGGTAGCAACACAACACGACGACAACATGGTAGCAACACAGCATGGTACAAACATTAATGGGCACAGACAACAGCACAAAGGGCAAGAAGGTAGAGACAACAATCATGTCTCAATTTTACTTCAGGGGGTGGTTATTGGTCAATAGTACCCCGTAGTGCCTGACCCTGCACTATAATACTACTGACCTCTAGATGTTCATGTGATGATTGCACAGTGCGGCTGGTGCTCCGCTACAGAAGGAGGTAGTCCTTACAGAGCATGGCTTCATCCCCCTGAACCCAAGATCAGGGCTTTTAGGCTTCAAACCCCTCTTTACCTTGACCTCCATGCTGGTCCAGTTGACCTCTGATGCAGTGATGTTCCTGTCCTCCCAGTACCTCAGAGTGGAGTTGCTGGGATCCTTTGGCTCCACACACGCACACCTGCCAGAGCACAACACACATATGCATAGGTACACACACACACACACACAAGCCCGCAGACACACACATGCACAAGTACACACACACGTGCACAAGTAAACACACACACACACACTCGTCATGTTCCAGCCTTAGTCTAAACATGTCAACACATCTGTGTCCTCTACTATTTGAGTTGTTCCACCTCAAAAAAGCACAAGAAAGAGGATTTGGATTGTTCTGAAATCCTTTCTGTAGTTAGAAACGGATAAGATTAGTGTTCCTGAAATATTATTTTGTTGAAATATAATTCGATTTCTGAGAAATTAAAGGATTGCACCCAAATTGGCCATTTTAATTTTTATGATTTATATGAGCAAAAGCAATTGGTTGTCTACCTAAAGTAGCAAAGAAAATGTTGTGATCCATTTAATAAACACAAGAGACCAGTAAAATGGATAAAAGGGTGTGGTGTCAGTAGCAGGAACAGCTCCATCTAGTGGGCAACATTTGGTCCCTTCACACTAATTTATGATACAGAATAGAAGTGACTTCAATGGCTAATTTCTCTGAACGGGGGGGGGGGGAAACATCACCAGATTCACAGGGAATATATTACAAAAGACGAAGAAGCAATACTCCAAGCAGCAGCTCCGTACTACGTGCCAGACATAGAGAACTGATACTGTATACTGGTTGTTGGGGTGGGTTTGGTGTGAGATGTAGGGGTTCAGTGGGTGGCTTTCATTGGATTCCTCAAGTCTTACTCATTGTTATGAAGAATTATGGTCCAAATCGGATGTTAGTTCCTATATTTGTTTAAGATTATATGAATCCTATAAATTAAAACAGCCAATTTGTGTGACATCAATTTAATTTCTCAGAGATCAAATTATATTTCAACAAAATAATGTTTCAGGAATCCTAATCTTATCTGTTTCTAACTACAGAAGCAATTTCAGAGCAACCTGACATGGCTTGACGAAATGTCATGGAATGACCCATAAGGATTCATCTCGATGACTTCACCAATGTATGGAAAACATTAACTTGACCGTACATTACATTGACTTGGAACGATTACATAATGTATTCATGTACGTCCCTGGGTTTACACATGGGATTATTCAGCATACTGCAATAATCTTGGAGCATTACCGAAAAACTGGATAAACTGCCCATGTTGCCCATCTGTGCTTTGATGATGTAGCTAGCTAACACTAAAACTATGTGTACAGCACTCTGGTATACTGTCTGTGTTGTGGCCCCAAAAAACTGTTTTCCACCTGCAGTATTGTAAGTGGAGTACTACTTACATTTAAGAATGCTACTTAAACAAAGAGGTCAAATTTACTCCTATCACTACTAGTTCCACTGAAGAGTAGCGGTAGTTAGTGGAGTACTGGTTCCATTAATGAGTACACTCTTAGAAAAAAGGGTTTCAAAAGGGTTCTTTGGCTGTCCCCATTTGAGACCAGAACACAGACAGTATACCAGAGTCCTGTACACATCGTTTTAGTGTTAGCTAGCTACATCATCAAAGCACTCTGTGGGAAGGGTTATACATGGAACCCAAAATAGTTCTAGCTGGAAACAACAGGGTTCAACCTGGAACCAAAAAGGGTTCTTCAATAGGTTCTTTGGGGACACCCGAAGAACCCTTTTAGGTTCTAGATAGCACCTTTTTTTCTAAGAGTATACTACAGGTTAAGATTACTAGTTTAATTTATTGGCAGTTAAAGGAGTACTACTTCCCCCTATGAGTACTACAGTTAAGTTTACTAGTTGCACTTAAAAGTACTGGTAGTTAGAGGAATAACAGTTCCACTTATGACTATTTGATCCACTTACGAGTATTAGTTCCACTAACTAATACTATTTCCATGACTTACGAGTACTGGGTGAGTTTCTGCAGGTTGTTGTTCATGTTGATGGGGTAGTGTTCCCCCAGGTGGATGAGTTTCTCCAGGGCCTCGTAGATGAAGATGATGCAGATGAGAGAGGCGAAGGCCTCCTCTGTGAAGCGGGTGATGTAACAGACCAGGGAGCTAGCGTCTGTAGCCACCAGGACCAGGCAGAGGAACGCCGTCCACAGGCCGATACAGGCCCTCAGGGAGAGGTAGGACAGGTCATAGTCCCTGTGGACAAAAACACACACACACACACACGCATGCGCACACACACAATAAGTGACTGCGATGCTAAGTGCGAGCGTGCATGAATGACTTGTTTCAGAGAGACATGATTCAGCATGAGCCAGTCACTCATGCACGCACTTTGATTCTGTCCAAATCTTTGCATAGTGGAAATGGAGTCACTAACATTAAATATATTTATAGTGGAGCCGTCAATATGTCAGTGGTACAGTACCACAGACATTGTACTTAACATTATCTGACAATACATTTCCAATTAGCCTGGTCACAGATCTGTTCGCATATACAGTATACAGTTGAAGTCAGAAGTTGACATACACTTAAGCCAAATAGATTTAAACTCAGTTTTTCACAATTCCTGACATTGAATCAGAGTAAAATTCCCTGTGTTAGGTCAGTTAAGATCATTACCTATTTGAGTATTTGATAGCATTGCCTTTAAATCATTTAACTTGGGTCAAATGTTTTAGGTAGCCTTCCACAAGCTTCCCACAATAAGTTGGGTGAATTTTGGCCCATTCCTCCTGACAGAGCTGGTGTAACTGAGTCAGGAGTCTAGGCCTCCTTGCTCACACACGCTTTTTCAGTTCTGTCCAAAAAAATTATATAGGACTGAGAACAGGGCTTTCTGATGGTCCCTCCAATACCTTGACTTTGTTGTCCTTAAGCCATTTTGCCACAACTTTGGAAGTATGCTTGGGGTCATTGTCCATTTGGAAGACCCATTTGCGACCAAGCTTTAACGTCCTGATTTATGTCTTGAGATGTTGCTTCAATATATCCACATAATTTTCCTTCCTCATGAAGCCATCTATTTTGTGAAGTGTACCAGTCCCTCCTGCAGCAGAGCACCCCCACAACATGATGATGCCACCCCCGTGCTTCACAGTTGGGATAGTGTTCTTCGGCTTGTAAGCCTCCCACTTTTTCCTCCAAACATAACAATGGTCATTATGGCCAAACAGTTCCATTTTCGTTTCATCAGACCAGAGGACATTTCTACAAAAAGTATGACATTTGTCCCCATGTGCAGTTGAAAACCGTATTCTGGCTTTTTTTATGGCGGTTTTGGAGCAGTGGCTTCTTCCTTGCTGAGCGGCGTTTCAGGTTAGGTCGATATAGGACTCGTTTTACTGTGGATATAGATACTTTTGTGCCTGTTTCCTCCAGCATCTTCACAAGGTCCTTTGCTGTTGTTCTGGGATTGATTTGCACTTTTCGCACCAAAGAACGTTCATGTCTAGGAAACAGAACGCGTCTCCTTCCTGAGCGGTATGATGGCTGCGTGGCCCCAGGGTGTTTATACTTGCATACTATTGTTTGTACAGATGAACGTGGTACCTTCAGGCGTTTGGAAATTGCTCCCAAGGATGAACCAGACTTGTGGAGGTCTACAATTGTTTTTCTGAGGTCTTGGCTGATTTCTTTTGATTTTCCCATGATGTCAAGCAAAGAGGCACTGAGTTTGAAGGTAGGCCTTGAAATACCTCCACAGGTACACCTCCAATTGACTCAAATTATGTCAATTAGCCTATCAGAAGCTTCTAAAGCCATGACATCATTTTCTGGAATTTTCCAAGATGTTTAAAGGCACAGTCAAATTAGTGTACGTAAACTTCTGACCCACTGGAATTGTGATACAGTGAATTATAAGTGAAATAATCTGTCTGTAAACAATTGTTCTTAAAATGAGTTGTGTCATGCACAAAGTAGATGTCCTAACCGACTTGCCAAAACTATAGTTTGTTTTCAAGAAATTTGTGGAGTGGTTGAAAAACGAGTTTTAATGACTCCAACCTAAGTGTAAGTAAACCTCCGACTTCAACTGTAGCCATGGTTATAGTCCCTGTGGACACACATACACGTGTAACTGGTGGGATGCGAACCCTCATCTCCCACTCGGAAGACCAACGTATTAACTATTAGACCAAAATGACATTTCTTCTTGGGCCGAGGTTGTCACCGATTTTCACACGAGCGACACACACACGGACACACACGGACACACACAGACAGCCTTAGAAAAACCTATATACTTAAAGTCTTCCTGAATGCCAGGAACAATGTACTGTAGCCATGTCACAGTGATGAGAGCACCTAAGACAACGTGACAACGTATCTGAAGTGGGGCAAACTCACTTGCAGAATTTGAAGAGAATCTTCTCAAACACTAGAACAGGGCCTGTGCTGCCTAGGATGGTGAGAGGCTGCCCAGCGAACAGGGAGTAGGCTATCCCCGTCATGGAGGCTCCGAACAGGGACTCAATTGCACTCTGGCCAAAAGGGGAAGTGACAGTAATGGGTTAATGGACGGCAAGTTACATAGCGCTTTCATAATAACTACACTGTCTGTGCAGTCTTTATTTGTTGAAGATGGTTATCTACTAGGGGATACGGCAACCAAAACCTAGCTATTCGTTTAGTTCTGCTTCATCGGGACACCATCGTTGCTTACCTAACGTGTGAATATAAAAGTGCTTTATTGTTGTGCATAACTCCATCAGAAATCCCGACGAACACATGAAGTAAGGCCTTCAGAAAGCCAGACTGTTCTCCTGCCGTTCGTGACAACATGTTGTTAACGCAGCAAAGCCAACGCGTGTCATGTGGTATGAGCGGTGTGTCTTACTATGCGTCCCTCGGTGGCTTCCCCCAGCAGTCCGCCGAAGGTGATGACAGGAGACATGCAGGCACAGTAGAGGAAAAGGAAGGAGGCCAGACACTGCAGGCTCAAAGCGTCCGTGTAGTCAGACAGGTAGTGGGGCGCCTTGCGCTTGATGTCCATGAAGAACCCTCCAAAGAACCTGGAAATCACACACACATTAGCGCATGTACACGAGCACACACACACACACCACCTTAGTGAACCAACATCAATTACCATATGAAGTAAAAGGAGTCAAATGTGTTCCCTTTCATTTTTCAGTTTCAAGTAAAAAGTATGCACCATAGTGTGTTTTTAAATGTTTTTTCTTCCCCCCACAGGCCACACACAAGGAGGCGAGAGGAAACATTCTGATGGTAGAGGAAGCACATGGCGACCTAGCCAGAGGCGGTTGCCGGGGTAACGGGGGGGGGGGGGGGGGCGTGACTTTGAGTGGTTTTTCAACCGTGCGGGGATGGATGCTACGCTGTGGCCCTCCGGGAGATCATGGCTCATAGCAGAACTGGGCTGCAGGCCAATCTACTTTACACGTCAGGATGAGTTCCTCAGAGACCTACTGTAGCAGGGAGCATCCCTTACAACTACATCACTTCAAAACCCACGACATACAGTATCCACTTACTACAGCTGCACATAGCCTACTGCCTCACTCTAAATATACTGTATCACACTACTGCAGCTTCCTCCTCGCTCTAGATACACTCTACTACACTACTGTAGATACCCAAAACACATGACACCTACAATAACGTATTGTTAATAAAGTTGTAACACTGTATTGTGAGTGTCCATTAGTACTTATAAGCTACTGCTAATAAGATACTAATAATTCATGAATTCATATACATTATTTTGCATTGTCAAGTATTTATTAGGCATTTTAAGAGATTAGGTAACACTTTATTTACAGGATCAAAATGCTTATGAGCGAATGCTGTAGGCTATTAACTATTGAACTAATTATCGCCTATAAAACAGATTCAGGTCAGCACTTAGTTACTGCACACTTAGTGCTCATATTATAAGTGTACATGATTACGTGACGAACTAAAAATAGCTTAATAAAAGATTCAAATCGGCCCTTAGTTAACGTACACACAGTTGGTGCATTATATGTGGACATCAAATTGTACAATAAAGTGTTACCAAAATAGCTAGAGTGTTTTCCCCAGTGTTGTCGAGGCACATTTTAAGAAGTGACGCTGGTCTTATGTAGGAAAGTACGCATGGATGATTCCAAATGCATATATCACACTGAATCAATCACAGCTCTTTTTGTGAACACAGAGCTTGAGGAACGAGAGAGACCCATAAGGATGTGTTTTTTAAAGGATGGCTAGATGTACTGCTGGGGACAGGGAGAGCCGGAGAGGAGATAAACAGGGGACTGAAAGACAAAGAGGACCTTAGATGGTCCACAGTGGTGTAGATCACACTCACAGTGCTGGCCAGCCTAATCTCAGCCCAAACACACACACCACTTCCCTTCAACTCACAACCACCACACACACACACACACACACTCAAACCTACCTTCCTGTGCGCTGTAGCTCTGGGCCTCCATGGCCACCAGGTTCCTCTGCTTCTCCCAGATCTCCATTGGGTAGAGGAGGGACCTTGCGCTTTTCCTGTGTGGTAAAGAATAGAGGTCAGAGGTCAGATGGAAAATAAATATTTATTTGCCAAAAATAGCTATATCATTTATTTTCAGTGCATCTCCGCTAGTAGGGATTGTCCTAAAATAGCCTGTCAGGAAAAACATTCCTTCCAACAACACGGGATTGCTTTTTTAAGGACAAGCAGTCTGGCACGTACCAAAAACAGCTGATGATAGAAAAACAAAACAAATTGATTCAGAAGGGATTTAGAGCATGTCCTTGGGGTACACCAGCAGTTAAATCCGAGTAAAATTCCGATTGGGTTTAGCCAGTGAGGCAGTCGGAAGCAAACTAAGAGATGATGGCATAGGGTCAGAGTCAACTATATATGCATCTCAAAACAAGTCTCTGGTTAGGGGTGATGGCATAGACACCACCAGGAAGAGGCTCACCTGAGAGGGCACATTTTTGGGCGGCTCTATCCTGATGGAGGGGTCCCACTCCCCAGGTGGCAACACAGTGACCTGGTCCAGGAACTCATCGATGCCGGCCACCAGGTCGTTCCTGTCCTTGGCTTTATACGCCACGTCATGGAACACCTGGGAGGTTGGCAGAGAGGGAATGGGGTTAACCTGTATGTGTCATAAACTTGGCTAACATAACCAAAGGCCACGCAGGGAAAAGCACACACAGGACTACTGCAACGTGGCTACATACCTCGTCTGTCATCAGAGTTGCGATGGATCGGCCAATCTCATGGTACTGTGGTCCTTTTCCCAGAGGCCCCAGCAGAATGAACAGGAACCTGAGGGAGAACAGAGGTTTTAACCATGTTTTTTTTTAACCTTAAATAGAGTGCATCCACTCAGGAACTTACCCAATGCAAAAACACCTATCCCACTTCAGTTACAAACACATACAATTCATAGTATTAACCGTAATCATCATTAACAACAATATTATAATAAAATGAAAGTGTGCGTGTCTGACCTGGTGGTGATGGGGACCTCAGCCAGGCCGTTGAGCAGCACGGCGGGACACAGACGGACAAAGGCCACCACGGGCTGCTCCAAGAACTCTAGCTCCCCCACCAGGACATTGGATGCCTCTGCACCGGGTGGAATCTTCTTCATGAAGTGGAGGTCAATCTACAGACATTAATCCTATTTAGCTAATAGGAGATAGGAAAATATGCTAAATAGGGTCGACTGAAATGAGGGCCAAGGGATCATGGATAGGCCCACTGAGAAATCTGTCATAAATAGGCTACAGATGTCTGGCTAGATACTGGGTTGTGACTAGAATCCGTGGGTTTATTATTCATTGAGCTACAGACAAAGGGCTAAACGCTTTGAGTGGGTCACACAACATAGAAAATGCACTGGTCTAAAACATACTAACTGGTGGTTAACATAGTCACAGTAATGTAGCTACTTGCTAATGTACTGCATGTCGATAAAAAAGTTGAATAGTGCTTAGTAGAAACTTTTGGGTAACCTGGTAGCCTGGTAGCCAACCTTAGTATGACGACAACCATAGAACATACAAATAATGGTGCGACCAGGCTAGACCTTGCTGAAGTCCACATGGCTGTTCTCCCGGCTGACATGTTCCTTGCCCTCTGTGGTGGCTGGCTGGGACTGGGGAGAGACAGTCTGACCTGGGAGACATCAGGACGGGAGAGAGCCAGACTGTTAGTCACTCTCACTGGACAACATACTGCACTATATTCAGATTAAGACTTTTAGTGTAACACTATAATCTAGATGAAATTCATCAATTCATTAATCCTACCTAGATTAAAGAAGGAATGAGGCCTTGACGATTGTCTTTGTGATCAAAACGTTGCACTTCCTAAGTTGAATTTGCAAGTAGTACTATTTTACTTTGAAGGTTTGGTACTGCCCAACAGATTAGAGAAAACACAGGGAGATTATGCTATGGTGCACTGGAGGCAATGAAGTGGTTATGACTGGTTTCTGTGTTTGCAACATCTAAATGAGTTCCATTTGAGAACGGCCCAGTGTTAGTCTCAGACTAGACTATAGGGGTCCTGGCTAGTTGCCTGTATAGATCTCCTCATCGGAGTCCATTATTGGGATAGGGCAGTAACCCTGGCCAACAGCCTGTTGGAAGCCAAAGCGAATGGAGCTCCGCTTAGCTCTGCAAGGCAGGGATTGGCTGTCTGGATCTGAGGGGAGGCACGGCAGGAGTGCTTTGGGGCTTACAGATGGGGAAGGGGTGATGGTGGAGGTGGACACACATGGAGGGCAGCACACACACAGAGGCCATGGCCTGCAGGAGAAGGTCTGTCTGAAGGCTTGTCTGCATGTGTTTGTGTCAGTCTTGGGGGGTGCCTTCGTCTTAAAGGTGCAAAAAAAGGGGGGGGGGGGCCTGTCGACTGGATATGTAAACGAACACACACACATGCACACAGACACAAGCAGACGTGTATATATACAGTGCCTTGCGAAAGTATTCGGCCCCCTTGAACTTTGCGACCTTTTGCCACATTTCAGGCTTCAAACATAAAGATATAAAACTGTATTTTTTTGTGAAGAATCAACAACAAGTGGGACACAATCATGAAGTGGACCGACATTTATTGGATATTTCAAACTTTTTTAACAAATCAAAAACTGAAAAATTGGGCGTGCAAAATTTTTCAGCCCCCTTAAGTTAATACTTTGTAGCGCCACCTTTTGCTGCGATTGCAGCTGTAAGTCGCTTGGGGTATGTCTCTATCAGTTTTGCACATCGAGAGACTGATTTTTTTTCCCATTCCTCCTTGCAAAACAGCTCGAGCTCAGTGAAGGTTGGATGGAGAGCATTTGTGAACAGCAGTTTTCAGTTCTTTCCACAGATTCTCGATTGGATTCAGGTCTGGACTTTGACTTGGCCATTCTAACACCTGTATATGTTTATTTTTGAACCATTCCATTGTAGATTTTGCTTTATGTTTTGGATCATTGTCTTGTTGGAAGACAAATCTCCGTCCCAGTCTCAGGTCTTTTGCAGACTCCATCAGGTTTTCTTCCAGAATGGTCCTGTATTTGGCTCCATCCATCTTCCCATCAATTTTAACCATCTTCCCTGTCCCTGCTGAAGAAAAGCAGGCCCAAACCATGATGCTGCCACCACCATGTTTGACAGTGGGGATGGTGTGTTCAGGGTGAGGAGCTGTGTTGCTTTTACGCCAAACATAACGTTTTGCATTGTTGCCAAAAAGTTCAATTTTGGTTTCATCTGACCAGAGCACCTTCTTCCACATGTTTGGTGTGTCTCCCAGGTGGCTTGTGGCAAACTTTAAACTACACTTTTTATGGATATCTTTAAGAAATGGCTTTCTTCTTGCCACTCTTCCATAAAGGCCAGATTTGTGCAATATACGACTGATTGTTGTCCTATGGACAGAGTCTCCCACCTCAGCTGTAGATCTCTGCAGTTCATCCAGAGTGATCATGGGCCTCTTGGCTGCATCTCTGATCAGTCTTCTCCTTGTATGAGCTGAACGTTTAGAGGGACGGCCAGGTCTTGGTAGATTTGCAGTGGTCTGATACTCCTTCCATTTCAATATTATCGCTTGCACAGTGCTCCTTGGGATGTTTAAAGCTTGGGAAATCTTTTTGTATCCAAATCCGGCTTTAAACTTCTTCACGACAGTATCTCGGACCTGACTGGTGTGTTCCTTGTTCTTCATGATGCTCTCTGCGCTTTTGACGGACCTCTGAGACTATCACAGTGCAGGTGCATTTATACGGAGACTTGATTACACACAGGTGGATTGTATTTATCATCATTAGTCATTTAGGTCAACATTGGATCATTCAGAGATCCTCACTGAACTTCTGGAGAGAGTTTGCTGCACTGAAAGTAAAGGGGCTGAATAATTTAGCACACCCAATTTCTCAGTTTTTGATTTGTTAAAAAAGTTAGAAATATCCAATAAATGTCGTTCCACTTCATGATTGTGTCCCACTTGTTGTTGATTCTTCACAAAAAAATACAGTTTTATATCTTTATGTTTGAAGCTTGAAATGTGGCAAAAGGTCGCAAAGTTCAAGGGGGCCGAATACTTTCGCAAGGCACTGTATATATACATACAGTATATCACCAAAGTGAGTACACCCCTCACATTTTTGTAAATATTTGAGTATATCTTTTCATGGGACAACACTGAAGAACTGAAACTTTGCTACAATGTAAAGTAGTGAGTGTACAGCTTGTATAACAGTGTAAATTTGCTGTCCCCTCAAAATAACTCAACACACAGCCATTAATGTCTAAACCGCTGGCAACAAAAGTGAGTACACCCCAAAGTGAAAATGTCCAAATTGGGCCCAAAGTGTCAATATTTTGTGTGGCCACCATCATTTTCCCGCACTGCCTTAACCCTCTTGGGCATGGAGTTCATCAGAGCTTCACAGGTTGCCACTGGAGTCCTCTTCCACTCACGGACGACATCACAGAGCTGGTGGATGTTAGAAACCTTGCACTCCTCCACCTTCCGTTTGAGGATGGCCCACAAATGCTCAATAGGGTTTAGGTCTGGAGGCATGCTTGGCCAGTCCATTACCTTTATCCTCAGCTTCTTTAGCAAGACAGTGGTCGTCTTGGAGGTGCGTTTGGGGTCGTTATCATGTTGGAATACTGCCCTGCGGCCCAGTCTCCGAAAGGAGGGGATCATGCTCTGCTTCAGTATGTCACAGTACATGTTGGCATTCATGGTTCCCTCAATGAACTGTAGCTCCCCAGTGCCGGCAGCACTCATGCAGCCCCAGACCATGACACTCCCACCACCATGCTTGACTGTAGGCAAGACACACTTGTCTTTGTACTCCTCACCTGGTTGCCGCCACACACGCTTGACACCATCTGAACCAAATAAGTTTATCTTGGTCTCATCAGACCACAGGACATGGTTCCAGTAATCCATGTTCTTAGTCTGCTTGTCTTCAGCAAACTGTTTGCGGGCTTTCTTGTGCATCATCTTTAGAAGAGGCTTCCTTCTGGGACGACAGCCATGCAGACCAACTTGATGCAGTGTACGGCGTATGGTCTGAGCATTGACAGGCTGACCCCCCACCCCTTCAACCTCTGCCGCAATGCTGGTAGCACTCATACGTCTATTTCCCAAAGACAACCTCTGGATATGACGCTGAGCACATGCACTCAACTTCTTTGGTCGACCATGGCGAGGCCTGTTCTGAATGGAACCTGTCCAGTTAAACCGCTGTATGGTCTTGGCCACCGTGCTGCAGCTCAGTTTCAGGGTCGTGGCAATCTTCTTATAGCCCAGGCCATCTTTATGTAGAGCAACAATTCTTTTTTTCAGATCCTCAGAGAGTTCTTTGCCATAAGGTGCCATGTTCAACTTCCAATGACTAGTCAGTATGAGGGAGTGTGAGAGCGATGACACCAAATTTAACACACCTGCTCCCCATTCACACCTGAGACCTTGTAACACTAACGAGTCACATGACACCGGGGAGGGAAAATGGCTAATTGGGCCCAATTTGGACATTTTCACTTAGGGGTGTACTCACTTTTGTTGCTAGCGGTTTAGGCATTAATGGCTGTGTGTTGAGTTATTCTGAGGGGACAGCAAATTTACACTGTGAAACAAGCTGTACACTCACTACCTTGCATTGTAGCAAAGTGTAATTTCCTCAGTGTTGTCAAATGAAAAGATATTCTCAAATATTTACAAAAATGTGAGGGGTATACTCACTTTTGTGATATACTGTATATATATATATATATTCACAGTTGAAGTATGAAGTTTACATACAACTTATCCAAATAAATTTAAACTCAGTTCTTCACAATTCCTGACATTTAATCCTAGTAAAAATTCCCTGTCTTAGGTCAGTTAGGATCACCACTTTATTTTAAGAATGTGAAATGTCAGAATAATAGTAGAGAGAATAATTTATTTCAGCTTGTATTTCACATTCCCAGTGGGTCAGAAGTTTACGTACACTCAATTACTATTTGCTAGCATTGCCTTTAAATTGTTTAACTTGGGTCAAACGTTTCGGGTAGCCTTCCACAAGCTTCAAGTTGGCTGAATTTTGGCCCATTCCTCCCGACAGAGCTGGTGTAACTGAGTCAGGTTTGTAGGCCTCCTTGCTCACACACGCTTTTTCAGTTCTGTCCACAAATTTTCTATAGGATTGAGGTCAGGGCTTTGTGATGGCTCCAATACCTTGACTTTGTTGTCCTTAAAATTAAGCCATTTTGCTACAACTTTGGAAGTATGCTTGTGGGTCATTGTTCATTTGGAAGACCCATTTGTGACCCAGTTTTAACTTCCTGACTGATGTCTTGAGATGTTGCTTCAATATATCCACATAATTTTCCTGCCTCATGATGACATCTATTTTTTGAAGTACCACAGTCCCTCCGGCAGCAAAGCACCCCCACAACATGATGCTGCCACCCCCGTGCTTCACAGTTGGGATGGTGTTCTTCGGCTTGCAAGCCTCCCCCTTTTTCCTCCAAACTGTTTCTGTGTGTGTCTAGGTTGTTTGCATGTATATATATGTGTGTGTATGTATATGTGTGTGTGTGTATATATATATATATATATATATATATATATGTGTGTGTGTATGTATATGTGTGTGTATATATATATATATATATATATATATATATATATATATATATATATATATATATATATATATATATATATATATATATATATATATATATATATATACATATATACACACACACACACACACACACACATAGACACACACAGAAACACATAGACACACACACACAAACAAAAGGAGAGAATGTAGACAATAGTTGAGATATTAATCAAACAACACATCAAGTCACATAGAGACACAATACAGCACAACAATCAGAAAAGCCACAAAACTGTGATTGGTGTGTGGATGGTTGGTTGGTTGGTGGATTGGTGAGCTCACCGTTCTTGTCCATGGAGTGGGGCTCGGAATGCTTTTTGCCAATATCGGCGAAGGAGCGTACGATGGGGATGCGGTTGGCCAGCTTCTTGTGGTTCTGGTGGTGGTGCTGCTTCAGGAGCGCCTCACGGATCCTCCTCCTCACGTCCTCCCCCACCCCGGCCGACACCTCATGCTGGTCCAGGACCATATCTGAGAGAACACACATATAGATTGGTTAGGGGTTTGCGTGCCTTGCTCAAGGGCAAAACGGCAGTAATTAGCACCTGACATTCTAACTCCGGTAACTCTCCAGTTGCAGACTCACTCCCGCCAGATTTTCCCTGTCGACACTCGGATTTGAACCGGCAACCTTCTGGCCACCCTCCACTCCAGCACCACTCTACGTACCGGCGATCTCCTCCAGTGAGTTGGCCCTCATGTCCAGCAGCACGGTGCCGTTGAGGATGCAGCTCCTCAGCTCAAACAGGCTATGAAGAGACAGGGTGGCCACGTAGGGCTTGCTCCAACGCTCGCCTCCATCCTCCACGTCCTCCTCAAACTTCAGCCACCTACACACACGCAGACACACAGAGATGCACAAGCAGAAAAACGGACACCTGATTGGCTGTGGAGCTGGAGCGGGTGGTGCGATTGGTTACCTGGCGGTCTCCTTCCACTCTGCATCCTCGCCCTCTCTCAGGCAGATCTCATCCAGCTCAGTGAAGAGGGCATGAGGTATGTGCTCCTCATCACCATCCTCTGTCCCCAGAAGGAACTGCACCCTCTGGGCAGGAGTGTCTGCTGTAGAGGGGTAGAGGAGGCAAAGGAGAGAGTTGGGGGTGTGGAGAGGGAGGAAGAAAGGGAGAAGATGAGAAAGAGAGAAAGGGGGGTGAGAGAAAGAAAAAAAACTTTTTCCCAAACACAGTGTGTCTAAACTCTGGTGTCCAAACACCCAGCATGCCCTAGACAGTCTGTCTGAGGACCAACTAGGTTCACCTAGCCACATAGTAATATACACAGGCACAAACGACCTGAGAACAAAGCAGGAAAGGGTGGCCACAGCACTGACGGGAGTGATTGAAAAAGCTTCTTCTACTTTCCCCAATGCACAAGTGGTTATCTCCACCCTGCTACCACAAAAAGACTTCCCTGCTACAATACAGCGGGTAAATGCAAGCATGTCCCGTGACTGTGCCTCAAAACCAAATGTTTTCCTGGCCCACCACTCCACCCTGGACTTGAACAGCCTCTATGACCAGGTCCACTTATACAAGGCAGCAGTGCCCGCCTTCACCCGGGCTCTAAAGGACATCGCTCTCAAACGCAGCCCCAACACTTCACACAGGAGCAACTGATCAATAGACACCCCGCCCAGACCAGCGAGACACTCTCCCAGACCTCCGGAACATTTTACATTTGGCTAGAAATTCAAAAGGAAATGAGCTTAGAAACATTTCCTCCTGTGTGCTACCTATATCCCCCCACTAAAATTCCCATACTTTAATGAAGACAGCTTCTCCATCCTGGAGGGGGAAATCAATCATTTCCAGACTCAGGGACTAGTCCGTGGTGACCTAAATGCCAGAACCGGACAAGAACCTGACACCCTCAGCACACAGGGGGACAAACACCTGCCTGGAGGTGACCGCAATCCCTCCCCCATATGCCCCCCTAGGCCCACTATGACAACATAACCAACAAAAACGGGTCACAACTCCTATAGCTCTGTCGCACGCTAGGTATGCACATAGTGAATGGTAGGCTTCAAGGGGACTCCTATGGTAGGTACAACTATAGCTCATCTCTTGGCACTAGTACTGTAGACTACTTTATCACTGACCTCAACCCAGAGTCTCTCAGAGCGTTCACAGTCAGCCCACTGACACCCCTATCAGACCACAGCAAAGTCACAGTCTACTTAAACAGAGCAATACTCAATCATGAGGCATCAAAGCCGAAGGAACTGAGTAATATTAAGAAATGCTATAGATGGAAGGAATGTAGTTTGGAAACATACCAAAAACATATTAGGCAACAACAAATTCAATCCCTTTTAGAAAACTTCCTGGACAAAACGTTCCACTGTAATAGTGAAGGTGTAAACTTGGCAGTAGAACATCTCAACACTATATTTGACCTCTCAGCTTCCCTATTAAATCTAAAAATCTCAAATAGAAAACCGAAGAAAATGAACAACAATGACAAATGTTTTGATGAAGAATGCAAAAATCTAAGAAAGACATTGAGAAACCTGTCCAACCAAAAACATAGACACGGAAAACCTGAGTCTACACCTTCACTGTGGTGAATCACTAAAACAATGCAGAAATACACTACGGGAAAAAGAACAGCATGTCAGAAATCGGCTCAATGTAATTGAAGAATCCATAGATTCTAACCACTTCTGGGAAAATTGGAAAACACTAAACAAACAACAACACGAAGAATCATCCACCCAAAATTGAGATGTATGGGTAAACCACTTCTTCAATTCTTTTGACTCTATAACAAAGACCAAACAGCAAAAACATATACATAATCAAATACAAATCTTAGAATCAACTATTAAAGACTACCAGAACGCACTGAATTCTCCAATTACCTTGAATGAACTACAGGACAAAATAAAAACCCTCCAACCCAAAAAGGCATGTGGTGTTGATGGTATCCTCAATGAAATGATCAAATATACAGACAACAAATTCCAATTGGCTATACTAAAACTCTTTAACATCATCCTTAGCTCTGGCATCTTCCCCAATATTTGGAACCAAGGACTGATCACCCCATTCCACAAAAGTGGAGACAGATTTGACCCAAATAACTACCGAGGGATATGCGTCAACAGCAACCTTGGGAAAATCCTCTGCATTATCATTAACAGCAGACTCGTACATTTCCTCAATGAAAACAATGTACTGAGCAAATGTCAAATGGGCTTTTTACTCAATTATCGTACGACAGACCATGTATTCACCCTGCACACCCTGATTGACACCCTGATTGACAAACAAACAAACAAACAAACAAACAAACAAACATATATATATCAAGAAATTTGGCGAGGGCACTAGAAAAGTCTGCAGCACCCAGCCTCACCCTACCAGAATCTGAAGTCAAATGTCTACTGTTTGCTGAAGATCTGGTGCTTCTGTCACCAACTAAGGAGGGCCTACACAGCAGCACTTTCTGCACAGATTATGCCAGACCTGGGCCCTGACAGTAAATCTCAGTAAGACCAAAATATTTTTTATTTTTTTATTTAACCAGGTAGGCCAGTTGAGAACAAGTTCTCATTTACAACGCGACCTGGCCAAGATAAAGCAAAGCAGTGCGACAAAAAACAACACGAGTTACACATGGGATAAACAAAAGTGCAGTCAATAACACAATAGAAAAATCTATATGCACTGTGTGCAAATGGAGTAAGGAGGTAAGGTAATAAATAGGCCATAGTAGAAAAGTAATTACAGTTTAGCAAATTAACACTGGAGTGATAGATGTGCAGATGATGATGTCCAAGTAGAAATACTGGTGTGCAAAAGAGCAAAAAGTAAACAATATGGGGATGGGGTAGGTAGTTGGGTGGGCTATTCACGGATGGGCTATGTACAACTGTTGCGATCGGTAAGCTGATGCTTAAATTTAGTGAGGGAGATATAAGTCTCCAACTTCAGCGATTTTTGCAATTCGTTCCAGTCATTGGCAGCAGAGAACTGGAAGGAAAGGTGGCCAAAGTGGGTGTTGGCTTTGGGGATGACCAGTGAGACATACCTGCTGGAGCGCGTGCTACGGGTGGGTGTTGTTATCGTGACCAGTGAGCTGAGATAAGGTGGTGCTTTACCTAGCAGAGACTTATAGATGACCTGGAGCCAGTGGGTCTGGCAACAAATATGTAGCGAGGGCCAGCCAACGAGAGCGTACAGGTCGCAGTGGTGGGTAGTATTTGGGGCTTTGGTGACAAAATGGATGGCACTGTGATAGACTGCATCCAGTTTGCTGAGTAGAGTGTTGGAGGCAATTTTGTAAATGACATCGCCGAAGTCGAGGATCAGTAGGATAGTCAGATTTACGAGGGTATGTTTGGCAGCGTGAGTGAAGGAGGCTTTGTTGTGAAATAGGAAGCTGATTCTAGATTTTACTTTGGATTGGAGATGTTTAATATGAGTCTGGAAGGAGAGTTTACAGTCTAGCCAGACACCTAGGTATTTGTAGTCAGAACCTTCCAGACTAGTGATGCTAGTCGGGCGGGCGGGTGTGGGCAGCAATCGGTTGAAAAGCATCCATTTAGTTTTACTTGCATTTAAGAGCAGTTGGAGGCCATGGAAGGAGTGTTTTATGGCATTGAAGCTCATTTGGAGGTTTGTTAACACAGTGTCCAAAGAAGGGCCACAAGTATACAGAATGGTGTTGTCTGCGTAGAGGTGGATCAGGGAATCACCCATAGCAAGAGCGACATCATTAATATATACAGAGAAAAGAGTCAGCCTGAGAATTGAACCCTGTGGCACCCCAATAGAGACTGACAGAGGTCTGGACAACAGGCCCTCCGATTTGACACACTGAACCCTATCTGAGAAGTAGTTGGTGAACCAGGCGAGGCAGTAATTTGAGAAACCAAGGCTGTGTAGTCGGCCGATAAGAATACGGTGATTGACTGAGTCGAAAGCCTTGGCCAGGTCGATGAATACGGCTGCACAGTATTGTGTTTTATCGATGGCGGTTATGATATCATTTAGTACCTTGAGCGTGGCTGAGGTGTACCCGTCTCAGCTCAGAAACCGGATTGCATAGTGGAGAAGGTACGGTGGGATTCAAAATGGTCAGTGACCTGTTTGTTAACCTGGCTTTTGAAGACTTCAGAAAGGCAGGGCAGGATGGATATAGGTCTATAACAGTTTGGGTCTAGAGTGTCTCCCCCTTTGAAGAGGGGGATGGCCACGGCAGCTTTCCAATCTTTAGGAATCTCAGATGATATGAAAGAGACATTGAACAGACTAGTAATAGGGGTTGCAACAATGGCGGCAGATCATTTTAGAAAGAGAGAATGTTGGTCCAGATTGTCTAGCCCAGCTGATTTGTACGGGTCCAGGTTTTGCAGCTTTTTCAGAACATCTGCTATCTGGATTTGGGTGAAGGAGAAGCTGGGGAGGCTCGGGCAAGTAGCTGCGGGGGGTGCGGAGCTGTTGGCCGGGGTTGGGGTAGCCAGGAGGAAAGCATGGCCAGCCGTAGAGAAATGCTTGTTGAAATTCTCGATTATCGTGGATTTATCGGTGGTGACAGTGTTTCCTAGCCTCAGTGCAGTGGGCAGCTGGGAGGAGGTGCTCTTATTCTCCATGGGCGTTACAGTGTCCCAAATCTTTTTGGAGTTAGAGCTACAGGATGAAAATTCCTGTTTGAAAAAGCTAGCCTTTGCTTTCCTAACTGACTGTTTGTATTGGTTCCTGACTTCCCTGAAAGTTGCATATCTCAGGGACTATACTAAAATAATAGTGTTCAAAAAAGGTCCAGTCACCAGGACCACAAATACAAATTCAATCTAGACACCCTTGCCCTAGAGCAAACAAACAACTATACATACCTTGGGCTAAACATCAGTGCCACAGGTAACTTCCACAAAACTGTGAACGATCTGAGAGACAAGGCAAGAAGGGCATTCTATGCCATCAAAAGGAACATAACATTCGACATACCAATTAGGATCTGGTTAAAAATACTTGAATCAGGTATAGAACCCATTGCCCTTCATGGTTGTGTAGTCTGGGGTCCGCTCACCAACCATGAATTCACAAAATGGGACAAACACCAAATTGAGAGACTGCATGCAGAATTCTGCAAAAAAATATCCTCTTTGTACAACGTAGAACACCAAATAATGCATGTGGAGCAGAATTAGGCCGATACCCGCTAATTATCAAAATCCAGAAAAGAGACGTTAAATTCTACAACTACCTAAAAGGAAGCGATTCCCAAACCTTCCATGACAAAGCCATCACCTGCAGAGAAATTAACCTGGAGAAGAGTCCCCTAAGCAAGCTGGTCCTGGGCCTCGATTCACAAACACAAACACACCCCACAGAGACCCAGAACAGCAACACAATTAGACCCAACCAAATAATGAGAAAACAAAAAGCTAATTACTTGACACATTGGAAAGAATTAACAAAAAAACAGAGCAAGCTAGAATGCTATTTGGCCCTACACAGAGAGTACACAGCGGCAGAATATCTGACCACTGTGACCAAGCTATAATTAAGGAAAGCTTTGACTATGTACAGACTCAGTCAGCATAGCCTTGCCATTGAGAAAGGCCGCCGTAGGCAGACATGGCTCTCAAGAGAAGACAGGCTATGTGCTCACTGCCCACAAAATGAGGTGGAAACTGAGCTGCACTTCCTAACCTCTTGCCCAATGTATGACCATATTAGAGAGACATATTTCCCTCAGATTACACAGATCCACAAAGAATTTGAAAACAAATCCAATTTTGATAAACTCCCATATCTACTGGGTGAAATTCCACAGTGTGCCATCACAGCAGCAGGATTTGTGACCTGTTGCCACGAGAAAAGGGCAACCAGTGAAGAACAAACACCATTGTAAATACAACCCATATTTATACTTATTATTTTATCTTGTGTCCTTTAACCATTTGTACATTGTTAAAACACTGTATATATATAATATGACATTTGTAATGTCTTTATTGTTTTGAAACTTCAGTATGTGTAATGTTTACTGTTAATTTTTATTGTTTATTTCACTTTATATATTATCTACCTCACTTGCTTTGGCAATGTTAACACGTTTCCCATGCCAATAAAGGCCTTGAATTGAATTGAGGGAGAGAGAGAGAGAGAGACAGATAGACAGAGAGAGAGCATGGTGAGAGAGAGCGAGAGAGAGAGAGAGAGAGAGAGAGAGAGAGAGAGAGAGACAGACAGACAGAGAGACAGAGAGACAGAGAGAGAGCATGGTGAGAGAGAGAGAGAGAGATAGAGAGAGAGAGAGAGACAGATAGACAGAGAGACAGATAGACAGAGAGAGAGCATGGTGAGAGAGAGAGAGAGAGAGAGAGAGACAGAGACAGAGAGTGAAAGAAAGAAAGAAAGAGAGAAAGAAAGAAAGAAAGAAAGAAAGAAGAGAGGGATAAAAAAAAAGGTGAGAGAAAGAGAGTGAGAAGAGGTGTGAAGAGACGTCAATCAATGTGCCAGTCTGTTCTGCACTCTTGCCAACGGTCTGGCCTCATGGCAATCTCAACTTTCACTATGCAGACAGATTTTGTACGGGGTCACTGATTTAGTTTGAGAAGTTCATGAGCTAGCAACTATTCGCCAGGACAGACAAATAGCGGTTGCTTAGCAACTTGAGAATAAAATGATCTGTGGTACAAAAAAAGTGATAGAATTCCAATATTTGCATAACCCAATATTTGCATAACCCATTACGTTATTGAATCAAGATCACAACTTCTGTTCTCTTTTGGCTCATTAATGATAGTTGGCAAGAGCACAAAGAGATCTGAGACCTGGCTAGTGTCAATGACAGAGAAACAAGAACAAATGACAAGTCACACATTTTCACAGGGAACATTTTGTCAGTACACTCCCCCTATTGACTTACAATACACTCTTAGAAAAAAAATAAAAACTTTGAAGAACACTTGTTGGTTGCAGGTTGCCTTTTGGTTTCAAATAGAACCAGTTTGGGTTCCATGTAGAACCCTTTCCACAGAGTGTTCTGCATGGAACCCAAAAAGGTTCTACATGGAAATCAAAACGGGTTTTCCTATGTGAACAGCTGAAGAACCCTTTTGGAACCCTTTTTTTCAAAGTGTGGGTTTTGGTCACATTTTCACAGGGAACCTTCTTTGCAGCACTCCCCCCCCATAAACTTACTGTGGGAGGGTGATTCTCTGCCATCGCCGTCCACCCCAGATTCCCTCTCTTTGGATCTCTTCCTGCTGTTTTTGTTGTGGCCGCCATGGTGACGGTGACGTCGGTGGGACTTCCTCCCCAGGGGAACGTGGACCCCGATGTAAAGGGTCCGGTGGCCTGGGGACACGATGAAAACGTAGCATCAAAATACAATTACTATAACCCCAGAAATGTAGGGCCTACAACCACAGGGCCCCATTCGTGCATTTACAAAAATGTACTTTTCAAATGTGATGCATTCATTAAAACGCAAGGCCCTGATGGAGAAAAAAAATCACTTGGGCCAGATTCATACAAAACAAATGTCAATTTGGTGTCAGCTGGAAATGAAATACTCAAGCACTGTAATGATCCCTCCCTCCCTCCCTCCCTCCCTCCCTCCCTCCCTCCCTCCCTCCCAGGGTGAGCATAATCTATGCTGACTCCAATGCTGAGCTAGGACAGCCAAAATGGCCTGCCCTATAGGTCTCAAACCAGCTGTGGGAGAGCCAGGGTACACAAGGTGACATGGACAAGACCCTGGCCACTCATATCTCTGTCCCCCACCTCCAGGCCTGCTTTAACAGCACTACTCAGTGTAAGTACTGTTAAACAAAAACAACCATTCCCAGAAACTAAAGGCAGTAAGTCAAGGACAGGATGATTCTAGCAATATGTCTCCCTGAAACGTCATGTGTGACAGCCTTAGCGTGTGGCCTGTTACAGTCACAACAACCACAACATGCATCTCTGAGTCAGCCGGCAACACACTGACATCAACTAAACATCCAACATGGTATATCACATTACAATAGAGTATATCTCCCTTTGAATGTGTCGTAGAGACTATTTTGAAAGACAATAGGGCAGCCTAGGACATGCCTGGTTGAAACACTGAGGACCCGGAGGACCTTGGCTGCAGCTTACAGTCTGTGAGTCCATTTTTCTATAAAACGATCACAACATCCCTCAGGCCTGTGAACTTGCTGATGTGATGGAACGTCTGTTCTCTCCCATCCTGCTCTCTGTGGCATGAAAGTGACACACGTATTAAGACATTCATGTGTGGTCTCTGTATGTGTGTGTGTGTGTGTGTGTGTGTGTGGTCCCCGTCTTCACTACAGTGTCCTCTCTCACAAATCCATAGGTTATCCTTATGGGGTAGCAGGGAATACTACACCAGAGCAAATACAATGTCACAGCGACACAGAGTGTCTGAGAAAGGTCACTGGGTGCATTCCAGTTTTCTTAACCTGCTCCCGGTCCTTGTCTACTTGCGTCCCTCTCCTTCCACCCATAAGTGATATGAAGTCACAGACTATGTAAAAACAGAATAGGGTTAGGTAGAGGTGGAGACAAGGGGAGGAAGCCAGTTTAGACTAAGTGAGATGCATCTCTTAAACTGTTCATGTTGACTCACCTTCCAGCTCCTCCTTCTCAAAGTTGGTGTTGAGCATGGAGCGAGTGCCCCCTCTGTCCAGGACTGCCTCATCTTCAGTCCTCTATAGGAGACACAGAGAGAGAGAGAGAGAGAGAGAGAGACAGAGAGACAGAGAGACAGAGAGAGAGAGAGAGAAAGAAAGAGAGTGAGCGAGAGGGGTGAGAGGGAGAGATAAAGAGAGAGGGGAGAGAGAGAGAGAGAGAGAGAGAGAGAGAGAGAGAGAGAGAGGGAGAGAGAGAGAGAGGGGTGAGAGAGAGAGATGAAGATAAAGAGAGAAATAGAGAGAGATAAAGAGAGAGAGAGATAAAGAAAGAGAGAGAGATATAAAGATAAAGAGAGAGGGGAGAGAGGGGGGGGGGGGGGAGAGAGAGAGCGAGATGAAGGTGGGCCGAACAGGCCCCCATATTAACATCGACAGGTCTGTAGTGGAGCGGGTCGAGAGCTTCAAGTTCCTTGGTGTCCACATCACCAACGAACTATCATGGTCCAAACGACTTTATACGCACATGTATTTACAGTATGTACAGTATAAAGATAACCATTCCTTTGCACATCAAGAGATTTTCAAGTGAAAAAGCTCAGAGTGCTGTTTTTTTATTGGGCTTAGCACACAGTGGTGAATTTGGCCCAGTGACCATTCAGTACACGGAGCCACATTTGAATTTTAAAAAGCCAAAACTCTTATATAAGAGGCCTCTGGCGTCCTGCCATCCTCCTGCTGCAAGAGGATGAGTCCTTAAATAAACACACAGCAGCTTCATGAGGCTAACTTCATCAGACAGTCACCATGGCAACTAATGTGGCCAATCACAATTTTTATGAATTCACCTTCCCTGACTACCCAGATAGTTTTATTGTTTTAGTCACGTTTTATTTATTTTTAACAAGGATGCTTCCTCATGCGTGTGGTCAGATATATACTGACTCTCACACAGCTGCCGAGAGGAACACTGTTGTTGACCAAAAAGACTGTCCTGATAATGGCTAGGATTGTTGTAGGAGAAATAGGGGTCGAGGGTCTCAGAAGGTGTGTGTGTGTGTGTGTGTGTGTGTGTGTGTGTGTGTGTATACACTATTCGCTAGTGAGTGTCCCAAAAATAACATGTTTCTGTCCAGGGGGTTGTAGGCTTAATCTTTGTGCCAAATACCATGAGGTGACATAGGAGGTGCTGGGTGCCAGTGGTAAGCTGGTAAAACATGATGCCGCGTAATGCTAGTTAATTCCCTTTGGTAACCAGCCACACTTCATTCACAATCATCTCTAAGCACAAGTCAATGCTACATTCAAATAATCTCTGGACACGGCTGAGCTTTTCCATATTGCATCATTTGACGATCTAATCAGACTAGATTGTAATCAGCACTTAACGCGATTGGAAAACATAAACAGTGAATCTACAGCACTTTGGTTAGACGGTGTAGAACCATACGACAGCAGTGTATTTGTAATACAACAGACATGGACATGAGCTACAGATAACCGTGGTTGTATTATTCCGATCATGTCGCTTAATTATAGAACTCTTTGATGTGTTCAGGCCTGCAGCTGGTGGAAGCACCTCAGAACCTGACACTGGCACAACCCCACAGCTTCCAAAAGGTACAGTTGAAGTCAGACGTTTACATACACTTAGGTTGGCGTCATTAAAACTCATTTTTCAACCACTCCACAAATTTCTTGTTAAACTGTAGTTTTGGCAAGTTGGTTAGGACATCTACTTTGTGCATGACACAAGTCATTTTTCCAACAATTGTTTACAGACAGATTATTTCACTTATAATTCACTGTATCACAATTCCAGTGGGTCAGAAGTTTACATACACTAAGTTGACTGTGCCTTTAAACAGCTTGGAAAATTCCAGAAAATGATGTCAGGGCTTTAGAAGCTTCTGATAGGCTAATTGATATAATTTGAGTCAATTGGAGGTGTACCTGTGGATGTATTTCAAGGCCTACCTTCAAACTCAGTGCCTCTTTGCTTGACATCATGGGAAAATCAAAATAAATCAGCCAAGACCTCAGAAAAACAATTGTAGACCTCCACAAGTCTGGTTCATCCTTGAGAGCAATTTCCAAACGCCTGAAGGTAACACGTTCATCTGTACAAACAATATTATGCAAGTATAAACACCATGGGACCACGCAGCCGTCATACCGCTCAGGAAGGAGACGCGTTCTGTCTCCTAGAGATGAACGTACTTTGGGGAGAAAAGTGCAAATCAATCCCAGAACAACAGCAAAGGACCTTGTGAAGATGCTGGAGGAAACAGGTACAGAAGTATCTATATCCACAGTAAAATTAGTCCTATATCGACATAACCTGTAAGGCTGCTAAGCAAGGAAGAAGCCACTGCTCCAAAACCGCCATAAAAAAAGCCAGATTACGGTTTTCAACTGCACATGGGGACAAAGATCTTACTTTTTGGAGAAATGTCCTCTGGTCTGATGAAACAAAAAAAAAACTTTAGCCATAATGACCATTGTTATGTTTGGAGGAAAAAGGGGGAGGTTTGCAAGCCGAAGAACACCATCCCAATCGTGAAGTACGGGGGTGGCAGCATCATGTTGTGAGGGTGCTTTGCTGCAGGAGGGACTGGTGCACTTCACAAAATAGATGGCATCCTGAGAAAGGAAAATTATGTGGATATATTGAAGCAACATCTCAAGACATCAGTTAAAGCTTGGTCGCAAACGGCTCTTCCAAATGAACAATGACCCCAAGCATACTTCCAAAGTTGTGTCAAAATGGCTTAAGGACAACAAAATCAAGGTATTTGAGTGGCCATCACAAAGCCCTGACCTCAGTCCTATAGATCATTTGTGGGCAGACCTGAAGAAGTGTGTGCAAGCAAGGAGGCCTACAAACTTGACTCAGTTACACCAACTCTGTCAGGAAGGATGGGACAAAATTCACCCAACTTATTGTGGGAAGCTTGTGGAAGGCTACCTGAAACGTTTGACAATTTAAAGGCAACGCTACCAAATACTAATTGAGTGTATGTAAACTTCTGACCCACTGGGAATGTGATGAAGGAAATAAAAGCTGAAATAAATCATTCTCTCTACTATTATTCCAACATTTCACATTCTTAAAATAAAGTGGTGATCCTAACTGACCAGAGACAGGGAATTTTTACTAGGATTAAATGTCAGGAACTGTGAAAAACTGAGTTTAAATGTATTTGGCTAAGGTGTATCTAAACTTCCGACTTCAACTGTAAGACACCAGAGTCTATTAACATAACACAATTATACCACAGAAGTCAAATGTGAAGCAGTTTAGGTGCATTATAATTGGACCAAAATGATCTCTGTCCCAAATGATTGTTTAGTTTGGCTATATGTGTTGTTGTCCTGCTGTTACACGGCTCTGTCTGTTTACAGCCTGCTAAGCTCCAGGCAGAGGTTGTTAAGGTTGAAGCCCCCCTGGCCTTGACCCTGACCCTGACCCTGGATTTAACCCACAGCAACCCCGGCCTTGTCCCTGTCCCTGGCTTTACCCCACAGCTGGAACCACCCTTACCCTGTCCCCTGGCTTTAACCCACAGCTGGAACCACCCTTACCCTGGCCCTGTCCCCTGGCTTTAACCCACAGCTGGAACCACCCTTACCCTGGCCCTGTCCCTGGCTTTAACCCACAGCTGGAACCACCCTTACCCTGTCCCTGTCCCCTGGCTTTAACCCACAGCTGGAACCACTCTTACCCTGGCCCTGTCCCTGGCTTTAACCCACAGCTGGAACCACCCTTACCCTGTCCCTGTCCCCTGGCTTTAACCCACAGCTGGAACCACCCTTACCCTGGCCCTGTCCCCTGGCTTTAACCCACAGCTGGAACCACCCTTACCCTGTCCCTGTCCCCTGGCTTTAACCCACAGCTGGGAGTAACCTTGTGCCTAGACTAGCTCTTCCCCACAGCTGGAAGTAACCCTGTGCCTAGACTGGCTCTACCCCACAGCTGGAAGTAACCCTGTGCCTAGACTGGCTCTACCCCACAGCTGGAAGTAACCCTGTGCCTAGACTGGCTCTACCCCACAGCTGGAAGTAACCCTGGCCATGACTCTGGCCCTGGACTCTACCCCCCAGTTCCCACAGGTAAGAAACCAGAGCTTATTAACATAACTCAATTATACTACAGAAATGATATATGAAGCATCTTTGCAGTTCAGATCAATCTGGACAGTATTACAAATGATTGTGTATGATGATTCTGCATTCCATTTAGAATGCTGGTCAAAAGCAGTGCACTATACAGGGAATAATATTCCATTACATACGCATCCCGTGACTGGATGACTGTGGCTACAGACCAATCAAAGATGGTCCTACAGTCCTAGATGCTGAAGAAGATTAGGCTAGCCCAGGCCAGGTTTCTGAAGAAGATTAGGCTAGCCCAGGCCAGGTTGCTGAAGAAGATTAGGCTAGCCCAGGCCAGGTTTCTGAAGAAGATTAGGCTAGCCCAGGCCAGGTTGCTGAAGAAGATTAGGCTAGCCCAGGCCAGGTTTCTGAAGAAGATTAGGCTAGCCCAGGCCAGGTTGCTGAAGAAGATTAGGCTAGCCCAGGCCAGGTTGCTGAAGAAGATTAGGCTAGCCCAGGCCAGGATGCTGAAGAAGATTAGGCTAGCCCAGGCCAGGATGCTGAAGAAGATTAGGCTAGCCCAGGCCAGGATGCTGAAGAAGATTAGGCTAGCCCAGGCCAGGTTTCTGAAGAGGATTAGGCTAGCCCAGGCCAGGATGCTGAAGAAGATTAGGCTAGCCCAGGCCAGGTTTCTGAAGAAGATTAGGCTAGCCCAGGCCAGGATGCTGAAGAAGATTAGGCTAGCCCAGGCCAGGATGCTGAAGAAGATTAGGCTAGCCCAGGCCAGGATGCTGAAGAAGATTAGGCTAGCCCAGGCCAGGTTGCTGAAGAGAGGAGGCACCCACACATGCACGCCCATGTGACTGAGCCTAGAGGATCATGGGAACGTTCTGGACAGATGGTGGGGGGGTTGGGTGGGTTGTGGCCGTGTGGGCTTAGAGATCACATTAGACCGTCTCATATGTGGAGGGTGATTTCTCAGATGAAGGAATGATCAATAGAAAGTATACAAACGTGTTCAGGGCTGGTTTGTTTGTAAATGTGATATTGGATGTCAATTCATTTACGTCAAGGAATGGTCCACTGACCCATCATGTGGGCAGTGTCAGTGTGCTCACTGATTATCTGAGAAGTTGGACACAGGCAAAGCTGTTTCCACATACACAGCTGAAACAGTCTGACTGAGATCTCTAGTATAGAGGCTGTGGGAAGAAGTATTAAAAGAGGAATGAAAGACAGACAGACAGACAGACGTCCTAATCAGCCATGTTATAATCAGAGTCCCTTTGATATATACCCATTCTATTTCTCAGGCAGCATGGCTGTCATAGCAGAGAGTGGAGCGCAATGAGAAATGTGAAGGGTGACCGGGGGCAGACCCTGCTGCTGCTGCTATCCCCAGGAGGACCCATGGCCCCCTGGGAAATCCCCTCGTTCTCAGTGACATCATAATGAAATCCCCCACCTCCTGCTCCCTGGCTCTTAGCCCGTTAGAAAATGTACCTATGAGAATGTCTGGGTCTGATCAAATACTTTTCATCCTCTTCAGGGTTGAGTGCCAATTCAATTTCAATTCAGTGAATTTAGGAGATGAATCTCGGTTCAATTCATAAGTAGAAGTGTCATTCGTGATACTAATTTTATTAATGAATCAAATTTCAATTATCTTGCTGGTCTGAGGGAGTTGGAATGGAAAGGACTCTGAGCCCACAACACATCTTTTTTTCTTTTTACCCCTTTTTTCTCCCCAATTTCGTGGTATCCAATAGTTACGAGGACGAGGAAGTTGACATCATGTAGGGGGAAGGGGAAGCTGCTGACAGTCTTGTCTCATCGCTGCAACTCCCGTACGGACTCGGGAGAGGCAAAGGTCGAGAGCCATGCATCCTCCGAAACACAACCTAACCAAGCATCTTGACACAATGCCCATCCAACCCGGAAAGCCAGCCGCACCAATGTGTCGGCGGAAACACCATACACCTGGCGAACTGGTCGCGTGCACTGCGCCCAGCCCGCCACAGGAGTCGCTAGTGCGGGATGAGACAAGGATAGAAGGATATCCCTGCCGGCCAAACCCTCCCTAACCCGGACGACTCTGGGCCAATTGTGCGTCGTCCCATGGGTCTCCCGGTCGCGGCTGGCTGCGACAGAGCCTGGACTCGAACCCAGAATCTCTGGTGGTACAGCTAGCGCTGCGCCACCCGGGAGGCTCACAACACAATCTTAACAGAGACTTTGCTCATGACCTCATGTTGAAGTCTCGTTAGATCAACACGTTGAGAAAATAGGTCAATAAATCCTTCTAGAACGCCAACTGTCTTTCTCTGTGCCGGGACCACTATAGGAGGACAGAGTGGTGCTCCGTGTCTTCTGTTCAGTTTGACAAATGAGACCGCATCTCCGGCCTGCAGCAGGTTTCTGTCTCTATCTCTTAATAGCGTGATGTTGGGGACGGGATCTCCTGCAGGCTGCAGAACACTGATGAAAGAGCGGCAGAGAGAGCTTCCCGCCACAGATTTCATCTCCCCACAAATGCTAACCTTTTGCCATAGGTGTGTAAATCCCAGGATCTAACCCTGGATGAGATATACACAGCACTGATTAAATCAGCTCCTATCATGCTCTCTGCCTGGTGACGACATCAGAGCAGCCAGCGTGGGGTGGGAGTTGCTCTCCATGCCCGGATGTGCGCGCGCACACACACACACACACACACACACACACACACACACACACACATATAAATGCACAGAGAAATTAGCATGCTAACAAACACATATCCAGGCCTAGTTCTGCAGGCAGTTGGTCAGCTTGATAGGAATGAGCAGAGCAACACATGTAGGGGGAAGCTGCTGTAGCTCTGGACTGAAAACCAAAGGAGGACGAGGAAGTTGACATCATGTAGGGGGAAGGGGAAGCTGCTGTAGCTCTGGACTGAAAACCAAAGGAGGACGAGGAAGTTGACATCATGTAGGGGGAAGGGGAAGCTGCTGTAGCTCTGGATTGAAAACCAAAGGAGGATGAGGAAGTTGACATCATGTAGGGGGAAGGGGAAGCTGCTATAGCTCTGGATTGAAAACCAAAGGAGGATGAAGAGGTTGACATCATGTAGGGGGAAGGGGAAGCTGCTGTAGCTCTGGATTGAAAACCAAAGGAGGATGAGGAAGTTGACATCATGTAGGGGGAAGGGGAAGCTGCTGTAGCCCTGGACTGAAAACCAAAGGAGGATGAAGAGGTTGACATCATGTAGGGGGAAGGGGAAGCTGCTGTAGCTCTGGATTGAAAACCAAAGGAGGATGAGGAAGTTGACATCATGTAGGGGGAAGGGGAAGCTGCTGTAGCCCTGGACTGAAAACCAAAGGAGGATGAAGAGGTTGACATCTATCTGATTTCCACGTTTGGCGAGTTCAGGGTTGACCTTGGAAAGATGCCTGCCATTGGCTTCTCTCCCTCCTCTCTGTTTACTAGACACCAAGGCTCACTCTCCTGTACTCTATGAACTCCACATAGATGTATTAGAAATGGCATGTAGCTGAATTTTCTGCATTTCCCATCAGCAATTATCCATGATTTATTATGTGTCATTTGACTATTTACTGAAAGCGCAGTCTTATTCTTATCCTAAAGCGTCTCTCGGAGACAGACAGAGATAGAGGAGAAAGACGCACAGTTGTTTGGTATTCAGTTCAGGGCTACAGCAGCCTCCCCCATCTCGCGGCAGGGTAGCCTAGTGGTTAGAGCGTTGGGCTAGTAACCAAAAGGTTGCAAGTTCGAATCCCCGAGCTGACAAGGTACAAACCTGTCATTCTGCCCCTGAACAAGGCAGTTAACTGTTCCTAGGCCGTCATTGAAAATAAGAATTAGTTCTTAACTGACTTGCCTAGTTAAATAAAGGTAAAATAAATGTTAAAAAATAAACACGTGTTGCTCACTGATGCACCCTGCTCCTTCCTGTCAAGCTGACTAACTGTATGTACCATCTGTGCAGTACAGGGCCATTTGGAACACAGCCTTGAAAATAGAGCCCAGAACAGGGACAAGGAAGAGCTTCATCAAACTATTTAATTGAACTTTACAACAGTCCCCCTTTAATCTGGACTTAATCCGATACGCTTATATTTGCTGATACAGATTTGGCGGTAGAGGTGGGATGGGAGGGGTATCGGTTGTCTATTTAGTAAGTAAGCTTTGTCCGAGCCAGAATGGCCCATAGCGCAGGAGGCTATCTCCTGTTTCTGTAGCGTGAGGCAGATTGATGCACAAGTACTCCCGCTGGACAGGGCGCTAGTCTATTGCAGGGCCTATGTGACAATAAAACATCTCATCTAAACAACCCTGTAAACAGGTTTCCTGCGTTGAATCCAAAAACATCAAGGACACACGTTCTTTATGAAGTGAAAAGGTACAAAAGTGAATATGAACACAATGTTTGTCTGTCAAATCGTACTTTTTGACGCTTTTTTTTCCGTGACAGTGACGAAGCAACAAAAAAACAAGAATCAGGCCGAAAGCCTCCGAAACCAAAATCCCTCTACGGATTACAAACAGCAGGTGGCCCGGAATAGAATTACAGTTTCACAGGTGGCGCTTTCATTCCCCCAGCCAGCTAGCCTATCAATACAATACACCACTGACCCAAATCAGCCCCCAACCCTGGGACACGACAACTGACCCAGAGTAACCTAGTAGTCTGTATCCCCACCAGCCACCACTCATTCTGATGAGTTCTGACATCAATGGACTATTATGGAGTGGGTGTGACTGTGACCTTAGGAGTCAGTCAGTGTTTCCTGAGACCTGAGAGAGGTCAGACCACCAGGAAGCTAATTGACTTAGATAAGGGATGTGACTAGATGGAGTACAGCTACCAACGAAAGTTACTTTTTGTAGCAGGTTAGGAGAGCATTTTAGCTAACCTTAACCATTTTCCTAACCTAATTCAGTCCAGATTTGGATAGTCCAGATTTTCTATCTGTAGAGCATCATACTACCAACAAACTATCTGTTGATAAGCAACTGCTTGCTTAGGTTATGGTTAGGTTTAGAATAAGGGTTAGGCTAATGGTTAGAGTAAGGGTTAAGTTTAGGGTTAGGATAAGGGTTAAGGTTAGGGTAATTCTCTTAACCTGCTGCATAAATTCTAATCTGCTATGAAAAAGTCACTTCGTAGCTACAGTATATACCATCTAATCAAACCTCTAAGCTGTACTAACTGATACTGGTAACAAGGACGAGCCACGAAGGAGCACTGGAGGCTTGGAGGTGATGACAAATGAGGCAATATACACGGGTCCTACGTTTCATAAGCTGAAGATTTCTCCTTTGCCAAGATAATACATCCACCTGACAGGTGTGGCATATCAAGAAGCTGATTAAACAGCATGATCATTACACAGGTGCATCTTGTGCTGGGGACAATAAAAGGCCACTCTAAAATGTACAGTTTTGTCACACAACAGCACAAATGTCTCAAGTTTGGAGGGAGCGTGCAACTGGCATGCTGACTGCAGGAATGTCCACCGGAGCTTTTGCCAGAGAATTGAATTTTAATTTCTCTACCATAAGCTGACTCTAATGTCGTTTTAGAGAATTTAGCAGTACGTCCAACCGGCCTCACAACCGCAGACCAGGACCTCCACATTCGGCTTCTTCACCTGCGGGATCGTCTGAGGAGGGGTGGAGAGGGGGGAGAAATAATCCTGATTGGCCACTCATGGCTGCACCCCTGCCCAGTCACGTGAAACCTATAGATTAGTGCCTTATGAATATATTTCCTTATATGAACTATAACTCAGTAAAAATATTGAAATTGTTGCATTTTGCGTTTATATTTTTAGTCAGTATAGAACCTGAGTGAGCACACACACACACACACACACACACACACACGGTGTGTGTAACGATAGCACCTGCGTTCCCCTCACATGTTAGGTCAGTACGAACCGTAGCAACCTCTTAATGTCCAATTTTGTGATAACGACATGCTCTCATCAAACAGACAGATGGTCGGGTGGCTTTCAACAAAGAGCATGGCGTGTAGAGGTCTCTCAACTAAGCGACTGATGTGTTCTGAAATAAACTGCACCCAACACTTTCAGTTCCCTTAAAAACGACTTCCTTTCTCGTCTTTAACTCTCACACACACTGCTGTGCGTCATTCCTTCCTTCGAGAACCACTCTAGGACCTTGCCTGAGATCTCCTTTTCCCTTGAGCATTTATATTCTAATTACCGTATTCAAGGAGATGATGATTTTCAGCACAGGAAATACATTTTTTTTTGTTTTGTTTTGAGTTCGAAGAGGAACTGGTTTGATAATGCACTAAATGTAACCAGTTGAATCAGAAGTGTTAAATGCAGGGCTGGAACAAAAGCCTGCTAGCACACAGTCTGCAACCCCAGGGCCAGGGTTGCACATCCCGGTTGTGAACAAAGTCTTTGTTTAAAATGTAAACCACCTACAAATCATAATGACATCCTGGGACTTCAGGTCGACCTCCGGCAGAGAGAACAATATGATTGGCTGCTGCACTAGAGGAGGTGGTCTGCTGATGTTATCTTTCAGGGGGAGGAAGTATTATGGAACTCATTAAGAAACAATAAACACAGAGGATGTCTCCTAATGTTGACCAAAAGGTGTGCCTGGGTTATGTACCCATATCCTTGCCAGTAAAAATCACAGACCTATCTGTTCACACGGGTGTAGGGTGAAGTTGCCCCTCGATGCTGACCTGAGGTCAGCTATGCTTTTTCCCCCCACTAATGGTTAAGGTTAGGATTGGGGGAGGGGACGCTGATCCTAAATCTGTACCTAGGGGAAACTTCACCCCGGAGCTTTCACACGAGCCGTTTCCAAGAAGCCGGGTGGGTTAGAATACAGCTTTCCAGGACACACACACCAGCCTTGTGACCCAATTTCCACATTCCTCATGTGTCTCTCAGGGAGTTCTGTGACGCACGGAACCTGCAGAGATGATCAACATTTACCTTCATAGGATATCTAGGCCATGAGGTATACATTAAAGAACATCTCTACTTATTATTTTGACCAACAACACCTATGTGAATCTGAAGCATATATAGCATGTGACTTTTCACAAAGCCTCATCTACTGGATAGAGGATTACTGACTGTAGATCAGTCTAATGTGGATGAGAGTACTGTACATGTGTTTCAAGCCGAGGGGATTCTATATAGCTACCGCTAGTGGATTAGCATGGGCGGAACCCCTTACACCAGAGCCATCTGATTGGATAAGGGCAGACGTCGTCACAGGTCTGATCCCTACAGATGGCCGTGGTTACCGTGGCAATGGCAGTGTGCTCAGCATCAGCATCACAGCAGAGCTTCTCGAAGCCATACCTCTCTATCACAGGCTTTCCTATTCACTTAGTGACATCAAGACAGTTTAATCCAAAACCTAAAAGACATCAACAAACAGCAATGCTTCTGAAGTAGCCATAAACGGACAAAGACAAACACAAACAGTTTAGGTCAGTTTAGGTCATTTGCTTCTCTCAAAGATCAATCGGGTTAATGACAGTGGGTATAATCTCTAGCTCGATCTCCCACCACTCGCAAAATGAGAGTGCTCAAGACCCATCTGTCAGTAGCTCCTCGGGACCTTTTCCTGTGCCAGGAGATCTGCAGCACAGCTAGCCTCTACTGCAGAACAACAGCAGTGATCAGGCATCGCATTAACCAACACTAGAATACTGAACTGAAGGCCATTCACTCTGCCCTGTTGTGACTTCAATGTTAATCTGCCAAAGCGTTCAGTAAAATGGCCCGTTTGCGATCCATCAATAATGTTGTATATTGATTCTGTCCAATGTCACTGTCGAGGAATCATGACGTGAATGTGTGCATGATAAGTCTGCAGTGGTATACTTTCATAACCCCAAATATGAGCTAAAACGCCAATCAGGATATATTCTTACATGAACACAAACAATGTTGTGACGCAACAACTAACAGTTTAGGCTACCTCAACATCATCAGCATTTCCATCCCATTCTTTGTGCCACCCCCTATGTGCCAACCTCCCTCAGGTGGCACAGGCTAAACCCAGAGGCGTACCTGGCAGTTAAATCCATTGGAGTTGGGGTCCAAGCTCCCCGATAACATGGCGCATCAGTGTGGGCAAGGATGCCCAAGATTTCTTCTTGGTTTTACAGTGGTCGAGAGACCGCAAGATGGAAGCTCAGAATCCAAGCCCCGGACAGAACCGGTGTTTGTCGGCTAAAGGTATTGGCGGTAAGGTCGAGCCAGGCTCTTCTCACCGGTTCCTCTTCCCCATGCCAGCCAGCCTCATCCTGACAGCAACTTCGCAACACAAACAAGCGCTCAGACTGCCCAGCTCTGATCCAGACGGGCTCCGATGTTTTCTGACAAGCATCCATCCACCAATCCCCTGTGAGATTAGCGAGCTGCTGACATCACCGATGCTGGGCTGTGTGGTGTTGTGGCCCTCTTATCTAAGAGAGGCTTGTAGCTAAGTCACGGTAAGCAAAACACACACACACACAGACCCTTCTTCTGTGGGGTTCGAACTGAAAAGCCCTAGGACTTCTCACCGCTGCACCTGCCACATCTGATCCAACCCACCTCCACAGGGACATGGTATGAGGCGTTTCTACTCTGCAGTCATCCTGCGTGTGTGTGTGTGTGTGTGTGTGTGTGTGTGTGTGTCTCCTGCCTATGACACTACTGTACTCTGTCTGTGCTGCATGGTCAGCGGAACACTGTGGCAGAAACATGCTGTAATGGAAATGGATCCAGCGCTTCAAGCGTTTCTTCTGCTACACTACCTAATGACATACATTACCAGTGGCAGTAGTACTGGATCAATAACAATTTAGGCACGGATGATAAATAGGATTGTTGGGGAAACTATCAGAAACGTGACGAAAAAGCACTAGCATCTCTCTTAGCTGTATCTTCTCTCCCCCCCTCTCTCTCTTCCTCCCCCCCTCTCTCTTCATCTAGCTCCCTCTATCCGCTATAATTAAACATCCAAGGGCGCACAGCCGGTCTAGGCACTTATCTCGCTACAGTGGGGCTGGCTCTGCACAGTCGGATCACCCAGTCAGACAGAGATGCCCCACTATTTCCAGGAACATTTTGTCCAAGAGAACAGGGCTACCTCTGTCTGCTATACCGACCCTGCTCTACAGACCTCCCCCGTCTGTCCACACTGGATCCACTCCAGCCAGAAGACCAGCCAGGCTCACTGGGTCTAGGATTAGGGCTCAACATTCCGTCCCATCTTTACTACATCACACACTCTCCATCTCCTGTCTCCAGCTCTAACTCCCAACACCCTTGCCTCTGCCCAATATATGCCAGCATATATATTTCTGATGTGGAATCAGTGCGCTTGACTCAGGTTTCCCGTTGATGTCAATGACCGATTTCTGTGAAGGTCTTGGTTGGGGAGCTCTTATCTCAACTCTGACTCAGGTCTTTGGAAGCTTGCCAGATGGATGTTCCGTGACGTTCATAACCAAGACGGTTTTAAATGGATACCTGCACATTTGCTGCATGAAGTGGCTTGTCTGTAGTGGAACTCAAAAGGACTCATGTATCACTGAACAAAAGTAGTAGGATGTATCCTGCATGCTTGGCTTGGTATGAAAGCAGAAGTACTCACCACATTCTTGTCTCCTTGAGGTATCTGAGGGCTCTGGGGGCCTGGTTCCTGTAAATAACAAGGTCAAAGTACAACATCAATCCACAGGAGATTGTTTCCATGCATAATCCAGTCTTGCTTAGTTACGCATCTTCACACTGGAAGTCATTGAGTGCTATGCAATCACTGCCGGTCCCCAGGTTTCTAATACAAGTTTACATGACATTTTTTGTTTGTCATACAGTGAGGATTTCCACAGAACACTCACTCCTACTATCACCTCACGTATCCACACAACGACTCTTAGCAACTATGGCAACGCATTGGGATTCAGGAAACACGCTACAGCTAGGCAGCCAAGAGTTATGATGACAGGGCACTGCACTCTGCATTAAGTCAGTGAACAAAAGCGTCCCATGTCATAGTCAACCTGCGGTCAATCTACAGCACTGGTTAAGTAGGCTCACACAGACGCCTGCTTTATCAATGTAATTAATCAATGTTTTTTAATTGTATTTATCAATGTTGTTTTTCTTTTTATAATGACCTATTCATAAAAAGTGAAACAATGTTTTCAACGGCGTTTGAACAAAAGTCCTATTTCTCCTCTCCCTGGCTTTGAGGCGGCCCTTCCTCAACACGCGAATCACCGGAATGCTAAACAGGACCTGACCGCTGGAACAGGCACAGTCTTTGGACACCACTGAGTGTCGTCACCCGTTTAATAACACATGGTCTCTGTCCAACATGCAGAAGCATGTATAGGTTACGGTTCATCAATCTGGTCTATGGCCGAGGATTGACCATAGAAAGAGTGTGTCCTACAGGGTGAGAGAGAGAAAACCTCTGGTTCTTATTGACGAGTGGCGTCTGTCCGTGGCTTACCTTAGTAATACACCTATAGATCCTAATGGGTCCAATCAGATATCAGATGAGCCCGATGTCCACTGCCTAGTAGTAAACTACCATAAAGGCAAGGGGCCGTGAACTTACAGCTGTCCTTAATTATAGGAGCTGGCTCTGTCCAAAAACTCTTAAATGGCTTATTTTATTTGCATCATAACCAGTGATTGACAGGCAGACTGAATAGGACTTCACCATAGTTCTTCTACCTATGAAGACTTTGGTGATCAGCGGTGATTTTAGGTTGCGTCTGCCTCGAGGTCCTGATGAACGTTCACGAGATGACAGACATTCCCAAATCAGCTCCACCATAAGGTTATCCAACAAGGGACCAATTGAACTGGAACCACAGACACATCAACTGCAGACTCAACAAAGACATGGGCCTACATCATCCTTTATCAAAGAAACAAAATGTGTCAGCTGTGGCATTAGAGGATAAATTAGTGGATGTAAAGAAAATGAGGCATTTGTAATAGGTAAATAAAGACGGCCGTATCTTTCTAAATCAGGTTAATTACCGTATTCTATAGGTACTTGATGTTGTAGCAGACTAAGCAACAAAAATTCTGAACATTTTATTAGCCCAATTTGATGACAATATTAATGTAGGTCTATTGGTCCAGCACAACAAACAAACAAAAAGATCCAGGATGGTCCAGACTAAAAAAATCGTCACAAACATTACGATGTCTCGATATTTGGGATAAAACCGTTGTCTTGGCAAACCGGTCTATAAAACTAGGTAATAACCTACTTACCTGTATTAGGCCTACTACAGTTTTGTCATTTTTAGAATGTAATAACATACAAAGACTATGATTTATTTCAAATGTATTGCACACACAGGCTGGTCTATGGTGGTGTGTTCAATCCCCACATCGACATTCTCAATCAACGATATGAAATCCATTTTTCAGTGAAAACACAATGGTTGCCTATTGTAGGTTGCCTATGGGACATCCTTACCAAGGGTAGTAGCGGCTCCATTTGTGCTCCTTGGTCCGTTATGTCCATATTTTCCTTGCCTCGCTTTCTCTGTAGACTTGATATGCTCCTTTTGTCTTCTTATGTCTAGTGTTGCCGGGCTAAATCAGGGTGAACCCTTATGTAAACTGGGTTTATTTTCTCAAATTAAGATAAGCATCCTCCTCTTCCAGTCCTACATCATTTAGGCATGGGGTAGCGATTTCCCATTCACTCGCTCAAGCTTGGAGAGTGCAATTTGCGCTACATGACGAGGTGGAGCACACGTGAGGCAATGAAGCGCAGCACGATATAGATTGCGTCTACCGTGGCGCGCGTTGCTCCAAGTTTGCACACATTCTTAAAAATGATACAAAGAATATTGGTTTAGGACGGGTTGCACTCAATAGAACAGGATATGAACGCACGACACCGGAGAAGCTCAGAATAAAACAGAATTGGGCTCTAGTAGCTATCTTGACATATATTTATGTTCATTTGGGACAATATGTAATTAGGTATTAGGCAGGCTACCAAGGACACAACAAAAAACACGTAGGCTACTATATTTTAATGTTGCCTATTTCGGTTCTGTTCCCGATGTGCTTAACAAAGGATCCCATGATTGCTGCCTGACCCATGAAATTAGCCTATAAAGCAATTAATTTGCTCTATTGCAATCCACGAGAGAAAATTGGGACCGTAAAATACATGCAGATAACCATGAACCATTTATATCATGGCCCACATGTGTGCGCAGTGAGATGGGATATACAGCACATTGATTCATTCACCCATTTATGAAGTCGTTGACTGAAATCCTTTGGAAAAAACGTTACATTGGTGCCACCTGGTGTTCAATGGGATCTGTCAAATCAAACTGAAATATTTGATTAATAAATTGGCGTAATTTTCAATAGTCAGCTCATTTCTCTCAAAATTCAATGATCAACATTAATCAAGCAGGAATATATTACAAATATAAAACAAATATCAACAGATTTTTTTTTTTATCTTCAATCACATCGAGATATTAGATTGAAATGAATGCCCATTAAAACCAATGAATAGCCGTTTCAGGTCAATTCTATGGTACAACTCAAGATAAAGTTGTTAATCGACTGATTGATAGAATGTATTGGGTAGTTAAACGCAGTAGGCTGCTCCAGATGGCGACAACATCACATACATAAAAAATAATCGAGGATAAAAAAAACACTATAAAACCCGATGGCTTATTTCCATTGTGGTCCTCATTTTTCAGCAAGGTGACAGGTGGGAAAGACCAACACTTCACACGCACTCAATGCAATTAAAAACAACAAATGCAATTTACAGCAATCCATTTACAACAACAACATCTACAGTACAGAGGTGGCCGTTTAAGAGTCACCTCGTGGGAGAATACCCCTAATCGAACCGCCATGGTATTTCTAAAAATATTTTCTGGTTTGTTTGGGACACCTTGAAGCTATTCTCTGATGAGTTTTCAGGTAGCTTGGTAAACTGTTCCACAGAACCGCAGCAGACTACACACATTCGTATTTTCCCCTTGGAGAGCTTAAGTCTGCAGGGAACCAAGTTCGTAAGAGCTCCTTCTGGTGAAGTACTAATGTGTCATTTATACAGCTGAAAGAATTACCCAGACTACTTTAATGTCCCCAAGAAGCAATTCCATTTTGCAGCAGGCATAGTTAATATGACAAGATCACATATTGAAATGTGTGAAACATCAGAGAAAAAAAAGCAACGGATATTTACAGAACCTTTACAAAAAGTCAGCAGGATAGTGCAAAGGTCTTAAAATGTCGAGGAAGGCTGGGCCTGTATTTGCAGGTCAAAGTGCTTAAAGCGCATATTGGTCCAACCCTAGATATTTGGAGGCAGAGTTATGGACAATTTTGTTGGTAAACCCCATTTTAATCTGAGTGACTCCTGTTTCCACCTTGAGCCATTCCAGTGCTTCAAAGTGAGAGGGTTGAAAGTGTGTACGAGCTGGAACCTTCAGATCTAATCTAAGTTTATGAGGTCTGATGCTTATGCCTGATACCCTGGGTGGGTGGGGGGGGGGGGGGGGACTGCTGTGCCAAGAGGCACACGCATAACCACGATGAAATTGCACTGCACTGTTGTTCTATGCAACAATCGAGATTTCCTGATTCAAATGCGTGTGCGCACTCATTCATTTAAATTCTAGATAACAGACAGTAAAGGGGAAACGAATACATTTTTGACATGGATACATTCTAGAATGTCAACAAAAAGTGTATGAAAAGGCCCTTTGAAGGGCAGGATCAAGTCCATATATTGTCTCCTTCCAGCACTATAAACTGCTCTTGGTCCAGCCCCAGAGGAACCGAAATGAGTATATGATAAGTATTTATACATTTACATAATTTAGCAGAAGCTCTAATCCAGAGCGATTTACAGTAGTGAGTACATACATTTTCGTACTGGTCCCCCATGGGAATCGAACCCACAACTCTGCCGTTGCATGCGTCATGCTCTTCCAACTAAGCCACAATGTGTATATGAAGATGTCTGAACAACTTAAGCCATGACCTGGTAAGAAATCCAAAGTTAGGATATGCAATTGAAGATGATTACCAAAAAAAAGTTTGTTATTTGTATAGGCAATTAAACAGTATAAGTGTAGCCTAAACCAGTCAAGTTTTGATTCACACCTGACATCTTCACAACAGGTTGAGCAGTGAATGGTAGACCGATGTTTCCAATGGGCCTCTCCAGCGGCTTTGCTTCAGGAAGTCAGTCAGAAGGCTGGTCTTGGGGAAGGGCTGCTCTAGTAGCAATGGGCAATAGCAAATCTTTATAGATCCCCTTTAGCTTTTTTTGGAGGCTGGTTTGACAGCAAACCATTACATTTTTGGATACTCACCCCTTTTTGATTAGGCTAAAAAGCAATTGAATGCTCAGTGTTTCTGTTGCTCATTCATTTAAAAATAAAAAAATCATTCTTGGGGGTGTGGTTCGATGTGGCCGTTCATGATGTTTGTCCCCCATGGGTCACCATAGGAATAAACTCAATACTTTTTCAAAATAGTGAGAATACATATTTTTTTAAATCTGTAATTAATTTGGACGTTTTTGCAGGTTTTAGTCGGTCAGTTGTGTGTTTGGTGCAGTATTTCTCAAGTAAAAAAATGCCTGACGTGTTGTCACTGATGGTCTGTCAGGATTGATGGTCTGTTTAGTTTCTACCGTTGTGACTAGATTGAGTAGGTCTACTACAGCTCCATCTAATGGACAGTGTCTGGGGAAAACAGTTGTTTAGGCTTAACTACAATGCTACAGTTGTCAACCTCTCTTTTCCTAACCTTAACCTCATTCTCCTAGCCTGTTATGTTAATTCTAACCTGCCACGTTACCTGCTATGTAAACAGTCCCTGGTTTGGGATTGGGCCACGACTACTTTCTGTTAATCTCTCATAGAAAGACTACTGGAAAAACAACTCGTAAACTTCCAGTTTGGCCGAGTTTCCCACTTGGAAATGATCATAAACAACCAATAGGAAGCTCTATGCATATAATGTACGTTATATTTAAATATGTAAACACAACTGAACAAATTGCGCAAGATTTTTGTTCTGGGCTAACCGATATTAATTTTTATTAAATACCTCAATGACGGTTAAAGTAACTAAAGTCCAGTGAAAATGTCACTTTTAAAGGTTTTTGTTAGCTCATACTCAAATAATGTTGTTGACTCGTCCTATACTCGCATTTGACGCCAAAGCATACATTTGAGAAAAAAAAAACATTTTAAAAATGCTTACAATTTCCGCATATAATGTAAAGTCAGGTTGGCTCATTGGTGGAGTTGGCCAATCAGCGGTTGACTTGTCATAAAAAAATTTAATGACCTGTATACACCCCCACTAATATGCCCCCACCATTGTGTTATTGGGGTATGCCCACACCATTCAAACACCGAAAAGCTTATTTTCAACATATTTAATTATTATCTTTTGAAATAAAAAGTATTTCACTCATATTGTCAATTATAGGTCATATTTCATAGAAATCTGGAAACACTGGACAGTTACTTTAACACTAAAATATTTTATTTTTAAAGAAGACTTCAAGAGTCGCCGAATAAATGAGTTATTTGACAAATGTAAAATACATATGTTGAATCAGCTATGTGAGTACAACAATACACACATTAAACATTATCAAGGATTATAAAACAAGTTATTATTTATATCCATTGTGGTCCTCATGAATATCTTTCATCTGGAGTTTGCTCCATTGTTTACGCATCTGCAAGCAAAGCAGCAACCGCAGTAATAAACCTTCATACCAGGTATAAGAGAAAAGGAATTGCAATTTATCCATCTGCTTTTAATCGAATTTATATTTTTAGATAATGACTTAGTGTACATCCTATCAAAGACTACAACAAATTCCCTCTTGACCTTCTTGCGTTGGGTATTGATTTATGAATATGTCCTTTGTGTTTTGAAGCATTGGACTACTTACTTTAAGTACAGTTGTTATAGCTCAGAACCTTGTTTTTTTTTTTTTTTGCACAAGTAAAATACATTGTGGATCCTATATAGCCTACTAAAGCCAGCACAATAAAACATAATGCCAATGAAACTCAATGCAGGCTAAGACATGAACACTTTCCAAAAATGTATTCAACAAATCAAAAATCAATCAAATCAGTCAAATTAGAAAACAGGATTCAATGAAAACATCTAGAGTAGGACTACAGCTAATGTTAAATATATACATTATTATAGCTTAAATAGACTATTTTGTCGCTAACATTTTAATACTTCAGTCGTATCCACAGCCCACTGTAGGCTAATCCAAAAATGCAGTCTAATGAAAAAAACGAATGAACGATGTCCAGGTGGGTATTTAGACAGTTCTCGTTGATGCCAATAACCTAGGACGGGATATCTCTTCAATTCAGTTTATGTCTCTATCCAACTAGACTCTGAGATATCTTGTGGTTTTGCGTCTTCAGAGACACCCGTTGGTAAACTCTCCTTTGAAAGTGAGAGGACCTCGTCAAAGTTCGCAGTACCAATAGCGTGTCCATTAGTCCAGCAGGACAGAGCCGGGCTAGACGCACCGCAATACTGGGGTGAGGTACGCGCAAAATCCGTCGGTTCTGCGTAATAAGCAAGGGCTCTACCCGAACTGTCAGTTGCGGACAACTGTAGGGCCTTTCCAGCTGCTGCATATGACAGCAAAGTGGCCGTGTTTCCAGTCGCGTCATTTGTGCGGGAGGCATAGTCCAGTCTGTTGTTTGTCGGTGTCACAAACCATCTCGGGGATGCCGCCATCGTGTCCTCCTCGCTGGTTTGCGGTGACAGCATGCTGTTAGTTAAGGGAAGGTTATAGTCTAGTCCAGACGTAGCTCCTGCGCTAGGGCGGAAACAGGACTTGGCATAAGTGCTGACGAATTGGTGCTGAAGGAAAGAATTAGCAAGAGCATATCTGGCACCGGGCACAAACTGAGCGTAGGTCGAGTCACTCGGTGATGGCGTCAACCGGTCACTATCGTAGCCTGTGTAGATTCTAGACATATCCAAAACAATCAATTAGGAAATTGAAAAATAATACAAATGAGAAAGACCTCAAATAAAACGTTTCCACAAGTATGAAGTAACAATGGCATGCAATTATAAATCACATTTAAAAAGAACTCCAGAGGTCTTACACCATTAAACCTAATTAATCTCCAATAGTTTCTTACATTCGATGTAAAAAAAAAACTACCTATTTGAAGAGAATATTGGCAAAAAAAATCGAACTTGTCTGTCCACGGGAATTCTGACAAGTAACCTCATAACATTTCCAATGGAACAAAAACATGCGTGTATCCAAATCCGTAATGCTTTTTCATGATCGTTTACATCAGAATGTAGTCCTTACCTTAAAGCTGGTGTTGAATAAATAATTTTTAAAAAACTATGGTTATCTTAGGAGTGACAGTATCGTCACCAATAAAATGGGGAAAAGTCGTGCGTAAAGCAGGGTTATCTCGAAACAAACCCCATTAAATGTGTTCATATTTGAGTTAGAGATCCGAATAATTCCAATAGAATAATGTTTAAATATGTAAGGCTATTAAAAAATAACATGGGCTAGGCCAATCTATTTTTACTTACTTGTCATAATTGTCCCGAAAACCTTTTGCGAAAGGATTGTGGTCTATTTTCAGCTGTGTTATCTGAAAGAGGAAAATAACATTAAAAAGGCCTAGCCTACTGTAAATTTGTGAACCACTTTTACTTTCACTTTTTTTTTTTTATGTAAAATGTTGCCTAGCCCCAATTAAGAAAATAAATCAATATTTGAAGGAACGAATTTCCTTACGTCTGTGTTCTGGTATGCTGTGACTGCAACGAATTGCGTCTCGGGGAACGTAAATGATTGTCTGGGTTGACTGGCGTTCTCGGCCCCATCCTCGTGCACCTCGACCACATTAAGACAGGGTTGGTACCTATGGAGGGACTGAACGACAACCATCTGAACAGAGGACATGAAAAACAGTTGTTAATTGGGGCATCTGTGATCATCTCTAGAGACAAAGAACAACTTGAAGATAATTTTTTTTCACTAAATACAAAAAAATGTATGAGAATAAATTCTGAATTGTTTCATACAATATGGTTGATAAATGCATAAAACATCATTTTGTAAATAAAATCTCTCAATGCAACGTCTCCAGACTTGAATATAGCATATTTTCAAGACCTCTTTCACCTTATATATATATATATATATATATGTGTGTGTGTATTTGGGACTGTACGAAATTAGGACCACATTAAAAACTTACCTGCCCTGCACTTTCCAATGCCCCTTTATTATTTGCCAACTTCAGTTTTCCAAAAGAAATTTCTTGACGCATCCAGTGCGCGCCGGTGTTCGGAGAGTCTGGATGCATGTAGGCCTTGTTCCCTATAAATTAATTATTGAAGACATTACTCACTTTTGTTGCCAGAAAACCTCACTTGGAGAGAATAGAAGGGGGAAAAGAAAAGTAAAATCACTTGCCTGTCCCATTTGAGTCAGCTTTGCCGCAGGGTACCCACTGTCCTCCTTGGAACCGCCAGTGATTAGGGTCAGCGAGACTGACGTCCACAAAAATATTGTAATTTGCCGTCGGATCAAGACCAGATATATTAAAGCTCAGGAATGGAAACATTCGTCTGGAAGTAGAAAAAAGATTAATAGGAATTTTATTTCCTTTACAAATTCCTAAATCCCGCTAAAATTTTACTTAGAGAACGAAATTAATTATAATTTGAACTATTGCTGTGGCCATAATGTGTTAGTAAACCCCACGCGGTTTCAATAAACACGTCAATCGACTTGGTCCAAATAAGTACGGCAGTTTGCCCACTATGTTGACATTAGCCAACAGAACGGCAAGGGCGGCGAGAAAAGGGACGGGTCAATACTCACCGCCCCTGTTTAGTGATGATCATCTCTGTTTGGTGCCTGTGAAACGTGAGCCACAGAGCCCTGTTGCAGAGATAAACTTGCGCTTTACCAAAAACCATCCCGGTTTGCATTGCTGAGCTCTTGTGGAAAGCACCTCCTTGGTGGCCATGCCCATATGGCTGGGCGTAAAAGTATCCGGGCGCTGGGAAGCCTTGAGGTGACGTGGTGGTCAAGAGGCTATTATATGAGCCTTGCGTGACCACAGGATGGTGTGCCATGTAGTGACCCGAACTGGTGATGGCAAGGGCCGGGTAGGTGGCTCCGTGCAGTGTCCGGTGTGGGAACATGGTACCAGGCGAGGTAGCAGACGCGGGTTGAGCTTGGCTGGGCTGAGACGAGGGATACCGTCCCTCTGTAGATCCATGGAAGGTATGACGAATGTCACAGACGGTCTCTTGAGCAGACTGCCTACTGCTTCCCTTGTCGCCGTCACCAAATGAGTCCTCCGAGTCGATAAAGTCGTCTGCTTCTGACGGATTTGTCATCCCTGTGGTTTCTTTATTAGAACGTGTTAGTTCCTCTATTCAGTTCAGCCCCTCACTAGAGGAGAGCATAGGGTGGTACTGGGTAGCGAGTTCAGACCTGTCTGAGCTGTGGTAGTCGCTATCCATATTATTGGGCGTTGGATGTTGAGATGCGAAGATACTGGAGCTGCACAAGTAGCATTACGCGCAACACAAAAACCAATTTGGTTAAGGTTACGCGTATCACATGTAGGGAATATGAACTCTAAATACGCTTGGAACGAACCTAATGAAACGCCTACAGTTGTTACATTTTACATTACAGTATAGGAATAAGGTGAAGTAGCCTATATAAACAGTTATAGACATTTCTCATGTTCGTTTTGCTGGACTGGAACAAAATACTGCTAATGTTATACCTCTAGTACCATGTGGCAGGTAGATTATATATTTAAAACACGTTTATAGTTTATGACAACATTCATATATTTCCTTTTTTTATCAGAAAGTATTACTCAATCTTGAAAGTGGGCATGTCTCACATCAAATGGGGAGGGTAATTTTAACGTGATTGGAAAACAAGGCTTCAAGGAGTATCAGAAGTGCCATCAACCATGGCATAACTAATTGAAAAATGACAGCTAGTGATAGCTGGCAGCTTGGCAAGATTCATAGGGTGTGTCAGAAATGTCACCCCATTCACAATATATGTGTACTAGATTTGACCAGGGAACCACATAAAGGATTAGTGTGCCATTTCAGATGCAATATTGTGTGTGTATGGACCAAAACTTTCTCTCAGACACCCATCTGAGACCAGCCAGTCAAACCGCAACACATCACCCATGCTGCTGTTCTGTATTATAAGGATACAAGTCCACGGCCCACCTTTCATACACATTTATTTTTTATAAAACAAAACAAAGTTAGAATATGAACAGTTAAATGCAAGAGGGGGGGCGGCTTCACTGAAAGACCACAGTATCCAACATGGCGGCTAGGCACTGAACGATGTTGGACGTCATCAGGACGTCGACGTGCTCCTCCAGGTGCCTCTTGGGATCCTGCGAGAAGAACACGGTAAACAGGTCAAGGAGGGTCATTGCAAATATTATACATGGGCATTTATGATGTAGCTCGCAAAACAGAGATTGTGTTCAGGTTACAGCGAGGACGGATACCTGCTTTCCGACGTTCTTGATGGCCAGCTGCTCAGGGGTCATCTTATCCTCTTCTTCGACCGCCTGGGGTAGAACACAGCAACATTGATTCTCACTCAGACGTTAACATTTAAAGCTGGGTTTTGTTCATTATGGCATGTAAAGAATAAAACTATTTGGAACAGAATACAAAAAAAGTGTATTTATTTTATTTGACCTTTTATAAACACAAAACATACATCATACAAACATCAGTTGCATCACACCTGCCCAGAACACCATCACACATCTCCAGCGGCCACATGGCCTGAAACGCCAACATTTTGTTTCTCTCCCTAGCCCGCTCACTTTCAATATTTAAATCATTTGATTTTTCCAGTGTGTTAATGATGGCGGATTGATTGATTTCCACGTTTTTTCAAGATGAGTGATGAGAATAGAATCGTCCAACCCATCAGGTATCTCACTACACCCCCATACGCCATGCCCATGTCTTGGAAATTGCCGTTTCTGATTGGACAAGTCCAGGTAGTCCCTCCCTGTTGTAGTCCATTTTATTCAATTTGAATACTAATGAACACCACCCGGGATAACTCATGTAGTTTGCCCACGCTGACCCCTGGTCTCAAAATACTTCCAGGCCCTCCCACTTTCCCCTTCTGATCCCTGCCTGCTCACCTTGTTGTAGTTCTTGGCCAGCTCCAGCATCTCCTTGACGATGTTCTCGTTGAGCTTGCAGTGCTCGCTGTAGTCCTGCAGGGTCAGGCCCTCCATCCAGCTCTTCTTGTGTAGGTTCAACAGCATCTGGGAGGTCAAGGATCAAGTCACTCAAGGATCATATGTTAATGTGGCACATGCAACCAAGAGAGGATAGAGGTACCGTGTACGTATTGTTATGGCGCACAGAAGATGACATCACCTGTCATTCAGGAGAACATACAGTAATCATATTATGAAATGTTACTGTAGCAAAATCATAATTAACTCAATAAACTATGACAGTCAACAGTCATCTTTTTCTGATATCATTCTATACTCCCCTTAAACAGATTTTTCAGAAATGTTTCACACCTTTTGCTCGAGTTCATTTTTCCTGTAGTTGATGGTGATGGAGTAGTAATGCCTGTTCAGTCCATGGATCAGAGCCTTGGAGGAGGACAACAGATGATTGAAATAAGAACAGAAACTCTACATTCACGTGCATGTTAAAAACACAGAGCTGGTCAGAGGCTCCATGGTCTTACCTGGATGGAGGGCTTGTTCAGATGGCCCAGGTTGGAGGTGGTTTGCCTGGGCTCGTGTCCCAGAACCATCATGTTGGCATTGATCAGCCGGAACGCATCGATAACAACCTGCCCGAAATAACAAGGAGGAACCATGTGTTATCTCACAGAGAGCAGAGAAACGAAGTCCATACCAATTTGAAATTCAATTCCCGAGCAGAAGAAGAAAAAAAAAAAACTTTAAAAAAATTGAAAGAATGCCAAGTAAGTACCACACTCTGCTTTGGATCTAAGCCATGAGGGTAACGTTGTGTGTGAGAATACTGTGAAAGGGAGAGTAGATGACTGGGGAGGGAGGGAGATAGTGAACAGCAGATCAGGGACGGTACCAACTGCTGTAAGCAGGCTGTCACTCCAGATGTGTGTAAACGACACCGAAACCACAGCCTTGCCTGAGTGCAGTACATGTCCCTAGTCACATCCTATTACTAGACCCTGCGTTGCATCATTCCAGGTGAGTAGACATTGCATAGCCATAGCAAGGCAAAGATATGCAACCATGCTTGGAGAGGCTCTGCCGGAAAGCATGACAGGTGAGTAGCTCACGGTTACAGTCATGTTAAAACATTGATGGATTTATGGTGGACCTGACTTTAGCCTTGTTTACTAGGATGTCACCCTGAGACCTGCATCCATACATTTTACTACAAAGCACAGGAAATTAGTGTGTTGAAACACATTTAGCTGTTTTCTTTCACTGGTCCTGGCTGCCTTAGCCAAGGATGAGGTGCTTGACTTTTAATACCCGTGTCACTCCAAATTAACTCTAGGTTATCGTGTCTTGCATGGAAATTGGTCTCACGAAGGAAAGGTGCCGAGCACCGTGAAACGACAGGCATTATTGTCATGTTCTGTGGTTATATTGGCTGCTCATTGAAAGGACCATAATGGATTGTGTACAATGAGATTCCGAGTGGCAGACAGTGACGAGAGACAGTGAACGTGACAGGGAAGCAGGACACTGCCATGTTCTGAGCACATCAAGAGTAGGCTTCATCTTTCACAAGCAAGATTTGGCTGAGAGACACCTTTTTTTCTCAAAGGCAGAGGCGGTGAAACCTGCTAAAAACACAAATATGTCAAAATGAAGATTGGCAAACGTGCCCTGGTATTTGTAAGTTTGTGAAAATGTAATGTATATATTTTTATATTCTCTCTCACGCTTGGGTGGCAAAATATTAAGACTAAAAAGGTTGTAAAGCCATCCCCTCGGTCATCAACGACACGACTCTTAATAGCAATCTAATTAAATATCTTTATGAGATCGCCTGTGCTTCGGAACCATTTCTAATGTAAAACATTGGGGAGCTAACTTTCATTTCTAGTGGTGCACTCTCCTCTGAGCGGAGATCACACATTGAGATGGAATTGGCTCTCACATTCACAGACAGCTCTGTGGAGGTGATAATAGACAGCTCCCTGCAGCACAGAGGCAGGAGCAGATGGAGGAAGTGCCATATGGGGCCCGTGAGGGTGGAAGAGAGAGAAAGAAACATAACAAGGAAAGGAGGGTGGTGGGGATGGGGATGGGGGTGTATGATCAGTTCTAGATGAAGACGTCTCAATCCCAGGAGATCTATGAGTAAACAACCTTAGATGACTACACACGCTGTTAACTCAAATCGTTAGAGATTTTAGCTTCCTCCCAGTCAGTCAACCACTGATTTTATTATTGGATTGATTGAAGTTTGCACGCACAAGAAAGTCAACCTGTCACACAATTGGCATACAAATTAAATTAGAACATTGCTAAATATAAAAGATAATCAAATCACCAGTCCAGTCACAGCATTGGCAGGTGCCATCACAATCATGGTGGTTCAGGGACGCAAACTGATGCAGGCCCAAAAAGGTGAGAAATATTTTTCGCGGGGGGGGGAAAAAAAAAATCTGTGTAAATGCCTGTTCCCATTTTCTATACGTGTGCTGCACAAAAACCTGATAGTCACACCTATACTCAATACAACACTCTACTCAATACAACACATTGAATTTAGCTTCACACTTTTTTTTACTGTATAATAAAAAAGGCTACTGCAGAAAATAGCTGATTTGCTCATATCCAAAGGCCTACCTATTATCGGGCAGGAGGAACGTAGTTAGGAATACAACTGCATAATGATCTGCATTTTCATTGTGGCAGTAAGGGGGAAACACACTAGGCCTATATGAAACCATATTTAGCCTAGTCTTCAGACAACTTTAAATGCATAGCCTACACACTCTCCTTACCTGCCACACACACACCAAACATAATTTAAAGTGAAACTGACAGTGCTTGAGTTACTTTGCAGATATGAAGGCAGACAACCATAATATGAAAAATATAAAATTCCCAGTTTATGCTAGAAAACCAACTTTATAAGAGGTTTTAAAAATAGGCTATACTTGACTCAGAATTCCATGATGTATAGTAAGGCATTATTGGCAGAATAGATGGATGCAGTTCAATGGACGATTCATATATTTCACCAATACATTTCTTGGTGGTCCAGAAAATATTGCTATCAGGTTGTAAAGCAAAGCTGGCCTGGTACATCGTTTGTTGCCTCCACCCATTCAGGATGCACTGTTTCAGTTTCAATGAGTGAATATTTTCAACAAAAACGGATGACTAAATAAGGCTGGGAATGTTAATACAATCAAACTATACGGTCACACCATTCATCCTCCAACATCACGTTTCAGCATAATAATACACTTCCCCACGTCGCAAGGATCTGTACACAATTCCTGGAAGCTGAAAATGTCCCAGTCCTTTCATGGTCTGCATACTCACCAGACATGTCATTCATTGAGCATGTTTGGGATGCTCTGAATCGACGTGTACGACAGCGTGTTCCAGTTCCTGCCAACATCTTCGCACAACCATTGAAGAGGAGTGGGACAACATTCCACAATCAACAGCCTGATCAACTCCACGCAAAGGAAGATGTCACGCTGCATGACGCAAATGGTGGTCACACCAGATACTGACTGTCTTCTGATCAACACCCCTACCTTTAAAAAAAAAAAAAACGGTATCTGTGACCAGATGCATATCTGTATTCCCAGTCATGTGAAATCCCTAGATCAGGGCCTAATGGGGCAAGCACTCTGTTCACATCAGCAAACCGCTCACCCACACAACGCCATACACGTGGTCTGCGGTTGTGAGGCCGGTTGGACATACTACCAAATTCGTTGGAGGTGGCTTATGGTAGAGAAATGACCATTCAATTCTCTGGCAACAGCTCTGGGGACATTACTGCAGTCAACAAGAAATGTGAACCGCTTTGCTAGCTAGCTCTTTTGAATTTGAACGACATCCACAGTAAGCATATAGCTTAGTTCCGTTTGTATATATTTTGCATCCATCACATGGGCGGGCAGGCAGGCAAGTGAGTTGGGACAAGCATGCATTGACAGGCAAGCTGCGGAAGGACGAGCAGGCTACTATTCCCCATCATTTATCAGTGCAATTGAGACGGCCAACTAGCTGAAAGTTTGAGAGGTTTTATCTAATGTTCCCTCGTTAGATTTCAGCTCATCACGTTCTGGCTAGCTAGTTGTTGATCTTATTGTTGTTGATGTGCATAGGCAACAGAGGGAGAGAGAGCCTAACTTTAAGGTTGCTTGATCAATAGGACTGAAGTTCCCAAATGTAAGAGGACTCCCGTGGTATTTACACATTTGCAGAAATAATCCATCCAGGTGTATTTTATGGCTTTTGGCGTATGCGTTCTAATGATAAAGTCACGCTGCTGCTACTTCCTGTAAACACACAGTCCAGTTCAAAATGAATGACGGCAGGCCCGCGTGGCAAATGGCTTATTTGCATATAAGCCTACTGTAACTGATTGGCTATGGCGCAATGATCTCCGAAGACTTCAGGTTTTATTTACTGCAGCGTCTTAATTATCCAAACGCATGGCCGCTTTCCCACTTTTCACAAATGCCTTAGTATAAGCCATTCCCAAACATTCTATGAATTTATGAAAACGACCGTATCTAAGCGCTCGCTTGTCATAAAATGTAAAACAACGGTGTCATTCTTCCTGGGGGTGTATATGATCAGATTTTAATAAGATTTCATGTTGCTAAAACGCTGTCAGTTCCAATTTAAGGAACACCAGAAAAAGAGTGCCATCCAAAATGTGCATAGCCACGGTACCATGCTAGCTAGCCAGGTAACATCACTAAACAAGGTTGTTCGTTATCAAACCAAAAACGTGGGCCCTTGAGTGGTTTAAAACCGCACGCGTCATGATTAAAGACATTGTACACGAGAGGGCGTGCTGAACTACTTTAGCACCGCTGTGCCTTGGTTATTATGTACGAGGCAGAGTACCGTAGATCACCAGTCATGTTAAAAAAAGTTGTTTTGCACAACCGAGTTGATTTTCTACAACCAGTAACCAATTAAATACGTAAAAAAAATATATAAATTAATTCATAGGCTACTATATCATCCCTGACGAAAATATCGGCCTAGTCCCGACATCTATGGTTGCTAGCCAAGCCGGCTGTTCATTCCATCAGTTGTTGCAAACCAAATGGTATAAAGTCTAGATGCCTTTTACAGTGAAGATCAAGGTAATGAATTGTCTTATTGACATTACTTCTCCTTGCATCCAGCCTAACATTTAGTTTTCAACAACGAAGGCTTTGTACAAACGTTTGTCTCTTGACATTTACAATTGTATTTTAACCCCCCTTTCTGATCTTGTCTCATCGCTGCAACTTCCCAACGGGCTCGGGAGGCGAAGGTCGAGTCATGCGTCCTCCGAAACATGACCCGCCAATGTTTCTTTTGACCAACCCCTCGTAGACGAAATTACCTCAAATGTGCGCTAATTCATGGTAGAAAGTAGCTCCGGTAATGTGGAGCATAACCTTAGAGTGGTTTGGCGTAAAATCTCACGGTGTTCAGTGATGTAAAGGCACAATTAGGACTTTCACTGTGCTCTTTTTTCCTCTATAGCAGTGGCACTCAGAGGCTGCGTGACAGCGAAGCCTAGTCAGACCGGCCTGCTTGCTCTTACAGGTGAAATGAAAAGATACTATCCACTTCGCTCACGCTGTGAGCCACTCCAATAATTAAGCAAATGTAACAGAAACCCTATCACTGTCTGCACATACCAGCTCTCCATCACGGCTAAATTACATTTTTAAAAACTGACGGAGATGCGCAGAAAGTATGGTGTGAGAAAAGCAGCTGAATAGGCTAACGCAAGCTGGTTGCTCACAACAGTCACATGTGATATTGCATGAAACACTCATTCTGATATGACATCACGCTCGGATATTCTATTTGTAGGACGCATTCTGTTCTCAGTTATTCATTTCGATAAGCGAAGCATACACCATTATTCATTGAAAAGAGTATTGGGACATCACGCCTCCAATATACACTGTTGTGCAGCTACCTGCCTGCGCTACCATGCTGGGTTTAGTAATACAGCATCCAAGTCACTCCCTCGCTTCCTCCAATGCATATACGTGTTCCAGTAGGTTATTACACACACAGTAAAGTAAGCCGAGGCAAGCGTGTGGTAATGTTATCTTGCCAACTTAGATGCTAATGTAGCTAGCTAACATTAACAACTGTGTAATAATTTGTGCCATAGGAACATACATCCTTCTTATCAACTATAATCACAGCACTATTTTGCAGACATGTTGCATTTCAAATTCCCCCCCCCCCCCCCCACAGACAGTTATTTTTATGGATCTACAAAGTTCACGTGGATGACCTATTTTGAGAACAAAAAATTGGGCCATGAGTAGTTTAAAACAGCCCGCATCCTGGTTAATGAAATTGTACACGAGAGGGAGTGCTGAAATACTTTTTTAGCACCGCTGTGATGAGTTGGCATCCCTATGGTTGTTGGACCTACCTTTCCTTTCACGCTCTGGATGGGGTCCACCACCACGGCCACAGCTCTCTCCGACAGGGCCTCGAAACTCTGCTGGGTGTTGATGTCAACACCGGACAGCCAGCAGCCAAACCCGGGGTGACTGTGGTACCAGCCAACCACCATCTCTGGTCTAGTTGGAGGAGCCACAGCAATGACAACCACCTCAATTATTTTAGTTCAACACTATTACTGCACAGATACCTTTCTTCATGTCTATTTTACACATTTCGGTTTTGTTTTATTGTTACAAATGACATTTTTCTGTTTTTAGTGTATCCTGGAGTGTAGAGCATTTACAGCGTGACTGTCCGGTAGAAGCTATGCCAAATCAACAGTCGTGTTCTAACTAATATGTTTTATATTAGTAAGTCGTCCATATGCATTTACCTGCCAGTTTGCTTAAGCATATCCAACATTTTAGCTTGGAAGACGGGGTCCACGGCCTCCACACTGACACCCTGTCGGAGAGAGAAGTGCTATTACGCAAACCCGGATGGAGAAAACATCACACGCATAACTGTAGAGTTACTCAACATTGTCCTGCGAGCTCTGTTAGGGGAAATGACTGGGAAAACGTACAGTTCCTGACTGCGGCATGGCGAACACGTCAATCACTCGCACAGTGTAGTCGTCCACAAACTCGCCCAGCATCAAACCCATGACCTCCATGGGCACACCGGCACGCCCGTGCTTCAGCATCTGAATGAGATGGAAATACATGGTGAGACGTAGACACCATGGACACACATCATGTAACTAGTCGGTATAAAATGGCAACTGTTTATTTCCTTCTTACCTTGAGCAGTGCCAGTGAGGAGATGTACACCTGCTCTGCAGTGTCTACGGCGGGGGCGTCTGTAGGTGGGCCCTGGGGGGGAAATAACCGATTTTAGGCTATAGTTTATCACACAGAGCTGATTAGGATGACAAAATACAGCTTCACTGGAGTTTATAATATATTAGTATTATAATATTGACAAACTGATGATCATTGTTTAAAGGGAGACTCAGCGAAATGACATTGCCACGAGCGGCACCACAGATATTGAGATGAGTGAGATGCAAGACTTCGCTCTCAGTGTCTGCGCATGTCCACGGGGAAGTTGAGCCTCGTGCTTCAACCCTCTTAGTTGTTGAGGAAATTGAGCCACTATGCTGTTTACTTTCTGCTTCTACGTCATATCGTTGAGTCTACCTTTAACATTTTGTTGACAATAAACACCACCTGCAATTTGACATTAGCCTAGCCACTAGCCAGTGAAAAACCCAGCAGCATCACACCAGTTTGAGTGTCAAGAACTGCATTTGGCACCTACTACTATACCCCATTCAAAAGCACTTAAATCTTTTGTCTTGCCAATTCACCCTCAATGGCACACATTCACAATCCATGTCTCAATTGTCTCAAGGCTTAAAAATCCTTATTTAACCTGTCTCATCTCCTTCATCTACATTGATTGAAGTGGATTTAGCAAGTCACATCAATAAGGGATCATAGCTTTCACCTGGTCAGTCTGTCATGGAAAGAGCAGGTGTTCCTAATGTTTTGTACACTCAGTGTATGTTCAATATCCTGAAAGTAATATTGTAATTTAAATGGTGCTCTGAAGCCCTGCATGTCAGAGAGGGAGAAGTTAAAAGAAGCCACCCCCCTCTTTTTAACACCTCTGTAGGGTGCCAAGGCAGCCACTTACTGGAGGTGTTAATTGGCAAATCCAACGCCAGTCGGGAGCAAGCTCCTCATTGGCCTCGCCTCGCAAGGCTTGGCCGCTATGAACACAACAAAGTGGGCTCTTTTCTTTTCTCTCACCAAAGAGCGCCCCTGGCCCTTGTGATTGGGCAGGGCTACACTTAAAAACATGTTCCAACAAAGCATGCTCGATAATAGCGCAAGGGAGACAATGCAGTGGTTAGGTGGCCTACACCATAATTCTTTACTTTCGATTAGGCTACTTAGAATTTGTTAATACATATTGAACAGAATGCCTTGACAATCTATTCTCATTATCCATTTCACATGACAAAGACTGTAGAGCAAATAGACTATAGCTAAGAAGACTATTCAACTTGGCAGAGAGGTTATTGAGGGAGGCAACCACTCTGCATCTCAGTGCAAGAGGCGTCACTACAGCCCCTGGTTCGAATCCAGGCTGTATCACAGCTGGCCATGATGGGAGTCCCACAGGGCGGCGCACAATTGACCCAGGGTCGTTCAGAGTTGGCCGTCATTTGTTCTTAACTGACTTGCCTAGTTCAATAGCGGTTAAATAAATAAAACAAAATACATTTTTATAACAATAACTCTTAACCTGATTGTGTGGACTATAGACCACACAACATACTAACATTCACGATATTTAAGACAGCCGAGCTGTGCCAGGTCCCTTTTCAGTCTGTGAATAAGAGCAACAAGGTCTACCCTGGCTATAGCCTCTCACTTTTAATTTGTAGTCGCTTCAGCATATTCCACCCGACTCAAGTCAGAATCACTCCCTGTTTGGTGATCAGGGATAAGATAGGTGTTGTAGATATATAGCTAGGATAGTTATAGCCCAATATTGGGGCTCTGATTCATTATTGAGTTAATGAGACAAGGTCTAAAGGCATTCAATAGCAACAGAGCGTGCAAGATAAGTCATGGCTGAAAACACACCTGACCCAGTCCGGGCATTCCTCCTCCAAGCCTCAGCAGCCTATCCATTTCTGTTGAGGGAAAACACAGCAATGAATGTCAACCCTATTTATCATCTTCAACCCTATTTATCATCTTCAACCCTATTAGTTTCTAAACAATATGCATTGTTGTTCATTCGTAAACTACACAACAGTTGTTCATCCCTTTAACCAAAAGGCAGTCAAAAGAGCAGGATGGAATGACATGGCATAGTTTGCCAGTTAACGTTAATTGTCAGAAGACATGGTTGTGACCATCTGTTTCACATGTAGCTAGCTGATTTTAATGATTAATCTGGAATGTCTGCTTTCATACAGTATCATCTAGCTATTATTCCTATTATATAACTAGATATATTAAATTGTCTCATCACAAATGATTGATAATGACAGTAAAGTGACTACGCTAACTAACGAGGTTGACAGTTAGCTACATATTATAGATAGTAGGCTAACGTCAATCATCTAGCTGTCTAAGTTAATGTTATCCCCCAGAACAAAGAAAATAGTGTTAAACGCGGGATAACATAAAATTCTTTATAAAAAAAGAGTGGTCTCTGTCAACTAACCAACATGTTTGACTAAGTTTGCTAACGTTAACCAGATAAACTGCCTTAGCTCGCTTGCTAGCGGTAACGTTAGCGACAGTTAGCTAGCTAACGTTAGCTCTTTCATTACACGCGACAGTCGAAAAACAAAACTGACTACATAGCAACTTCTTCGGCACGGATTAATTGTTGCTAGGGTAGTGATATTAACATTTGTGGGAGTGTGATCTTACCTGTTCAAGATGTGAAAATGTTGGAAAGAATAGTCGTGTGTGCTAACTATTCAAGTCTCGCTTGCTACAATGAATCAGCCAGAATCCCTCAATCAAAACAAATTTGTCGGAACATTGGGTATTTCCGGCGCCTTGATGACCACTTCCACTCTCCGCTACATTCTGCTGTAGGTCGCTTTCTAGAAGCAAAGGGGAGCTGACTGCAGCTGAATCACTGTCCCTTAAGCTGCTCCAGCCAGTAAAGCAGTATATGCATTTAGTACAGACCCAAATTGATGCTCAAAGCTCCAAATATTAGTGTGATACAAACTAGGCTAACCAACCTGTTCCAACCTTTGGGAGAATGCATTATTACCATTGTCCCTAGCCACCAATGTGGGCATCCTAGTGCAGCCTGCTATAATTGTCACATCATACGATTATATTCCCCTGAGATTTGTAGCTTGTTTGTCGTGCAATGACTAAAAGCTGTTTTTGTTCTGCTTCCCTTCTCACATAATATATAACTGTTGGTCCCCCCATTTCCATCCATGGGGATTTGACACCTTGTAATTAGCTTCTTACTACACCCCCACAATGGCTCCCATTCTCTTCTCTTTATGGATTTCTAGTATAACCAACATTTGGGTGGCAGGCAGACATAGCCTACACAGAATGAGGACACGTCCCAAAACAGTCAAGGATGATCCACAGTTGTGGAACATGTTCTTTGGTATCAAGTCAAGACCGACCAATAGCTGATATTACCAAAGTGTACAATAGATGTAATAAATTGGTTTAGGCTACAGAACCATTGTCAACAATGACAAAGAAGATGGGGGCAATACGATCACCACTTAACAATCACACATACTTTATCTAATGTGGCAGTTGCTGTACATCGCTACATCTATTCTTGGAAGGCCGTACCTCAGCATCAAAGAGGGAGTCAAATAGTGAATCACACTCAATTAGTGTAATAACAGTCAAGATAATTACACAAGAAAACTACCAGGGAGAGAAAAAAAAAATACCTAGTGATCACATCTGTCGCACGGAATGCGTGTCAGCCATTAAATTGTCTATCTCTGTCTGAGGTGTATCACCTAGCCGCCATGTCCCCAGCTAATCAGTGGAGGTGTTGGGAGGAGAACGTTTGTTTCTCTCTCCATCTACACCTCCCTCCAGAACGCCTGTCACATCAGCGGAGGGGAAAGGTCACCCCAGCGCCATCTGCTCAAAGCGGGGCTCCTCTGCCAAAAGAAGCCAACCACACACTATGCAGTAGAGTAGACCAATTAAAAACAACGTTGCCTATTTCGTTCAGAAAAATGTATGAATGTGTCTCTCCCAATTCCTTGTAAGTGAGTTGGATGTGGAGTGCATAGTGACAGACAGGTGTTTTAAAAAAACAACAACCGTTGATTACTTCCGTAAATATCTCAGAATGTGCTTCAGAGCACAATTATTTTGCATTGGTGTCAAAGGGAGAGAGGTGAGTGAGTGTCATCTTTTAATCAAATCAATAAATGTGTTTATATCAGAGTGTATGTTGGTATTTGGCTGCTTCTGCAGAGGAATCAAGGGAAAATGCTACAGGACTTTTACAACGTAACAACTAATGTAAATTACACTGTATAAACACCAAGACGACATATTGGCTATAAAACTCTATTTGTGGTCTTCCATTAATATAAACCCATAGTAAATAGTTGTAGTTAGACATAATTCAGAAGATAGGTTAAAAAGGTCCAATGCAGCTGTTTTTATCTCAATATCAAATCATTTTCTGGGTAAAAATGAAGTACCTTACTGTGATTTTAATTGAAAACATGGTCAAAAAAGAAACAAAAATAGCTTTTTAGCAAAGTGAAATTTCTCAAGCAATAATTTTGCTAGGACTGCCTGGGAATGGTCTGAGTGGGTACGGGAAAACTGAAAACTAGCTGTTATTGGCAGAGAAGTTTGCAACCCTCTTTCTTATTGGTCTATTAAATAATTTACTGCCTGTTGAGGTCACCAGGCAGGCCAAAACTCCATACCATCAAAACGGTCATGGCGAGAAAGGCTCCAGCTTTTGTCAAATTAATGTAAAAAGTTGCCAACCTTAACCTAATTCTCCTGACCTGCTACGAAAAGTCAAGTCTGACGTTAACTTGACGAAAGCTAGATCCCTTCGAGCCATCACCCACTCAAACACGTCTTACACTAAAAGGGCATTATAATTACTTTCATCATTTCACAGTATTATTCCAACCTGATAGTGTAGAAATATAATTATATTCAGTGTCCAAAGGTCATAGAGTGGATTGCGAGCAGTTCCTCATATTTCTGCTCCAATCAGAAATTGACTTTCATCCTGACTCCACTGTGACTGGTCCTTCTGTCTTCTTCCTCCACCGTGGGAAAGTTTCAAAATGGCCACTCCCCAGTGTACTGTATGTAGAGGGCAGAGAAGCCCAAGGCCGTCAGTGTAGTCACCAGTACAGTCAAGAGCTTCTGCCACCACAGGCAGTGGTCCATCTTCTGTTCCAGCCTGGAGCTAATGGCCATCAACTGAAGGAGCTGGGGGAGGATCAGAGGGCACCAACGGCATCCGGGGCATATTCATTAGGCACCAAATGGAAGAAAACAGACCGAAACATAGTAGGACTACCTGCCCTTGTCCCGTAAGTAATGCCCATTTTTGTCTTCAGTTGCAAAACGTTTAAAAAGACACTTTCCCTTCCATATGGAACACGACCCAGGTGAAGTATCGGACCTTTTTCAGACCACAAACTGACTTCAGATGGACTTGATAGATTGAACATTTAAGCATGCAAAGATAATAGTAAATATGTAATTGTCCTATTGAGACATTTGCATAATAAGTGTGTGTGTGTGTGTGTGTGTGTCACTGTCTGTCGCCCGAGGTCACAACTCACCGTGGTGTGCATGTCTTGGTAGCTATTGGTCTCCATTTTGTGAGACCTGTCAGTCACAGGGCTGAGTACCGACTTGATGCCCTCTAGCATTCGACACCGCAGCCTGAAGGTAAAGAAAATAGAAGACCATTGGTGAACAGTCCTTACACATGCGTCCTCGAGGCCTAGTTGCCTTTAGTGACAGTCAACAAATCAATACTCATAAAACTGGTTTGAGTTGTGTTCTGTGCGTATAATAGATGGTGCTACCTGTGCTCCATTATTTTAGCCTTTGGGACACCCTTCCAGAACTGGGCGAGGTCTGTGCTCCCCCCACCGCTACATGGCTCCATCTCAGCAGCCATGATTAAGAAGCGGTCCTGAGGAGAGCACAGGGACCCTGAGAGCCAATCAGAGAGGAGGGAATTCGACCACAAACAATTAGAGGACAGCAACAATTCCACATGGGCTAGTCCTTGACCTTCTCAAAACCTGAATGATGGGTTTATATTACATAGAGACAGAGGAGATGGAAGAATTAGGGCTACGATATGTCGTACCTCCATGCAGGGACACAGTGATTTCCATACTCTTGCCCGCCCCACAGCTGCTATTGCTGGGCTTCACCCTGTACTTCTCTGGGGCTGTGGTCCGCACCTGCGGCAAAACACAAACAAGGCTGCTCTCATACAAGTATATTGTAATGATGCAATCACACACTTAAAAAGAGCAACATGAGAACTGACCTTGAAGGCCACTTGGTTTTTGGTGACATTATTAAGCATGATCGGACATCTCTTCTCACCCTCTCTGTGGCCAAAGCACAACTCATCATCAGGACTGGAAAGAGAGAGCGAGAGTGTGGGAGCCACATATCATCTCCGTCTAGCAGCACTTAGTGTAAACAGTTGCCTCATAACCTTAAAAGGTAGTGTGAGGTCTGTGGTTGGAAACTATGTGACTCAATACGTTTTGGAAGTGCTTAAACTATACTGTATGTATCAGGGCAAATACACAGAATCCAAAGCTAACCTGATATAGAGTAAGGTGCCTTTGAAAGTGACGGTTGGCCTACGGGATCCTTTCCATCTGATGGAGCCATCATTGTCCCCATCCTGGGCCAAGTATACCTGCCTCAGACAAAGTCAGAGAAATCAAGGATACTAATTGTTACTGTTGTTGATATCATTCAATGCACTTATGAGATTTGAGAGTGTAACAAAGTTCAGTATTAAAACCAAGGGGTGTCGTAAGGGGGAATGAAGGACAACATTTCTGGTTCTGAGTATAGGAGAGCTCGGCTCCAGGGTGTCCTTGGCCTCCAGGTCATCATCCTTTGACTCAGTGTCATCCTCTTGTCCAGTCTCTGATATGGGGTTCTGGAAGACGTCATCAGGCAACGGTGGGTAACTGAATTTGAATGGGTCCTGGGAGAAAATGAGAGAAGAACTCCATAGTAAATGCAATGCATTTGTATTACATCAATTATTTATCCTTGTAGTATAACGTACTGGTGATGAATTCTGGAAAGGTGTGTGTGTGTGTATACAAAAGAGTATTGGTTTATGTACTGTATGCATGATACCAGCAAATGGCGTTGTTTGTATGTATGCGAGTATGTGTGTGTGCAAAGACACAGCAGCTTTAAATGAGAACGTGGATGTATGACTCTTGTATATGTCGGTCATGTGTCTGCCTTGTGCATCATATGCACTGTACCGAAAGCAACATGCATGCATGTTGTCATGTTAGCCAATGGGCATACACAGATGTTTTAACATCTGCATGTGCTCAGTAGATATTTGGATGCATGGGGGTCATTGTGGCCATTGAGCGGTAAGTTACACACAGTTCCTCCCATGTAGGACGGGAGGTTCTCCCTATCAACATAGTTCTGGATGTCACTCTTGGACACAAACTTCAGCTTGTCGATGGCGTCTTGACTGAGCATGTTCTTCACCATCTTCCATGCCGCTATATACAAAAGATGGGGGGAGTGTAGTTAGTAGTATTGACTGCAACAGTGACATTGAGTGGAAGCATAGCAATTTCTTCTTTAAGTGACTCACCATTCATGATCCATGGCATCTCGTACATGAGCATTTTGGCTGAAATGAAATAGGACACACAAATCATAACATGATTCATTTGACATTCTCTGTAGGCAATAAAAGCATGCAATTGGGTCCACTGAGTCCTTTAACGCTATGGGACCAAATGCACCAGGTGGAAGCCATAGGTGGCTGGTGGCAGCTTAATTGGGGAGGACAAGCTCATAGTAATGGCTGGAAGGGAATTGATGGAATGGTATCGAACCCATGGCTTCCATGTGTTTGGTACCATTCCATTTACTCCATTCCAGCCATTACTATGAGCCGTCCTCCCCTCAGCAACCTCCTGTGTTGGAAGCACACCAGAAGAAATGGATACTTACAAAGCAATCTAGGGTAATACACTTGGAAGCAATTGATTATATATTTGATCAAATCCATGTCCTATACAAGAGAAAGAGAAGAGAGAATTCCTATCATTCAAATAAATATTTTCAACAAATAAACCAATATATCTTTCACCCTGGCATGTGAGGAGAAACTTGTTTTGAAAGCACACAGCTGTACTGCATGTCTCCTGCCATATTTTGAGCCCCAAGCTAAGGCATGACCCAGACTGGGCAACAGAGAATACTTTGTCTCAATGTCTTCCAGACACTGCTTCTGTTTATACCATCTGACGCTCCTAAGAAACCACTTCAGAGAGAAAAATGTTAGAATACAATTAATAGTCAGCATCTAGTATTTCAGAGCTTGCCTTCTACTACATGTTTGTGCTTGACATGCGCAGTGCACTGTACATAATATGGAAAGGAAATAACAGAACATGCATCAGTGTAGAATAGGTGAGGATAGTTCAGGTTTACCTTAGTGGGTCTTCACAAAGGTAGTTTAAAATCACCCAAAGACAAGCATTAGTTTGTAAAGATCCACTCAGTGACTTGTTAACACAAAATGTTTGGACATTGACACCAAGCTCCACAACACAAATCAGCTAGAGGGGAATGAGAGAGCAGACATCTTACAATGCAGCTTAGACCCGCTTCGGACATGTCAAAGATCACGGTGAGGGGAATCCCCGGTTCCCGCCGGGCGTAGCTCTCCAACCAGAAGGCCACGTACCTTTTCTTCTCCGTCAACATCTTCACATCCTTCACGTGCAGCTTAACCCTGAACCAGACTGGGCAGACAGCATATGGGTAATCCTCAGACGCCTTCAAGGCAGAGACCCAAATAGCTCAAAAAGACAAACTGTAATCACCCATACAAAAATTACAATCTCAATCCTAACTAGAATTGTGTCTGCACCTAAATCAGGAAACTACAATCTGAATAGTAAGATGCATAGAACAATTATCACAGCACCCCAAAGAAAGGATGAGGCTTTTACAAGAGATAAAATGTTGGTGGCCATAAATGAGGTATTTCAGAAACAACATTTTCACAACAGAACCTTCTTGATTGGCAGTGAGCACATATGTTGAGAAAAATCCAAATAAAAAACCTACACAGTTTGTTGCCCTCTTTATCATAGCCATGGAGATAATGCATGCCAGACTCAAATAGAGACTTTTGAACAGAGCTTTCGTTGATGTCTGGAAGAGAAAGGGATATAAAAAAAATAAATGAATCACACCGGACTATCAATGCGGTCTATAATAATAATACATAATTCTTATATATTATACTTATATAGCACTATTCATAACATAATGACATTTCAAAGCGGAAAACATCTTATCAACACCGTCATGTTCAACTAGTGGAAGTATGTCAGCAATTTGCAGAATGCACAATAATCTGGTATGTGTTCTAGACAGCTATTCTACTGTTCTTTGTTGGAGCTATATGTTCATTAATACAGCTATACAGTATGGGACAAGGCCACTGGTTCACATCAAGTCCCTGTAAAGGCAAAGGTCAATCCACCATTCAGTTTGAATTCTTTTCTCCACTGAAGACTCTCATCGATCATCTTCAAGGTCTCCTCCACCTCAAAGTGGCGCCACTCCAGATAACCATCAACCAAAACATCATCCTTCCATAACCTGTCCACATCCCTGGAGTCATACTTGTCTGATGAGTCTGAGGGAAAATGGGCACTATTACTCTGTGCATTTGTGTGGTACATTGAATCCAGTTGAGCTGCATTGCAATGCTTCGGGTTTAAAACATGTGTGATAGTTTCAGGTTAAAATACTCGACTTATGATTGGTATGGACAACTATGCAGCATCAAAACAGTGGCATATACTGCACACACACACACACACACACCTCTAGGTTGATATACACTTCAAAAAGTGTAAATGCACATGGATTTCAGTGTTCTCAGGAGAAATGTTTGCTGTTGTTGCGCAATCCTACTTTAGTCTACAGTCGTGGCCAAAAGTTTTGAGAATGAAAATGTATATTTGTGTCAAAGTCTGCTGCCTCAGTTTGTATGATGGCAATTTGCATATACTCCAGAATGTTATGAAGAGTGATCAGATTAATTGAAATTAATTGCAATGTCCCTCTTTGTCATGCAAATTGACGGAATCCCCCAAAAATATTTCCACTGCATTTCAGCCCTGCCACAAAAGGACCAGCTGACATCAAGTCAGTGATTCTCTCGTTAACACAGGTGTGAGTGTTGACGAGGACAAGGCTGGAGATCCCTCTGTCATGCTGATTGAGTTCGAATAACAGACTGGAAGCTTCAAAAAGAGGGTGGTGCTCAGAATCATTGTTCTTCCTCTGTTATTAATGGTTACTTGCAAGGAAACACGTGCCGTCATCATTGCTTTGCACAAAAAGGGCTTCACAGGCAAGGATATTGCTGCCAGTAAGATTGCACCTAAATCAACCATTTATCGGATCATCAAGAACTTCAATGAGAGCAGTTCAATTACTGTGAAGAAGGCTTCAGGGCGTCCAAGAAAGTCCAGCAAGTGCCAGGACCGTCTCCTAAAGTTGATTCAGCTGCAGGATCGGGGCACTACCAGTACAGAGCTTGCTCAGGAATGGCAGCAGGCAGGTGTGAGTGCATCTGCACGCACAGTGAAGCGAAGACTTTGAGGATGGCCTGGTGTCAAGAAGGGCAGCAAAGAAGCCACTTCTCTACAGGAAAAACATCAGGGATAGACTGATATTCTGCAAAAGGTACAGGGATTGGACTGCTGAGAACTGGGGTAAAGTCATTTTCTCTGATGAATCCCCTTTCCGATTGTTTGGGGCATCTGGAAAAAAGCTTGTCCGGAGAAGACAAGGTGAGGGCTACCATCAGACCTGTGTCATGCCAACAGTAAAGCATCCTGAGACCGTTCATGTGAGGGGTTGCCTCTCAGCCAAGGGAGTGGGCTCACTCACAATTTTGCCTAAGAACACAGCCATGAATAAAGAATGGTACCAACACATCCTCCGAGAGCAACGTCTCCCAACCATCCAGGAACAGTTTGGTGACAAACAATGCCTTTTCCAGCATGATGGAGCACCTTGCCATAAGGCAAAAGTGATAACTAAGTGGCTCGGGGAACAAACATCGATATTTTGGGTCCATGGCCAGGAAACTCCACAGACCTTAATCCCATTGAGAATTTGTGGTCAATCCTCGAGGCGGGTGGACAAACAAACAACCCACAAATTCTGGCAAACTCCAAGCATTGATTATGCAAGAATGGGCTACCATCAGTCAGGATGTGGCCCAGAATTTAATTGACAGCATTCCAGGGTGTCCTTGGATGGGGCCACAGTGTCTCCTGACCCTCCTGTCTCAGCCTCCAGTATTTATGCTGCAGTAGTTTGTGTCGGGGGGCTAGGGTCAGTTTGTTATATCTGGAGTACTTCTCCTGTCCTATTCGGTGTCCTGTGTGAATTTAAGTGTGCTCTCTCTAATTCTCTCTTTCTCTCGGAGGACCTGAGCCCTTGGACCATGCCTCAGGACTACCTGACATGATGACTCCTTGCTGTCCCCAGTCCACCTGACTGTGCTGCTGCTCCAGTTTCAACTGTTCTGCCTTATTATTATTATTGGACCATGCTGGTCATTTATGAACATTTGAACATCTTGGCCATGTTCTGTTATAATCTCCACCCGGCACAGCCAGAAGAGGCCACCCCACATAGCCTGGTTCCTCTCTAGGTTTCTTCCTAGGTTTTGGCCTTTCTAGGGAGTGTTTCCTAGCCACCGTGCTTCTACACCTGCATTGCTTGCTGTTTGGGGTTTTAGGCTGGGTTTCTGTACAGCACTTTGAGATATCAGCTGATGTACGAAGGGCTATATAAATAAATTTGATTTGATTTTGATTTGATTGCAGAGGTCTTGAAAAAGAAGGGTCAACACTGCAAATATTGACTCTTTGCATCAACTTCATGTAATTGTCAATAAACGCCTTTGACACTTATGAAATGCTTGTAATTATACTTCAGTATTCCATAGTAACATCTGACAAATATCTAAAGACACTGAGGCAGCAGACTTTGTGAAAATTAATATTTGTGTAATTCTCAAAACTTTTGGCCACGACTGTACTCTATCCACAAACAGCTGTTCCAGGACAACAAGTAGAAACCAGAGCGCTCACCTTGTGCATATTCGATACGGAATCGTTTTCTTGTTTCCTCTATTTTCTTTAGAATGTCCTGTTTGAGAGGAAAGATTTCAAAATATCGCCAATTCTTCAAATGTTACAACTAGAATGTCAACTTTTACTGTTATTATTAGGCTTACCTGCTCTGATAAAGCCGATCTTGCGTCCGTCATGCTCAAAAGACAAACCAAAACCAGTTGGTTCGGATGTGTGCCTGACGCGCTGTCTGGGAGGAAGTAGACCATCATGTTTCAACATTTCAGCTGTTACAGACGAACTGACACTCCAAATGCTTAAAAGCCACAATGTAATTTCGACAGTCTGGCCCTGCCACTTTGATTGGTAAAGGCTAAATGGATGCAATGATTGTACAGTATGAGGTTGGATAGTTTACAACAGATTTTGTAGTCAACACTGAACACTCAAACATTCTAATGACAACAAAAACAAACCATTTAATTTAGACTACAGCTGTAGCAGAGCACATGTATGACGCACAAATTGCATATCAAATCTTCGGCACCTGTGTGTGCCACTGCCAATTGACAGGTAAAGTTCTCTAGACCAGAGTTTTACCAAACCTGGTCCTGGGCCCCTCCATGGCTGCACGTTTTGGTTTTTGCCCTTGCGCTACACATCTGATTAATTAACCGACTGGCTCTCTATGTATTAGTTTGAACTACTATCCACTAGGTGGCACCATGTAGTCGTGAACTAAATAGCTTCTTTTTTTCAAAGGCTTCTGGGATATTTTTTTCTCCCTGTTCTTGGTTGCCGTATGCGTTTGTCAGCGTTTGAGTGTACTGCACTAAATGAAGGTAACGAGCTATATACGTTATAACGTATCGTGCATTTATTCACAATGAGTTACCGTCTATAATAATGTTATAGCTATTGACGTTTGAGGACATATCTATTTTATTTCTGGTGTGTGTCTAACCGCCAGCTGCCTCCATCTTTGTTTTGATGATGTCATTGCTAGCTGCTGATAATTTGCTCGCTATGGCTCCCCTGGAGCGCCTATGCTAGCCAGCTAATGTTAGCTAGTACAAGTTTTGAAATTAAGTGTTTTATGACAACAATACATTTCTCTTTACAGACTAGACTGTAGCTGCGATCTAAACCACGCTGCAGGAGAAGCACCACCATGGTAAGGTGCCTTTCTAGAGTCAAGATGCCACATTGGACTTTTTTGGTTAGCCTAGTTCTGCACTTTTTGGTTAGTTTTGCACGTTAAACATTGATGAAACAATGTATGTTGGTTGGGTGTTATCAATGAATCATGGTGATGACAATCTCATCCATCCTCTGTTGTCCTGGACAGGAGGACCATTGTAGCATCTACTCCTGGTTTGCCCACCCTGTGTATGGCCACTACTGGCAGCATTACCAGCAGGCTATGAACTGGCACCAGAGACACAGGCAGGCCTACAGAAAGGCCTGGGAGGCTGCCTACGGGCCAGGGTACCCCCAACGCTACGCAGACTGGCATGGGGGAGAGGGTGGAGGGAGGAGAGCAGAGGAGACTGCTAAGGACCACGTGGAAGAGGATTTGGAGGGGGGTGCAGATGACGAGGAGGGGGACGGGGAAAGTGGCTCGGACAGTGAAATCGAATGTGATGTCAGCAACATGGAGATCACAGAGGAGCTGCGCCAGTATTTTGCCCAGACTGAGCGGCACAAGGAGGAGCTCAGTGAGTGTGTGTGTGTGTGTCAGTCTCTACATCTAAAAATTCCACATTGAGTGTTAATAACTCTATAATAACCCCCTAACACCACGGTCATATGATCTTTTGATCATATTGCTGTATAAGTACACAACTTAACGCACCATTACAACTACATGTAATGAATTATGAAGTATTCTGAGGCTGACTTTAAACGCCTTGTGTCTTGTGTTCCTCCCCACAGAGAAGCAGCAGCAGCTGGAGGCGGAGCAGCAGGATACTTACGTGTTGGCCGACCAGGACATGCACAGAATTTCCTGGCACGGCAGGTCGCTGCCCCCCTCTGAGCGGCCGGGCGAGCGCCGAGGCGCTGAGATGAAGAAGCTGTACGGGGAAGACGCGGCAAAGGTCCAGGGTATGGAGACGGCCATGCAGCTCACCTTCGACAGAAACTGTGACAAGAAACAGCCCAAATACTGGCCCGTCATCCCTCTAAAACTGTAGCTCCACTACGGACATCCATCTTCTTCCAATGGAGCCCACCAACACAGTTCCAGACGAGACAACCCCCTGAAACACAGAGCTGGGAAACTGGGTCATGTTCAGTAGGGAGGAAACTGATCGAAACGGAGAGGTACTCCCTGCAACCTGATCACTGTGCCTAAACATTCCCCTCTCACCATAAAATCTTAAGTCAACCAACATTTTGGGGGGGGATTTTTTTTTCTGTCATTCTTAGCCAGTTATTTCTGTTCTTCTGGTTTCACAATGAAATGATAACAAATTCATAAGAAGAGGACGAGTATACACAATTTGCATAAATGTTTAAGCTCCCCCAGCAAATTGAGTTTAGACTCAAAAGTGAAATATTTTTTTTCAGGCTACCTGTTCTGTCAACGAACATGGTTTCATGTCCAGTTAGCTTTCAATCTATGATCTTATTATTGCTGTCAAGGTAGTTTTTTGTATATTTCTTTTTTATTTGGGGGGGATTTCTTTCCTATTTCATTCAACCATAAATGAAGAAAGAGATGGTTTTGATTTCATCATCTCCAGATACTGCATAATAGCCTCCGCCCCAATGTTTGTCTGCTTCTTTCTCAACATTGATGGGTTGTATCTGTCTCAGCGGCTCAGGTAGAACAATGTGTTGGTTTCTTCCCACGTGTCTGTTTTATATCAAAATTGTTTGTATTTTTTTTTTTTTATAGATTGTTGATATAGTTTCTAATAAAGAATGTTTGTGATGAATTGAAACTCTAAATACGTTATCAGATTTGAAATGTCAAATTCTGTTTCAGTGAGGCTAATGATCATTTATGTCCCTGTAAATAGAATTTTGGTACTTTGATTTAATTTGGTCTGAGTCTGTTATATATGAGAATCCAGCCACTCAGTGGATTCCGGCATAGCTGTAGTGAAGGTTTTGGCTTTGATTTTTAAAGCAACTTACTGTCACAGGTAATCAGCTGGTCCAACTGCTAGAAAAGGGGCCAGTACACGGAACCAGACCTCTACTCTAGTGAGTTACATCTACACACGCATGACATTTACATTGGGGTCATGGTGCAGCAAACCGTTGGTGGCGTTCTGTGTAGGGTAGGAGCTGCAGAGGTCTTGCGTCACCTGGCATTTCACTCTTATCCCACTGGCCATGGAGGCCAAGCCAAGAGGTCACGTGATATTATATAGATAATTTCCTCCCCTACCATAAACACTGATGTTACTTCTCTTGTCCCATTCAAGTTTATTCAATTTGACAAAAAGAAAGGCACTGTAACAGTATTGACAAAAACAACCCCCCCAAAAAAACATTACTATCCAGGCTGTATCACATCCGGCTGTGATTGGGAGTCCCATAGGGCAGCGCACAATTGGCCGAGGTTTGGCTGGGTAGGCCCTCATTGTAAATAAGAATTTGTTCTTAACTGACTTGCCTAGTTATATAAAGGTTAAATACAAAATTAAAATACTACATCAAGCATGTCATTATATAGATCAAAATATATTGAATGCAATTTTGTTGCAGACATTAGTACACTTTTCTATTGACTAAAAAGGGCCCAAGGCCCAGCAGCGACGTCACTCACCCTTCCCCCGTCCCTGCGGTATGGGGTGCATTGATTTCGGGGAGAGCGTTCGCGCACTGGTGCTCCAGCGCGCGCCCTGCACGAAACAGTTCCCCACTTGCATAACTTTTTGTCACATCGCATCGGCCAAGCACTGAAATTCTACGAAAGTAACAAAATGGGTAGGTGCAATTATTAATACCCAATACTTTCCTTTTCTTCAACTGGAAAACTTGAGTATACATGTATTTTTTTTGTTTTTCATGTCATAACAATGGTTTTCAGCAGGATAGAGTGCTCTATTTAGTGGGCACATAGACGTAGTTTACACGCACGATCAATTGACAAGATTAAGGCGATGTTAAGTGATTTTCTTTATGGTGGCAGGTATAAATTCTATCATCTGAACTGCGCTCTCATAGTTCCTTTGCCTAATCTAGTCTACTGTCTAATGCATGAGTGCTGAGCATTTTCTGTGATTTGGCTGACTTTACGTAACAACAAAAAATTATAATCCAATAAACTAATAGGTCTAAAGAATGTAGTAGGCTACAGATAATAAATCGTTTTTTTTTTGTATTCTGTTTTATATTATGTTAGCTTTTTCTGTCTACGCTAATAAATTAAGGGAATGCGGTGACAGTGTGTCCTGGCCCCTGTTGTAGCCCAAATGGATGGGAAAGAATCCAAGTGTTCTGTCCCAGCTGTGGCCTTGGAATAATTAATTTTACTCTGGACATTCTCCGCCGACCTGGCAGTGTGTATCCATGGAGTCTGATGGCAGACTACGCTCTGCCCCAACAGAGACTGGGAATATTCTCGTAGTGAAATTGTTTCTGCTTGCAGTGTGAGCAAAGAGTTTGATTTATGACACTGACTGACTACCCACGAGGACCTCACTTAGTTGTCAGCCAACCTCTCCAATAAGAGCCATCTCGCTCCTCTCTCTTTGCTCTCCTCTCTCTTTGCTCTCCTCTCTCTTTGCTCTCCTCTCTCTTTGCTCTCCTCTCTCTTTGCTCTCCTCTGGTTGGTTAGGAAACGGTTGCGTTACTGCTTCATGAAGCGCTTCACAGACAGAGATGGCTCCAATTGGCTCCTTCATCCCCCAGTCTCTCCCCAGAAACTATTCCACGGGTTGTTACTGTAAATGAGAATGTGTTCTCAGTCAACTTACCTGGTAAAATAAATAAATAAATGGCCATTTGTTTATTGTGAGTTGAACAGCGAAGAGCCTATTCAACACACACTTGATGAACATGTGCACACACACACACACACACTTGGTAAACTAACGTAGGATATTTGGGTAAATGGAGAACCGGAGCGGAGGTCTTACTCCTCTCTTTTTCCTCTCTTACCCCACTTCTCACTGTAAAGAAATCTCCATGACCGCCATTGGCTGTCTGGCTAATGTAACCAATCACGTGGTAGGAGCTATTTCTGAGACTTTCATGCAACCATTGGTTTTTCTGGTCTCTGAGATGGGAAGATGGATGGATGGATCGTTGAGATAACTTGTTGCCATAGCGACAGCTATGTATGCTGGAAGCTTAAAAGCACCGTCTCAATCCTGTCACGTGTGATCTGGGGACACTCATGTGCGCGTACATACATACACACACACACACACACACACACACACATACATGCACACACATACAGGCCGAGCATGCCTATTTGTAGCCGTGTCAATCTTTCTTTGCATCTACAAGGGAACCATAACGATGACGATGATGATACTAACCTCCTGCAAAATGACTTATTTTTGGCCTCTGAGTGATCACTGTAAAGGATTCCGTTGGAGCGACAGGCTAGGCGCAGGTGCGACATTATCCTGGGTGGTGGGGGGCGGGTTGTTTTGAAGCAAAGGCCCTGGTCATGTGACCCTGGCTTCCTGGGGGATATATGAAATGGTGGGGGTGGGGGGGGGGGGGGGGGGGGGGTGTGATGTGACATCATGTTGCGCTGCCTGCAGTATCTGGGCCAGAGGGCCAGAGGGATTACGGGGCTAGTCAGATAAAACAGTGGGGGGGTGGAGTAGGAGGGCTGTGTTTAGCATGTCAGCAAAGATGGTGGTGAGATATTGGGAGACCCCAGACTGCCGCCTCGATTTCCATCCTCAGCTCCTTGGCTTTTGAGCTCTCTGACCAGAAGATGTTGCACAAGATAGACGGGAAAGCAAAATGCATTAATGATCTGTTTTTATCAAACAGTGGTTGCTTCTCGAGAGGAAAGTTGTGACCTGTCCCCTGTGTTATTCAGACACTTTTATCCCAATGTGTCTCCATTCCTGGGATCTCAGTGTTTTGTCTTGGAGTCTCTTGAACCCTCAAACTCCCCTCCCTTCCCTATGTAACTCCCCTCCCTTCCCTATGTAACTCCCCCCTCCCTTCCCTATGTAACTCCCCTCCCTATGTAACTCCCTTCCCTATGTAACTCCCCCCTCCCTTCCCTATGTAACTCCCCCCTCCCTTCCCTATGTAACTCTCCCCTCCCTTCCCTATGTAACTCCCCCCTCCCTTCCCTATGTAACTCCCCCCTCCCTTCCCTATGTAACTCCCCCCTCCCTTCCCTATGTAACTCCCCCCTCCCTTCCCTATGTAACTCCCCTCCCTTCCCTATGTAACTCCCCCCTCCCTTCCCTATGTAACTCCCCTCACATCCCTATATGTCTAGGGATGGATGCTGGCTCAGGAAATTGTTGGCCCACACAGTATAGTTCAGCCAGAGTTAAGGTGAGGAAACTAGAGTTGCGGGTGTTTTCATTTAGGCAGCGTCTGAGAGCCAAGTCAGACGCGACCATCAGAGTTTGCATGGATGTACATGTGTGAGAGTGGATCTGTATGTGGGTGTTTGCTCTAGTAAAACTGTGGGGAGTGAGTATGAGCAGGCAAGGTTGTCGGCAGGATTGGGAAAGGTGCCGCCAGAACCTACAACTCCGTTGATGTTTGTGTGTTTGGTTACTAAGGATTAACTCTTTCCAGCATCCACGTTCAGAGTCCCTGATGAGAGGGAGCTAGGCGTCTCCTTAGCGACCACCAGCGTAGGGGCGGGGCGAGAGTGCGCAGAGAACGGCCTGGCAGGAAAGTGGGTCATCCTGCCAGATTACGTCCCGTGTGGCCGGCTCTGTCCGCTCTGCCCCGTCTAACCAGGGGAGCAGAATAGGAGTCGCTGCTGTTTCACAGCCCTCCATGTCCTCTAGTTCCAGCTGTGGTTGACTTAATCAGAACATCCACTGGTTTTCTCCCAGCCAACGTTTCCCTTTTACAGGGAGCAAAGGCAATTAAAATGGCCAGGATTAGACTAAAGCGTCAGCAGGAGGCTCCTAATGCCCACTCCCAGATTGTGTGTGTGTGTGTGTGTGTGTGTGTATTAATTTGGTTTCTGGTGTTTGTGATCAGTTGATGAAACTGCATCCCCACCCGATAAGCAGTAGACACACACCATCACTGGACGGGTTGCTGCTATCCCAGGTTAGTAGGACACTAGACTCCGACGACGGTTCAGAGAGGGTTCAGGGGTCAGACAAGGGCCGCCCATTGGAGGAAACACGGTAGGCTGCAGTAGGGTGACCTAATGGGGGTCATGAGAATCATGGGAACTTGTCCAATAACATGGGCGTGTCTGAAATTGAACCCTATTCCCTATATACAGTAGCTCACTACTTTTAGAGTACCATTAATGAGGGAATAGGGTGCCATTTGGGATGATGCAGGTGCATGCAGAATGCCTCTAGGGGTGGTGTGCTTGTTGTTCTTGGTGCATTGAGAAAATCCTGTTGTTTTCTCTAATGGATGGAGAGCCCCGCAAGCGGTGGAGGGGAGGCAGGTCTTCGGGGGCTTTAAATAGCTCTTGAGAGGGAGGGAGACCGAGAGAGCTTGAGGCGTAAACAAAAACATGACTGTTTGTTCTAAAGCCTCTGTCTGGGTGGCCATCCACTAGCTCTGGGGAGATCGTCTACAGACCATGTCATAAGTTGAACTGCTGATGGCCTAGACCAGGGCTGCCCAAACCTCTTCCTGGAGATCCACTGTCCTGTTGGTTTTCAGTCCAACCCTAATTTAGCGTATCCGATTCAGCTAGTTAAGGTCTTGTTGAGCAGCGAATTAGTAGAATCAGGTGTGATAAATTAGGGTTGGACTGAAAATCCACAGGACGGTAGATCTCCAGGAAGAGGGTTGGGCAGCTCTGGCCTAGACAGAACATCCACCCACAGGGTTGATTATATATAGACTCTCTTTACAGCCATCCATATTAGGCTCAGGATTTCAAAGATTTGCAATTTATTGACTTCGGCTGTCGGAGAGAACACGGAGGACGTGTCCTAGGAACCGATAGCATCGTTAGTTTCATAAATTTCAATCAGCTTATGGCTGTCGTCATGTTGACATGTCACCATAGCAACAGCAATTAACATCCCCTCGGCCTAACATAATCTCTCTGATGTTGAGTCGATATTTGAATTAAACATGTTGACTTGTGAAAGATCGGACCGATCCAGTTTGCCAAGTCAGATATACAGTGCCTTGCGAAAGTATTCGGCCCCCTTGAACTTTGCGACCTTTTGCCACATTTCAGGCTTCAAACATAAAGATATAAAACTGTATTTTTTTGTTAAGAATCAACAACAAGTGGGACACAATCATGAAGTTGAAAGACATTTATTGGATATTTCAAACTTTTTTAACAAATCAAAAACTGGGCGTGCAAAATTATTCAGCCCCTTTACTTTCAGTGCAGCAAACTCTCTCCAGAAGTTCAGTGAGGATCTCTGAATGATCTAATGTTGACCTAAATGACTAATGATGATAAATACAATCCACCTGTGTGTAATCAAGTCTCCGCATAAATGCACCTGCACTGTGATAGTCTCAGAGGTCCGTCAAAAGCGCAGAGAGCATCATGAAGAACAAGGAACACACCGAGATACTGTTGTGAAGAAGTTTAAAGCCGGATTTGGATACAAAACGATTTCCCAAGCTTTAAACATCCCAAGGAGCACTGTGCAAGCGATAATATTGAAATGGAAGGAGTATTGGACCACTGCAAATCTACCAAGACCTGGCCGTCCCTCTAAACTTTCAGCTCATACAAGGAGAAGACTGATCAGAGATGCAGCCAAGAGGCCCATGATCACTCTGGATGAACTGCAGAGATCTACAGCTGAGGTGGGAGACTCTGTCCATAGGACAACAATCAGTCATATATTGCACAAATCTGGCCTTTATGGAAGAGTGGCAAGAAGAAAGCCATTTCTTAAAGATATCCATAAAAAGTGTCGTTTAAAGTTTGCCACAAGCCACCTGGGAGACACACCAAACATGTGGAAGAAGGTGCTCTGGTCAGATTAAACCAAAATTGAACTTTTTGGCAACAATGCAAAACGTTATGTTTGGCGTAAAAGCAACACAGCTGAACACACCATCCCCACTGTCAAACATGGTGGTGGCAGCATCATGGTTTGGGCCTGCTTTTCTTCAGCAGGGACAGGGAAGATGGTTCAAATTGATGGGAAGATGGATGGAGCCAAATACAGGACCATTCTGGAAGAGAACCTGATGGAGTCTGCAAAAGACCTGAGACTGGGACAGAGATTTTTCTTCCAACAAGACAATGATCCAAAACATAAAGCAAAATCTACAATGGAATGGTTAAAAAATAAACATATCCATGTGTTAGAATGGCCAAGTCAAAGTCCAGACCTGAATCCAATCTAGAATCTGTGGAAAGAACTGAAAACTGCTGTTCACAAATGCTCTCCATCCAACCTCACTGAGCTCGAAGCTGTTTTGCAAGGAGGAATGGGAAAAAATTTCAGTCTCTCGATGTGCAAAACTGATAGAGACATACCCCAAGCGACTTACAGCTGTAATCGCAGAAAACGGTGGCGCTACAAAGTATTAACTTAAGGGGGCTGAATAATTTTGCACGCCCAATTTTTCAGTTTTTGATTTGTTAAAAAAGTTTGAAATATCCAATAAATGTCGTTCCACTTCATGATTGTGTCCCACTTGTTGTTGATTCTTCACAAAAAAATACAGTTTTATATCTTTATGTTTGAAGCCTGAAATGTGGCAAAAGGTCGCAAAGTTCAAGGGGGCCGAATACTTTCGCAAGGCACTGTACATAAATATCCTTTAACGAATTGGTTAAGTTTTGCAAACCGATTTCCAAAATGGAGGTGCTTTGGGAGTGGGACAGAATTGGAGGACATAACTGCAGTGTTGTTTCCAGGGACATCAAAGGGAGGCCAGACTGTTCCTTTCTCCCCATTAACTCTACATCGGAGGGCATAATGGAGCCGTAATGGCCTCATTACTGGGAGAGAGACGACCCATTGTGGCTCTAGTTTCTCTCTATTCCACAGTAATGAGGAAGGAGAGGGGTCCCGGTCCCGCTCCTGAATTCATATTCATAGTTTTTTAAATTATTATTATTTTGTGGTCATAAGAAAGTAAGTAGTAATTTCCTCTGAGGAATTAAAGGCAGTGTTACATTGTTGAGTTCTTTTTAAAGGGTAGCCATGTGGCTGACATCTTTGGTTCAGTGCAGTTTTTGGACTTTAATAGAGAGAGGAATTCTGGGACATAGAATGAGCCAGCAAAGACTAGTGATCAGGGTGGCCTTGACCAGAGTGTGTCAGAGGGCCACACTAAAACGAGAGAGAGTTAGTTCTTGGCCTGTCTAGACCGCATTTGTTAGTCCTTAGTGGGTAATTCACAGCCAGTATACAGGATGCAGTCATATGGATTCAGAGGATGAATATACAGGGATATTAAATCCCCCCCATTCCCCAATGTCCCTCCCAACCACGGACTAACCATAGAAATATAATAACTAGAACAGCTGTTTTTGGTATGACACTATGGTCAAGGATTCTATGATTGGGGCTGATAGCCACTCTACTTGACCAAAGCCCAATGTCTGATTCTGCAGGAGATTTCCAGAGAGGATATACAGTATTGGCTTGACTTGTTATATCTCCTAAATTGGAACAGATTGGATCCGAACCTCAGTGTGTGTAGTGTGTGTGTGTGTGTGTGTAGTATATGTGTGTGTGTATTATGTGTGTGTGTGTGTGTGTGTGTGTGTGTATTATATGTGTGCGGAAGGATAGAGTGCCAGGGCCCACTGCATCTCATCTTCTGGACAAGTGCTTAATCTGTGACCCAGCATAAGGGATTATTGGATGTGGGGGAAATGGACCTTGAGGTTCACCCAGGAGGTTTGCGGTTTGCTCCCCCTCTATGACGATTGGATAGTGTGTGTGGGGGGTGGGGGTGGATGATGTGTGTGTGTGTGTGTGTGTGTGTGTGTGTGTGTGTGACGATATTCAACCTTCAGGAGCCTAGCTGTAGGGTTAAACTGCACTGCCCATTGCTCAGCTCAGAGAGCATCAGAGTCTGACTCCTGATGCCATTCTGTAAAACACCTGTGTGTGCTCTGAAAGCCCCTTTCCTGGACAGTTGTGTGGCTCTGCTACAACAGACAGAGCACTAGGCTTTGTCCAGCTAGACACCAAGCATTTGAGCTGCATTAGGCCACGTGCATCAGAATTAATACCTTATTTAAGAGGATTCGGGGCAGATGGCGTCCCTTTGTTTGAGGAGGTGTGTATTATTAGAAAACGAGCTGAACAATAGTACACAGCAAATTAATTCAAATTAATTATGAATATGTTTTTTCTCTGTAATTCTTTGTTCAGCATGAAATATCTAATATTTTCTGTAACCCCCCCCCCCCAACCCCCCCAAACTGTAGGCCTATACTACAGATCAAATAAAGCCTAGACTATTCTGCATTATTTTCTCTCTCTCTGTATCTCCTCTTCTCCCTCTCTCCTCTTCTCTCTCTCTCTCTCTCTCTCTCTCATACTCCCTGTAGATCACCCACTCTCTCTCTTTCTAGCCCTCTAGTCACCAGATGGAGAGTGGGCGGTGTGTTTTTGTGTGGTAGCTGCTGTGCGTTAGTGCAAGTGCATATGTGAGCGTTGACGTGTGTGTATTTTTGTGTGTCAGTGCTGTGAGTTTGCACACTGGTGCATGTGTGTGCTAACAGATACAGCCTGCGGTGCAGTAACCTATAACCCTGGAGGGGTGACCACCTCACTATCTGTATCTCTCTCTCCTTTTCTCTCTCTTTCTCTTGCTTGTTTTCTTTCTCTCGCCTGTGTCATATAGCTGTACACCCTTAGAAACAAAAGTGCTATATAGAACCTTAAAGGGTTCTTCTTCTGTCCGGAGAACCCTTTGAAGAACCCTTTTTGGTTCCTGGACCCCAAAATGTTTCTACCTGGAACCAAAGAGGGTTCTACCTGGAATAACCCCCCCAAAAATGGTTTACCCTATGGGGACAGCTGAAGAACCCTGTTGGAACCCTTTTTTCCAGAAGTGTAGGGATGCTATGTGCCTGGAGGCAGGGATGGGTCACGTGATATACTATCAAATAGAATGGGCGCTCAAAAAATCTGCCATGATCGACGTTTTCATCGCCAAATTGGGATTGCAAGTGACATACGGCTAAAGCGTTAGCTGGCATCGTTTAGGGAGCACTAATCTGTGCAAAATCGGACAAGACCTTTGAATCTTGTAGCCTAGTGTATACAGAGGAGCTAAGCTTGCAAGTGAGAGAGAGAGGGTGAGAGAGAGAGGGTGAGGGAGGGAGAGAGAGAGGGTGAGAGAGAGAGGGTGAGGGAGAGAGAGAGAGAGAAAGAGAGAGAGAGAGAGAGAGCAAAGTCAGAATCCAAAAGCCAGGGAGAAAAAGTATTCAAAGGAAAAGATTCCAAATGGATGGGACGAAGCCAGTCATGGAGTCTACCACAGAGGAAAACCAAGAGGAGAGGGAAGAAAGCAAAGGTACGGAATGGTCGTTGTTGTGATACGGAGCGTTTTTGCGCGTTTCAACCGTACTGTTAGACTACTGCGCGATTTCACCTACTTGCGATGGCTTCGCTTCACGTGACACAAAAGCGCTGTTTTCTCCTGCACGGTGGCTTGCTCTGGCATGTGTTTTGTTATGAGCCTTTTACAAATTACAAAGAATATTAAATGACATTATTTGTTTGTGTGTGTGTCGCATCAACGTTGATTTTTATTTGGACATGTTTTGCTTGACCAAGACAGAGGGCTGAAGGCGCGCGCTCGGTTTTATGGAGCAGAGTTAATGCCAATGTGCCTTGCTTTGCTGCAGCCATGTAGAATCACCATTACCCTGTTTTTCAATCATGTGAAAATGATAAATGACTCGTGTGGCACATCAAAGGCGGGGTTGTCTCCATTGTATTGTCTCCTTTTTTGTATATATATATTTTTTGTCTCAGGTGCGCGTAATGGTGTGGGCTAATGGTCAGGTGCATGGACCACTGCTGCCGAGATTGGATCTCATCATTGCGAAATAGCCGTTTCACAAAGGGATTTTGCCATAAACGTGGTCGTCAATGTGACTGTCATTGTTGTCTTTGGTTTATGGAATAGATAAATTAGGATGTGGTTATTTTGTTCGAGTATAAGAGGATGCAGCGCAGGGCGCCCGTATGTTGGCGAGCGTTGATTTAAAAAAAAAATCACAAAAAAACATCTATCTGGGAATAAGGGATCAGCGACACACAAACTGGGGTCCCTTTCCACTTGACACAGACCAAGCTCGGTCCTCTCATTTCACATGATAACTCTCGTAAAAACGGCAGCTTTTGACCACCATTGGTCATGGAATGACAAATTATAAATAGTAGGCTATGCGCAAGGCATAATATTGTTTCCGCTATATGTTGGGTTGTCGTTGCCTTTGTCCAGCTACAAAGTAGGGGGTGGGGCCGAATCAATTTGCCCAATGTATAGGAATGTGTATAGGGACTACGTTTGTTTGTGATATAGGTTACTGGGGCAAAATAACACCCTTGCCCAGTCATTACCTCTCGGTAATCAGATAACAGGCAACATTGTCCATCACCTCAATTAGGCTACACTGTTTTACAATCACTATTTCAATCAATCATTTTGATACAGACTATCCCTTGGCGCTACAGCCTACTAAATCTAATAGCAGCTGGTTCTATTACCTCCCTGTGGCTGAGGTCAGGAGTTGAATGCACAAATCTGATCCTAAATCAGTTCTTAGAGGCCAGTGCTATGTAGCAGCTAAAACGGTGTCCTCAGGGCTGCTTCTTTACCCTTCCACCCCATCCATCCATCCTCCTGTTTCTAGCCATATAACCCTACACTCTTAAAAAAAAGGGTTTCAAACGGGTTCTTAGGCTGTCCACATAGGAGAACCCTTTTTGGTTCCAGGTAAAACCCCTTTTCGTTCCAGTTAGAACCATTTTGGGTTCCTTGCAGAACCCTCCGTGGAAAGGGTTCTACACGGAACCCAAAATGCACTTATTTGGAACCAATTAACCAAAAGGGTTATACCTGGAACCAACAAGGGTTCTTCAAAGGGTTCTCTTATGGGGACAGCCGAATAACACCTATGTTGTAGATAGCACCTTTCTTTTCCCCGAACAGTGTACAACATACACCAAGGCTTTCTCCCCATCCCCCATCCATTCAATGCGTTGTTCAGATGTGGTTACATTTGAATATTTTTTACATGGCGATTTACATTTAGTAGGCATACATGCTACATGTCATAAGGCTTGCCATAGCCAACAAATAGCCTACGTTGACCTAATAACTAACACTATAACATCAATGTTTGGGAGTAGTGAACTATACATATAGATTTTGCAGCAGCTTGGTGGTAGTCAAATCTTGACAGTGTTTTCAGTAGTTAATTCCTGTTTTGCCATGTATATAGAAGTGTAGCTAACTACAGGAGCTGCACACTACTGTTTTTGCAAGAAAAAAAGAAAATGGGTGAAGTAGGCTATTAACATCCTTCCTTTTTCAGCATCAGACATGCCTAATTCTCACCTAAAACACAGTTGTTGTGTTTAATAGGCCAAATCACACAGGATGTTAACATCTGACTCCACAGTGGTCTGTTCTGGCAACTTCTAGTCTATGACATTTCAGATTTAGATATTATAATTGATCAAGAAAGTAGTTTGGCGGTAGTGAACTACAATTTCAAAGTAACTTTAGTTAAGTCAACTATATTTGTATCTTACCGGTAGCTTTAGTGTCGTTTAACTTCCGTGTGAAGTAACTGGTAGCTTGGTAAACCATATTTTAAGAGTAGCTTCCCCAATACTGTATAACATCTCCTTAGGAAGTTCTCCTGTGGTGAATCATCTTACATGACACTTGCAGAACTAACCTTCTACAGGATATGTAGCTCATCTCTACGAAATGAATGTAACCTGATATCCTATGGATTGGTTAGGGGTATGGCTGTGGATGGCATTCCCAGTGAGGGAAGGGGCTGTGTGGCTGGCAATGTCTTCACGATCTACAGCTGGAGTATATTCTACAACTGTGGACGTTGCACCATAATCCTCAGCATCTCTAAGATGGAAGAGATTTAGAGTGAGTAGGGCAAGCAGTTGAAGCTCTGCCATGTCATGTAAGAAGCTTGTGTGTTGTAAGTGCCTCACCTCCATTGGGGATCCAACAACATCAGTTGCACAGTAACAGCTGTAGATTCGGGCAACCAGGCGGCCTCGAGGGATCGAACCAAAGCATTCTCGCAGGCCTAACACCTCAGTTGACGCATCCGTCACAATTCATAATGTAATCTGACCAAAGATGTGACCTGACATCAAAGTCCCTTACAATGTAGCCTATAAAACATCTCTGCTGACATCTGCCACGCCCGCCTTTCAGGCCGAAGACAAACTCAACCGCTCACATTGGCTGTGATTTCGAACACCCAGTTGGCATCCCTCCCTGTATTTCTGCCAAACCCCTTGAGGAGGCTAGGTGGGGTTTCAGTTGGGCTATATTGTACTCCAATATAGTAGAGGCTGTGAGAGCGAGAGAGTTTAAATTATTATAGGCTATATCCCTACTATTTGGACCTGTGGTGCCTCAGTACAGGGACTGGTCTCTGACCCTATTGTATGAAACAGGATAGTTATTCTCTCTCCTCTTTCTCTCTCCTTTGGCCTTTCCTATTCCCTCCTCTTCCGCTCACTCTCTGTCACCATTTTCCGCTCGGTCAGTTCACCTACGTCTCCCCCTCCCTCTCTCTCCTTCTCTTTCTCTCGATGATGTCAGACTGACTTAGCCAGGCATAAACCTCCTATTCTCCCTGTATCACACAGGAAAGGAGGGAGGGGGCAGGGGTTAGTATGTTCTCCCTTACGTAACTCTCCGCTGCGTTGCCGTCCACATCTTCAGATCACAACCGTGAGGGATTGCATCATCACCACCACGGCGATGGGGCGTAACAGTGGAGCGCTGATGGGTTCCGTTTTAATATATGAGTCGTAGAACATTTCCTCATTTACCGTTCAAGCTTAACGCAGGCAGAACACTCGCAGCGCTATGCTCCCTTGTGCTAAACCCTCTACTGTACTGAACCTCTGTGTAAAGATTCTCAATGCAATGTATCCAACTGCAGCATAAGTGGATGTAGGTGGTGTGTGTGAAATTCCCTGGTTACATTGAGTGCCGTTACATGCACATAATAATGCAATAATGCAATTATTGTGGAATGTCAGATTAATAAAATAGTTTGATTTAAAATGTTTGCATGCTTTGGAAGAAGAACAATTTCCCTAATAATCCTGTTTACATGGACACATGAAACCTGATGGCACTCGGATAAATGCAGAATATCGGCAATCAAAAGGAACATTCTAGCACAACGACCATGTTATTTTTGGAAAGCATATTTTGATTGGGACATATAACGTTTGTATGTGAAAATTACACAGATCGAAAATATAAATGCAACATGTAAAGTTTTGGTCTCGTGTTTCATGAGCTGGAATAAAAGATCCCAGAAATTCACACACACAGTCGTTCCGTTCTCAGAAGGTTCAGGAAAGGTCCAGCTGAGGCCCTGTGTATCTAAAGGTCCCTCCCCTTCAGGAGACCTGTTGTTTGATAGACGTGGGGGGAGGTGGAGGTGGGAGTGAGAAGGGGCGAGGGAGGAGTGAGCAGGTTTCCTAGTTCTTTATGTGTTGGCTTGGTATCTCTCTCATATCATGGCTGTAATAGGCAGGTCTCTCATTACAAAAAGGTGCTATCTAGAAGGGTTCTACCTGGAACCAAAAAGGGTTCCCCTATGGGGACAGCCAAAGAACCCGTTCAGAACCCTTTTTTTCTGAGTGTACAGTGACGCCTTCACTTGGCAGGATTTTCATGCTGCTGGCTACATGGCGATTCTCTCTCTCCCCCCATCTTCCCCTTTCTTTTTCTCTGTTCATTTATTTGACCCAGTCTCTCCTAATGTCTCACTCTCTCGCCCTCTCTTTCATATCCCATCGCTCTTTCAGTCAGTCTGCTACATCCCTCTCTCACCCATTCACTGTCATCTCTTTCTCATCTCCACTATCTTAATTAACCTCCAAGGCCTTGAACAATTTCTCTTTTGCTCTCTCTGACACACACACACACACACACACACACGCTGTCAGCCTCCACCCGGGGAGTGTGTGTGTGTGCATTCATGCATGCATGCATAAGATGTATTTTAGTGGGAGTATCCACATGCAGCTCCTTAGGCTGTGTGAATTCAATTATGTATGTTTTACTCCTTTTGTACGTGTCTGTGTGCACATTAGTGTGTTTATGCTGTGTGTTCATTTTGTCTACAGTATGCTCTGTATGTGGGTATACGAATAGCACTGAGTGACAGGTTGGAGCAGCATGCATTGTTCCAACGCAATGCCAGCCGTGCCAACCTCCTGCCAGTCTCTTTGGCCCTCTTCCATCGCCTACTAATGCCCAATCTGCTCGCTCCACTCACATCCCATAAATCTCAGTGTGCCCGATTTAACTCTCGTCATCGTTAACGATGACATCAATACGTCCAGGATCATAAAGAGAGACAGCCAATGTGATTCTGCCCAGTGACTACAAAGAGAGTGAAATGGAGCAAAAGACAAAAGAGGATATGGTGTATTAATGGAAACATTGAATGGAAAACTATTCTATGGAAATGGGCTCCATGAGACTGTGTGTTATTCCCTAATTGTTTGTAAATTCTCTCATGACTTTGGTTCACTTGTATCTGTATTCGCAATGTAACATCATGTTGAAATAACCACCACTAAGAAAGGACAGGGGGCTCTCTGGCCAATCTCTGCTGTGGAGTCCATCTTTGATTCCATTGGCATCTGTAAGAAATGGACTGAACTTTACATTGGGCCAGTGTCCATCCTTACCAGTGAGGTATGAAAACCTCCCTCCACTGACTGACCTGAAGAAGACATTGGTGGAAATGTAAATGCTTAATTTGACCATGTGAATGGCCATAATCACATGACAGGGGCAATGGAAAGGGCATTAGCTAAGTCTGTTACATAAGCCCATTGCCACCCCGATTCAGACTGTACCAGACCCTTTGGCTGGAGACTCAGACTTAAATTTTGGTGAATTAATGCGACACCGCTGCAAACAATGCATGGAGCCGTACTTTCATGTAATGTCTCAGAGCAGAGGACCGTAATCTTTACCTTGAGGATTGAGGGACAAGGGTAGACCACACTCTTACCCCTCTGGTTTCACCATAGGAATGATACTGTGTGTGTGTGTGTGTGTGTGTAAAACAAAAAAAAAGTTATCTACATTTATTTGTCACGTGCCGAATACAACAAGTTGTAGACAATACCGTGAAATGCTTACTTACGAGCCCTTACCCAACAACGCAGTTAAAAAGTATGAAAATTGATAGAATAAAAGTAATAGATACACAAATATAGCAAAAAACAAAATAGTAACACAATAAAATAGCACAATAACGATGCTATGCTACATACAAGGAGTACCGGTACAGAGACAGTGTACTTGGGTACGAGGTAGTTGGTGTTTGATTAAATTAGCAAGAAAGGCATTTCACTGTACTTGTGCATGGGACATTAAAACTTGGAACTTGATTGAGGTAATACAGTATGTACTGGAGGTCGACCGATTAATCGGAATGGCCGATTTTAATTAGGGCCAATGTCAAGTTTTCATAACAATTGGTAATCGTCATTTTTGGACACCGATCAGGGCCGATTACATTGCACTCCACGAGGAGACTGCGTGGCAGGCTGACTACCTGTTATGCGATTGCAGCAAGGAGCCAAGGTAAGGTGATAGCTAGCATTAAACGTATCTTATAAAAAACGGTCCATCTTAACATAATCACATGGTTGATGATATTACTAGTATATCTAGCTTGTCCTGTGTTGCATATAATCGATGCGGTGCCTGTTAATTTATCATTGAATCACAGCCTACTTCGCCAAACAGGTGATTTAACAAGCGCATTCGTGAAAAAAGCGAATGCACCAATGTGTACCTAACCATAATCATCTACCCCTTTCTTAAAATCAATACACAAATATATATTTTTAAACCTGCATATTTAGTTAATATTGCCTGCTAACATGAATTTCTTTAAACTAGGGAAATTGTGCCACTTCTCTTGTGTTCTGTGCAACAGAGTCAGGGTATATGCAGCAGTTTGGGCCACCTGGCTTGTTGCGAACTGTGTGAAGACTATTTCTTCCTAACAAAGATATCCAACTTCGCCAAACACAGGATGATTTAACAAAAGCGCATTTGCGAAAAAAGCACAATCGTTGCACAAATGTACCTAACCATAAACATCAATGCCTTTCTTAAAATCAATACACAGAAGTATATATTTTTAAACCTGCATATTTAGTTAAAAGAAATTCATGTTAGCAGGCAATATTAAACTAGGGAAATTGTGTCGCTTCTCTTGCGTTTCATTGCATGCAGAGTCGGGGTATATGCAACAGTTTGGGCCGCCTGGCTCGTTGCAAACTAATTTGCCAGAATTTTATGACATAACATTGAAGGTTGTGCAATGTAACAGCCATATTTAGACTTATGGATGCCACCCGTTAGATAAAATATGGAACGGTTCCATATTTCACTGAAAGAATAAACGCTCTGTTTTTTTTCTTCTCGAAATGCTAGTTTCTGGATTTGACTATATTAATGACCTAAGGCTCGTATTTCTGTGTGTTATTAGGTCTATGATTTGATAGAGCAGTCTGACTGAGCGGTGGTAGGCAGCAGCAGGCTCGTAAGCATTCATTCAAACAGCACTTTACTGCGTTTGCCAGCAGCTCTTTTACAACTTTTATGACTTCAAGCCTATCAACTCCCGAGATTAGGCTGGCAAAACTAAAGTACCTATTAGAGCATCCGATAGTCAAAGGTATATGAAATACAAATGGTATAGAGAGAAATAGTCCTATAATAACTACAACCTAAAACGTCTTACCTGGGAATATTGAAGACTCATGTTTTTTATTTTTTTATTTTTGTTGAAAGGAACCACCAGCTTTCATATGTTCTCATGTTCTGAGTAAGGAACTTAAACGTTAGCTTTTTTACATGGCACATATTGCACTTTTACTTTCTTCTCCAACACTTTGTTTTTGCATTATTTAAACCAAATTGAACATGGTTCATTATTTATTTGAGACTAAATAGATTTTATTGATGTATTATATTAAAAGTGTTCATTGTTCATTCAGTATTGTTGTAACTGTCATCATTACAAATATGTATATAAAAATCGGCCTATTAATCGGTATCGGCGTTGAAAAATCATAACCGGTCGACCTCTAGTATGTACATGTAGATTTGTGTGCTCGGCCCTCCATTTCCTGTAGTCCACGATTAGCTCCTTTGTCTTGCTGACGTTGAGGGAAATGTTGTTGTTCTGGCACCACACTGCCAGGCAGGTTTCTGACCTCCTCCCTATAGGCTGTGTAATTGTCCTCGGTGATCAGGCCTACCACCCCGTCGTGTCATCAGCAAACTTAATGATGTTGTTGGAGTTGTGTGTGACCCACGCAGTCGTGGGTGAACAAGGGAGTACAGGAGGAGACTCAGCACGCACCCCTGCGGGGCCCCTGTGTTGAGGTTCAGCATGGCGGATGGGCCGCCCGTCAAAGTCCAGTATCCAATTGCAGAGGGAGGTGTTTAATAATAGGGTCCTTATCTTAGTCACGAGCTTGGAATGCACTATGGTGTTGAACACTTGAGCTGTAGTCAATGAACAGCATTTTCACGTAGGTGTTCCTTTTGGAGTGTGGTTGTCCTATGGTTATTTTGTATACAACCTCCCCACGATGTTTCTGGGAATGGTGCAGGATACCCAGCTAGCACATAATGTTCTGAGAACCATATGTTTCTTAGGTGTGAATTTCAGTATAACGTTTCCTGCAGGTTTCTCAAATTGTTCCAAGAACGCTAAGAAACAATGTTCTTTGTTGGGATTTTAGTACTTTAGCATAATGTTTTCTGCAGGTTTCCTCATGGTTCTATTTAAAGTCATGTTCTCAGAACATTAAGAAAACGTTCCATTAAAAACTGCAAGAAAACATTAGTAACGTCCCAAAAATATTATTTAAAAAGATGTACATTCTATTCTCAGCATTAGCAAAACTCTCTATCCTCTGTCTTGTTAAGTATTTTCAGGTGTGTTGGCCGCACCCACTAATTGGCCACATCTGATCTTAATGAGTGCTTGTTTCCTTTGAAACAGGGTCTGTTTGAATAAACTAAAATGAACAGCTTTGAGTTGAGAAAAATAAGATGGCATTCTAGCTCCATCCTGGTGGCTCAGTGGACTAATTCCATGGATAGAGAGCAGAAGATCATAAGTTCAAATCTCACTGATGCTGTGCCAGAATCAACAATAAATGTTTGAATGATTAATGCCTAAGCAAATTAATTAATAAAACCTTCCAGGAAAACGTTACAGGTAACCATACCAAGTTGTTCTCAGAAACTCCCTGCAATGTAAAAATGTATGTTCCCAGAATAGGCTGAATGTTCTCAGTTTTACTGGTCAGGAAAAGTATGGCTTCGTTCCCAGAATCAATGAGAAACCAAAAACGTACATTCCCACAACTTCCAAGAAACCAAATGTGCTAGCTGGTTATATGCCATTTACATGTGCCTGACTGCATAGAGCTAGTTCTCTGTGTACGGTTGTATATTAATGTGTGCATAAGTGTATGATGGGAGTCCCCTGCACAGCTGGCTAGGTTTATCCCAGATTTCCCATAACAGTACACTGGCTGATGGGGGGTGGACAGGCAGGCAGGCAGGAAGGGGGACAGACAGGCAGAGAGACAGGCAGGCAGAGAGACAGGCAGGCAGGGAGGCCGACAGCTAAAGAGCGAAGGCTACAGTAAGTGCACAGGGTTAGGGATCACTGCTGGGATAAAGTATCTATCAAATTATAGGAGTGTCGTAGACGAGTGCTGAGGGGGATTTAAAAGCTGTACACTTCATTACACTTAATTATGCGACGGACCTTGTCGCCTAGCGTCCTTCATATTAATGCCGGACCAGGGTAAGAAATGGCTATAGGATGCAGACCAGATCAGGGTCAGGTGGGAAAGGTTCTCTGGATATGGCAGAGAAGTTTGATGGAGGCTCTTTTCACATGTGATCCTCTTAACTGTACCGTCCTTTGACATCTGACAGAAATAGCCCGAAACATGCTGTCTCGTGTCGTTAGAACCGTTGGATTTCACTATTTATTTGGTCTATATCGTTGTGCTTGGCAGTTGTAGAATAGGGATATAACATACTGCTACATGAGAAACACGGAGTAGCCTAAAATATCAGAACATGCTGAAAGTATTAGTCATCATTTATCAAAATTCAACGAATCTCTAATCATGACACGTGTCGGGTGCCTGTTTTCCACCCCGAACCTGTTCACTTTTTAAACAGATGGGGTTTCTCTTTCATCGACGCCTCATTGAAGGAGCCATTTCTTTCCTGCTGTAGAAAGGACATGTGTCTCTCTTTGGTGATCCACACAGCTCTGTTGGGAGTCTTCCCACAATGCAATGCAAGAGGAAGTTGTCCTATAATGAATACGGAGTTTCTAAACTGGAATAGCCCCTGAGGCAAGAGAACAGACTGGCGGTGAAATATTCACAGGGCTAGTCTTTATAACCGACTTTATTAGGCTCTAAAACGAGTCAATGTAGAGTTGTGTCACTGTAACATTTCATCATCATGTCTCGTAATATTTAGTAATGTGTCATATTACTAAAGGTGTCATTTACTAAGTGTGTCATAACGTGACTCATAATTTGGAGCAGGAAAATCCCCTTGGAAAAGTATCAAGTACAGTAGCTATTTTAAATAGGTGTCTTTTTTTCAGAGCTTTAGTTTTTTACCCATCAACATATGAACGTTAAAGTGGCTTTTCCTCTGGCTGTGGATGCCCCATTTTCCAAATGGGATAAAAACCAATCACCAATCACCTGACTAATGAATAATGGAGGCGTAGCCACAGAGCCGCAGTTCTCTCTGTCTGTCGTCGCTCTAACAACAGGTTTTGTGTACTCTCACAGCTGGTCCCAATTCTCCCCTAACCATCCTTACCCCTTCCATGTTTGCAGATCTGAAGGCTCTGGATAGGTGTGTAGTGGTGGAGATATATTGCTTCCATCTTATAGATCTGCATTGACGTGCCAAAGGAAAGGGGTAGAGAGTGAATTGGGACCGGCTGACAAGAGTGTTCAGACCACTTTTGGACCACGCACATTCTCCCCTACCTCGTTCAGACCATGCTCAGGTTGAGGTTCGGAGTCATGTCCCCATCCCTGAGCCCTCTGCTCTGACCCCCGAGGGGGAGTTCATGTCCTTCTGCTGTGTACGCGTGGGAAGGGAAGCGAGGAGCTGTGGAGGGATGTAGTCAGCTAGCTACAGGCTCCGCTCAACTGGGTCGTGGGTAACATGCTGCCATGGCAACCACTATTCACTGGCCCCCGGGCCAAAAAAAGTGCTCTTTGCTTACTCTCACATGTTCTCTCTCTCTCTCTCTCCCATTTGCTTCCTCTCTCTTCATCTTACTTTCTCTCTCTGCCCCATTCGCTTTCTCTCTGATTTTCTGTCTCTCCCCCCTCTCTTACATCACAAAGCAGTAGGCTGAACTTCTTGACAGCAGAACCACTGAGAGGGGTTGTTTGCGAGAGCCTTTGGAGGCCCTTGCTATTCTCTCACTGCTGGCAGAAATATAGGCCACAAACGAAAGACAGTTTCCTATTTTGCCATTGTAATTCTCCAACTGAGCCTCGTAGGCTCCCATACTTCACCAAACGTTATACTTAAGCAATAAGGCCCGAGGGGGTGTGGTATATGGCCAAGGGCTGTTCTTATGCACAACACAACACAGAGTGCCTGGGCATATAGATACGTAGGCTTGTGTCTGTTCTGAGGTCTCAGTCCATAGCTCTACTGGGCATATAGATATGTAGCCTTGTGTCTGGTCTGAGGTCTCTATCCATAGTTCTATTGGGCATATAGATACAGTGGGGCAAAAAAGTATTTAGTCAGCCACCAATTGTGCAAGTTCTCCTACTTAAAAAGATGAAAGGCATGTAATTTTCATCATAGGTACATAGGTACTTCAACTATGACAGACAAAATGAGAAAAAAAATCCAGAAAATCACATTGTAGGATTTTTGTGAATTTATTTGCAAATTATGGTGGAAAATAAGTATTTGCTCACCTACAAACAAGCAAGATTTCTGGCTCTCACAGACCTGTAACTTCTTCTTTAAGAAGCTCCTCTGTCCTCCACTCGTTACCTGTATTAATGGCACCTGTTTGAACTTGTTATCAGTATAAAAGACACCTGTCCACAACCTCAAACAGTCACACTCCAAACTCCACTATGGCCAAGACCAAAGAGCTGTCAAAGGACACCAGAAACAAAATTGTAGACCTGCACCAGGCTGGGAAGACTGAATCTGCAATAGGTAAGCAGCTTGGTTTGAAGAAATCAACTGTGGGAGCAATTATTAGGAAATGGAAGACATACAAGACCACTGATAATCTCCCTCGATCTGGGGCTCCACGCAAGATCTCACCCCGTGCGGTCAAAATGATCACAAGAACGGTGAGCAAAAATCTCAGAACCACGCGGGGGGACCTAGTGAATAACCTGCAGAGAGCTGGGACCAAAGTAACAAAGCCTACCATCAGTAACACACTACGCCGCCAGGGACTCAAATCCTGCAGTGCCAGACGTGTCCCCCTGCTTAAGCCAGTACGTGTCCAGGCCCGTCTGAAGTTTGCTAGAGAGCATTTGGATGATCCAGAAGAAGATTGGGAGAATGTCATATGGTCAGATGAAACCAAAATATAACTTTTTGGTAAAAACTCAACTCGTTGTGTTTGGAGGACAAAGAATGCTGAGTTGCATCCAAAAAACACCATACCTACTGTGAAGCATGGGGGTGGAAACATCATGCTTTGGGGCTGTTTTTCTGCAAAGGGACCAGGACGACTGATCCGTGTAAAGGAAAGAATGAATGGGGCCATGTATCGTGAGATTTTGAGTGAAAACCTCCTTCCATCAGCAAGGGCATTGAAGATGAAATGTGGCTAGGTCTTTCAGCATGACAATGATCCCAAACACACCGCCCGGGCAACGAAGTAGTGGCTTCGTAAGAAGCATTTCAAGGTCCTGGAGTGGCCTAGCCAGTCTCCAGATCTCAACCCCATAGAAAATCTTTGGAGGGAGTTGAAAGTCCGTGTTGCCCAGCAACAGCCCCAAAACATCACTGCTCTAGAGGAGATCTGCATGGAGGAATGGGCCAAAATACCAGCAACAGTGTGTGAGAACCTTGTGAAGACTTACAGAAAACGTTTGACCTCTGTCATTGCCAACAAAGGGTATATAACAAAGTATTGAGATAAACTTTTGTTATTGACCAAATACTTATTTTCCACCATAATTTGCAAATAAATTCATAAAAAAAATCCTACAATGTGATTTTCTTTCTTTTTTTCACATTTTGTCTGTCATAGTTGAAGTGTACCTATGATGAAAATTACAGGCCTCTCTCATCTTTTTAAGTGGGAGAACATGCACAATTGGTGGCTGACTAAATACTTTTTTGCCCCACTGTATATAGCCTTGTGTCTGTTCTGAGGTCTCTGTCCATAGCTCTATTGGGCATATAGATATATAGCCTTGTGTCTGGTCTGAGGTCTCTGTCCATAGCTCTATTGGGGCCCTGTAGTTCTCATATTTCACCCCAGAGAGAAGCAGGGCAAAGTGAGAGAGATGGTCTCGACCTCGCTCTGTCACCTAAATTCGCCTATAATGAATAGCCCCATTGATTTCCATTCTGGTCCGCCGAGGCCGTCCGCTCATGCCTGTCTGTTTCCCATTAGTGCACTTTAACTGTGATGATAAACGGTCAGCTCAGCTGGCATTGCCACAGGCAGCATAGCCCCGGATGAGGCCCCTCGTTTAAAGCAGGAAGTGGAGTAGTAGTGGAACATTCCATTTGACAAGGGGGCACAAGACTCAGGTGGGCCCGACCTGTTTGTCCAATTTTGACAAACCCCCTTTGAGTTCTGGTCGTTTAGCCAGGTTCTTTTCTCAGATGTTGCATGTTCAGGCCCACAGTTTAAAGCAGAAAGTGGACCATTCCATTTGACGAGGGGGCACAAGACTGAAGGGGGCCCGACCTGTTTGTCCCATTTCGACCAATCCCTTTTGAGCTCTGCCAGGATGGTTGTCTTTTGAGATGGAAGTAAACCATTTCATTTGTCCTTTTGACTAGGGGCACAAGTCAGGGGAACCAGACCGAGTTGTTCCAGATCGACCAACCCATTTGGCGTTCCGTCATTTAGCCTGGTTTTCCGCAGAGATGGGAGGAGTTAGTAGTTAGTGGCCCCTACACGGCCATCCATGCCATGCGTTGGTACTTCATTAACATTAATGGGATAGAGATCCATTATGCAACGCTCGCTCCGTCTCCGTACTCTTATGCAACCAACCAACGCCTCATCTTGGAGTCTTAGCTTCTCGCTCAGCAGCAGCTGCCTCTTAGGTTTAACCCCTTGTGTTTTCTGGATAAGCCAACCTTAGTGCTGTCTGGAAGTATCACTATTATGCCTAGCATGCAGACAAGAGTCTGTCGCACTCTTATCTCAATGCCTGTAGCACTCTTATCTCAATGCCTGTAGCAAACTGTTGATATCCAGTTGATGTTGAAGTCCATAGTCCTGTGAATCGTCAGTTGGAAGCAACACTAGTGAGGGCGACTAAATGCTTTGCCTGATATTATGGGATGCCATTGATGTTGGCCTGTGGATGTCATTAACAGTCAACTCTGTCACCCGTCACTATAGAAACGGAATAGCCTATAGGCCCCTTCTTTTCAGTCGGGTTCTGTCCCGACACTCATTTCAGCCTCATCAATTGAGTACGACAAATAAACTATGGCTACATCCTCCTCCAAAATGGAAAATGTATAAAATCACAATGGATTTGTTTATTTGGAGGAATTACTGTGAAAGAAAGAGCCGTAACACTCCTGGAGATATTTGCCGGTCTGTAATTAGTGTGAGAGATGCCAATTGGAGCAGGTTGTCATGGAAACAGTGGCACATGTAAGAGTGCGATATCTTCCCCGATGTAACATCCCACGTTTGCAATGCTATTTATAACGGGGCAGTTACATAAGCCTTAGCACTTGTGTTCAATGTAATGTGTTTTTTTCCCCTCATTTTTCTTTCCTTCGTTCTCTCTTTTCCCCTCTAACAACACTGCTGTTGCCTCCTCTGAGGAACCAGCAACCATAACACTATCAAACCCGATCCACTGCCTCCCACAATGGTCCTTCATTACAACCCTGCCCGAAACTCTTTGTGAGCTTATCACAGTGCACTGCCGATGCCACGTCAGATTGAATGGTCTTGAAACAAAACGAATAGAATAGAATCCATGGCTACGCTATAGAGTTTTGATTTTGTGGAGTTTTGTAGCTGCCATTGGCAAAGCAAAATATCAGGGTACCATTGACTCACCATGACACAGTACTATTTAATATAGTATACCCCTCAAAACTCTCTCATCCTGCCTGTGTTGAACTAGTAGTGTCCATTTAGATGGTATGACTGGGTGCTGTGCACAGAGGACTGGTCAGGGATCTAGTCTAGCAATGCTTGAAGTCAAAGGTCAACGCTAGCATCTCGTGGTGCTAGCACTGGTTAGCATTGGTTCTGTATTTGTTCTATGAACATCCAGTAGGAGATCTGACTACTCTGTGTGCTGGGGAGGATTTGAACTAGTCGCAGTTCCACACATCTGGGTCGTATTCATTATGGCACACCGTAGAAAAACGCGTTGCAATGGAAAACGAAAACAAGCTGAAAATGAAAAAAGTTCAGGTAGTCCCTCCCTGTTTGTCTGTTTTCTCCCGTTTGGTGCCTAATGAACACGGCCCAGGTCTGTTTGCCTGTGGCCCAGAAACCACTGCTCTGACAATAAGTAGCAATCATTTATTTAGAATTAGACCGTGCATTATTTATGCCATTGGTTAAAAGGGTTTTCATTTAGAATTAGACGGTGCATTATTCATGCCATTGGTCAAAAGGTTTCTCTATGAAGACAAAGGAAAGGGATTATTTTTTGGGGAAGATGGGAGCTTGTACTAACGAACACACGTCAAATTGAACACTCCTGGGTGCTTGAGCGTGTCAATTCTAACTGGGAAAGTTGCAATGATGAAGTGAAAATGTTTCCAATATGGTTGAGATGGATGAAGAGAAGACATGTTGTGGCTCTTGGTTGGAGACAATGAGACTACTGTATCAACTTTACTGAAAATGTGAGTTGGTTGTTTCTGTCAAGCATTGTTTACTCAACACAGGTTAGCAAGAATGCTAATCCTCAAGGGTTTCAGGCTACAGCATACAGTGAATCCCTTTCTCAGTCAGATATGACATGGGCTGCTAAATCGGATCACATTTAGCATTTATGAATTCACTAATTCATGATTAATTAAGCAGTGACCGTTGCTCTCCAGGACAAATACATACATAGTATAGTTGCAATGTGTGCCTACATTATAATGTAGCAAGAGGCTGAGTTCTAGGCTAATGTAGCTCAACAACAAAAACGTTGACCAACTGTGTAGTTCTTTGCTCCTTCTCAGCAAGGTGCTCTGTCTCCCTCTGCAGGTTGCTTCGAATGCTGCATCAAGTGTCTGGGCGGCGTGCCCTACGCCTCGCTGGTGGCCACCATCCTCTGTTTCTCGGGCGTGGCTCTGTTCTGCGGGTGTGGTCATGTGGCGCTGACCGGCACACTGACCATGCTGGAGAACCACTTCTCCCAGATGACCACTGACCACGCCACCCTCACCATCGTGTAAGTTGTGTGTGTGTGTGTGTGTGTGTGTGTGTGTGTGGGGTGGGGTGGGGGGAGTGGTGTGGTAGTGTGTGTGTGGGAGAGAAAGGGATCTTAATTTCTGTATGTATCTCCTATATGTCTTTACCTATATGTCAACCTTTACCGTTTGTAAAGGTATATGTCTTTGAACAAGTCTTATCCAGGTTATTCAATATGAATGTGCCCGTTTTCACATTGTTTACTGTATCCGTCCGAGCAGGATCCAGACCATGCAGTACGTCATCTACGGCATTGCCTCCTTCTTCTTTGTTTATGGGATCATCCTGCTGGCTGAGGGCTTCTACACCACCAGCGCCGTCAAGAAGGAGCTGCAGAGCCAGTTCAAGACCACCGTGTGTGGCCGCTGCATCACAGCCACGGTGAGACATGAATACACACACACACACACACACCCACCCACCCACCCATATGGTCACACACAAATACGGTCACGCATGCATGTATACACACACACACACAAATATTGCACTCATGAATACATGCACACACGTACAACCACACACATGCTGTGCATGCATTTACACACATACAGCTGTACACAAACCCTGGAGGGTAACTGGCACAGTTTGTCCTCTCCAGCCTGTTTAGTGTAATTGCTGCAGATGTCCAGTAACATCAGCCTTTAAGGCTGCTATGAGGACGGTTGTATTCTCCCGAGTGTCGCCAAGCTAACGTCGTATGAAACTGTCTCCACCCTTCTAACCAGGTACTGTGTCGTGTATCAGGGTAATGTGGATGACGATATGGTGACGAGGTTGATGACGAGCTTGGGTTTAAATCTCCTCGGTCATTAGGTGACGTTGTATTGAGGGATAGTTATACATAGTACAGTGTTTTGTGTAGCAGTAGATTACAATGACGGTAAATGGCAATGATCAAATTCTATTAGACACGTACACATTTTTAGCAGATGTTACTGCGGGTGTTGCGAAATGCTTGTGTGATGATTGACGATAACGACGAGGATGATGATGTCACTAACTCCTCTCTCTCTTCATCAGTTTGTGTTCCTTACATATATCCTGGGCCTGGCCTTCCTGGGGATCTTTGGCTTCTCAGCCATCCCAGTCTTCCTCTTCTACAACATGTGGACTACCTGTGCTGCCATGAAGTCCCCCATCGCCAACGTCACCGATCCGGACTCCATCTGTGTGGACGTCAGGCAGTACGGTTAGTGTCACTCAGTAACACACACACACACACACACACACACACAGATCCGTGTGATTATGTCAACCTGGTTCATGAGTTTACACACACATACACACATATTTCTTCCTAGGTTTTGGCCTTTCTAGGGAGTTTTTCCTAGCCAAAGTGCTTCAACACCTGCATTGCTTGCTGTTTGGGGTTTTAGGCTGGGTTTCTGTACAGCACTTTGAGATATCAGCTGATGTACGAAGGGCTATATAAATATATTTGATTTTTATTTAAGAGTGTGACCCATATTCAGGTGACGGCCATTCTGCCTTTAGCGTCCGGCACAACACGTCCGTATATGAGCCATATATAGATTCGCCATATCACGATATAGCCCTGCATAAGAGCCTAATGCAGTGTGACATACGTCCACTTGGCTGTGGTAGGCTGTATCTTATAAACATTATGCCTTCGCTACGGGTGCTGACAACACTTAACCTTTACATGTCAATGTCTATAAGGTGTTTAAGTCATTTACTGCATCGACATCCATATCATGTTACCATCACCCTGAAGCAGTGCATTATCTGTCCTCTTTAATGGCAGATGTGTCAGAAGGTGAGTGTAGCTGGTGCATGAAGTCAGGCGCAGGAGAGCAAAATGAGTGAGCAATGCACTTTACTCAAAGGCACAAGGTAAACAAATACACTTGACCAATAACCAAGGGTAAATATAACGCACGGGTGAACACAGCACCCGTCAGAAAACCAGGCCATCATGATTCGAACTGAACATAGAAATAATCACTCACAACAAACATGGGGGAAACAGAGGCTTAAATACATGAACATGCAATTGGATAATGAAAAGCAGGTGTGTAGAAAAAAAAAAAGAAGACAAAACCAATGGAAAATGAAAGATGGATCAGCGACGGCTCGTAGACCGGTGACGTCGACCACCGTCCGCCGCCCGAACAAGGAGAGGGACCGACCTCGGCAGAGGTCATGACAAGATGGTATAAACAGTTATACATCTGAATGAGAGGACGTGTTAACATTTACTATCGCATTCCGTCAACTCAACTGGTTTTACCCACCAAATGAAGTGATTGGCCGCTCTGCCCTGAATGGGGCCTGTCTTAAAGCCACAGTTGTCGCTCCTAAACCGATATCTCTTGTTCCTGATCGTGTAGGTATTATCCCATGGAACGCGACACCCGGCAAAGCCTGCGGATCTACACTAGGAGACATCTGTAGCACCAGCGAGGTGAGAACGGCAACCCCCTCCTCCTCCTGTAAATCTTTACGCACATCATATGAACCTCATATAATAGGAATATCATATAAACCTTCCTATTCACTACTTATTATTATTATTTTTTTAATATACGTTTGTTAAAAGCGCAAAAATATAACGTTCTTCATCACTGTACTGCAATTATACAGAGGCTGATTGTGGAAAGGACATGTTTTATGAGTGTCAATCAAAGAACGTATCATCACTAACCAGAGATCGGTCTCCATGTTTTCCAGTTCTACCTGTCTTTCCACCTGTACATTGTTGCGTGCGCTGGGGCAGGCGCCACCCTCATTGCATTGGTAAGCTTTGGATGCCCTATATCCCGAATTCCCCATGTTTGAATCATTTGCATGAGTTGCCATGGCACGCTGATCTGTTGCCATGGTAATCCCTCCTCCACGCTTCATGGTTCTGACTCAGTTCTCCTGAGGGTGTAAGTCTGCCCTATAGCTTCTGGCTGGACACACACTGGCATGGGCCACATTTGCTTTGTGGCCAAAAGAGAGGAATGCCTCAAAAGAGACTCTGTCCACACGGTATTTTGCACCAGAGATGATAGAATAAGACTTCTATAGGGTGTTTAAGTCTTCGTAGGTAGAGCTAATGATTTGTTTTTGTTACAAATAATTAAGCTGTTTTATCCAATCGGTGTGGTTGTCATTATGTGATGGCTAGTTGAACTCAGTTGGAATCAGTAATGGGGTCATGAGGCCATGCTCTCCACTGAGGCAACAGGGCTTAATGCCTTTCAGCTACTCCACCAAACTTGGATTGCTCATTAGTGGGTGTGAGAAGATTCAGCACGTAGACGGCCATCTGAAATTGTGCGCGCCGTAGCAATCTCACTTTGTTTGTAGATGTATGCAATGTGAAGCAATGTGACGGTACAGTACTGCATAAATCTAGCCAGATGCCACCCAATAATAGCAACGGCCTCCCAAAGGCCTCCTGGTCATTGACTTTGTTTCTCACCCCAGTCTGTCTTCTCGTCTCTCCCTCCCAGCTGATCTACATGATGGCCACCACGTATAACTATGCTGTTCTCAAGTTTATGAGCCACGGCGGCCGCCGCTCCACAAAGTTCTCCGAGTCATATTAGCGAGCGAGAGAATGAGAGAAATGGTAGAAAGCAGAGGGAGCAAAAAATAGAAAGACGGTTTAAAGGAAGGAAGAAAGATGGAGAGAAAGAAAGACCGAATGGTGGGGAGGGGAGTATGTACTGTAGCGTATAGAGAAACGTACACTACTGTCAACGTAATACAGATAGATCTATGTGCCTTTGCGTCCAAGCCTATTGCCACACACACCTTTTGAACCACACTGAGGGGACTAGCGAGTGCATTGATTAGCCAACATGGCTGAGGTCCCTCACAATCTCTCTCCAGACAGGATATGTACCTAGAAGCACTGATCCAGTACAGTACCATGTGGGACCACTAGTCAAGGCTATGGTGAGGTTGACCAGTTCATTCGAGTAGAGCAGCCACAGAGCATTGAGGATGGATAGTTCATCCATACAAAAGGGACAGCGCCAGTGTAAGAAGGGAATATTTGTGTTGCTGTATCTAGCTTCAGATTACTGTAATATTCTGTAGTTATTCCAATCGAAGGATATAGTTCTTTCCAACGACACTTGAATATCTTTCCCCCAAGTGCCAACTGTCTAGCTGGAAGTTAAGTCTTTTTTTAGTTTGTTTAGGCTTGTGCCTCTGTGATATTTGTTATGAAAGACGTTGTGCCTTTTTTAGTTTATGCAAAATAAACATAATATGTGAAGAAAAACCAAGACCATTGTCCTCTCTTTTTAGGATAGTGACTGTTTGGAGAAAATGAATCCCCACTGTAATTGACTAATACTAACCTAGCCAACCTAACCAAAAGAATACTGACATTGTACAGTAGCAATGCTAATGTGTCGCATTTGACATCTGGTAGACTGGTCAACATGACATGTAGCTTCTACTCATGTAGCTTGCTTTGGCTAACTAACCCTCTCACTGGCCACCACCCTATGCACTTTCCTTTCCCTCCCTCCCTCCCTCTTTCTTTCTGTTCTCCCTTTCTCCCTCCTCTCTGCCCCCCCCCCCCCCCCCTCCTCTCTCTCTCTGCCCCCCCCCCCCCCCTCCTCCCTCTCTCTGCCCCCCCGCCCCCCCTCCTCTCTCTCTCTCCACAGATCCACTATCTGATGATCCTGTCGGCGAACTGGGCCTACCTGAGGAGCTCCTGCAACCAGAACGAGTACCAGGACATCAAGACAAAGGACGACGACGCGGAGGAGGGTGGCTCCAAGGAGGGTCTCAACTCCTCTTACTCATAAGAACCGGCCAACCACACTTCCTCACACCTAACCTCCAACCCCCTTCTGGGTAAAACCAACACCTGGGTCTCCTTCACTATGGGCGGTGTTCTGACTTGAGATATGTGCGCTCAACTCAAATTGTCACACTTTGGCTACATTTACACAGGGAGCCCAATTCTGATTTGTTTCCCCACTAATTGGTCTTTCGACCAATCATATCTTTTCACATCAATTCTTTTTCAGAACTTATCTGATTGGTTAAAAGACCAATTAGTGAAGAAAATATCAGAATTGGACTGCCTGTGTATATAAAATGCAGCCCATGTCTTCCATTGACATCAATGGACAAGTCTGAGTTGCGCACACTTTTCTCACCTCTGAATCAGGTCCTTTGTCCAAATGGGAGCAAACGTTTTCAAACGGAACAGGTATATAAAAGTTCCTATTGGATGAGCTCAGGTTAGGTGGTACCTCTTCCTGTTTGCGAACGTTTGCTCTCGATTGGACCGTTATTGAGTGCAACCCTGCTGCCATAGCCTAACTGCTCTGAGCCAATCACAGCACAGCACTAACCCAGCTCCTAATAACCGCCTAACAACAAAGTCACTGTCTGCACAACTCCTGAGGAAGCGTGCCACAAAATGTCCTGTTTTTTGGTGTTTTATATATATGAATATATTGTGTGAATGTGTATGTATGAATGTTTTTTTTTTTTATACTACGAAGTATGACAGGTTTACTATTATTATATTCAACTGGTCTTCTCTTATCTCTGGTATTTTATCACAACCCTGTTTTACCTGATTTAGTTTTTTGCTTTTTTAAAAAATGGAAATGCTTGATACGTTGCACTATTTAAAAATAGAAAAAAGTAAAGTAGAATAAAAAAAAAAACATGAATACATTACATACACAGCATCTCAGGGTGCCTCTCTTAGAAAATATTCCTACTATTACGTTAACTTTCCCATTCCTTTATTGACATCCAGCTACTTCTGTTGAGTAATTCTTCATTTTGGCCTGAGGAGGAAAACGTGTGCTGTACCCTAACTGGATTGGACACATGCACTAATGTGACTGTTGGCCCAAAGCAGCAGTTCTGTCAGCAGCTGTCTGCAGTGCTAACGCAATGCTTTGACCTTCAGATGAACCTCTGGCCTGGTCCCAGATCTGTTTGTGCTGTCTTGCCAACTCCTATGGTCATTGTCGTGTCATTATGACCATAGGAATTGGCAAGACGGCACAGACTGATCTGGGACCAGGCTAGTGAACCTCCACCTAGCCCTCTGCATGGCAGGTTTTCTCTGGAAACAGCCTTGCTTCTAAACCCACAGGACAAACCAACACTCAAGGTCAGATTGCCTTGTTCTGTTTGTAAGTGATACATTATATATACCTCAGGTACTAAACCTAAATTAAAAACTCCACTAGACTGGTCCCAGATCTGTTTGTACTGTATCGCTCCTATGTTTGGCATGATAATGACCATAGGAGTTGGCAAGACAGCACAAATAGATCTGGGACCAGGCAAACACCTTACTGCTTAAGCACGTGCTTGTTACAAGGCAAGGCCACAGCTGAAGTGAACTTAGCAAAAGTCCCAATGTTTGTTCATTGTACACAACTGTGAAGGGAATCATACGTTCGCTTTCCTCCAGACAAGTCCACCCTTTAAAGGGGTGAAGTTCACCTGTAAATATACGGACCACCCCAAAGGAAGTTCCATTGACTGACATCTCCTGAATGTGGAGAGCACGGTCAATGTTTTACCATGCTATTTTACCTTTTTATTACCAATATGTAAATGTTTCCTTTTGGAGTATATGTTTAGCATCCTATTACTAGTTCTTCATTAAATATAATAGTAATGTGACATCTTTTAAAACAGTATGTTGTGAGAAGGAAGCAAGTACAGAGTCATGATGGCAGTGGTGCTTGTATTGTGTACATTTTGAAATGTGGAGGAAAAAAATGTACCAAATGGTTTTCAATGTTTAAAAAAAAAATCAGTTTTAGACTGCTGAATCTTTCCCTGTGCTAAAGTAATGACGAACTTTATTTGTGATTATTTTACTGTGGCAAGCCAAATGTAAGTGACTCATCTCATATTTTTAGGCCTGTTATATGGACAGATACCATTTGGATGTTTACAATATAACAAGTCAGGAATGTTCTTTTTTTTTTTTTTCAATATCATTTATTATCACAACCGATTCTATAATAATGATCACTGACTAGTTCAAGTGCTCTGGGACTATAAGGTTCTATCTGCATTTTAGTCTAAATTGAGTTAGTGACATAGCCTTGTTCTGTTCGATGTTCTCTACCCACATACACCATACTCTAAATACCCCAATTCATGTTAAGTTCAAAATAATTCAAGGTAAAATGGCTGACACCGTTCAAAACAACTAGGGCTCGAAACGGTAAAACCAATTACCTCAGAATCATCTTTTTGCAGAAAGAACCTTACAGTCCCAAAGCTCTCGGGTGATCTTCCTCGCAGCAGTGAAACAATGATTCTTTTAACTTTCATATGAAAAGGCATGTCGGTATTGTCCACGTGTGCAAACGTCTAAATACTGAAAAAAGGACTATATTCCCATGTGTGTTATGTTTGATATAATACAGTGTGCTTTGCCACCAGGTTGATGTAGGCAAGGGCATGTGCCGTTTCATATAAGATGCGTGTCAGTCAGGGTGTGTTGTCGTTTCCTCGTTATTGCATGAAGGCGACATGACTGTCTTTGCAGTTTTTCAGGTGATGTGTCGTCAATTGTACTGACAACTATGGTAGGCAGCGTTTGCCCCCACTCAACTCTCTTTTTTTTTTAAAGATATCCATTGTACCTTGGATGACATTGGTCCCTGTAGTCGTTTCATCATTGCTTTTCTTTTTAAAGTTTCAAATAGTTATGATTCCTGTATAGTGATGATTTTTGTAACCTTCTCTAGTAAAAACCGATATTTTTTATTATCGTGAAAGAGCTGCTCATCTGTCTCTTTCTTACAAGTTTGGACTTCCTGTTAAACACACATGCAATGAGATGAATGACAAATGTGCTCTGAACAGTTCAGTTGCCAAACATTGTAGAATGTTGCAGATAGAAATGCCCATTTATATAGCTGATGTGATTCCTTATTCTATGTATCAGAGAGGCGTGTTTGTTCTACATAGAAATGGGCTATCCGAACGTTCCAAAATGTTGCATCCCGCTGAACGTGCCCCCAGTGCTCACCCTCAACCACAGTGATAGGCAACACCCCAAGGTTGTCCCTTGTAGAGTTTTGTGAGATGCTGAGTCCACCTGGTGGGAAAATGTAGCATTGTACATTTCCTAAAATGGTAGTCCAAAACCATTGATTAAAGACCAAGGGTAGCTCCGGGGTGAAGTTTCCCCTAGGTACAAATCTAGGATCCCCTCCCCCAATCGTAAGCTTAACCATTAGTGGGGGAAATAAAAAACTGACCCAAGATCACCGTCTAGGAGCAACTTCACCCTACACTCCAAGGAGGGGCACACAAATTAGGATAGCAGTGTATTTAGCCTACAGTTGACCGACAGTACAGTGGTCAGTGGAAGACCAAACGCACTCCACAGATGGAGCACATTACTTCAACGTAGGTTTAAAATGGCCAGCTTTATTTCAACACACAAAAACATACATTTTAAGACTGTATTGATAGTTTCAGGTTGGTTCATGTTTTAATGCAAGACACAGGAACAGGACAATGTTTTTTCTTGAGCAGAGGGTCAATTATTTTTAGATGAATTGACGACAAGAAGCCCAAAGATCGAATATTTGACTAAAACAATCATTTCAAACCTTCCTTACATTTGTATACGATCACATGTATCTTTCTTTAATGTGTGGGAATACGTTGGAACCGATTTCCAAGTTTTAAAAAAATCACACACGTCCCAGTGTTTTTTATAGTCTTATGTCCAACAAAAATGATATATAGTACCAGTCAAAAGTTTGGACACACTTACTCATTCAAAGGTTTTTCATTATTTTTCAAATGTTCTACATTGTAGAATAATAGTGAAGACATCAAAGCTATGAAATAACAGATGGAACCATGTAGTAACCAAAAAAGTGTTTTTATATTTCAGATTCTTCAAATTAGCCACCCTTTGCCTTGATGACAGCTTTGCACACTCTTGGAATTCTCTCGACCAGCTTCATGGGGTAGTCACCTGGGATGCATTTCAATGAACAGGTGTGGCTTGTTAAAAGTTAATTTGTGGAATTTATTTCCTTCTTTCCATCAAGTGCTATGATGAAACTGGCTTTCATGAGGACCGCCACAGGAACGGAAGACCCAGCGTTACCTCTGCTGCAGAGAATAAGTTCATTAGAGTTACCAGCCTCAGAAATTGCAGCCCAAATAAATGCTTCAGAGTTCAAATAACAGACATCTCAACATCAACTGTTCAGAGGAGACTGTGAATCAGGCCTTCATGGTCGAATTGCTGTAAAGAAACTACTACTAAAGGACAATAAGAAGAGACTTGCATGGGCCAAGAAACACAAGCAATGGACATTAGACCGGTGGAAATATGTCTGATGAATCCAAATTTTAGATTTTTGGTTCCAACCAACGTGTCTTCGTGAAACGCAGAGTAGGTGAACAGATGATGTCCGCATGTGTGGTTCCCACCGTGAAGCATGGAGGAGGTGTGATGGTGCTTTGCTGGTGACTGATTTATTTAGAATTCAAGGCACACTTAACCAGCATGGCTACCACAGCATTCTGCAGCGATACACCATTCCATCTGGTTGTGCTTAGTGGGACTATCATGTTTTTCAACAGGACAATGACGCAACACACTTCCAGGCTGTGTAAGTGCTATTTGACCAAGAAGGAGAGTGATGGAGTGCTGCATCAGATGACCTGGCTTCCACAGTCACCCAACCTCAACCCAATTGAGATGGTTTGGGATGAGTTGGACCGCAGAGTGAAGGAAAAGCAGTCAACAAGTTCTCAGAGTATGTGGGAACTCCTTCAAGACTGTTGGAAAAGCATTCCAGGTGAAGGTGGTTGAGAGAATGCCAAGAGTGTCCAAAATGTTCATCCAGGCAAAGGGTGGCTAGAATCTAAAATCTACACTTTTTTTGGTTACTACATTTATCAACCCATGGAGGTCTGAATTTGGAGTCACACTCAAAATTAAAGCGGAAAACCACACTACAGGCTGATCCAACCTTGATGTAATGTCCTTAAAACAAGTCAAAATCTACACTTTTTTTGGTTACTACATGATTCCATATGTGATATTTCATAGTTTAGATGTCTTCCCTATTATTCTACAATGTAGAAAATAGGAAAAATAAAGAAAAACCCTTGAATGAGTAGGTGTGTTCAAACTTTTGACTGGTACTGTATATGTTGAGAGAACTTGGTGTTCTGCAGGCGGCCAGTTTGGGAACCCTGCTGTAAAAATGACTGGTTTGCATTTGAATACTGGCGACATCACTGCCTTTTGTCAAATTACCAACTAATATATATATAGCTCAAAAAAATAAAGGGAACACTAAAATAACACATCCTAGATCTTAATGAATGAAATGTTCTTATTAAATACTTTTTTCTTTACATAGTTGAATGTGCTGACAACAAAATCACACAAATTATCAATGGAAATCAAATGTATCAACCCATGGAGGTCTGAATTTGGAGTCACACTCAAAATTAAAGTGGAACACCACACTACAGGCTGATCCAACCTTGATGTAATGTCCTTAAAACAAGTCAAAATGAGCCTCAGTAGTGTGTGGCCTCCACGTGCCTGTATGACCTCCCTACAGCGCCTGGGCATGCTCCTGACGAGGTGGCGGATGGTCTCCTGAGGGATCTCCTCCCAGTCCTGGACTAAAGCATCCGCCAACTCCTGGACAGTCTGTGGTGCAACGTGGCGTTGGTGGATGGAGCGAGACATGATGTCCCAGATGTGCTCAATTGGATTCAGGTCTGGGGAACGGGCGGGCCAGTCCATAGCATCAATGCCTTCATTTTGCAGGAACCTCTTGCAGGAACTGCTGACACACTCCAGCCACATGAGGTCTAGCATTGTCTTGCATTAGGAGGAACCCAGGGCCAACCGTACCAGCATATGGTCTCACAAGGGGTCTGAGGATCTCATGGAGGGCTGTGCGGCCCCCCAAAGAAATGCCACCCCACACCATGACTGACCCACCGCCAAACTGGTCATGCTGGAGAATGTTGCAGGCAGCAGAACGTTCTCCACGGCGCCTCCAGACTCTGTCACGTGCTCAGTGTGAACCTGCTTTCATCTGGGAAGAGCACAGGGCGCCAGTGGCGAATTTGCCAATCTTGGTGTTCTCTGGCAAATGCCAAACGTCCTGCACGATGTTGGGCTGTAAGCACAACCCCCACCTGTGGACGTCGGGCCCTCATACCACCCTCATGGAGTCTGTTTCTGACCGTTTGAGCAGACACATGTACATTTGTGGCCTGTTGGAGGTCATTTTGCAGGGCTCTGGGAGTGCTCCTCCTTGCACAAAGGCGGAGGTAGCGGTCCTGCTGCTGGGTTGTTGCCCTCCTACGGCCTCCTCCACGTCTCCTGATGTACTGGCCTGTCTCCTGGTAGCGCCTCCATGCTCTGGACACTACGCTGACAGACACAGCAAACCTTCTTGTCACAGCTTGCATTGATGTGCCAGCCTGGATGAGCTGCACTACCTGAGCCACTTGTGTGGGTTGTAGACTCCGTCTCATGCTACCACTAGAGTGAAAGCACTGCCAGCATTCCAAAGTGACCAAAACATCAGCCAGGAAGCATAGGAACTGAGAAGTGGTCAGTGGTCACCACCTGCAGAACCACTCCTTTATTGGGGGTGTCTTGCTAATTGCCTATAATTTCCACCTGTTGTCTATTCCATTTGCACAACAGCATGTGAAATTAGTCAATCAGTGTTGCTTACTAAGTGGACAGTTTGATTTCACAGAAGTGTGATTGACTTGGAGTTACATTGTGTTGTTTAAGTGTTCCCTTTATTTTTTTGAGCAGTGTATATATATTTTTTAACATAAAAACAAACTACAATAGGCTTACAGTTTTTGGTATGTCATGGTTGGTCTTGTTTTACAGCAAAACATAGAAACAGCTGGTATGCATTCACGACTGGTTTCCTTGGGGCTATAGTACACACAACTCATGATAGCACAAGTCCGCTAATAGCCTACTTATCACAAACTATGGCCCTGGGTTTGCTGCTCCATTCCTAAATGGTTAGTGCAGGTCCAGGCAACATAACATTAAGAAGCCATTCATTTCCAAACTCTCCGAGAACAGTTAGGCTAGCTAATGCACTTATATCCTGAGGCTTCGGGTGCACTAGTTCGCATAATGAGTGACTGTAAATAAATTAAAGGTAAATGTTTTTGTAGCTAAAAAAAAATCTACATGCTTCAGTGAGCTGACATTCCTATTGAACACACTAACATGGCTATAAAAAGGCTTTTGATGGTTGATTTGGAAATGGGATGAGATTAAACATGTTAAAGCTCTAACAGTCATTATGAATGCTGGACATACTTATGGATGTTGATGGGAGTCCATTAGACGTGGTCTATAGTGCAGACCAACGTGATCCAGCCAATGAACGGCTTCGAATTCACATCGCCCATCAAGTGAGAATAATCAGAGAACTGGGTTTGACTGGAATCTTCTTTCCATTTGTACAATGATGGAGACTGGACAGAACCATCTGGTTTTACCCCAACACATACTGTCGTTCATTTAGTGGTGGTATTCAGTACACAGGCTAACGTCAATTCAAAATACGATTTAACAATCAATCAATATTAATTTGGCACATTCAGCCCATTTAATAGATGGGATGACAATGTAATATTTCCCATGCGGCTCAATTGGTATAGCATGGCACTTGCGGGGTTGTGGGTTCGTTTCCCATGGGGGACCAGTATGAAAAAGTACATAAAATGTACTGCACTCACTACTGTAAGTTGCTCTGCATAAGAGCGTCTGCTATGACCAAAATGTAAATACTTAGTCATTACTTGATTACTGTATGTGTCTTTCAGCACAGTAGTAGTGCAACTCTTGGGAGGAGGAATGCATAACAAAATAATCTCTTGATCGTAGTGGTCTCTGATAACACACACACTCTCGCCAGCACAAATGAATGTCAAATAGCAGGCCCAACTATGTACACTCCTGTGTATGATGAAACTTATATGGCCTAAGTGGGTCTTTGTGTATGACGTTATGAACAGGCTGTGTGTCCGCGTGCACATGCAGTCGTGTAAACCAAGGGAGGAGCACAGAGCAGAACGAATGCATTAACCACAGCTAAAAATTGAGAATTGGAACCAAGTGGCCGTTGGTATCATCAATACTCACAAGATACAGCCAAGTTGGCCAGAATTGGGTAGCAGAAGTTCAAATGAGCTCCTACTGTCTCTTTAAAAAGGCCCAGTGCAGTCAAAATTCATATTGTATAAACAGCTGATTAAACAAACACTGTAAAAACTGTGAAAAAATGTGATCAGTTTATTTCCTGATAGTTGGTGGTTGAAAATACAATCTACACAGGACATTATAATCAGCAGGTTTGCATGGGCGGGAGTTTCAGCTTTCCAAGGTGACATCACTATGCGGTTGATTGGTTAATAGACCAATAACAAAGACAGTTCCAAACCCCTCCTCCAATAACAGCTAGTTTTCCCAGTCTTAGTCATATTCTTGCTTGAGAAATATTTTTTTGCTAAAAATCCATTTTTGCCCATTTTAAATTGAGATAAACAGCTGCATTGGGCCTTTAAGAGTCAAATAAAGGTAATCACCACTACATCTCAGCAGCAGGAGGCGCCAGAGCGCGGCTTCCTGTGCAGGTCCATTGTGTCCGTCGGGATGAGGTGCTCCCCCCCTTCCTCCTGCGCCAGCACCCTCCTCACCGCCTCCTCAAACGCCGCCACCACGTTGGTAGAGTCCTTGGCGCTTGTCTCAAAGTACGGGTGGCCGCCGTTCTCGCGGCACCACTGGCGGGCGTCCTCACCCGAAACCTGCCTCTCTGGCACATCCAACTTATTACCCAGGATCACGAATGGGAACTTCTCGGGTTCCTTGACATCAGCGTAGTAGGCAAACTCCTTCTTCCAGTTGTTGAGATTGTGGAAGCTCTGGTTGTCATCCATGCTGAAGGTTAGGAGACAACAGTCGGAGCCACGGTAGAAGGGTGTCCGGAGTGAGCGGAAGCGCTCCTGGCCAGCCGTGTCCCAGATTTGGAGCGTCACGGTGCGCCCGTCCACCTCCAGCTCCTTGTTTAGGAACTCCACGCCAATGGTGTGGAAGAGATGCGTGTCAAACTTGTTGGTGACATAGCGGTTCATGAGAGAGGACTTGCCCACGCCTCCGTCCCCAAGGAGGATCACCTTGAGCAGGGATGACTTGGCTGTCATGGCTGAGCTTGGGCCTGGGCTGAAGGGTTGGTGGAGTAGCTGGCTAGGGGGGAGATGGTCTGGGAAGCGCTGCTGCTACCTGACAAATAGATGACAGTCATTCAGGTTAATCAATCAACTGATTGATTGCTCTGTTAACCGTCTGAGAAAAGAAAATGAGATTAAGAAACACAGATGAACAATTTGAACGCAGTACCTCATCTGTAGTCAGCTAAAGTCAAATCAGTCACAATGCTATACAGTCTGGTAGTTGATATCTTATCCAATGAAGACGTAGCATTCTCCTGCCCGACATTAACTGTTGTAGGAGTTGTAATATTCTCAGCATGTGTCACATGGACAATGATCAGATGAGCATCTCTTAGAGAATCACATGAGCAAAGCTGTTGCCAGAGGCCACACACACACACACCACGAGACCGTTTTGCATGCATAAAGCTCGGCTTCAGAGCAGACACTTTGCATTAAATACGCGGGGTGAGTTTGGCCGATCGTAAAGTAGACAACGATAGGCCTAAAACTTAGTTTATCCTACCACAATACAGTAGTACAGTTGAGTATAGAATGCATTGTGTAAGGACACAAGAGACAGTTCCAGTAATACATTCTTAATTGTTGCAACACATGCCATTTCTTACCGTTACGTATCAGGGCAAACCATAGCCTAATTCAGCACCTGTTAGAAAAAAACAGAAGGTATGATGTCAGACTAATACCATGACGATGATGAACTACATGAACATGTCAAAGGATTCCATGACATGCATTTAATGAGGCCTTTAAGTTCCTGTAATTAGAATGTTCATGTAATTAGTCTGGTATGGGTATTACAATTCAAGGTTGTTGTTTTGTTTTGTTTTTATTTAATGAGAAAAAACAGAAAATCTGATCAGAAAATCTGATCATCCAATTCCTAACATCCCTGTGAGACCTGTTTCAGCCTTCTTCCAGAGTGACAATTTTAAACAGGGCTCCAACTGTTATCTGGTTGGTGATGAAGGGGTTAGAATGAGTAGAGAAATGTGAGCTTATCACCCCCTCAATGCCTCTCCATCACATAATCGATCAATGTCTCGTCTCTGATTGAGGTAGTGTTCAGCAGGCTCCTCAAATACTGTGACAACACTGTGTCACTAAATTGAAATGACTTGCACCACTGACCTCTAGTCAATGGAGTTAACTACTTCAGAAATCTTCTCTAGCCCTCTATCCATTTCCATAATGATATAATAACATCCAAAGGGGTAGTGAAATGGGCAAATCAGCCCAAGTAGGTCAGAGACATAGGTAACAGACGCACATCCTGTTAGTCAAATTGGTTGAAGACTTTGCCTATTGTTAGCCGCCTCAGCCAACTACAGTGAATTTAATGTGCCGGAATATAACTTGACTGAGAGAGGACACTGACTGACTGCACCTTTGTTATGCTGCCTTTCTGCACCTGTGGCACACACAAACACACATTTTAAAAGGGGAAGTAGGCCAACTGTTCAGTTAGAAAAAAATATATATACTGTTTGAGCATTATCAGCATGGTAATCAATGGTATTCTTTTTTACTATGGTAAATGGTAATGCTCCATCTATTTAACAGAGAGCCCTACTAAAATATCATACCACTGATTTGTAGAACAAGCCAATCTGGTCCTATCCCCAGCATTACATATATCACTAGCCAACAGAGAACTTGGTTGGATAGGACATGCGCAGAAGCTTGGAATGTTTGCTTGATGACACACTTGGATAAAAGTGAACACATATCAATCGCGAAGATGATCTGAAAAGGGACGTAGGCTATAGCTATAGGCTATTTGAAACAAACATGCTTTGGTAGTACTGTAGGTTGATTAGCAGGTAAACAACAAGACTGTCGTATGGAATAAGTATAGCGGACTCCCATGGCCTAAATAACAAACAAACAATAGGAATAAAGACTGCTAGTGAATATACAGTAAATCACTTTCCGCGTTCAAAACAACTCTGAACTCGGACATCCTTGACTTCAATGCGTCCAAGACAACTGGGGAAAAACGAGCTCTGACTGGGAAATATCGTTTTGAACTGTCATCCAACTCGAAATTACAATTCGGAAACTTGGGCAGCTTTTATAGAGCTCCGACTTTCTGACCTGAAGATCACCGACTCATGGTTTAACTTCGTTTTTTTTCTCCAGTCCCGAAAGCACCAAATGCTCGCTTGCCATGAACCACGTAGTCTGAGATCATGCGCGTAGCTTAAACATCAGCTGGCTTAATGTAGCTGGCTAGGCTAATTGGTAAAAACATATATATATATATATATATATATAGTTAACATTAAATGTGAAAGTCTAAAATATCTAACAACGAATAGTATCACTTGGTTACAACTGTACCTTGCTGTTTAAAATGTACTTCGGCGGTGCCATCCCTTTGCAAAATCCTCACAAGCGGCCGAGGTTTCCCGGTGACATGGCGCTACTGACGCTCATATGACCGATCGTTTGTCACGCCTACTGTGGGCAAAATGGATAAAGGATGCTATTAATGTGTGTGTAATTGTGCTTTTACTACTGAAAAAGTATATGAAAGTATAGCAGGAAATTGACATTCTAAACACTGATGCGTCATGGCTTTTGAATGTGGCCATGGCAATGCCCATACAAAACATCTCTGGCAATATTGTGATGACGTCACTGTAATATTCCATACAATGGGCGCGTTCCTCTGCTCAGGAGTTGCTTTCACATGTCAGATCTTACAACGCAATGGGTAGTTTTTAAAAAAAAGCTAATTACATCATATGTTATAGCAATCTTTTAGTCAATGACACAGTCAATCACTCAAACGCTGCACTTTGTCAGGGATAGCCAAGCCCCATTGTGATAAGAACACGGTTTCCACTAGATAGCACAACCACAAAGTCAAAATTGTCTACATAAGTCCAAATTCAGGTTAGGCATAACGTTAGCGGTGTAGTTAAGGTTAGGTTTAAAATCAGATTTTAAGAAGATAAATTGTAGTATGGGGTAAGTTGAGCCCCGGGAGAGGGTAAATTAAGCCGCCTACAAATGTCTGTACTGAATGAAATATTACCACTACCTTTTTAAAACCATGTCTACACAATTCACATTGCAGGCTGAACACCTTAACATAGACCAGGCCCTGTTGTTATCTCATATCCAAGCGAAAATGCCTTGCATTATGCCTGGGAAGAAAAAACTTCAATTTACTTAACTTGTGATTGGCTCAACCATTGGCTCAACTTACCCCAAGCCAAACATTTGACTATTTTAGCCCACACAGCTTCAAGGATGCAATTTCATGCTAGGTGTAGGACCTCATATTGACCCCAAATTATGTATAGAACAATCGTAAAATTATCTACTTTGGTTTAGATACAAGCATCATGAAAATCAGTTTCTTGCACATAACTTGCTTACCACTTTTTACATGTGGTTTCTTCCTTAACAGACTCCATGAAATGATGACCTCGTCCTAAATATTTGGTAAAAAGATACATTTTGTGTATGGTTTCCCTAGAAACAAGGGTGGCTCAACTTACTCCTTTGGCTCGAACTTATCCCACTCTCCTCTACATTGTATTCTGCTGTACCTCACTGTACAGTATCAGCAATAGTATGCTGTTTGAAAGATAGGAGAATGTGGACTTTCCACTTGATAACGTTTATCTATTGTAATATTATCAGTGTGGGAGTGGGCAGAAAAGCCTGCACAAACAATGTATTAAACAGTGTGAATGTGAATGATTGTGAAGGTGTGTATGTTTGTAAGTTCCACCATGCACAGTACACACATACTGCCCGAGCGCGCGCGTGTGTGTGTGTGTCTCTCAAAGAAAGAAAGTTATCAGACAACGATTGAAAAGTTAAAGGCTATAAGTAGGGAGACTATCAATAAAATAGGGAACTGCATGGACTTTGGAAAAGCCACTCCTTGAAAATACACATGCCATACTGATCTTACATTTCCTGCTGTTCAATGGCCATTTCAATGAAAGATATACCCATTTAGCAATGTAACTTGAACATTCTTTAGCAATATAACCATTCATTATAATCTTATCTGATATGAAATGCTGCTACCATTCCATATATCTTCAAACCCCTATCCCTGCCCACAGAGAATAACTCATTAAGCTAACTTTGTCCAACTGTCATCACAATGATGGGCTGCTGAGTCATTAGCACTGGATGTGGGCTAGAAAGTGAAGGATCATGGGAGATCAGCAAGCCCCCGGCCAGAGGGTTTTTTCTGGATCTCAAAATTGAGATCGTAGCAGGTTACGAGAACTTACGCAGCAGGTTAGGATAATTAGGTTAAGGTTCGGAAAATGGTTAGCTAAAATAAAATAAAAATCTACTTTTGACATCAATTTGACATAAACTGTATCCCTTCTAGACATGACCCTGCCGGAGCTGTATCTTGGGCTGATTAATGGGTCACATGACCACAGGAAGGCCACATGGGTCTTACTCTGCAGCTCAACAGAAATGTCAATATAGGGACTACATCTTGTGTTCTCACACACAGACAGACCCCATGCTAAACACAAGGTACCTATTAATGGCAAATGAGAAAGAAATTGTAAAAGAAAGAGAAACACTTTTGTATTACAGTATGTAGCGCAGCAAGTTTAATGACAATGTAATGCATACAACACATCATGTGGTAAAATGTGAAATGTAATTCTTCATTTCTGTCATTAAAACATGACATTATTCAGTTTGATAGGGTGAAGACGTATCATCAGGATCTCAACAAAAACAAAGCAGGCATTTTACATGTGGTGTGGTGAGGATGGCCTATCAGAGGCACACCCAGCCGCTGTGGTACCACTGCTCCCCACACCTGCTACAGGTCACAAAGGTCATGGCATCCTGGTCTGCAGTGGCCTGGCGAACCCACGCCGGCAGAAACAGCGTGCCCCGGGACATCCGCGTCACCCTGCAGTCCGACCCCTCGCACCGCAGCTTCGGGGTGGGTGTCCCCTCCAGGTCCTTGGGGAGCTGCCTCTCGCTCCCCCCCGCGACGAGTACTCCCCCCTTAGCCGCTGGAGCTCCTCGTTGGCCATCTCCTCCACAGACATTCCGGGGAAGACTTACGGCCCCAGGCTGCCGCCCAGGAGACCACACCGAAGGTGGCCGTTTTTGGGGTTCGTTAGGTTGGCCACCTTACCCCTGATGCAGGCCTTGTATTTGGCCTCGTTTGCACGGTGCAGTGCATGGATGTGCACCTCTAAGACGCGGGCTGCACATTCGCGTCATAGAGGTGGATGTGCAGTCCTCCTCCCCTCTGCAGTCCTCCTCCTCTCTGCAGTCTTTCCCTCTGCCTCCTTGGAAGTTTCTGGATTGAGGGCACCAAGGAGGAGCTGGATGCACTTTGTCCTCAAAGCCAACTCAAAGGAATCCTTACAGGGGGAGGGTTACCCAGGGAAGTGGTGGCAGGAGTTTCTGACTGCTTTGAGAGGGTGGGCAAAATTGACTCCGAAGACAAATCACCAGCTGCCTGCCACGATGTCACCCCTTCTCCCTTAGCTCTCCCACACTTGGTCCCATTTGTGAGTGTTCTGTCCTCGGACCCAGTATGGAAAACCACATGTTCACAAGACACACCCAACTCCACTGGTTTACTAGCATCACCAGCAGCTAGGCCACCTCTGTCTGCCAGACAAGCTTTATCAGCCAGCATACTCTCTCCAACGACAGTGAATTCTTCTCTGCTTCCCTTCTCCTTTGAGATGTGATATGGGTGGCTGTAGAGTTTCTTCCATTTTGACAACAGGTGCTTGGCAGTTTTTTTTCACTGAATGGTCTGAGCAGGTATTGAGGAGTCTGTAAAGGACCCTGACGATATCTGTGCCTTGCAGTTGCTCACAAGTTACACAGGCATTATCAAGGGCGGTCAGGAGAGGCATAATGTTGCCATAGTTACCTTCCCTGTTAAATTTGTCCATTTGGAGAGCATGATGAGTGATCTGTTTTGTGTCCATGGTATGGTGGTCATATTCTTAGAGACTGGCCAGAGAAAGACTGATATGTATAAATGCAATTTAGGCTACAGCTTTTGTAGGGTCATGACATTTTGTTTGATATTGGCATTGGAAACCCTTGGGCCTGCAAACATTTCTGCAGTTAATACATGTTTTATGCAATGCTTTGAAGTGTGGCAGACACATTTGTACAGAATTTTGAAACCACATTCTAAAATGCAGCTAATGCACTTCAGGACCAGCTACACTAAAATGTATGTTGGGAAACGGAAGCTTTGATGCAATGTGTTGGCTAAATTCTATCACATAAATATAATTTAAAAGCCCCAAACGTTATTCATACCCCTTTTCGGTTCGAAAATTACAGCACAGCCTACCACTCGAATCGAATAGCAGTTCTCGAGCTGTCAACCTCCATTTGTTCTGTTTTCCAAACCAGATTTCTGAAAGAGGGCGCCGCTCAGCCAGGCCGTGTCGAACTGTTACTTGTTGCAATATTGTAACAGGAAGGAATTGGCTAAGCGAGAAGGTTTACTCCGCCCAAAATATGTCCAAGAAAATAAGACATAAAGTTAAACATTTTTGTATGGAGGTCAATGAGAGTGTTGAATTTTCTAAAACAAAATAATATATAATTTGCTAAGTGAATCTTAATTGATCGAATATAAGTTTCGTAATTGTTATTTTGTTTCGAATATATTGATACAAGCAGACGCACATGGAATTTCGGCAAAAAAACAACGATTTCATATCGGAGTTATCCCTGTTATTCACACGCGTGAATCTGCCCTCTCATTGGCTAGAATGGTCCCACCTGATCGTGACTCCTCCCGCCTGCTTCCATCTTTGAGGAAAAGTATTTCCATTGTTAGAGCGTTCACTCGACTATCTTGTCAATATAATAGAAAATCTTTGATTGTAATATGTCCGTGTTACTTTTTGCCATGTTTGTTTACATTTCCATTATAATGAAATAAATTGTAGGCAAGGTTGAAAAACGTATTAGGTAGAAAATACAAAATAATTATTAATATTCTATAAATAAAGCCATATCTACCCATATCACATTGTTTTAAAGTATTGTTTTGAGGTCACACCTTGGTCAGCCATAATAGTGTTTGTTGCTTTGTTGTGGAGTTGTTTGTGGAGAGTAGATTACACGTTGGAGAATTCTCTCAAGCAACAGCTGAAACCAGTTACTTTTTCTGCAATGCGGCCAATGAACGAAAGCTAAGAAAAGGAAGTATACAAGCAAGATGAGGCAAGTCTGTCAGTTGTGAAATGAAATAACTTTATGTTATGTAATAAAGTTAGAAAGTTGAAGGAGAACTGTGGAAATGGGCACATGACATCTGGGATGTCATATTGTGGCTAGCAAGTTTGCCGCCAGGCAAATAGTAGAACGGTTCAAGTAGAATAGGCATGAGGATCTTTTCCCCTTCTCTCGCTTGAGAACTTTCAAAGCTAACGGTTTGCAAAGTGACAGGTGTTAGATGAATGGGGGTTGAGCTATTCCCTGTTTGGTATGACATAAAGAAGAAAGGCAAATGTTTGTGTTGCATTAATATTGGCAGCCACATACTGGTAGGTCTATAGTTAGAGCAGTAGGCATTGCTAAGGTGTGGCATCGTACAGTAAACCTGTACAGTAAACCAGGATCAAGTTTAACACACAATGACTCTGAATGTGGCATACATTATATTTTTCATGTGTTATAATTTATTTATTTTATTTTATTTAACCTTTATTATTGAATGGGCAGTGTGTTTAATGGTATAACTTACCTAGGCTACATTACACAAGTAGCTGTGCACAATGCACTGTAGTCTGTTAATTAACAGAAAATGGTTTGTATGTAACTACTGACTTTTTAAAAAATGTAAAAGAACAAAAATGACAATAGTAAAATAAATGGGGGGGGGGGGGGGGGGGGGGCACTGACATTAACCTTTGGCATTGCTTTTCCATGACATGGTTTGCGTTGAAGAGAAATATATATTTTATATTCATGCCGTTATGCTCTTGAGCAGGAATTCCCAAACTCGGTCCTGGGGCCCAAATTTGGGAATCATTGGCCATAGAAGGTAAGCAGAGTAAAGGTATTGGGAACCTGTAATTGGTATAGTGAGCCCTTGTGTTGTGGGGATTTAGCTCTATTTTTTTATTTGATGAATACAAGGTGACCTTTTCAATAAACTAAGGGAGAGTTTCACCTTTTCTCTGAAAGCCTACATGCAGGTGATAGTTACAATACTCAATGTTCTCACAACATCTTGCCACTCCTATATGTTTAGGCCTCCTATGTACTGTTTACAGAGGTTATGTGTATGAATACTTTTTTTTAAATACAAAGGATCAGTGGGGAATAAAACGGAATTCTCAGAACACGTTAAACTCACCCTTATCATGCTACAGTATGGGGAAGGAGATGGGTGGAGTCAGGTTGGTCTGTTGATTAGTCAAGGGGAAAACCAGCTGTAGGCCTACCACAACATCGACTGGCCCCAGTGTGCTGATCTAACTGCAACCAGGAATGACTGGACTTTCTGAAAACCCGCGCCAGGCTCCTTTGGATCTTATTGAATCATTTGCTTGGCCCGCTACCGCAGTCCGTCCTCCCTGCACTCGTGCGTTCCTTGTACGAGGGAATGGAATTTTACCAGCTGGTAGTGATGATGATAATGATGCTCAGATATGTTATGGCCACAAGGAGGCGCTCTCTGCCTTATGATTGTATCAGATAGACGTGATGGCGTAATGTGCTTTGTCACATTGTCTCCTCCTCCATCACACAAATGCGCACACACAACCACATCCAACGTCTCTGCTTGACACCTCATAAGGAGGGAACTTGTTTTAAAGCATGAAGATTCTCATACAGAATGAGCAGGTAGAAAAGGAATGTGGCCAGTCCCCAAGCCCCCATCCCTTACACCCAAATATTATCATTGCCTGCACCAAGGTACCTCCCACAAATGTTTCATTTTCTCCCTGCTGCCAGCTTGCTCAAGAGCTCTGACAGTAGTCATTCTTTAAAAAAATGCAACCTATTCTGAAAAGGATTTATGTTATTTGTTAATCACATTTAGTGAAAGGATTGTGTCTATGTTGAATGTGTCACGATGTCTGTTAAGCCAGTTCATTTTAGACTCACTTACAGCAGTGATATAACGGCATCATCGCTGCATCAGTCTGTTAGGGGAGACTGGAGAGATGGATTCAGTCAGTATTGCAGACAACACAGTGTACAGGAAGGGAGGGGGAGGCTGACTGTTCCGGCCAACACACACACACACGCGCGCACAAACGCACGCACAGTGACCTTGAGAGCAGACAGACAACAGGGATGGGGAGGGGGTGGGTTAGTGTGTGTGACATATTTTGTTATCCCACAAGGGATTCACCCCTGCTCGCCGAGCCTGAACTCTACGCATCTGTGTGTTTGCTAACAAAGAGTCTCACGAGACACTAGTACATCACCTCAGGATACTATTGGACCGCCCATATGTTACTGTATGTTTGGCCTCCCTGTTATGTCTGAGGTTGGGGGATGTTTCAGTAGGTGTGATAAGAGACGTTATTGTTTTTAATCTAGAAATAGCTGAGAAGAGATATCTCCTATCCTACTTGTTGTTAACTGGTACAGTGTGTTGTGTTTCATCCCCCCCCCCCCCCCCCCCCCTACTGTGTCTGCTTTCCGCTTGTGTTAAGTTGTATTGAGGCTCTACAGCCCTCAAACTCAACTCTGGACCTCAAAGCCAGTTCCACTGCATTGTTTCATTGTTCCTCTTCTAATCAGGGACTGACAATAGGTGTGTGCAATTAATTATCAGGTAGAACAGAAAACCAGCAGGCTCTGGACCTCGTAGTGTAAGAGTTGAGTATGCCTGCTCTACAGCATGGTTCATAATTCAGAAGACGATATCGAAACAGTCCATGGGAAATCTGGGTGAAAGTATGACTAATTTCAAGTGCGCTGCACAATTGATTAACATATTCCATTACTCCCTTGACTCAATGCATATATACAGATGCTTACTGCCTTTCCATTGTCAAGTGAATGTGAATGATTGCACTTAGTATCGAAAGTATGGGTCTCTGCCACTCTCACATTGTTTGAATTATGTATTTTGATCCATCCTGCTCACCGTAGGCCTCGGATCACAGTAAGGTATTTTCTGGGAAGGAAAATGTTGATGATGTTCTTGCTCAGCCACTGCTGTGGTTTTTAACATATGCCCTTCCGATTGGCTGTACAGTGTATTTACGATTTGCCACTGTGGTGACTCATCACATTGTTTTCCCATGAACTCCCATCGGAGAGATGATTGGTCTCACGGGAAGCCGCAGCCCACCAGAGTCCTTATAGACACAATCGCCCACATCCTCCCACAATGCTTAGAGATATCCAAAAAGGGCATGCAAAGGAAGTTAGTAATGCCTCCTATGACTGATGGGTTGGATAATACTTTTCTCGTTAATCATCTTGAAAAAAACGTATACTTTAAAATTGGAAATCAACCAAATCCTTCATCGTTAATAAAATGGAAAGGTCAAATGCTTTATTATCTAAATGTTGGGCGTCAGAGAGAAACAAAATGGTGCAGTTTAGACCATGTAGACCGTGTGGAGATGGGGGTGTGAGTAGGTGTGATGTCGTTGATGTTTGAGTGCGTCTGTGTGCTGTTGTTTGCATGTGTTTGTTTTGTATTGTTTGGAAAAATATATATAAAATCGTACACAAGGAAATGTAATGCCTCCAATGTTCGTCGACTACCTGCCCTCCAGGACACCTACACCACCCGATGTCACAGGAAGGCCATAAAGATCATCAAGGACAACAACCACCCGAGCCACTGCCTGTTCACCCCGCTATCATCCAGAAGGCGAGGTCAGTACAGGTGCATCAAAGCTGGGACCGAGAGACTGAAAAACAGCTTCTATCTCAAGGCCATCAGACTGTTAAACAGCCACCACTAACATCGAGTGGCTGCTGCCAACACACTGACTCAACTCCAGCCACTTTAATAATGGGAATTGATGGGAAATGATGTAAAATATATCACTAGCCACTTTAAACAATGCTACCCAATATAATGTTTACATAACCTACATTATTCATCTCATATGTATACGTATATACTGTACTCTATATCATCTACTGCATCTTTATGTAATACATGTATCACTAGCCACTTTAACTATGCCACTTTGTTTACATACTCATCTCATATGTATATACTGTACTCAATAGCATCTACTGTATCTTGCCTATGCCGCTCTGTACCATCACTCATTCATATATCTTTATGCACATATTCTTTATCCCCTTACACTTGTGTCTATAAGGTAGTAGTTTTGGAATTGTTAGCTACTTGTTAGCTACTAGATTACTTGTTGGTTATTACTGCATTGTCGGAACTAGAAGCACAAGCATTTCGCTACACTCGCATTAACATCTGCTAACCATGTGTATGTGACAAATAAAATTAGATTTTGATTTAATATATCCAGAGGTTTACGGTTGATTCATGGTCACTGTGATGTGGTATGAATTAAATGCTTTAGGGGGGAATCTGTCTGGTACTGTGTGTGTATCAAGTGTCTGTTTATTTTGCATACTCCAACCATAGTGAGACCACAGGCACCCTTATTTTTTCAACAGACACCCAGTCTACTGTTGCTGCAAATTGCAACAATACTTTTCCCACACTCAAGTCATATAACAGACACTCTTATAGAAGCAATTAGGGTTAAGTGCCTTGCTCACCTAGGTGACTGGGATTTGAACCAGCAACCTTTCGGTTACTGGCTCAACGCTATTAACCATTAGGCTACCTACTCTTACTACACAACCTTCACTTCTCCTAACTTGAAGAGAACAGAAAGTCCAGTGACATAGAAGGACCTTTATCAGTTGTGGTAACACATTTACGTATATGAATGTGTGTACACAGGTGTGATAACCAAGGTCTGATAAGAGGTCTGACAGTGGCACTTTGTTTTGTAAGGTCACACCCTGTGTGTCATAGACTATTCCACTACAAGTAACGTGGTTGTTGTATCATGGTTTGAACATATCAGAATTTGCACACATAAAAGTGTTACAAAATGTTTATACTGTAGGAGCTGTAAGCATTAGATGCATGAAGCTGTATATCATGACTGTAGAACATACAGATTGAAAGGTATCTGTCTGTATATATAGTACCAGTCAAAAGTGTGGACACACCTACTCATTCAAGGTTTTTCTTTATTTGTACTATTTTCTACATTGTATAATAATAGTGAAGACATCAAAACTATGAAATAACACATATGGAATCATGTAGTAACCAAAAAAGTGTTAAACAAATCAAAATATATATATGTTTTTTGAGATTATTCAAAGTAACCACCCTTTGCCTTGATGACAGCTTTACACACACTTGGCATTCTCTCAACCAGATTTATGAGGTAGTCACCTGGAATGCATTTCAAATAACAGGTGTGCCGTGTTAAAAGTTCATTTGTGCAATTAATGCGTTTGAGCCAATCAGTTGTGTTGTGACAAAGTAGGGGTGGGTATACAGAAGATAGCCCTATTTGTTAAAATACCACATCCATATTATGTCAAGAACAGCTCAAATAAGCAAAGAGAAACGACATTCCATCATTACTTTAAGACATGAAGGTCAGTCAATCCGGAAAATGTCGAGAACTTTGAAAGTTTCTTCAATTGTAGTCACAAAAACTATCAAGTGCTATGATGGAACTGGGTCTCATGAGGACTGCCACAGGAAAGGAAGACCCAGAGTTACCTCTGCTGCAGGGGATAAGTTAATTAGTTACCAGCCTCAGAAATTGCAGCCCAAATAAATGCTTCACAGAGTTCAAGTAACAGACACATCTCAACATCAACTGTTCAGAGGAGACTGCGTGAATCAGGCCTTCATGGTTGAATTACTGCAAAGAAACCACTGGTAAAAGACACCCATAAGAAGAAGAGACTTGCATGTGCCAAGAAACACGAGCAATGGACATCAGACCGGTGGGAAAACTGTCCTTTGGTCTATTGAGTCCAAATTAGAAATTTTGAGTGTCTTTGTGAGACTCAGAGTAGGTGAACAGATGATCTCTGCATGCGTGGTTCCCACTGTGAAGCCTGGAGGAGGAGGTGTGATGGTGTGTGGGTGCTTTGCTGGTAACATTGTCTGTGATTTATTTAGAATTCAAGGCACACTTAACAAGCATGGCTACCACAGAATTCTGCAGCGATACGCCATCCCATCTGGATTGCGTTTTGGGAAAGGGGGATACCTAGTCAGTTGTCCAACTGAATATATTCAACGGAAATGTGTATTCTGCGTTGTTTTATTTACAAGTCTAAATCAGAGAGGTGTGGGGGCTGCCTTAAATTACATCCACGTCTTCAGCGCCCGGGGAACAGTGGGTTAACAACAGATTGTCAGCTCTTGGGATTCGATCCAGCAACCTTCCTGTTACTGGCCCAAGTACCTAACCACTAGCTTAGTGGGACTATCATTTGTTTTTCAACAGGACATTGACCCAATACACCTCCAGGCTGTGTAAGGGCTATTTGGCCAAGAAGGAGAGTGATGGAGTGCTGCATCAGATAACCTGGAATCACAATCACCCAACCTCAAACCAATTGAGATGGTTTGGGATTGTCAAGTTCTCCCTAGGGGAGGTGGGTGTGGAGTCAGGCGCAGGAGAGAGCGAATTGCAAGAAAGGTTGTTTTATTTACAAGTCCAAAGAACAGGAACAGGACCACAACAGTAGCCACAACACAACAGGAATATAGTCCCGAAAACAAACACGTGTTCAACAGAACAAACCGAAACGCAACCCAAACAAATGACAGCTACACGAACAACAAGACAGACAAAACCAAACAAAAAAGAAAAGGGATCGGTGGCAGCAAGTAGACCGGCGACGACGACCGCAGAGCGCCGCCCGAACAGGGAGAGCCAACGCCAGCCTCGAGGATGACCCGGAGGGCGAGGCGCAGGGTGATCTGGATGAAGGCGGTGGAACTCACCGAGCAGAGATTGGTCCAAGATGTTCCCCAAAGGCACCCAGCACCTCTCCTCCGGACCGTACCCCTCCCAATCCATGAGGTACTGCAGGCCCCTCACCCGACGCCTAGAGTCCAGGATGGAACGTACAGTGTACGCCGGGCACCCACAAGGTCCAGAGGGGGCGGAGGGACCTCCCGCACCTCAACGTCCTGCAGTGGACCTGCCACCACCGGCCTGAGGAGAGACACATGAAACGAGGGGTTAATACAATAGTAAGGGGGAGCTGTAACCTATAACACACCTGGTTTATTCTCCTAAGGACTTTAAATGGCCCCACAAACCGCGGGTCCAGCTTCCGGCAGGGCAGGCGGAGGGGCAAGTTTCGGGTCGAGAGCCAGACCCGGTCCCCCGGTGCGAACACGGAGGCCTCACTGCGGTGGCGGTCAGCGCTCTCCTTCTGCCGCCCACCGGCCCGTTTCAGAGATTCCTGGATGGCTCTCCAGGTCTCTTTTGAGCGCTGCACCCATTCCTCCACCACAGGAGCCTCGGTCTGGCTCTGATGCCACGGTACCAGGACCGGCTGATAGCCCAACACACACTGAAATGGCGACAGGTCCTTGGAGGAGTGGCGGAGTGAATTTTGAGCTCCTCGGCCCATCGGACAAACCTCGCCCACTCTCCTGGCCGGTCCTGGCAATAGAACTCCAGAAACCTGCTCACATCCTGGTTCACTCTCTCCACCTGAGGTGAGGCTGACCAAGACCCCCAGACGTTCCATGAACGCTCTCCAGACCCTGGACGTGAACTGTCCTCAGGCACCCCGCAGTGCCAGAAGACGTGTGTAAACAGGGCTTCCGCAGTCCGTAGGGCCGTAGGGAGACCGTGCAAAGGGAGGAGACGGCAGGACTTAGAAAACCGATCCACAACGACCAGGATCGTGGTGTTCCCCTGTGACAGAGGAAGATCGGTGAGGAAGTCCACCGACAGGTGTGACCACGGCCGCTGTGGAACGGGGAGGGGCTGTAACTTCCGTCCAGGCAGGTGTCTAGGGGCCTTACACTGGGCGCACACCGAACAGGAGGAAACATAAACCCTCACGTCCTTGGTCAAGGTGGGCCACCAGTACTATCGATCCCCGGATGACCAGAGGAGGGTAGCGTGTGGGCCCACCTGATCAATCTATCGCGAACACCAAGTGGGACGTACCTCCAACCAGCTGGACACTGAGGTGGCGTGGGTTCTAACCATGACGCCCTCTCAATGTCCACGTCCACCTCCCATACCACCGGTGCCACCAGACAAGAGGCCGGAGGTATGGGGGTGGGATCGATGGACCGCTCCTCAGTATTGTAGAGATGGGACAATGCGTCGGCCTTAGCGTTACGGGAACCTGGTCTATAAGAGACGGTGAAACGAAATCTGGTGAAAAACATCGCCCACCTTGCCTGACAAGGATTCAGTCTCCTCGCCGCCCGGATGTACTCCAGATTACGGTGGTCAGTCAAGATGAGAAAAGAGTGTTGCGCCCCCTCAAGCCAATGTCTCCACACCTTCAGAGCTTTTACCACAGCCTGCATCTCGCGGTCCCCCACATCATAGTTTCGCTCCGCCGGACCGAGCTTCCTCGTCTTAGAAAGCGCAGGGGCAAAGCTTCAGGGGCATGCCCGAGCGCTGTGATAGCACAGCTCCAACACCAGCCTCGGACGTGTCCACCTCCACTATGAATGCCAAAGAGGGGTCCATATGCGCCAAAACGGGAGCATCGGTAAACAACGCAATCGGGCGACCAAAAGCCCTGTCCGCATCTGCCGACCACCGCAAACGCACCGGACCCCTCTTCAGCAGTGAGGTAATGGGAGCAGCCACCTGCCCAAACCCCGGATAAACCTCCGGTAGTAATTGGCAAACCCTAAAAAACGCTGCACCTCCTTTACCATGGTCGGAGTCGGTCAATTACACACGGCCGCAATGCGGTCACACTTCATCACCACCCCAGATGTGGAAATGCGATACCCCAGGAAAGAGACGGCTTGTTTGGAGAACACACATTTCTCGGCCTTGACGTACAGGTCAACCCAAACAAATGACAGCTACACGAACAACAAGACAGATAAAACCAAACGAAAAAGAAAAGGGAACGGTGGCAGCTAGTAGACCGGCGACCACGACCGCCGAGTGCCGCCCGAACAGGGAGAGGAGCCACCTTCGGTGGAAGTCGTGACAGGGATGAGTTGGACTGCAGAGTGAAGGAAAAGCAGCCAACAAATGCTCAGCATATGTGGGAACTCCTTCAAGCCTGTTGGAAAAGCATTCCAGGTGAAGCTGGTTGAGATAATGCCTAGACTGTGCAAAGCTGTCATCAAGGCAAAGGGTGGCTACATGAAGAATCTAAAATATATTTTGATTTGTTTAACACTTTTTTTGGTTACTACATGATTCCATATGTGTTATTCCATAGTTTTGATGTCTTCACTATTATTTTACAATGTAAAATAGTAAAAATAAAGAAAAACCCTTGAATGAGTAGGTGTGTCCAAACTTTTGACTGGTACTGTGTATATATTACTTTTCTCAAGAGGACAGGACAAAGGCTGAATGTACTGTACTGCTGTCTGTTTTGCTCCCCCCCATCTCTTTCATGGTAATTTCCGTTGGGCGCATGAAAACCAGATATCCCACAGTGAGGATTCTTTGGCATGTGGCATGTGTAGGACGCTACTCAACCGCCCCTTCCCTCCATCTCTCAGCACCCCCAGCCTTCCCTCCACTGCAGATTTCCCAACTGTGCATTCCTTGGACCCCTGTTATACTCCCAGCACCCCTCCTCTCCTCCTCTCCTCCCCTCTCCTCTCCTCCACAGGCAGATCCATGCATGATAGACAAACATGCAAGAAGAAGAAAAAGGGAAAAAACAACATACATTCACGTGACTTAACAGGGTCGGTACAGTGAAATAAGAGAAGAAAGAAAAATAGTGTTTTGAAAAACAAGGGGAGTGAGTATGAAGGGAGACAAAAGAGAGAGAGGGAGAAACAGAAGGTGGGAAAATTTATTTCAGTTGGACTGGTTCTTCACTTTTTGATGTAGTTTCTAGGGCCAATCGTCAACTGGGCTATGGTATATGTGTAGTAGGGAGGAGCTTTGTTTCGTGGGTATGTGGCGGAGAGTTTATTTGGCTTGTCTTCAATGCAACTCCATCTGCACACACCCCTCCTAGCCACTATGAGCACATCATATTCCTGCTTGCTCATGTGGCAAAGGCATAAACATAGAGGAGGAGAGCCCTCTCTCTCTCTTCCCTGAGTGTCTTCAGGAAGGACCCTCAAAGATGTCCCACTCCTGCACCAGGCCTACCAAACACAGCTGGTGTGTGTGTGTGTGTGATAAGGGGAGTTTAGCCTTCTGGGGGTAGTAAAACAACTCAGGAGGACATCCAAAGACACATTACGTCTTACCATCTACAACCAGTAACCACTTCAAGCTCTCTCTCAAATGTATAGATGCCTCTGACCCAGTGTTAAGGCCATCTGTCTCCAAAAAGGACTAGTAAACAGACAGAACACATGTTAAACTTAGACAATCAGACATGTCGTTGGGGTTGGATTTTGAGTAGATGGGAGAATGGGTTGGATGTACAGTATTGGTAGGATGTAGGCCCACTGTACCAATCCTCACTTCTCTTGCATATCTCTGGACTGAGATCAGTGTTTGGAACCGTAAACACCAGAGCCAGTTATGAAGATTTGTCTGATCTCTGTTCTCTCTGTTTACTCCCCTCATCAGCACTTTGCTCATTTCAAGGGAGTCACGTAGAAGTGACAAGTTTCATTTAGAGAAGCCTCTCTCACCCACTTCCCTGTGAACCTCATCTCATCGCCGAACAGGAACTGAGATGATCAAGTGAGAAATCAACATCTCATGTTTAAGGAGAAGTGTTAATGCTGGTCTATAGTAGCCTACATATAAACTACTTTGACTAGGCAGATCATATGCCCGTAGGGCAGAGAGAAATGGAAGTGTATGTATGTATATATATATTTTTATTCAAACGCCAACAACAGGATCCTGTTTTGCCGTGGAACGGAGAGTAATTTTAGCCGTTTCAAAGCGAATTACATGCAATTCTACACATTTTGTCATGACTTATGCCATGTTAATGATATCTGAGTGGGTTTTTTTAGAGTGAGAGTGACTAGCAAAATCAATACGGGCCCCCTGGAGGTAAAATCAATCAAATCCAATCTTGCCATGCGGTTGGTATTCAGACAAGTTTAGATAGCTGGCTTTACTGACTTACCAATCAAAAAATTGTTCGCTGACAAGGCTAATTGGGTGACGGTCAGTGACTGACATGACAAGAGAAAAACTGCTGATGCACAACAACATTTTGAAATGACATCTTTCGGAATATCCTACTACAGACACACATTGTGCAAGACTAGTTGTAGGGCCACTTTCCCCCAAACCTAGTCAACACTCTCCATTTTCCTAATTTAGGCTTTGTTATAAAACCGTTTTTAAGTGTAAATGCAAACACTGCCCAAAATAAAAATGCGTCTATTTCTTGTTGACGTTCTTTACTCACACATAGAAAACTAGTGAAACAGAGCAACTGACTGCGGCGTTGAAAAGGGGAAAAAGAAAGAAACGTTTTCTCTGAGCAGTGCAAAGGTTCACTATCTTCCTGGCCAGTATAACAGAGTTACATTATACAGAACATGTAAAAATGCAGGACAGAGGGACAAAAAGGAGGGGGGAGAGGGAGAGAAAGAAACAATAATGTCATTCATATCATAGTACGTGGCTGGGGTCATATCTCATAGCCAGCAGGGAAAACAGTGAACACACACACACATAGCTTCATATTTCAGCGAATGTGGCAAGCCCAGGCCATATTTGGCATCATGGCCGAGAGGAAGGAAGCTCCAGGGAGCCAAAATTCCACCGCAGGTTTTTTTCAAACCAAGAGGAACTTAGCATTAGTTAGCATAGCATTAGTAGCCTATCAACACAAGCCTTACCAAGGGGTGTCTGCCCAGCCTAGGACTTAAGAATGACATACCCTGCGCGATCAGGATCTGGCATCTTAAAGAGCACAAGAATTACAGTGTGTTTGATGTCATAACATGGCTTCGGGTTAGGTCACTGCATACCCTAAGAAAGATTCTTGACCTCAGTTAACTCGGAGTGGTAGACTGGGTTAATAGCGACAGCTTTGAAGTTGTGTCTTGACTGGCAGAGTGACTAAGGGATAGGAGGGGGTAGGATGGTTTAAGGCAGGGCGGCACAACTTAAGTGCGCGAGTGCCAAAGTCCCGCTGGGTATGATTTCCCTCTGGCTCTTAATTGACCAATTAATGGCCCTGCTTAGCCAGGTCTGTTTTAACAGACTGTGGCTGTGCCTCGAGGACAAGAGTTGTGCACCGAAGTTTTAAGAGAGTGAAAATAAAAGTGATATGGTACAAGGTACAATAGGACACACACACACACACTACACACTACTCCACTGAGCTAGTCTGACACTATTTCCTGTGTGAATCCAAATTCTGGCAGTGCAATACACCAGCCAGCCTTTCTTCACATGACCATATGAGAGAATCAGCCAATCTGCACAGGACATACGAGAGACACTCCAATGCCATTATCCTCCTCTATTATCTTGTCTGATAAAGGGTTTGAACTTTGAAGCTGCACTACTGGTTTTATTAAATAGTGTCTATCACATGACTACCGGGTCCAGGCCTCAGAATATTGCAATCCTGCAATCCACTCTAACACAGGAAAACACCACGCTTTGACCTATCTCAAACTATAGTCCATCTGCTGACAAGCAACAAACAGGAAACATAAAGAACACATCTCTGCCTACCCTGTGGTCAGTCCGTCTGAAATAGTCACCCCTACCTCACACTATGACCCCTACCTCACACTTCCTGTAGCTCTACCGCCTGCTGTGGCACAAGGGGTTCTGGGTAGTAGAGGAACCGTGGCATTCATCACCGCGACAGGAGGTCATTGCTCCTATTTCCTCTGCAGCGGGGAATGCAGAAGTGGACAAGGCTCGGCCACGAGGGCTAGTGTTCTCAGTTCTCCCTCCAATCCTTCTCTTCTTCCTCCCTTTTGTGTTTACTTTTCAGTCATGTGCACGGAGAGGAGTTTGTGAATAAAGATAGGCTAAGGCATAAAAATGACTATGGCAGGTTTGGTTGCACCTTCTTTCAATATAACATGTTCATGAAATGCAAGAGAATATTTGTGATGGACAGAGTACACCATTTCAGTAATATTGTACCATAGACCATCACCATCATCATTAACAGTTTAAACCCATCCAATCCTTTCAGGTATTTTTTGATAAGGATATTTGTAAAAGTGGTTACAATGTTAATCGCACTGATCGAGTTAAGAAAGGTGGGGGTGTGGCTATATATGTAAAAACTAAATTCCCTGTAAGTGTTGCAAAGTCTGAAACTATTTGTAAACAGTTGGAATTTCTTGCTTTGAATATTGAAGTTTCAAAGGGTCTCTCTATAACTTTGATTGGCTGTTATAGACCCCCCCCCCCCCCCCCCCTCTGCTCTCGGTGATGCATTTTCTTCTCTGATGAACCTTATGTCTAAACTTCTTTACAGTGAAATTATCTTGATTGGTGATCTCAACTGGTGTTGGTTAAAGCCGGTGTCTGATGATTTAAAAATGTTTTGTAATTCCATGAATCTTACCCAGTTGAATCTTACCCATATCTTAAATGCCCAGTAAAACCTACCCTGATTGATTTGATATTGACAAATGTTCCACATAAATATTCTGCGGTTGGTGTTTTTTGTAATGATGTAAGTGACCATTGTGCTGTTGTTGTTGCTGTTAGAAATACTAAGGTCCCTAAGACAAACCCACGTTTTATTCGTAAGAGAAATTTGAAGTGTTTTAATGAGCAGGCTTTCCTTCTGGAGCAAGATTGAGCTTATCCCTGATGTGGAAACTGCCTGGAAATTCTTTCATGATGGTTTGATGGCAGGTTCAGGGTTAAAGGGCGGGATAATCCACGGTTTTCTTCTGAGCTGTCTTGTATTATTCACGATCGTAATCTAGCCTGGGCTAAAGCAAGGAAATAATGTTCTGATGCTGATTGGCTTGTTTTTAGGTAGCTACGAAATAAGTGTTATTTTCTTCTCAGGAAGGCCAAGTCTGAATATTTTATGTCTGTTACCACTGATAACCTGAATGACCCTAGAAGGTTTTGGAAGGCTATTAAGTCTGTGTCTGGTAACGGTAATGTTAATGAATTGCCGTCATGTGTATTGAAGGACTTTGTTGCTGTATATGACAAGATTGAAATGCAGAATTGTTTCAACGAGCACTTTGTATCATGGTAGGCTGTTTGATTCAGTGTCCTCTGTCTCTGTACAACCCTGTGTGGATGAACCAGTGAGAGCTGGTCAAACTTTGAGCTTTTTGCCATTCTCAGTGCAGGTGGTACATAAAGCCCTGAAATCCTTAGATCAGAGAAAGCCTGCAGGTCCTGATCTTTTTGGATCCCTGCTTTTTAAATCTGGTAGCTGATTTCATAGCTGAACCACTTACATATCTGTTCAATTTAACCCTGGAATGTAATGAAATTCCAAAGGAATTCTGGAAGTCTGGAAATCAGCATTTGTCCTACCACTTTTAAAAGGGGGAGATCCAACTCTCCAACTCTAATTATAGGCCAATCTCAAAGCTGTCACCCCTGGTGAAAATACTAGAAACCCTTGTGAGTGAACAGCTAAAAGAGTTTTTATATACTAACTCTATTTTATCAAGGTACCAATCTGGCTTCAGGAAGAAGCATAGCACAATTACAGCAGCCATGAAGGTTTTAAATGATATCACTGAAGCCCTTGACAAAAAACAGCACTGTGTCTCACTTTTTATTGATCTCTCTAAGGCTTTTGATACAGTTGATCATGCTATACTAAGGCAGAGATTGTCGAGTGTAGGTCTTTCGGAGCATGCAGTTGCATGGTTTGCTAACAATCTGTCTGGTAGAACTCAGTGCACTCAATTTGATGGGCTCATGTCTGTTCAATTGTCTGTCTGTAATGGTGTGCCCCAAGGCTCTGTACTTGGTCCTCTCTTATTCACTATTTATATAAATAATTTAGAAAAAAATGTCCAAAATGCACAACTTCATTTTTATGCTGATGATATTGTTATTTACTGTTGTGCCTCGTCTCTTACAAAAGCTTTCCAGAACTTGCAAAATGATTTTTATACTGTTCAACATACCTTGTGTCAATTGAAGCTTATCCTCAATACTGACAAAACTAAACTAATGGTGTTTTCTAAAGCAAGAAACTTTTCACCTATTCTTACCTGTCAGGGCATTGAGATTGAGACTGTAACCTCATATAAATATCTTGGAATTTTAATTGATGACGGCCTCTCTTTTAAATTGCATATTCAACAACTTACAAAAGAATTTAAGCTGAAATTGGGATTTTATTTTAGGAGTAAGGACTGTTTTTCTTTTGAAGCCAGAAGGAGGCTAGTATCAGCTACATTTATGCCTTTACTAGACTATGGGGTTATTTTATATATGAATGCTTCCGCTCAGTGTTTGAGATCAATTGACACCCTTTACCATGGCACTTTGAGATTTATTTTAAACTGCAAAACCCTTACGCACCACTGCACTTTGTATACCAGGGTTGTCTGGCCTTCTCTAGTCACTCGTAGGCTCAGTCACTGGTATACTTTTATTTACAAAGCCATTTTGCATTTACTACCTATTTATCTGGGCATTTTTATTGTTCAGAAATGTGGTGGGTACTCTCTTCGTTCGCTGGACTTTATCCTGCTAACTGTTCCAAATGTCCGAACTGAATTTGGTAAAAGGGCTTTTATGTACTCTGCGCCATCGTCTTGGAACGCCTTGCAAAATACTTTTAAACTGGAAGAACTCCCGATTGGTATTTTTAAATCACTGATGAATGATCTTGAGACTGATTCCCTGACCTGTCAATGTTTTTAATTTGCTGTTTTATGATTTTGTTATACTCTTGTGAATTCTATGGTTTTTATTAGATTACTTGTAGTTTTTCATGTTGTTTGTCTGTAATTTTTGTAATGACTTGGTGCTGCCTATCTTGTCCAGGACGCTCTTGAAAAAGAGATGTTAAATCTCAATGAGCCCTTCCTGGTTAAATTAAGGTTTAATAAATAATAATAATAATGTGAAGTTGAAAAAGAGGGGACAACGTTTTGAAGTGAAATGCTGCCTCGTGGTTTCAGCATAATGCTCTCCTAATCCAAACATGTTTTGAGGAGGCATGCTCTGCTGCTTACGACTGCACTACAAAATAACAGCTGGAACAGAGCTGCTGTGGCAAGCCTCTCACCAAGATTTTTCTCTAAGCGAGTATAGAGTGGGGCTCATGTGTCTAAACTCTAAACCAATCACTGTAGGTTTAAACAATGAAGTCAGAACTAAAGAATGTGGGCCGTCCTCATTATTCTGAAAGTCGACAAACGGATCTGTACAACCTGTCCATTTTAGGGACTGTGGTTCACCATGGCTGTGTCCCCAAAGGTGGGGGGACTATGTAGGGAATAGGGGGCCATTTGGGACTCAGCCTACTTGTAACGATGTCAACAGAGGTTTTATCTCTGGTCTGTGGGTTACAACACTGCTGATTTGAACAAAAGTGCATTATATTTGGAAGAATGTAGGAATGTTGTGTGTTTGGACAATGACAAGAGAGCTTCCTCACTGTTCTAGATCTACCTAATTTCATCCATGTTGCTTTGACCTAACCTGTCCTATCAGATCTGTGAAGGGGGGGGGGGGGGGGGGGGGGAGAAGGAAGGGGACAAGGTTTTGGCATGAAATCCAGGCTCAGACCCCTCCCTAGATCTCTTTTCCTTGGTTTCTAATATTAGTGCCTAATGGAATATTATGTATCCATCTCCCTCACTCGCTCTCTCTTTTCCAACTCTCTCTCTCTCTCTCTCTCTCTCCCTCTCTCTCTCTCTCCACTTTCTCTCTCCCTCTCTATCCCCCTCTCCTTTCTTCTTCTCCCCTCTCACTGAAACACAGTGCTGGCTCTTGTACCCAGTCAGAAGGATCTGTTATCATCTACACTCTGAGTACTGGGAGATAAGGAGCTGAACTGAGAAATTCCTGTGCAGAAAAGGGCATGTTCTTTCACATCCTAATATGGCTGTGTGTGTGCTAACACTTTAAGAACTAGACAGGGGCAGAGAGAGAGAGAGAGAGAGAGAGAGAGAGAGAGAGAGAGGGGGGAAGAGAGAGAGAAAGAGTTGGAAAGAGCAAAGCAAGAGGGCTACAGCTAGCATGTGACGTTCTTAGAGCCATATGTTTCTTCGAGCTTGGTGAGAGCGTGGTTGTCCTATAGTTATTTTGCATACAACCTTCCCATAATGTTTCCTACAGGTTTTCTCATGGCTCTAAGAAACGATAAGTAACAACGTTCTTCTGTGGGAATTTCAGTCCTTCAGCATAACGTTTTCTACAGGTTTCCTCATGATTCTTTTTAAGCTCATGTTCTCAGAACAATCGGAGAGCATTAAGAAACAACGTTCTTCTTAAACATAATGTTTTCTACAGGTTTCCTCATGGTTCTATTGAAAGGCATGTTCTCGGAACATTATGAAAACTTTCCATTAAAACCACAAGAAACCATTAGTAACGTTCAAAGAACGTTCAAAGAACGTTCAAAGAATGTTATTTAAAAACATACACATTCTGCATCAACAAAACTCTCTCTATCCTCTATCTTGTGTTTAGGTGTGTAGGTTTTAATGAGTGCTTGTTTCCTTTGAAACCGGGTCTGTTTAAATAGGCAAAAATTATGTGTGTGAGTAAAAAAAATAACATGGCATGGTAGCTCCATCTTCGTGGAGCAGTTGACTAATTCCATAGATAGAGAGCAGAAGATCCTAGGTTTGAGTCTCACAGACACCATGCCACAATAAACAAATGAATGTGTTCACATGATTAATGCCTAATCAAATGCATTTCTATCTGTGCTTGGAGTTCAAAACAGTTAACCCAAATTATGCTTGCAGTGTAATTAAAGGTAAAATAACCTATAATTTCTCAGCAAAACTTTCAGTGAACCATAGAACGACGTTCTCGGAACCTCCCTGCAACCTGAAAATATAAGCTCCCAGAACAGGCGACATTTTCACTTCAGTTCTCAGAACGTTTAGAAAACTACATTTTAAGGGTCAGGAAACTCATGGCTTAATTCCCAGAACAAATGGGAAAGCAAAAGCGTACGTTCCCACAACCTCCAAGGAACCGAATTTTCTACCTGGGGAGAGAGAGGAAAAGAGCAAGAGAGAAAAGAGACACCAGAAGTGAGAAGTGAGAAGGGAGATAGAGAGATTGGAGCCCATGTGGTGAATGTGTTCCACTCAGGCCTCCCAGAGGAAAAGGTCAATTTAAACTCCTACCCCCGAAAACAAGGGAATGAGTCGGTGGCCTCAGATGTCACTACAAAGAGTGTTGAAAGAATCTGAAAGGGTGTTGAAAGGTGGAATTATTCACTGTGTTCATGCTCCAGCTGCTGGATAATCAGTATGTTGGAAAAACAACTGTCTGCATCTATTTTCAGTTGGTCAAATGCCCTATGCTTCCCCCTGACTTTTTCTCCATCTCTCTCTCTCTCTCTCTCTTTTTTACTTACACACACAAACAAACACACACGCACGCACGCACGCACGCACGCACGCACACACACACACACACACACACACACACACACAGAGTCATAATGAGCAGAAATGTTCTCAGTTTACTTGAATGGCACGCAGCTGTCCCTGCAGGCGGTCCTCTCATTGGTGGGCTGTTTTCCTTGGCGTTGGTGCCCCCCAATCAGACAATGGCATGCCTGACTTTTCCCGCCATGGGTATGCTAATACTGTACAAGGAGAGACAGAGAAAATAACATATTGATTGAAGAAAGAAGGGTGAGTGAGAATTTTGTTTCACTGTGTCCTTTCCTTGAGGGGAGTAAAAATGAAAAGCATCAGATTTGGCTTTGAAGCCTCCTAGAAATGTAAAGCAATTATACGGGAAAAAGAGAGACTGGACTGACAGCATGATGCATGATGCTTACCTGATAATTCCCACTGTACTGTACTTTGTGGTTATCTTGTTGTGCGATTGAAAAATAACTATGTACATCAGTAATGCACATTTATAGTGCATCATATCACACATAGGTATTGTTCTGACCTAACCTTAATTGGACAAGTCTCCCACTTCCATACAGGGGACTATGAGGACGTCAGTGGAATAGTGGAAGTCCTGCTGAAGCTTTAACCTGAGACGCAGGCCTGGGTTTGTGGTGGAATGTTAGTAATTATATCTGGCCTGGGTCCAGAGCCAGGCAAAAGTAGTGTGTGTGTGTGTGGTGTATGTGTGTGTGTGTTTGTGTGCATTGAGGGGGCCTGCTAAGTGCTGACTGCTGTACTATTGGAAGTTTTGGGTACTGTACAAAAACAGTCATTCCCCGTTCCTAGGCCTGCCACACCAACATCCAGGGCCTCTCATTCACAGATCTTTCCAATTGAAAACAATTGAAGTCAAACACTTTTAGGTAGGGGGAACAGAGCTAGGGAGTGTACAGTACAATGGTATGGGAAATAACCGACCCAGCATGTCCAGCAAAATAACCTTGGAACAACTACTGTCCAATTATTCCCACTAAGTTAGCCCTAGTTATTCCAGGAGCAGCTGTGATAGCCACAAAACTCAGCAGAGTAAGTCACACCCACATTACTGGAGAAGAGATTCGAACCCATGTAGCTGGGTGATAAAGACAGTAACACCTGTGCATACTTGCTCTCCCTCACATACTCTAACAGACTTGGGAAAGAAATAGCCTGTGTAGGCTGTGTAGAGAATAGTCGTGCACTCCTCCCTCTCTGGTTCGAACTGTAAGCAAGCTAGTGTGTTGACACGCTGCCACTGATTTCACATGCCATCTGTTATCCATATCCATTCCCATGGCAACACCGATACATAGAAAGATATAGGCTACTAATTCAACCCCAATGAAATCTGTTCACTATTCGCTAAACAACTAAGTCTCATTTCCATCACCTCCTTTTGTATAATATATTTTGTAAATCAAATATTTGTAATTGATAATGTGATTGGCTCTCCATTGTTTTTCATAATAGAAGACAGATTTGGTTGTCCTCCCCTCTTTCCCCACCTGAGGAATTCACTATGGTAATACACAGCTCTTCAACCACCTGCTTGCATGATAAGATGCAAACGATCAACAATAAACCACTTACAAACTATTGTGACTCTATTGTAAGTAGAACCTGCTACAAAGTGGACCCTATTCCAGATTAGGCCAGAGACAGCTAAAACAGAGGAGGGAAGCCAGAGGGAAGTTCCTCTTCGAAATTCCTCAACGGTGATTTGCATAAAAATGTGAATGCATAAAAACCAATACAGTATACACTGCATGTGGAACTAGAATAGAAACGACACTCTCTCACACACTGCTCAGTAATAGAGGCTGCATACACGTATGACCAGGAGAAAGAAAAAGGAAGTGCTTATTATTGTAAATTTCCTGTAATGATATGGAATGGAAACTTCTGAGCCTTGTGAATCCGGAACATTTTACTTGCATACTGACTGAGCAATATAGTTGATTTGCGTACCACATGCTCATGTCATCAATATGACATGCTCCCTAAGGCAACTTATTTGAATTCATTTGCCCTGACGACCTGGGAAATGTATTTGCCCACTGAGGTTGCAGCGGCAACGCCCAATGCCGTATACCCCATCCCTATTGAGTCTCTCTCTCTCTCAGCAGAGAGAGGGCACAACGTTTTCCACCACTGCGCTGGCATCATCCATGACCGCTCCGCTATTTATAACCCGAACCACAGTGATGTAGATCATTAGGCAAGGAGACTGCGCTCCTCTCCTCGCCACAGGCCAGAGTAAACACTGAGCAGAGTAAACACTGAGCAGAGTAAACACTGAGCAGAGTAAACACTGAGCAGAGTAAACACTGAGCAGAGTAAACACTGAGCAGATAAAACACCTAGTAGATAAAACACCTAGTAGATAAAACACTGAGCAGAGAAAGAGGCTTAACCACACCTTCGAAAGGGGGAATAAAGTCACAGTGAGTTTCTGAGTCAGCGTTAGTCTCATGTCACCTGGTTAGTCTCCACCTCTCCATTGTTACTCCTGATTGGGATTCCTGGTCCGGTCACATGGTCAGGGAAACCTCAGGGCCTCTAGTAACTTAGAACTGATATTTATGACAGGCTATTTGTACACCATAAACACTGTAGAGTGAAAATTTGCACATCCATTGAATGACACTTTGAGGTGTAGTCTAACCTTAACTGAATTTTGATTCCTATTTGCACTGGGACTATTTTCTTCATGGCCGTGCTAAAAGTATCACCGCGCCAACGGGGGTGGGGGTGGAAGGGGGGATGTTTGTGTCACATTTGGCCTGTGAGGTAGGAAATAAGATGACAGAGACATACCAGATTGGAACCTTACCAGGGCAAACCAAAACGTTACCACTCTCACAGCAGTTCCCATGAAAAAAGGGTTGTCCCATTGTGATTACATCACTTCCTCTGACCTTTCTCTTCCTCTATCTCTTTACAACCTTGTTTTCCTACAGGGTTCCTCCTCTACACCTTGTTTCCTACAGGGTTCCTCCTCCACACCTAGTTTTCCAACAGGGTTCTTCTTCCGCACCTTGTTTTCCTACAGGGTTCCTCCTCTACACCTTGTTTTCCTACAGGGTTCCTCCTCCACACCTTGTTTTCCTACAGGGTTCCTCCTCCACACCTAGTTTTCATACAGGGTTCCTCCTCCACACCTTGTTTTGTAAAGGGTTCCTCCTCCACACCTTGTGGGGTTGGGTTGAATGAGGAAGACACATTTCAGATGAAGACATTCAGTTGTATAACTGACTAGGTATCCCCCTTTCCCTTTCTCCACACTTAGTTTTCCTACAGGGTTCCTCCTCCACACCCTGTCATAGGTGTGAATGGTCTCCAGTCACTACGATTAACACCTTTGTGCTTCTGTGTGTGTGTGTGTGTGAATTTGAGTGTGTGAGCAAAGACTGTGAGTGCATGTGTGTGTGTCTGTGTGTGTTTGGAAAATGGACGTCCCTTCCATCTGTCAAATGAAGCTTGGTAAAATGTGAACGTCAGACTTGACCAGGTAGCAGATTAGCTATAGCTATAACTAGATGTACTATGTAAGCTGACACTCCCCCTCACGAAGGGTCTTTCTATAAGCTTAAATACAATAGTTATCTTCCTGGTCGGGTCATTTGGGCTCCCGAGTGGTGCAGCGGTCTAAGGCACTGCATCTCAGGACTAGAGGCGTCACTACAGACCCTGGTTCAATTCCAGGCTGTATCACAACTGGCCATGATTGGGAGTCCCATAGGGCGGCGCACAATTGACCCAGCATCGTCCGGGTTCGGCCGTCATTGTAAATACGAATATGTTCGTAACTGACTTGCCGAGTTACAGAAGAACACCAGGCCCTAGCCAAGCTTTACTGTATGAGTAGGGAGTCTCACATGGCACTGTTTGAAACAAAGGCCCGTTAACTTGGGTTAGTCAGTTCATTCAAAAGAACAAAGATTTCTCCACTTTGTTAACACTGTACATTACAGTGTCCATGTTACAGTGTAATGTATTAATATTGCTGTTCACAGACAAGCTGAGTTGAATGGGGTTATGTTTGACTTTCGGGAGAGTTAACATACCCTGCCTCAGGCTCTTGGATCCAGCCTGTCTATTATGTAACCCGTCGGTTTCCACCCAATTCTAAACCCTCGGGAAGTATGGAAGTTTGAGTGACGGGTACGACGTGTGACGCGTGCCATTCTGCACCATGAGAGCTGTCGGTCTATCTGCCATGGTACAGGATGAAACGCTTCACACTTCGGAAAATGAACGCCATGTCAAAATAGAAGCCCTTGAACACCAGATCAGATGAGTGGGAGAGCGCAAAGTAATTAACACGCAAGCCTGGAATTCCCTTGATTAGATCTGAAATATTCATAAGAACCACTTGGCATTGTCTCGATATTTGATGATAATAACACTCTGGATCGTTTGTATTTAAAGACAACTCTTGAGGAGCATATTAAAACTAAAGATAGTAAACCTCCAAACACCAACGTCCAAACTCCCAGACATGGTAGAAAACAAGGCTCTTAGCTTCAGTTTAAACATGAATTGTTTCACTTATATTCAGACTGAAATGACATTGTCATTGTAGCTATAGCAACACCAGTTGCCCTATATTACTGACCGAACACTCAACTGACTCAATGACCCCTCTGGGCTATAGCAGCCTTCTAGCTGTACCCATCCACCCCGACACTGCCATCACATCCAGAATGTGACACTGAGTGGATGCATTTAACAGGGTTTTTCCCATCCCTGTGCAAATTGATTGGGTTCTTAATAGGTCTGAATGGATGGTCAGTGGGTCTATCTCCATCTATCTGACTACACAATGCAGGAATGCCAGAGGCGGCTACCAGCCAGCTAGCCCATGACATTAGACCATTGTTTCAGTATGTCATAGTGCCCATCTGATAGAAACGGATAGAGAATGATAAAGAATGCATTGTGCTGGATCTTGTTGTGACTTGTCTAATCTCATATACATAAATCTGCCATGGGACTGTTAGAAGAAATGGAGTTAGGAGTCCTCATGAACATGTTGACGAAAAAATGCCAATGCACACCCACCGCTCCCTTCTATTGTATTCTGTTCTATTCTATTCAGTTCTATTATATTATGTTCTATTGTATTCTGTTCTATTCTATTCAGTTCTATTCTATTCTGTTCTATTATTTTCTATTGGTTGGTTAGTGTTGGTCTACCTCTCTGCTGTTTAAAGTACCCTCTTTGTAATGCTATTGGAATCTCATGTCAACCAGAATGTCAACATGCAATAACTGAGTCCTTTTCAACCCTGTTACTAAAAAAGGACTCAACTTCAAGGAGATTTGTTTGACACATTCTAGTTTTTCATGGACATCTTGGATGAGGTCTTGCACTGAAAGCTGGTTTTACCTCGTAAAATGAGTATGTTTGATATTTTTTTGTATTATTATTATTTATTTTACCTTTATTTAACCAGGTAGGCTAGTTGAGAACAAGTTCTCATTTACATCTGCAACCTGGCCAAGATAAAGCAAAGCAGTGCGACACAAACGACAACAACACATAGTTACACATGGAATAAACAAGCGTACGGGCAGGTAGATTGGGTATACAACCTTACATTACTGGAACACCACACAAGCCTCTGTAAAATTACCTTTGGTATGACCCCGGCCTGCCAAGATGTTAACCATTACACACATTAGGTGAAAAGTGTGACCGGGAGGGACTCAGCCTGAAGGGAAAAAAAGATTCCTGACTGACTGAGCAGTCCAGCCCACGGCCTCAGAATGCTTGCGGCTCTAACAAGCACACACACACACAAGAAACATGCACATATTTGCTGTTGCTAAAGACTAGCTATTGCTAAAGTACCTGCAAATAGCTACTGTGGTTTCAAACAGACAAATAAATGCCCATAGTCGTGCACAAACATAGAAACACATTATGAATTCCACATGAAACACATGATGAAACCTTCGTAATAAAGCCAGTTTAAGTGGACTGAGTCGGATGAAGACTAGTGCGGTAGCAACAATATGTTGCGAAATCACAAATCCTCACCAGATGGTTGAGATCGCTGTCAGTATTGAATGTTTGTTTTGATTTAACATTGGTCCACACTTCCTGTTTTCCACGTAGTACACATAGTGTGGTAATACAACCCTAATGTTTGTATGATCCTGTCCTAAAACACATTAGAATTCAGTATTATCCTAATCAGTATTCCAGAGCTTTGTTATGGAGAGCTGTGGAGGGTGGTACCGTTTCTGTGAAGTAACCCTGAGTCTGACCTCCCTGAGAGAGAACATGGGGGTTTGGAAGAATGCTCTTTGGAGGGAGGGAGGCCATTCTTTCAACTCTCTCTCTCTCTCTCTCTCTCTCTCTCTCTCTCTCTCTCTCTCTCTCTCTCTCTCTCTCTCTCTCTCTCTCTCTCTCTCTCTCTCTCTCTCTCTCTCTCTCTCTCTCTCTCTCTCTCTCTCTCTCTCTCTCTCTCTCTCTCTCTCTCTCTCTCTCTCTCTCTCTCTCTCTCTCTCTCTCTCTCTCTCTCTCTCTCTCTCTCTCTCTCTCTCTCTCTCTCTCTCTCTCTCTCTCTCTCTCTCTCTCTCTCTCTCTCTCTCTCTCTCTCTCTCTCTCTCTCTCTCTCTCTCTCTCTCTCTCTCTCTCTCTCTCTCTCTCTCTCTCTCTCTCTCTCTCTCTCTCTCTCTCTCTCTCTCTCTCTCTCTCTCTCTCTCTCAGCTAATCCTCTGGTATTGCCTCTGGTATCCTAACCAGGAGCGTATCCCCAGCCGGTCTACAGAGAAATACACTCAGAAAATCCACAAAGGCTGTGCTCTCTGGGATTCACTCAAAGTTGATCTGAAACGCTTCAATTATGTTTGGCTCAAGGAGTTGGTACACAGCAGACTACTCAAGTCGACTTCAGTCGTCAACTGATGCGCTCTCTAGAATATCAGAACATCTCATTCTGAACGTCACATTTGATTGAAAATATATCCCCTGAAGTCAAAGATGAAAAGATGAAAGATGAAATCATTCTAACACTGTCTGTGTAGCCTACAGCTGAGACCTCCCAACACTCCACTCCATTGCCTGCACAGACATGTACAGAATCAGCTACCTTCAGGGGACAGACAGGCCGTGAGACCTCATCCTCTATCTCATTTGTCATCTGTCTCCTTCGTGCTGTGAGGTGCCTGGGTGAAATATCTGTTGCAACACCTCCCTGTAGGGTTCTCCATGGCTGACGTTCCCTCTCTTCCACCTTTTTCTCTCTCTTCCACCGTATTCTCTCTCTTCCACCTTATTTTTTCTCTTCCACCTTATTCTCTCTCTTCCACCTTATTCCCTCTCTTCCACCTTATTCTCGCTCTTCCACCTTCTTCCCTCTCTTCCACCTTCTTCCCTCTCTTCCACCTTATTCCTTCTCTTCCACCTTATTCCCGGTTCCCCCCACATTCCTATTATTATACTCCACTGAATCTTATCTGGATGCTTCCCTGTTCTCTCTGCCATACATGTCACCCCCCAGACACACACCCGGTAGACTACTCCCTCTCCCCCAAGCCATCCCTGTTAAATTGATTTAATATGAATGGATTGAAAAAAGTTATTTGTTAAAAATAAACAAAAGACCCAATTGGCGCACAGACCCTTCATAACTTGACTGTGTCCGCTCCGCACTCTCCTTTCTCTCCTTTCTCTGTCTATGCTTGAGTGGGTAGCCTATTGTTGCTGGGGACAGTCTGGCACCGTGCCCACATTGGGATGGGGTTGATGGGGGGCATGGGGGGAGGGGTTGGGCAAAGGGAACAAGGGTTATTGGGGGAGTTTGGAGCACGGCCCGTGAGACCAGGTGCCAGACCAGGTCATGCTACAGGCCGGCAAGCAATGAGGGCGAGTTGGGCGCAGAGTTTGACGAGAGGCCGGCCCCGGGGGTTGGGAGAGAATGCAGGCACACGTCCGACCTAAGACCTCTCTGATGAAGGGGGGCTCAATGGACAAAGAGATACACAGGGGATGCCTGTTTTACCCGCCAAAGCTCAAGGTATCTGGATTCCTTTAACCGAGGCAACCCTTGTTGACTTTCTTTTAAAATAATTAACACATGCTTAATTCATACATTAACAGATGCATACTGGAATTCGTTTGCAGTGGTGTAAAGTACCTAAGTAAAAATACTTTAAAGTACTACTTAAGTAGTTTTTTGGGGTATCTGTACTTTCCTTTTTATATTTTTGCCAACTTTTACTTTTACTTCACTACATTCCTAAAGAAAATAATGTACTTTGTACTCCTTACATTTTCCCTGCCACCCAAAAGTACTTAAGTCATTTTCTATTAAGTTTTCTTTACTTTTACTCAAGTATGACAATTGAGTACTTTTCCCCCTACTGTTTGTAGTAGTACACACAGTACTGTCATCATCAACCCTAGAGTGTACCATTTGTTTTGACTCACTCTTGTCCCTGAAAATCCTTCTTTTTTTTATCGTGTGGGGCAATTGAGTATTTGTAATCTCGGCACCCAGAACCAGCTACTTGATTATAATGTTGTAATGTTTGACCCACTCTGTCACAAGAGACTTAAGTATCTGAAGTTCTGAAGAGGGTTGGCCAATGCTCAGTCGACTGCACAACCGTTCAACAGTGTCTTCCTCCCAGCATGAGCCAACTGAGTCACCACCTCTGCAGTGGTTTACATTTTGATATTTAACAAGGAGGAAACTGGTCCGAAAGGAGAACAGCTAGGTGGCCAAAGAACCTCATCCAAAACAGGAAGTGCAATCAGCTCCTTGAAGCCGACTTCCTTGTGCAGAGACGACAGAACTTCAGACACATCACAGTGCGTATTGTTTTAAATTCACACAGAGAGGAACAACGAGGGGCTTCTCAAGCTCACAGTCACACAGACCTGAGCTCAGGAAGTCTAGAGGAGGACCAACCTCAAATCAACAAAACCTTGCAGAGAAACAAAGTACTCAATCACATTACTAGTTTTGTATCCATGTAATCTGAAAGAGCAGGCAGGATTCAGATGATGTGCTGTTTTGTAGAAAATGTAGCGTCAACACCTGCATGCTAGCAGGTTTTTCACATGGGGAAAGATACTATCTGATTCACCTTGTGCATTATTCAAACTCAGTGGAGGCTGCTGAGGGGAGGACGGCTCATAGTAATGGCTGGAACGGCGTATATGGAATGGCATCAAACACATGGAAATCACGTGATTGGTGTATTGGATTCCACCAGTCATTACCAAGAGCCCCGTCCTCCCCAATGAAGGTGCCAACAACCTCCTGTGTTCAAACTTCATTATGTTAAGCAATGCCTTATCAGTGTAGCACGAATAGTTGCAAATCTAATGATTTCAACATCAGCCACACCCTGACATAAAGTGTATCATTGGTTTCACAACAGTTCTGAGGAGGCTGGTGGGATGAGGTATAGGAGGATGGGCTCCTAGTAATGGCTGGAATGGAATGAATGGAACGGAGTCAAACATGTCGTTTCCATATATTTGATGTGTTTGTTACCATTCCATACCGCTCCCACCAGCCTCCTCTGGTGCACGGAGTCGGGCACAGTCATCCAGTCTTACCTACATTGATATCAGATTGGCCTACATGGCTACTCTATTGTGGGACAACGAGTTCCAGTCTAAAATAGATTGCCTTATCAATTTCATAGTCAATGACTCATAGATAGGCCTACTGGTAATGTTGCCATCAAGGTGAATTAACGTATCACGATAGTGCATGGTGTATACACTGAGTACACTGTTGCCCTCAGAACAGCCTCAATCTTTGGCGCAAGGACTCTACAAAGCATTCCACAGGAATTATTTGTATTTAAATATTTTGATTTCACTAGGAAAGTCAGTTAAGAACAAATTCTTATTTACAATGATGGCCTACCCCGGGCAAACCCAAACCCAGACGACACTGGGCCAAATGTGTGCCGCCCTATGGGACTCCCAATCACGACCGGTTGTGATACAGCCTGGAATCAAACTAGGGTTTTTAGTGACGCCTCTAGCACTGAGATGCAGTGCCTTAGACCACTGCGCCACTCGGGATTGAAGCCCATGTTGACTCCAATGTTTTCCACAGTTGTGTCAAGTTGGATGGATGTCCTTTGGGTGGTGGACCATTCTTGACACACACAGGAAACTGTTGAGCGTGAAAAACCCAGCAGCGTTGCAGCTCTTGGCACCATCAAACCGGTGCGCCTGGCACCTACTGTCATACCCTGTTCAAAGTCACATATATTTTGTGTCTTGCCTATTCAACCTTTGAATGACACACAAACACATATCGAATCGAATTCAGACAGTCTCACACCTGAAATGATTGCTCCACCAGGTCAGATTAAATACATTACTGCCCCCAGGCCTATCACAGCTATCAGATTGAGATGTACATCATCAACACGTCCTGAGGGGACTAGCTGGTCGGTTGCCATGGAGACAGCGCTGAGGCCCAGGCAGTCACTCTACGGATCTGAGAGGAGATGGGCAGTGACACAAAAAAGGTCCATTTTGGAGCTCCACTGCTGTGCAACTTCCTGTTTTGCCTCCTATGACACTGGCGTCTTTGAGAATCACTCCACCCCCTCTGAATTTTCGAACTTGAATGTCTTTTGCTTCTCGGGAATTATTAAAACATGCAGCATTCCGTGTGTTCCTTTCCAATGGACCACACAACATATAACATATAGCGCAATTGCCAAACTGCATCTGAATAGCTCCTGTTACTTTTAAACTGTTCAACTGATATACCCTGAGAGGAAGTGACATCCTCTACTTCTTCTTTTTGTTTCGATGGAGCTGACAAAAGGCCTCATTCATCTGTGATGGAGGAAGAGAGAACATTCAGGGACATTCAGTCCTCTGGTGTGAACGGAGGAAGCTCAGCAAGACTTGGCTGAGAGAGAGAGAGAGAGAGAGAGGGAGAGAGAGAGAGAGAGAGAGAGAGTGAGAGAGAGCGAGAGAGAGAGAGTGAGAGAGTGTGAGAGAGAGAGAGAGAGAGAGAGAGAGAGAGAGAGAGAGAGAGAGAGAGATTATTTCAGCCACACCATATAGCAGCCATGTGGGTTTTTACTTTTGTATATATGCAGTTTTCAAATACTGGTAAACATACTTAGGTTCTTTTGAAAACTTTAAAGTACACATTTAACTGGCCGGCCTTCTGACAGACAGGAGTGGACAATTCTCACTGGTCCTCTTGAAAAAGCATGATGAAGTCAGCAAACACCATTCCTTATGGATCAAAGATAACACACTGTGTCAAACAATTGCAAACTCCAACTCAATTTCAGCAACAGACACATTTCTAAGGAGAACATGTCCTTGAATGTCTTCTGTGGTTAAGTTGGGTCCAGCTCTATGGCCAATTCCCACAACGTCTGTGCGGATCAATAAGAGAATTCACTGACCTCAGAAAAAAAAAAAAATGTGGCTGAAATTCCTAACATGCCTGCAAAGTAGTGAATGAAACATTGTCTATACGTTGTGTGTACGTTCTGTGTGCAAACGCCCACGTACATGACCTTGAGTGTGATGAGAGGTTCAGGAACCGCCAAGGCTGTCCTTGCAGAGAAAATAGATAAATTATCAATTCTGTTTATGTTTATCGAAGCAGGATAAATATTCACTTAGCAAGACCCTACTGTAGATTAACTAAGACAAATCCAACATCTTCATTTGAGTTTTTTATCGTCCAAGTTATCTACTGGACAAGAGGATTTCCTTGTGCTGTTTCTGGAGGCCCATCATTATATAGCCTACCGTTGGTTACTTCATCTGAGGTAATAAGGACAATGTGCCCCTCTTGGTCCCTTGCCATGGCATACCCATGGTGTGTGGGTGTGTTTGTGTCCGTACAGAGGTGCGTGTGTGCATGTGTTTGAAGAGTGGGCGGGGCTCTAGAAACGTGTGAATATAATCAAAAACATCCCCTTGGTGTAGCTAGAGATGAGAAACAGGATATAGGAGATCAATGACATCATTATTTTTCTTCCACTGGCTCCCCTCTCTCCTATTACAAGATTTACGTGAAACTCCAATAAACCTCACTCGGGTGGTGTACAACTTGACAGCTAATGAGAAAAATATCTGCTAATGTCCCCTTTTAAAATCTTTCATGCAACACAGCCTGTGCGTGTGTGTGTGTGTGTGTGTGTGTGTGTGTGTGTGTGTGTGTGTGTGTGTGTGTGTGTGTGTGTGTGTGTGTGTGTGTGTGTGTGTGTGTGTGTGCGTATGTATGTATGTATGTATGCATGTGAGACATTATGTACTTGCTGCATGCTATAATCCTTCTCACATTTCTACCTGGTTTCTACCTGGTTTAGTGCTGTTCACCTTGACTCTGCATGCACTCCACTACAGCTAGTTACCGCTTCCCTGATTATGGACCAACTTCCTGGATTGGTTCCCTTGCGCTGGAGAAAGGTGTGTCTGCTGTTGCTCACTATAGGGTGGGAATAGGAATCATGTGTTTCAATCAGACTGACAGTCATCTCATCATTAACCTTTGAACCCCCCACCAACACACACAGGCACACCGCGCGCGCACGCACGCACGCACACACACACACACATCCAAATGCATCCGGAGTATTCTGTGAATGGCCCCTCCTTCTGGCAGAATACCCCGGATCCATTTGGACACCGTGATGTCATTGTATACAGTTTGTCTAAGGGCTCCCATCTCAAATCTAGAAAGTCAAATATTTTCTTCCTCATGTGTGCGTGACTTAAAGCTGGAATCCTTAATGGTGAAACAGCCACGTCCGTTTGCGATATTACAACAGCAAGGTACTCCTAGTTCTTGTTCTGTAAACAACAAACTCTCCCTCTCGGACATCATTGCACACCTGATAGAAGAGCAAAATATGTATGTACTGCAATAAATAATGTACTATGATGTGCGATGCTCCTCAGCTCGGCAACAAAAACTATAACAACGGTGGTGGGGCGGTCAGTGGCGCTGCTTCACCCTACTGTGGATTCCAGCCACATGACTCATGGATGGCCTCTGGCGCTGTAGTCCGTTGTATGTATACATTTGAGGAGACCAATAATATACGGTACAATGCATGTCTTTCAACACAACTGTCATCCGAACGGCCCACACAAGTCCAATTTTTGATGTCTTAGTCAATGAATGAATTATGATTTCAGACTTGACATGCGAATGAGAACGTTATCAACCTCTTAGCTCAAGGGCTCTGGCAAGAGATGATTCATCGATAAGGAGCCAAACATAAGACAGTTTTATATGTCCCTATTCGTCACCATTGCACTAATAACCATCCCCAAAGGCAGCAGACAGAACCAGGCTGAAACATATTCGACCTAGACAGAGATCAACATGAACACATACCATTGAGCAATGTTTGGGCCAACCATGTAAGACTCCTGGGTTCCACTGCTTTAGTTAAAGCTACAGTTTGGGATCTGGGAATCTGTTCAACCAAAACAAGTGAATGGTTGGTTCGCTATTCTGCTATACAACAAATCCCAGATCGGAGCTTTAAGGGATAAGAAATAGCACATGGGCCCAAACAACAGATTCAGGCGGATTGATGCCTAATACTTATTCCTAATTGCAGGAAGAGTGTTATAAGGGAACACAATAGCATTTTGTGGCACATAGTTAGTGTTATAAATCACAGAAACTTTGACTGAGTATCATGTAAGACTGAATGATTGGATCACCAGTTAGAGCTAAGTGCTCATGCTCACACAAGGACACAGTAGCATTCGAGGTGAGCAATGCTACAGTGAGTTGACACAGTATTTGCCTTGACAGACAAAACACACACCACACATTCATGTGCACAAACAGGCACACGGGCACTCATACAATGGAAAAAGGGCCCCGTTTTATCCATTGGAAATGCTCATATTGAACGTTCCAGTTCCACTCAGCTATTCCTTCACATATTCCCAAACCAGCATGGTAATTCTGCTCATTTTATTATCCCAACGGTTAGTGGTTGAGAGTCTCCATACTGTGTCGATCCGACGGCCAAGAGATATTCTGGTAATAGTTGGAGTGTTAAGCAATCACATGAGACTTTGTCCACTGCTATATGTTAACTAAGGTACATAGCACTTCACTTCAGAAAGCATTCATACTCCTTGACTAATTCCACATTGTGTTACAGCCTGAATTCAAAATAGATTACATATATTTTTTCTCACACAATACCCCATAATGACAAAGTGAAAACATGTTTTTAGAAAATGTTGCACATTTTGTGAAAATGAAATACAGAAATATCTTATTTACATCAGTATTTACACCCCCGAGTCAATACATGTTAGAATCACCTTTGGCAGTGATTGCAGCTGTGTCTTTCTGGGTATGTCTCCAAGAGCTTTGCACACCTGGATTGTGATTCTTCAAGCTCTGTCAAGTTGGTTGTTGATCATTGCTAGACAGCTGTTGTCAAGTCTTGCCATAGATTTTCAAGCCAATTCAAGTCAACACTGTGACTATGCCACAGGAACATTCAATATCGTCTTGGTAAGCAACTCCAGTGTATATTTGGCCTTGTGTTTTAAGTTATTGTCCTGCTGAAAGATGAATTCATCTCCCAGTGTCTGGTGGAAAGCAGACTGAACCAGATTTTCCTCTAGGATTAGCTCTGTTACTTTTCTTTTTATCCCAAAAAACTCCTTAGTCCTTGCCGATGACAAGCATACCCATAACATGATGCAGCCACCATCATGCTTGAACATATGAAAAGTGGTACTCCAAACATAACGATTTGCATTCTGGACATAACATTAAATTCTTGGCCACATCTTTTGCAGTTTTACTTTAGTGCCTCATACAGGATGCATGTTTTGGAATATTTCTATTCTGTACAGGCTTCCTTCTTTTCACTCTGTCAATTAGGTTAGTATTGTGGAGTAACTACAATGTTGATGATCCATCCTCAGTTTTCTCCTATCACAGCCACTAAACTCTGTAACTGTTTTAAAGTCACCATTGGCCTCATGGTGAAATCCCTGAGCGGTTTCCTTCCTTTCTGGCAACTGGAAGGACGCCTGTATCTTTGTATTGACTGGGTTTATTGATACACTATCCAAAGTGCAGTTAATAACTTCACCATGTTCAAAGGGATATTCAATGTCTGTTTTTTTACCCATCTACCAATAGGTGCAATTCTTTGTGAGGCATTGGAAAACCTCCCTGGTCTTTGTGTTTGAATCAGGAGTCTTACATCGTTGGCACCAGGGCTGGTAATTAACCAGAGCTCTCTCTCTCTCTATCCTTCTCAGGCCCTACTGTGACAATATAATTAATACTGTGCCTCCACAGTCTCACTGCAAACCCAACACCAGACACACAGTCTCACTGCAAACCCAACACCAGACACACAGTCTCACAGAGACAGAGACAAATCTGAAAGTGAAGTGAGCTGCATTGTCTCAGAGGAAGAAGAAGTGAGAAATGGCTCAGATATCTCTGTGGTTTGAGGCATGAACACACACACACAGGCACACACTTGTTTTTAGCGTGTCGGGCACAGTTTCCTGCTCAGTGGAAATGACATCACTGTCACTCACTGCAGTTATAAAGAGAGATTGTTTATGTTTACACCTTCCACCTCTTAACGAGGAGTGGAGGAACAACGCAGGCAGGCAACGCAGGCAGGCAGACAACGCAGGCAGGCAGACAACGCAGATGTTGCTAAATGTGACTTTTACACTTGAATGCAGAACATGAGACTTGATCACATACACATGTTTACATGCAGAGGCACAGACATACTGTACAGAAGGACAGGCAGACATGCGGGGGGGATCAAGATCTTTGAGTCAACATCAACATCAAAGTCAACATCTTTGAGTCGATAACTACTGTCAGTAGCACCAGCATGCCACTTCATCAAATCACCATGAGTCGATCTGCCATGGGTGGACTGATGCTGTGCTTAGCTTTGCTGTCCAAGCAGTGCCCATCGATTTCCCCTCTACTTCGGCTAACGCATTACAGTACAGACATGGAATGGAGAACAGTCAACACCACTAGCCATCATTGATCTCCAGCCTACTGGGGCTAGTCTAATAGAGTAGGGTGTAGTCTACAGGAGTGCGGCACATAGTTCGGCAGCAATCTCTTTACTATAGCCAACTATATAGTACCACACTCAGCATGTAGAGACAAGGGCAGACCCAATTCTCCCCGACTTGTTCTGCAGAGACAAGCATTAACACACCTTTGTTTCTTGGGGCAGAGCAGAGTAAACAGAACATATCTCTTATCTATGAGACCAGAGCCAAGTCAAGATACAGCTGATTGCAGAGATGAAGATGTCAGTCATGGCTCCTGCTTAAGTCCAGGACATGGTTTTAAAAATGACATTTGATGAGGAAGACACAGACAATCAATGACACGGTGACAGATACTAGATTGATAAGCGGTTGTATCACATAGCAAAGGAACGAGGGTAATAAATGCTGACAACAGTGAAGCCTCAATATCCCAACTGCATTGTAAGGGGTTGTATAGCCTTGCCTCCCTTTTTTTGCATGAATTCACATGATGAAAATACCTATCACCTGGCAAGACAAGGATTCCTGACAGATCCCTGCAGTTCACATGTCTTCAAAGGGTGTATGAAGTCACATCCTGTGATCGCAAACCAACATGACCTTCGACCCCATGATGGCATCCTACATACTGAAGCTCTTATCAAGGCTAATACCTTACAGCTCGATCACAATCTATATGAAAGAGACATGTTAAACATGAAACAGTGATGTTGTAATACAGGTAATAGTCGCTCTAGACAAGTAGGCATAGGTCTTGCGGAGTGCAGAACAGTTCACACTGTATCTTGGCAGATGGATATATGAGCTACTGTCAGGTCTTTGGATGAATGCAGTGTACTTCCACTTCAGAGTCATTACTGATACAAACTACTGGGCATACGATTGTTTGCTCAGACATACTGTCTGGGTGAGGCGATAAGAAGATAAAGGCCTCAGACAAATCAAATCAAAGTTAATTGGTCGGGTACACAGATTTGCGCAGGTGCAGCGAAATGCTTGTGTTTCTAGCTCCAACAGTGCAGTAATAATAATTAGCAATAATAATGATAATAACACAGAAAAAAACGATACACACATAACCCTAAAAAATTAAAATAAATAGTTATACAGGACAAGCCATGACTAGAATACAGTATATACATACAGTGCCTTCAGAAAGTATTCACACCCCTTGACTTTTCCCACATTTTTTGTTGTTGTTACAGCCTGAATTTAAAATATATTAAATTGTGATTGTTTGCCACTGGCCTACTCACAATACCCCATAATGTCAACGTGGAATTATGTATTTCAAAATGTTGACAAATTCCTTAAAAATGTAAATATGAAATGTCTTGAGTCAATTAAGCCCTTTTGTTATGGCAAAGCCTGAATACATCCAGGTTTTAAAATGTGCTTAACAAGTCACATAATAAGTTGCGTGGACTTACAATAAATTGTGTTTAACTTGATTTTTGAAATGACGACCTCATCTCTGTACCCCACATATACAATTACCTGTTATGTCCCTCTGTCGAGCAGTGAATTTCAAACACAAATTCAACCACAAAGACCAGATTCAACCTAGCAAAAAATGGCACCTATTGGTAGATGGGTAAAAAAAAAGAAACGAAAGCAGACATTGAATATCCCTTTGAACGTGGTGAAGTTATTTTCAATACACCCAGTCACTACAAAGAGAGAGGCGTCCTTCCTAACTCAGTTTCCGGAGAGGAGGGAAACTGCCCAGGGATTTCACCATGAAGCCAAAGGTCACTTGAAAACAGTTACAGAGTTTAATGGCTGTGGTAGGAGACAATTGAGAATGGATCAACAACATTGTAATAACTCCACAATACTAACCTAATTGACAGAGTGAAGAGAAGGAAACCTGTATAGAATATAAATATTCCAAAACATGCATCCTGTTTGCAATAAGGCACTAAAGTAAAACTGCAAAAAATGTGGCAAAGAAATTAACTCTATGTCCTGAATACAAAGCACTATGTTTGGGGCAAATCCAAAAAAAAACAGTACCACTCTTCATATTTTTAAGCATGGTGGTGGCTGCATCATGTTATGGGTATGCTTTTCATAGGCAAGGACCAAGGATGTTTTTTATAATGATAAAAGGAAACGGAATAGAGCTAAGCACAGGCAAAATTCTAGAGGGAAACCTGGTTCAGCCTGCTTTCCAACAGACACTGGGAGACAAATTCACCTTTCAACAGGTTACAGTAATAACCTAAAACACAAGACTGGAGTTGCTTACCAGGGCGACATTGAATGTTCCTGAGCTGCCTAGTAACCGTAACAACATGTAAACAATATTACATTTACCAGTGTTCAATGACTCTATGTACATAGGGCAGCACTCTCTCAGGTGCAGGTTAGAGCACCGGGTGGTAGCTGGTTAGAACAGTGACTAAGGTTCAGGGCCATGTACTGGGCGAAGGCCGACTGGGGGAGACTTTTAACAGTCTGATGGCCCGGAGATAGAAGCTGTTACTCAGTCTCTCGGTCCCAACTTTTATGCACCTGTACTGTCTCTGCCCCTTAGATGTTAGCGGGGTGTACCGGCCATGGATAGGGTGGCTGAGCTCTTTCATTATGTTTTTGGCCTTGCTGTGACACAGGGTGCTGTAGATGTTCTAGAAGGTAGGCAGTGTGCCCCCGGTGATGCGTTGGGATGAACGCACCACCCTCCGGAGAGCCCTACAGTTGCAGACAGTACAATTGCCGTACCAGGCGGTGATACAGCCCGACAGGATGCTCTCAATGGTGCATCTGTAGAAGTTTGTGAGAGTCTTAGGGGCCAAGTCACATTTCTTCAGCCTCCTGTCTGTGTGGTTGTCAGCGATGTGCACGCAGAGGAACTTGAAGCTTTTGACCCTCTCCACTGGGATCTCACCTTCTCCCTGTAGGCTGTCTGATCGGTGTTGGTAATCAGGCCTACCACTGTTGTGTCGTGAGAAAACTTGATGACTGAGTTTGAGTCGTGCCTTGCTACGCAGTCATGGCTGAACAGGGTGTACAGGATGGGGCTGAGCACTCACCCCTGTGGGAGAGTTGCTGCCTACCATCCTGTCAGGAGGTCCAGGACTCAGTTGCACAGGTAGGGGTTCAGACCCAGGGACCTAAACTAAGTGATGAGCTTGGAGGGCACTATGGTGTTGAAGGCTTAGCTGTAGTCAATGAACCACATTCTTACATAGGTATTCCTCTTGTCCAGGTGGGATAGGGCAGTTTGCAGGGCAATGGCGATTGGTTTGTCCGTGGATCTGTTGGGGCGATGTGCAAATTGTAGTGGGTCTAGGGTGTCGGGTAAGGTGGAGGTAATATGATCATCAACTAGCCTTTCAAAGCACTTGACGACAGAAGTGAGTGCTCCGGGGCGACAGTAATTTAGTTTAGTTGCCTTTGCTTCCTTGGGTACAGGAACAACACAGTGGGGACAACAGACTGGGATATGGAGAGATTGAATATGTCCGTAAACACTCCAGCCAGCTGGTCTGCACATGCTCTGAGGACGTAGCTTGGGATGCCGTCTCGGCCGTCAGCCTTGCATAGGGTTAACACGCTTAAATGACTTACGTCGGCCACAGAGAACAGGAGCACACAGTCCTGGTGAGCACCGAGAGCCCTCTTCGGCGGCTCGGTGTTGTTTTCCTCGAAGCGGAAGAAGGATTTTTAACACGTCCGGGAGCAAGGCATCGGTGTGGCTGGCTTTCCCTTTATAGTCCCTGATTGTCTGGAGTCTCTGCCACACACGTCTTGTGTTGTCTTTGGGGAGAAAGAAATCAAGCATCCCATGAACAATCATTGTACGATTAAAAACAGATTGTCTGTTATTTTTCATTATCTCAATGGAGCATGTCAATGCTAGTAAACACAAATCAGCCAAATATGTCACAATGATATGACATAGTTGAACACATTTTATTGCACATCATCTACAATCATATTTGGTAGCCTACATATCATCTACAGTCCCCAATAAGTAGCTATGCCTGCCTATGGCACAACAACACTGCTCTTGAGAGAGAGCAGCAGGTGCTGTTCGCTTGTGCTGCCGAGCATCGACACCCACTCTCACACCCATCTTCACTTATCTATTTAGTGCCCGCTGTCCCGGACATAAAAGAGCACCAAGCCTGTGCAACCACCTGTGAAGAGCTAACCGGCCCCCCATTGGCTTCTGCAGGGTATGTCTGCAGGCAGGGAAGGAATGATTGTACAGGGACCATTAATGAATCAATCTATCAATCCATCAATGAATGTGGCCATCGCTCTATCTGTGCCCAGTTTCAAACAATAGATGACTTCTGTGGAACTGGACCCAAGGAGGAGGTCACAGATTTCAAAATCCACAGTGGAGAGAGGGATGAATTTAAGAGATGGAATGAGCTCGTTCTAGATGGGCGCCCTAAATGTTTGTCTGTGTATTTCTTTCTCGCAGAACTCTTTAAATGAACAATATGGGATATTTCCTGCTGTTCAATGATCATTTCAATGAAATATATAAGACTACCCAACCCATTGACTGCAGTTGGAATGAAACATAAATCCAGATTGTGGCTTTAAAATGGGCAGAAATAACAATAAAGGTTTTTCTATTTAGACTGCAAACCCATGGAATGTGCTTGGTAGGACACTGTGATCATCCACAACAAGCATCAGAGTAACACACCAGGAAATTACTCAGCAGCAGTCCCATGCAGTTGTTACCATGGGTTATGGGGTAGGTCATCCCGGCCCCGTCCTCAGTCACCCTGGTGACACATCTGGCCCGATGCACAGCCCTGTCCCCTTTCCGCCCCCACCTCATTATGCACGGCCCAAATGCACATAGGCACATCACATATACACATACTAAGACATAAAATATGAGTCACCACACTATTGGATTGCTAATATTACTTCCAGATTATTATGCAGTACATTCATCTTGGTAAATAACGTCCTTCAATAGGGTTGGTCAGTTGGTGACTACGAACAAGAGAGAAAGAGAGAGAGAGACTGAGAGACACACACACAGAGAGAGAGAGAGAGAGAGAGAGAGAGAGAGAGAGAGAGAGAGTTAGTTAGTTAGTTAGTTAGTTATGGGGTTAATCCAGGGAGGTCACGGTGCCCATGCATGTGAGCAGCGTGAGGCGTGAGAATGAGGCTGTGGCTCTGGCCTACTCTCTCTCTCTCTCAGACTGTCTCAAGAGTCGTCAGCCTTGTCCAGCCCGGGCAGCAGATGAATGTCTTATTAAGAGTAACTGATTTAACATCAATCTACTTACACTGGCGTGTGATTAACCTACTGTTAGGTCTTGGATATCTTTTGTGGACACTGCAGGCCGGAATGAGGACTGGATTGAAATCCTTATACAGTACTCAGTGTTCTTTCTCTTTTCACTAGCATATGGCCGATGGACAGAGATGTCAACAGAGTAGACTGCAGTATTCATCTCAAGATTTCATTATTTTCAGTCATCGCAATTGATTGCAGTCGCAACATACAATACCAACAGTGTCCTCATTAAAGGCCCAATCCGCAACTTGTCTTTTTTATATTGATAAGGAAGTGGAACAGGCCTGGGTTGTGTATGGATGGAGGTGAGTATGTTTGCCATCGGTCTGTCCATCTCCAGGAAGTGGAGTGTCTGATGTCATGATAATACCATTAGGCTTAGCAGGGGAACACTAATTCAAGCTGAAGGGAGTTGGGCTGAATAAATCCCCAACTTAGAGAGCGGCAACACCCTATTGACCCCACCGAGGACAAAGAACTGCTAACTCATACAAAATCGAATTGAGAGGTGAATCTTACTCACGTTTATTATGAGCTTATTATATTTCTTTGAACGTTTAAAAAATAGTCTTCTGTCAAGAGTTTACATCTACACTGTGCCACAGATATTTGTGCATCCGTACACACTTGTTCACATGGCTTACAAATAAATACTCTATGTGTCTTTCATGAATAACAGTAGATATGAACGCAGCCACTACTTTTTTCTCTCAACTAAGTGTCTACAATGCCTGAGCTGATACTGAATGTGTGTAATAATCAATGCCGAGTCTGAGATGTCACATGGCATAAAAGGCCTTAATCATCATGGATCTTTCTGGAAATAGAGTACTGCATTCTTAATTGAAATGTCCTGGATATGCCTTTAAAAAGGGTACATTTACTCAAACTCTCTTTAAAAAAAAGATATGTGTATTAGTTCACTGTTGACAGTCCCAAATATTTTGCATGTCAGCAGTCAAGTTTTCCAGATATAGGATTTTCAAGAAGCAAATTGTCACCTGCCACATCACGTTGATTCATTTTGAAAACTTGACTGCTGACATAAAAATGTTGGGACTGTATCAACAGTGGACTAATGAGTAAAATACCCAAAGATATTGGGGCAGCAGGTAACCTAGTAGTTAAAGCATTGGCCAGTAACCGAAAGGTTGTTCGTTCGAATCCCCGAGCTGTCAAAAGTAAAAATTTGTTGTTCTGCCCCCTGAACAGGGCTGTTAACCTGCTCCCTAGTAGGCTGTCATTGTAATTAACCATTTGTTGTCAACCGACTTGTCTAGTTAAATTTGTAAAATACATCAATCAAAATATTGTGGTTCTTGAGTGGATTTTCCCAGTGCAAACAGCCTCATAGCATTGCAGGTTCAAGGGTCATCGCCCATGGGTTGTGTAGAGCACGAAATGTGGGTTAGTCGGCAGACCAGAGATTTGGCCTTAGTTGACACATAAGGAACGTGGGTGGTACACTAAGTTTTAAAAAAAATGCATGGATAAAGAAAGCATGTCGCAATTCACTTCATAGAAACAAATTGTTTTTTTATTACAACATTTCAACGTTTCCATTATTGGTAATGGTATGTGGTAGATTAACATGACTGCTGGGAATTTAGAAAACTCCAAATAATTTGATCGACTGCAGAACACATGGAATTAATTTCCAGTAATGATCTTTTTTCCTTACAATATTAAACAATTCAGAGACAGGGTGCAACACAAAAAGCTTATCCCAAATCACATCGATAAAAAAGGTCACCGTACAATAAACGTTTTAAAAACATCAACGTAAATAAAGTCCACGCGAGTATCTCCCAAGACTAGATGGATTATGTTTTTTCATCCTTGGTTCGATAAAAAAAATATCTGACAGAAAACTTGTATTAACCGATGGGTATGTTAATCATATTACCAGTGTAAAAACAAAAAAAGGTTTTGCATTTTTCCGAAACTAAAATATAAAAAGCCGGAGACCGTTGGGGCATGTGTTACCAGGTCGACAAGAGGCCACACAGGAAATTGGATGTCGAACGAGAGACGCAACTTCCTAGATCCAAGGCCACGCCCACATCCTGTAGCCCTCTCTACCCCGTGTTGATGTTTGGACACCACACCCGACAACTTTGGTACCGTTCACCGTACCGCCCCTGGTTGGTTGGTAGTACTTCCTCATTCCTGGCCTGGCTAGGCGAGGGCCTGCTCCTCTATTGGTGGAGGTGGTAGGAGGGGCGGGGTCAGCTCCTGGACATGGATGGTCATCCATCGCAGTGCAGCTTTGTGTTGTTGGTCGGTTTTCTCTTGACAAGTTATACAGCTAAAAAGAAGTGAGTGAAAAGAAGGCAATGCAGGAGGAGGGGGTGTACAGTGCATGACGGAGGGATGGTCTTCACGACGACGCCTGCTTCTCCTGTTCAATGGCTGGGAACAGAAAGAGAGAGAGAGACAGAGAGACAAAAAAACAGTGATGAGAATCTCACTGGCAACACCCTTGAGGCATAAATGGTCTTTCACTTACCCTAGGCCTATCATGTCTACTGTAGCGTAGCTTAGACACACAATGTTACTATTGAAAAGGTAGGATTAAATTCTATAGAAGTACCCGTAGGCCTACAGTAGCCTTCTTATGATGCATCCCACTGGGCAGACATTGGTTCAACAATTTCATCGAAATCAACGTTGATTCAACCAGTGTGTGCCCAGTGGGATAGGTCTATTAAGATTTTTTTTTTTAAATATAGTATTCATGTGTCATATCATAATGTCAGACTATTGCATAAATGTCTGTATCCTTACTTTCTTTAGTCGGCAGCGGATTCTTCTCCTGCGTCTCGGTCTTTTTCAGCTTGGTCTTGTCGAAGCTGGCGACCTCCTCGAGATTTGGCTTGTCAGACATGATTGCGAAGAATCTGTCAAAACGAGAAGCATTGTTTTAATTAAACATATGCGCAGACAGTACTGCAGCCACAATATATTTTCCTCAAGTGCGCAACTAGGGACGTGACCAAAACGTGCAAGTAGTGCGCCTGCAATTCTTTTGTTCGCCTCAAGCAGAGCCTGGTGCAATTTGCCTCACATCCCGTTACCCAATTCAGGGACCATGTCACACACAGGGGCACAAAACCGCACCCCACAATGAATGGCGCCTAATATTCCCCAAAATTAACATTTACATAACAATACGCGTTCCCATGTTGAGAACGCCGAAAAGAGAAAAAGCGGTTGGCCACACATAACCAACTATGCGTTCAAATCAACGGTTAAAGTATAAAGATACTGCATATTATATGCATTTAAAAAATATTTGTCTACAACGCTGATCAGACGTCAATTCCACATGTTTGGTCTAAGACTCGCCTCTCCCTTGGGCAGCGCAATCTGGAGAACCACCGCCCAGATCCGCTTTACCTTCGAAGATAGGCTCCCAAATTGTACCGCGACTCCCTCAAATAGGCCCATTCATGACTATACGTGTCATTACATACTATCTATCTAATGGCACTTTTCAAATGTTATTACGCATGACTTAGACAATTGACTGTAGCCTATCGCCACCACAAACAATCTGAACAAAGGATATAGACTGATATGGCTAGTGTTACACAACGAACCTCAAATATAACACATATCCAGTCGTTTCTATTTTACTAGTTAGATGTTTCTTTAAAAAAAAAAAAGAAAAAAGGTTGCACCCATCCAAACATCTTTCTAGTCGCACCTTTTGTCCTTGGCATGGTACAGGTTAGAATGTTCTCGCAAGGATAAATTCAGGTTAGTTACACTATTCTGGCAGCATTTCAGCAGATATCAGGCATCCTACTTTTATATGACCAATACCATAAAGTTAATATGAATATCAGTGCTTACCAAAGTTGGGACTGATTGACTAATTGTACTTCTCCAGGCTTCGCGTTGCAGCAGTGTGTCCCGCCTTTGCGCAAGCATAGGAGATATACTGAGCAATATGCAAATGAGTCTGACGTCATCACACAGCTTCCATCCAGGAGCGATTTGGACATTAAATACATGCTATATTAAAATTAGAATACAACATTTGAACCTAAATTTTCAACGGCGGGAATTTGAACAAATTATGGAGACGTGATACGTGTCCAAAATTTCACAGATGTGTTTTTAATCACTTTATTCACCGAGTTTCAGGCACCACAGAGAGAAGTATGCACAAGACGCCACCTGTCGGAAAATGGAGGTATCACATACTGTATTTATCACCATTATCATGTGACTTTTTCTTACACCCGTTGATTTCTAAAAGAGAAAAAAAAACATGTCCCTTCTATTAACTCTGTTCGATCCAGTAGTTATATGGTCTATATGAACAAACCCATATGATTATTCCCGCTGGCAAATTGTATCTAATAGCACTTATGTCTTATTTTCACCTGATGATCCTTTGTGAAGTATGTTGTTATGGTTACGTGATAGTTTGGCCTGGTTCAGATTAAATACCTAATAAGCACGTGGACGCCAGCTATGGATCTTTTCATCAGCCACTATCCATCACTAAGGAATCAAAAATGACAGTCCTCATGTCTGAGAAACTGTTGCCAACTCCCCATACAGAGCGTGTCAAGGCAGTAATAAGGCAACCCCCCACCGTCAGGATATATATATATATATATATATATATATATATATATATATATATATATATATATATATATATATATATATATATATACATACATACACACACTATATATGGCTGTAGCCATCAGCCACACCAACAAGCATCCCCCTTGTTGGCAGTTGTCTCAGTCTGAGCCTAAACAAGGATATTCGTTCTGGTTGGTCCTTGGATGGGAGTCCAGGGCAAAGCGTCTCAGACTAGGAGTGCTGATCTAGTACCAGTTTAGCCTTCTAGATCACAATTAATAAGATTACATGGTCAAGGAGGACCTGATCCTAGATGGTGGTTGGGTGGTAGTGTTGCATGCCCAGTTTGGTGAACTTGCCTTTCTAAAGACCTGCAATTGACAAACATTAATTCAACCAAGGTCCTTGCTCTCACATGGCACTGCAATAAGATTATGGTGCAATGAGTAGCAACACATGCTCCTCAAATGGCCACCCAATTACTCACATCTTCCAATGGGATCACACAACCCCCCCCCCCCCATAGGGAAAATAACAGTGTACTGTCTATAACAATTCATCTGAGGATCCTCAGTAACCAAAGGCCAAAGAAAAGAGAGTCAAGCATTATGTCATGTCATTGTCAAAGTTTTTATTGTCAATGAAAACCCTGGTGGTGTAAAAAAAAACAAAAAAAACGTGTGGCTGCCTGTCCGCCAGCAGCTTTCAACCCATCCGCTAATTCGTTCTGAAGAATGCCTTTGGCGCACACTCACCGTACAACAGGAGAAAATGAACGCAGAGGAGTTACTCATACATTATAACTTTTTCCTCAACTAATACTTGAATATATATATATATATTCAAGACATGAGGAAAGTAGAATTATTATACTTCATGACCTTATGGGTGTGGGTTGTTCGACCAATCACCCTTTGAGAAATGGATAAACTTGATATACAGAGGTACTGTCCCCAGTTGTTCCAAGTTATCGGATCAGATTTCGGCAATCGGATCGGATTAACTTTACATAAATACAGCGGGTGTATCATTGACTTGAATTTGGATACCCGTTCTATTAATTTCATCCTATCCTATCGCCGAAATCTGAAAAGATAACTGTTGAAAAACTGGGCAGCAGGAGATTAGTAGTGGTGTTGGGAGTTTTAGTAAATTAGCAATTTCAAGATGGTAAATCAGAAATACGAAAGTGAGCATGAGGCCCTGCAATGACACCAGTCCGTCACAAGAGGGAGTGCACCACCAGGGGCATACTAAATGAAGGAAACTAAAATGGCAAATCAGATTTGGCCTTGTAACGTGGCACTAACGAAATAATGTTTGAAACTAGAATGCCAGAAATTGTGGAAATGCTTCCAAACGGTCTCTCTCATATCTGAATTGAATTCCATGATACAATATTGGGACGTTAAGAAGACAATGCTAGATAGATGCTTAAACATTATGTAGGAATCTATTTACTGGTTGAACAAATACAGCCTCTACTCTAGATTTTTTTGAGAGAAAAAAGTCCCACACTAACCAAAATGTTGCTGGTTAAAGAAATAAAGAAATCAAAAACAAATCAGCTGTTGATGACTAAACAACCCTAGGTGGCATTGATTAGCACTAGCACACACCGTAGCAAAAAATCCTGCAACAGAAAATTAAGACAGGCATTTCTTATTGTACAGATAGTCCCTCCCCATTTGCTACTGTTTTTAGTCTAGTGAATAGGACCCTGGTATTTCGTAATCGGTGTGTATTGATGAAACAAAGGTGCCTCTAAAAACCAACAGCGTTGCAGATTCTCCAGAGAGCAGGTTAGAACAGTCAGATGAATCAAGAAGTGACATCACACAATGGAATGCTTTCATTTATAGTGAAATGGAAGGAAAATGAGGTACAACAAACAGGAACATTGTTAGGCAATGGACCTTCGGTTAAAACGACAGCCAGATCCCTTGGGTGGCAAGGCTGGCAAAGCATGATATTGAACCAACACAGTAAGGAAATCTTAACATGGTAATACGCATAAATATAAACTTGCTGGTCTCAGAGGAGGTGATACTCTTTCTTGGGTCTCCACACGGAACAACGGAGCTGGGAAAGTGGGCGTGGCCTTCAGGAATCGGTCACATGTAATTGGCCCAAACCGTCAGGGTTTAAGGACTTCAGGGGGGTCATTGAAGGTGCGAGCTGATTGGACCATGAGGAGAGGAAATGGCTGCTGTGGCCTCTGCTCGTGGCCATCCTTTACAAGGGAACGTGGCTGAAGAGGTAGGACACCGACTCGCCGTTGTGGGTTCTCCTGATCGCCTCGGCCAGGATCATGGCTATATCTATGATCTGGTGGAGACCATAGAAATACAACATAATAGATACATCTCTATAGCAGACCGCCATCAACCAGTGCCTCAGGTCAGGTAACCTATAGGGCAGCCAATCAATCCTGGTTGGAATGGTTAGCTCTAACAGCAGCAAGGTACAGTTTCGAGACATGGGAGAGGCAAAATGCTGCATGTATCAACAAAGGGATTCCTCAAACCTCATTGGCTAAAAGGTACCAGGACGTGTGAGTAAACAGGAAGTGCGCCCATCTGGACAGTGGGTACCTGTATCTTTGGGCACGACTTCATCTTCTCCTCCTGGGGGATGGTGTTGGTGACCACCACGGCCTCGAAGGGAGCATCGTTGATGCGCGTGATGGCCGGACCGGAAAATATGCCGTGCGTGAGGATAGCATAGACCTTGATCGCACCGGCATCAATCAATCTAGAGAGAGATATGAGTGGTGTAATATAAAAAAACAATGTGACAGTAATATGGAAACTGCGTTTGAAAGTCAGATAAAATAATGCATATGAGCAAAGTAGAAAAATGAAATATGCACAAGCATCAAATAGAAGAGTGAAATGTTGAAGAGTTTCAGAGAGACAATGAAACGGGAGCCATGGTTGAGACTGGAACAAACGATAATGACTTCCAGGTTTTTCCCCTTTTCAAACAGTAAAATAAAAATAGCAGAAAACTTGCTTTAAAAACAGATACGTTTTGTAACTGCAGCAAACAGGAGGGCTTCTACATTTGAGCAAGCCCCCATTCAGAAAAAAACCCTGAGTGGATTTTGAGTCTCCACATCACTCCTCACCCTTTACACAATCTATCTCATTAGGTTTGATACAGTGGATCAGGTCAATAACCAATACGGTGATTTGAGATCAACGGATGCTCAACAGATGAGGCTACATAGCAACCATCTATAAATACTGACTTGTATTGACACCACAAGCCAAACACAAATAAACTAGATCAAGGCCATGGTAGAATAACTTTGGGGCTATTAGGAGCTGTGTGAGTGTACACACACACACACACACACACGTGTGGTCGCTCACTTCTCAGCAGCTTTGCAGATGGTGCCGCAGGTGTCGGCCATGTCGTCGACCAGGATGGCCACGCGGTCCTTCACGTCTCCGACCAGGACCATGCGGTCCACCTCGTTGGCCTTCTTCCTCTCCTTGTGGATGAGGGCAAACTCCACATTCAGCCGGTCAGCTATGGAGGTCACTCTGGATACAGGAATTTCAAACAAAGAAATATGAGAAATATGAGATATGCATGTCAGCGCTCAGCTGAAAATAGCATCTCATTCGCATGACCTCCAGAAGTCGAGCATTACTCATCTCGAAGATGGACAAGTACAAACAAACCCCAATGAAAGGTTAAACAAGGGAGAGATGAACAGGTCCAAACATTTCTGACTTTCCCCATAGCTTTTCCACATTGTTGAAGACCTCAGGACCAGCCGTACCTGGTTCATGTGACCCTGCCACGTTGAATTGGTTATTACCGTTTGGCTCCTCCAGCGTCAGGGGACACAATGCAGCTGTTCTTCCACTCTGGAATGTTCTCCCGGATCCACTGGAGGACCGCGGGCTCTGCATACAGGTTGTCCACGGCGATGTCGAAGAATCCCTACAGAGAGAGACCAGAAAAAGTTTCAAACATTTCCCCTTTAACATAATAATATACAGCCTCTCCGATTAGCCCAATATTGAGCAAAAACATAGCGACAACTTCAGACTTCACTGCCATAACTTGGAATGAAACTAAAATTGAGCAACTACTACTAGTCGTTTCAATTCAATATAACTTAATTTAAATCGACAGGGGAAACTGCACCCTGCAATTGCATTGCTGTGACGTGTTGGATGCTGCCTACCTGGATCTGCGAGGCGTGGAGGTCCATTGTGATGATGTGGTCGGCGCCGGCTACAGACAGCATGTTGGCCACCAGCTTGGCTGAGATGGGAGCGCGACTCTGGGACAGAGGGAGTTACAGGCTCTTTCAAATGAAGCACACAATTGAATTATTTAGCGTGGCAACAATTGTAGTACTACAGTAAAACGCCCTGGACTTAAATAACTAGTGAAGTCTAAATCCTCTGCTCCTCCACAAGGAACACAATCCTTGTTGGCTACAGGTTGTCGCGTGTTCAACACAGACATCTTAGTCTTCTGCGGTTAATGCACACACAGCCCTCTGTAGCCAAATAGCAGCACAAGGTGACCGTAGAGATTCTGGTTTCAGGGGACAAATCACAACTCCCAGGTTACTTAATTTACACACACAAGTTCAACTCTGGCAAGATGCTTGTTTCAACTTGTTTCAATTTTGTACTAGGTCACATTCCACAGTGCCATGAATGGATTTAACATGCCTCAGGGAAAAGACAACAGTGATAGGCCAACATGTGGTATTAAACATCCATCATTTGGTATAATCAAACATACCCCGTCTAAATCCTTCTTGTATTGAACTTTGATTTACAAACGTAAGTAAACCCTCTGTGAGAAATCTGTTATGTCCTGTTCTAGAACTTGTAGTTCAGAGTGTTTGTATAGGCTACAGATGTATTTCCCAACGTGTCCTCCAGTAACCCCTACAGCACGCATTTTTGTTGTAGGCCCAGACATGCACACCTGATGCAACTAATCATCAAGCCCTCAATGAGTTGAATCAGGGTTTCTAGATGGGATGCAGAAGTGACTTTTCAAAGCAGGTTAGGAACATTGAAGTAAGGTTAGGAAAAGGGCTAGCTAAATTGCAAAAATTCTCCAACGTGACCTCGAATATACAAGTTATGACGTCACTGACATTAGCAGGATCCCTGCTAGACATGACCTTGAATCAGTTAAGTCAGCCCGGGCTACAACAAAAATGTGTGCTGTTGGGGGTACACTGGAGTACCAGAGCAGGGAGACACTGGGCTACAGTATGCCACTACAATAGAGGGGCCTTTGGGGTCTGGCATGTTACACCTTCATGTTAGAAAACATAACAGGGCTCCAGAGTGGCGCAGCGGTCTAAGGCACTGCATCTCAGTGCTGGTTATCTCAAACCTGGTTCGAATCCAGGCTGTATCACATCCGGCCTGTGATTGGGAGTCCCATAGGGCGGCGCACAATTGGCCCAGCGTCGTCTGGGTTTGGCCGGAGTAGACCGTCATTGTAAATAAGAATTTGCTCTAGACTGATTTGCCTTGTTAAATAAAGGTTAAATATGCTCCAAAACGTTAAGATATCTCATGCTTAGGGTCTCATGATAGTAACTGGTGCTTGATACACTGTCTTTGGGTTGATGGAGAGAGAAAGAGTGAGAAACGGTGGAATGTTGGATTGGCCTTAGAACAACTGGCTTGCTACATGAGGAAACTGTTGTTACTTTATTAACTGGAACAGTGTGTGACAATCATTTACCAGATAAGCGGTGGTCTGTGAACCCTTTCTCCCCTCTTGGAATGCCTGACGTCAACTTTCAGTTAAGTAACATTAGCACGAACTGTTAACGAGAATTAGGCCTAATTGTTGTCGGGTCATGAACCATGCTCTGATTCAAACCGACAGCTATATTTGGTAGATGCTGTATTTCTCATATGGTTTTTGTGTAGTAACACAGAAGTTATTGGATGACATTCACATTTGAAGAATCTCAAAGTAGCTGCCCTTTTGCCTTGATGACAGCTTTGTACACTCTTAGCCGTCTCAACCAGCTTCACCTGGAATGCTTTTCCAACAGTCTTGAAGGAGCTCCCACATATGCTGAGCACTTGTTGGCAGCTTTTCCTTCACTCTGCGGTCCAACTTATCCTAAACCATCTCAACTGGGTTGAGGTCGGGTGATTGTGGAGGCCAGGACATCTGATGCAGCACTCCATTACTCTCCTTGGTCAAATAGCCCTTACACAGCCTGGAGGTGTGTTGGGTCACTGTCCTGTTGAAAAACAAATTATAGTCCCTCTAAGCGTAAACAAGATGGGATGGCATATTGCTGCAGAATGCTGTGGTAGCCATGCTGGTTAAGTGTGAATCCTTAAATTCTAAATCAGTGTCACCAGCAAAGCACCCCTACACCACCGCCATGCTTCGCGGTGGGAACAATACATGCAGAGATCATCCGTTCACCTACTCTGGGTCTCACAAAAACACAGTGGTTGGAACCAAAAATGTAAAATTAGGGCAGATTTCCACGGGTCTAATATCCATTGCTTGTGTTTCTTGGTCCAAGCAAGTCTCTTCTTAGTAGTGGTTTCTTTGCAGTAATTCGACCAAGAAGGCCTGATTCACACAGTCTCCTCTGAACAGTTGATGTTGAGATGTGTCTGTTACTTGAACTCGGTGAAGCATTTATTCAGTCCTCATGAGAGCCAGTTTCATCATAGTGCTTGATGGTTTTTCAACTGCACTTGAAGAAACTTTAGAAGTTGGACATTTTCCGGATTGACTGACATTCATGTCTTAAAGTAATGATGGACTGCCGTTTCTCTTTGCTTATTCGAGCTGTTCTTGCCATAATATGGACTTGGTCTTTTACCAAATAGAGCTATCGCCTGTATACCACCCCTACCTTGTCACAACACAACAGAGGAAGGAAATCAATTCCACCATTTAACTTTTACCAAGGCACACCTGTTAATTGAAATGAATTGCAGGTGACTACCTCATGAAGCTGGTTGAGAGAATGCCAAGAGTGTGCAAACCTGTCATCAAGGCAACGGGTGGCTACTTTGAGGTTCTCCAAATGTGAAATATATTTTGATTTGAAGAATCTCAAATATATTTTGATTTGTTTAACACTTTGTTGGTTACTACATGATTCCATTTGTTATTTCATAGTTTTGATGTCTTCACTATTATTATACAATACAGAAAATAGTACAAATAAAAACCCTTGAATGAGTAGGTGTGTCCAAACTTTTGACTGGTAATGTAAATATGCTACGTTTTGCACTACATACTGAACACCACACAGTGAATCATAGTCGTGACTTATTTGTGCCTAGGAGCAGCCCGGAAGGTAAGCTTACCTTGTCTTTTTTATCCTGCCGGGCGTAGGGGAAGCAGGGGATGACGGCGGTGACTCGGGACGACGAGGCGATCTTGCACGCGTTGATCATGATCAGCAGCTCCATCAGGTTGTCGTTGATCTCGCCGCAGCCGCTCTGCACAATGTAGACGTCCTCGCCGCGCACGCTCTCCCCGATCTCCACGCTGACCAAGAGAAGCGGCATTATTATTTAGTGGCATGTTAAGGAAAGGATGAGGATCATAATTCTTACCACCACCACGGAACCCCACACTCACCTCCACACTGAGGTAGAGAAGATCATTCCTCCCTCCTCGCCTATTGCTCCTAAACCCTGACGGAGAAGGCTGATCATAATCTTCTCACCAAGGCCCTTTATCAACTAGGCCATCTCCCCTCCCCCTACAAGGTATGCTTAGAAAAAAGGGCAACTGCTACTCACTCATGAAAGATACTGCACCAAGAATCACTTTTCAACAACACAGTAACATAACTGCACACCAAAAGCGGAGGACTGATGGAGGTCTGGTACAGTAAATTGGAGTGACCGGAACGAGCTTAACATTGACTAACTAGCCTCACATGAGAACTCTTATTTGAAAGTGCGTGTGGAAAAGCAGACTTCCGGGAATCAGTGTACACACACACACACACACACACACACACACTTCTCCACAAGTTTCAGGCATCAAAACAAGTTAAAAAAAAGAAACGTCTGAAAAATTCCAGACAGACCAACCCCCTTTCCCTACCTCCGCTGCAGTCATGTGCTCACATCTGACCAAGAGACGCAATTAACGCAACAGCTGGTCTACCTATCTGAACCACCCAGAAGAGGAGGCACGAGGGAATCTGTGTTCTAAGGGGAGAGCGTAAGCAAGACGTGAGGAGACACGAGACCCACCGCTACTGTACAGACTAGGACTGTCGCAGAGTATAAAAAATAAAAAAAAAGTGATCGACCGAGAGTGTTCTTTCGACCAATCGATTCGTTTTTAAAACGTATTTTTCCCATATAAAGGCACACCTTAAGTTAATAAAATCAACAGTATGCACTGAGCTTGTCTGATGCTTTAAGCGCACTGTTTGATGAAATAATAAGATAACCAGTTAAAAAATATGTTCCCGACCTCCCCCAAACATAAACGGTTAGCTAAGAACTAGAGGTTGACCGATTACGATTTTTCAATGCCGATACGGATTATTGGAGAACCAAAAAAGCTGATTAAAATCGGCCAATTCTTATTTATTCATTTGTAATAATGACAATTACAACAATACTGAATGAACACTTATTTTAACTTAAATGTAATACATCAATAAAATCAATTTAGCCTCAAGTAAATAATGAAATGTGAAAATAAGGAACGGTGGGTTAACTGCCTTGCAGTAAGCCAAGGTAAATTGCTAACTAGCATTAAACTTATCTTATAAATAACAATCATAATCCCTAGTTAACTACACATGGTTGATGATATTACTAGATATTATCTAGCTTGTCCTGCGTTGCATATAATCTGAGCATACAAGCATCTAAGTATCTGACTGAGCGGTGGTAGGCAGAAGCAGGCGTGTAAACATTCATTCAAACAGCACTTTCGTGCGTTTTGCCAGCAGCTCTTCATTGTGCGTCAAGCATTGCGCTGTTTATGACTTCAAGCCTATCAACTCCCAAGATGAGGCTGGTGTAACCGAAGTGAAATGGCTAGCTAGTTAACGTGCGCTAATTGCGTTTCAAACATCACTCACTCTGAGCCTTCTAGTAGTTGTTCCCCTTGCTCTGCATGGGTAACGCTGCTTCGATGGTGGCTGTTGTCGTTGTGTTGCTATACTGTTACACTGGCAATACTAAAGAGCCTATAAAAACATCCAATAGTCAAAGGTATATGAAATAAACGGTATAGAGAGAAATAGTCCTGTAATTCCTATAATAAACAACCTAAAACTTCTTACTGGGAATATTGAAGACTCATGTTAAAAAGGAACCACCAGCATTCATATGTTCTCATGTTCTGAGCAAGGAACTTAAACGTTAGCTATTCTTTACATGGCACATATTGCACTTTTACTTTCTTCTCCAACACTGTTTTTGCATTACTTAAACCAAATTGAACATGTTTCATTATTTATTTGAGACTAAATAGATTTATGTATGTATTATATTATGTTAAAATAAAAATGTGATCATTCAGTATTGTTGTAATGGTCATTATTACAAAAATATATATATATTATATAAAATGGTTATTGCCTTTTTTTGGTCTCCAATAATCGGTATCGCTATTGAAAAATCATAATCGGTCAACCTCTAATATGAAGTGCGACTGGCTCATCCATGGATGTGGGGAGAAAATGCCCTTATTTTTTAAAATATTTTTTGTTAGCTCCCCACGCGGGGGTTTGTGCTCTCTGATTAGCTCAAAGTCAAATTGAGGGCCACTGATGAGCGTTGCGATTCTACGAGTAGAATGAGTAGGTTCGTAGTTACAGGTTCTGTTTTTGTTCTTGCAAGAGAAGGAACGGCCTCCCACGGTGTTAAGTACCTATAGGCAGTGAGATTCTCGGTGTGTTTTATACTTTTTATTTATTTAACTAGGCAAGTCCGTCAAGAACAAATTCTTATTTACAACGACGGCCTCCTGCGGGGGCTGGGTTGAAAAATAAAAATATGACAACACGACAAGAGACACCACAACATAGACAGACCCATGACAACACAGCATTGTAGCAACACAACATGGTATCAACACAAAACATGGTACAAACATTGGGCACAGACAACAGCACCAAGGGCAAGGTAGAGACGACAATACATCACACGAAGCAGTCACAACTGTCAGTAAGAGTGTCCATGATTGAGTCTTTGAATGAAGAGATAGAACTGTCCAGTTTGAGTGTTTGTTGCAGCTTGTTCCAGTCGCTAGCTGCAGCGAGCTGAAAAGACGAGCAACCCAGGGACCTTCAACAGAATATGATTGGCAGAACAGGTGTTGTATGTGGAGGATGAGGGCTGCAATAGATATCTCAGATAGGGGGGAGTGAGGCCTAAGAGGGTTTGATAAATAAGCATCAACCAATGGGTCATGCGACGAGTATACAGATATGACCAGTTTACAGAAGAGTACAGAGTGCAGCGATGTGTCCTATGAGGAGCATTGGTGGCAAATCTGATGGTCGAATGGTAAAGAACATCTAGTCCCTCCAGAACACCCTTACCTGCCGATCTATAAAATCACATCTCCGTAATCTAGCACAGGTAGGACGGTTATCTGAATCAGGGTTCGTTTGGCAGCTGGGGGAAAGAGGGGCGATTACAATAAAGGAAACCATGTCCAGATTTAACCTAAGCTTTGCTATGTGCTGAGTGAAGGACAATGTACCGTCTAGCCTTACTCCCAAGTACTCCCAAAACCCCCAGAGGCAGTAATCACACCGGTTGGGAGAGGGGCAGTCTTCCTACCAAACCACATGACCTTTGTTTTGGAGGTGTTCAGAACAAGGTAAGAGGCAGAGAAAGCTTTGGTGTAGAGCATTTAACACAACATCCAGGGAGGGGCCAGCTGAGTATAAAACTATCCTTGGCAATGATCTTAATACTTATTAATACTTTGTCCTTGCAAGGAGGACATCCCACAATAAGATCTTATTTAATAGGTGTCCCACTATCAGACCAATCTTTCTCCAAAAGTATCCACAAAATGCTAAAGCAGATTATTGTATAAATATAGCTGACAAAAACCCACTATTGCACATAGGGGACAAAGTAATGTAGCTAGGCTAAATCAATAGGAGACCTTAGCTCACCTTGGTTCATGGGGAAGTGCAGTGAACTCACTCACACCCATTGCATCATATTGCAAGTATTGTAACGTCTACATACACCAGCGCAGGTTTATGTAGTTACCATCTCTACTGAACAATTAGGTCAGTTTGCTTACTGGCTGGAAATGAACCTAGATTAAGCGCGTGACATCATTTAGGCTAAAATGGAACTGAGGGTGGCAGCAGGGCAAACAATTATAGGAATAAATCAGATAAGGAAAATGTATAAATGAAAAACATATATTTTATTTTTGAATCATTTTAGCAGAGGTTCATATACAGAGCAATTTACAGGTGCAATTAGGATGAAGTGCATGACAATGTGGGCAGGGAAGGAACCAGGGGTGGCAGTAGGGCAAACAATTATAGGAACAATTCGGATAAAAAAAACAGATAAAAAAAAAAATATATAATAATTTTAGCAGAGGCTCTCTGAAGGTACAATTAGGGCACATCGACCGATTTTTCACTTAGTCGGTTAGGGGATTCAAACAGCCGGCTTTTTGGTTGCTGGCCCAACCCTCTTACCCACTAGGCTACCTGCACAGATATCACTCACTTTCATTACATTTTGTAACTGCAACATTTCAAGACGTTTGCATACTGAACGTGGCCTTGTTCTCTGTTGCTGCGGTAGTTGGTTCTGTTTACACGAACTGTTGGCTATTATCAAGTCACGTGAGTCTTTTCGCAAACTAACTAGCATGTATCTTTCAAAGTTACGACTCAACAATGAACACCAGCATGCGCGACCATGTGATTACATAACTAGATATAACTAACTAGCCAATTTAGTGATTGATGTAATAACGTCAGCAAGCTAGTGTTATTCAGTGACGTTCGCATAGCTGGCAAACTTACTACTCTTGCGCACATGTGCATGCATGACCCAGGCTACAGTAAGTTAACGTCCAGCGCCTGCGAGCTAGCTCAGCTAACGCAGCTGGTAAATTAGCTAATCATGCACCTACCTAAAGACAGACGAGAAATGAGTAAAAAGTAAACCTACCATGTTTCTTGGTTGGAGAATTTCTTCGTTATCACTTTCCCCAATTCCAGTCCGAGGCGATCAGCCACTTTTTGTGACAGGTCTTGGTGGGAGCTCCCGCTGAAAAGCACGATGTTCGGCATGTCCTAAATATGTCTGTGCAATTTGGTTATGCGAGTAGGAGATTTTGGATGCAACAATTATCCCTCGAGGGGCAAGTTAGCTAACAAGTTAACTTATTATCGTTGTAGCCCACGCATAGCAGATCAGCACGAGAGGAGACCTAAAACTGAAAAGGAAGTGAGAATCGTGTTTGCATGGTAGAGCGGAAATGCCGCTTCCTAATTCTTCTTCTTCTTCTTATTTGGGATTGTTTTTGCGGCTCGCATCCGATTTAAGGTGCATGCACTGCCGCCTATTGTACCGGAGTATGAGGCTATTCACGGCGTACCTACATACAATTATTTGTGATACAGTATTATACAGTCGGGGAAAATGAACAAAATATCCTACCAACTATTAGCCCTTAATAAAATGATAAAGAAACACCACCCTATTCCACTATTTACCCTATCTAATCCTACTCAACACCCCCTGCAACCTTACAAACCCAAGTATTTCTCTGCGGCTGCCATCCCCTTCCTCATTGGACAAAATCGATGCCTTTCTTCTTAGGTGGGTTTTTTCTGCGGTTGGCATCTGACGTTATGGTCCCATGCTATTTGGAAGACCAAAACTCCATCCCACCAAAACAGGCTGACATTTCAGGCGGTCTTTTCAAACAGTTTTTACACTAAAATTACATTATCATAATTTTCACAATTTCACAGTATTATTCCAACCTCATACTGTGGAAATATATATAAAAGCGGGGGAAACAAGTGTTTTGTCTGCACTGGGCATTAAAAAATAATCATGTATTTGCTTGTCCTGCCACATATACATCAGGCCTACTATGACTTGACTGACGCCTCAATCAGACCGACAGCGTCATTGCATTTTGGTACACCAGAAGTACATTCAATTCCAAGTAACGCTGCGTTTGCCTTGCAGCTTTGCGTTGCAGAGGCATTTGCAGTGCGTTCTGTGTCAAACTGTATGCAGCTTTGCGTTGCAGAGGCATTTGCAGTGCGTTCTGTGTCAAACTGTATGCAGCTTTGCGTTGCAGAGGCATTTGCAGTGCGTTCTGTGTCAAACTGTATGCAGCTTTGCGTTGCAGAGGCATTTGCAGTGCGTTCTGTGTCAAACTGTATGCAGCTTTGCGTTGCAGAGGCATTTGAAGTGTGTTCTGTGTCAAACTGTATGCGTAGACGGCTTAACAGAAATGGTAGCAGAAGGTGAGTGTTGAACTTTTGTTGCACACATATCCAAATGATGACACTTTTGGTGGGATCAAGGCATAATAGTTACACGTGTTGGTTGAAAAGCACATTGGCCAGAGAGTCGGAAAGGAATGGTCCCTTACAGATTGTGGTCTTTCAAAATGTCCTCACAGCCCCCCCCCCCCCCCCCCCCCTTACCCTTTAAGGCTTTTCGATCTGTGTGTTTTAACTTGATTTAACTCTGAGATTGTAGTCAGATGATACCTCAAGTGCCTCTTTTATCCACACACAGAAACCTTTGTCAACGCCTTGGTGATACACTCCCTCTTACTATGCTCACATGAGAAGCATCACGCTAGGAAAGAAGGGCCTCCTGTTCATTTGAAATGAATAGATTGTTTTATATCCAAATGAATAAGACGTAATTCAGAATGAAACATGTTCAAAATGGCATTATCATTTATTTTTTTTGTAGCTAGAGAAAGCTACTAGGCCTAGGGTGTAGAAAAATGAGGCGGTGCACAAGTGAAACATTTATTTTACTGGAGTTCTTCTACAAGATATTAGTGGAGCAAATGAAATAGCAAGTGAAGACACGCCATGACCCTCGGATATGTAAAACATTTTAATGGGTCAGAGAAGCTGAAAAAAAAATATTGAGTGGATTTTTATGTTTATGGTCGGAGAAATAAAATGCAGTCTGAAACATAAATGTTGAAGGACACCATTTAGTCCAGAGAGGGTCATATTAAAACACATACAATGAAAGGCTGTAAAAAAATGATGAAACATTACACACCTGCCCGATCGACTTAAAAGCTCTTTAATAAGATACTTGCCTACTTATTTGATGTCTTTTCAGTGAAGTTTTATGCCCTCTGTATTTGTTTAAAAAAAACAAAAAAACATGTCAAAATCATTTAGAAATAAGGAGTATTAAATGCAGTGCAAGTTCAGTGCTGTACGTCAATCCTCTCTCTCCACACTGCAACCTAGAACTGCATCGTCAATATCACATTAAAGAGTACCTGTCTTCCCAATGACCTCTCAAAATGTCTATAGCAATTTATATATTCATATAGTGTATCATATGTACTGTATGTACATTATATACATGGACAATAAATTGTACACAAGAAGTAGGGTGTCTATAATAACATCAGTTCTTATTACAAAGGCCGGGTCTTGTATGGCTTTGTATAATGTACATAACACTAAAAGACGTTGCTGTCGGCTGGACGTCCCACTACTTGCTAAGCAGCGTTTTGAGGGAGCGGGTGAGTGCGTTGGCGATGGCTGACATGGTGCTGGAGTGGCGGACCAGGGCATTGACGCTGTGGTCGCTGGGCGCTCCGATGGACGCCGCCTCGGCTGCGCGCAGCAGGCAGATGTAGTTCATGACCAGCTCGTCCACCTTGGCCACCACCTCCCTCTGCTGTTGGGCAGCTGATGCCCTCAGGCCCCTCACCAGGCACATGCAGGCCTCAGACAGGCAGCACAGCACCTGGAAACTGCAGGTGATGGCCAGCAGCATCTCCTCTGGGCTGCCGTGGGCCTGGGCCATCCTGCGACATGCCCGCCCCAGCTCTTTAGACTCGATGGACAGTAGCTGCTTGTATTGGGACAGGTCGGCTGTGATCTGTGGCACCTGGCCGCTGCAGTCCCCCCTGCCTACGCTTGAGCGCACTAGGGCGATGAGCTCGCTGGCGTCGCGGCGTACATCCGAGAAGCCAACGGGGAAGACGTACATGCGGTCTTTGAGCGTGTTAATGCGCGACAGCCGGTCGCTGAAGCTCATGTTGGTCAGGACCTCGCTGTAGAGCTGGTCGCCTGCTGCGTCCGTGGCCAGGCCGTAGATAGACGCTGCTTCCTCCATTTCCCTGCCATGGCAGCGCCTGGAACTCTCGCCCCTCTCGCCCATCTCACCCCCCTCTACCTCATCTTCCTCTGCCTGGCTCTTCCTCTTGAAGAAGCAGTAGCTGAAGGGACCGTGGCACCTCCAGGGGCTGCTCGAGTCCATCTTCTGCGAGCCCTTCATGTGCTTGGCGTCCTTCTGCAGGGGGAACATCACTGAGGCCCTCCGGCTGTCTCTGCCCCCAGCCGACCCGCACGTGGACGCTACTGAGCCCTGCGAGTAGCTCTTCGACAGCCTCTTCCTCGTGGGTCTCCTCTGTAGTTTGGGGTCAACTGGTCCTTGCTGGCACTTGGTTCTGCCTTTGTCGAAGAGCACCTCCACACTCCCGGAGCCCGCCGTTACATTACTGGTGCTCCGTCTGAGCTCCCTGCCCCGCTGCAGGCTATTGATGCTGGGCTCCCTGCCCAGGTGGAGGCTTTTGGTGCTGGGCTCCCTGTCCCGCTGCAGGCTGTTGGTGCTGAGCTCTCTGCCCAGGTGGAGGCTGTTTATGCTGGGCTCCCTGCCCAAGTGGAGGCTGTTGATGCTGGGCTCCCTGTCCCGCTGCAGGCTGTTGGTGCTGGGTTCCCTGCCCAAGTGGAGGCTGTTCATACTGGAGTCCCTGCCCCTCTGGAGGCTGTTCATATTGGGCTCGCACTGGTGGTGGAGGCTGGCTGTGACTGACTGGATGTGGTTTTGTCTGTATGTGACGGTGGACTGCTTTGGCACAGTGGAGTTGTGGGTGCTCATGTTGGCTGGTAGGGGAGGTGGAGGAGGTGGTGGAGGAGGTGGGGGCGGAGCCGTGGCACAGGCTCTGGCCTGCTTAGTGAAAGCTGATGGGTGATCTCCTGCTTCCGCTCCCAGTGACGTCCCCAGCTGCTCTGTGCGAGCTACACTAGGGGCAGTAGAAAAACAGAGATAATCGTTAGGAGTCTGTCGGATGGCATGCTTTGTCCTGCAGTCAGATCTGAGCCAGTCCTCTGGGCCACAGATGCTGGCACCGCTTTGGGACATCACACTCCGCGCCCTGGAGGGGGGCCTGTGGACCATGCCCCCACCCCCACCATGGATGTTGTCCCTCAGGGACAGGAACCGCTCGACCTCAGGGTCGATGGCGCCCCTCTCTAACTCACTCTCGAGGCCCGAAAAGGAGCTCCTCCTCTCTGTGCCACTGGGCCTTACTTCAACACTGTCAGCGGGTCTCTGAGCATGCAAGTCAGGATTGCTCTTCAACTTAGCGGGCAGGGTGGCGGAGTGATAGGGCCGGGGGCCTTTGTCAACCCGTGAGGTGACTGCATTGGGGTTCACTAGACTCGGGCTGAGAAAGGGTGACGAGGACGAGGGGGGCATGCAGGGATAGCGGTGAATGGTGTTCCCTTTACTCCTAACCATCTCTATCAGTTGGGGATTACTGGTAATATATCTCCTAGTGTCCTTCCTGACTCCCCCTCCCAGGCCTGCACTGTGCAACCTGCCTCCCTGATGCATCTGGCTCACTGTCAGGTAGTTAATGAGCTGCCTATAGGACTCGTTCCCCTCCTTGAGGTTAGCACCCCTTACACAGGCTGTCTTGGCATGCAGATCATTTTGAAGGTTACTCCTTTTAGCTGTACTACCTGTGGTTTCTTTCATCTTGGCCGACCGGAGGGAACCCTCTCTGCTGGTGTCTGACCCAGGAGGGTGTATGTTGGGCAGCATCTTCCGCAGGAGTGTGGGGTCTGCTTGGGGGTGGAGGTCCCTGCCCACAGGGATCTGGCCCGGGGTGCCATGGGGAGCCTTGTCCTCATAGGTGAAAACCCTGAGGGACGTGGAAGATTCGGAGAGCGGGTGGTGGTTGCCGTCGGGGGCACAGAGGGGCGAATCCGTTGGGGTGCCACAGGCGCTGCTCCCCGTGCTGCAGCCCGCGTCCAGTGATGAGCACTGGGAGCCCTGCAGGGAGTTGTGAGCCTCGCTCTGAAGGGACGAGATCCGTTTGGCTAGGTGGTACTCACACAGCCGGGCAACCCCTTGCCTCACTTGCTGCCGCTGCTCCCCTGGGGCATCTCCCTGTCCACCGGGGGGATCCCGGGGCTTCTTGGTAGGGGAGGAGGGGAAGGGACCTGCCGCTCCCCCCAGGTACTCTTCCTGCTGGCCGCCCATCGCCCCAGTGTCCCCCACTGCAGCCTCCCCTGGTTCCTCCTCAGGCTCTGTCCGTTCAGGGTGTGGGGGAGGGGGGCGCGGCAGCCTGCGGTGACTCCTTGGCAGGCTGTTCACCGCCAGGTTCTCCGCCATGATGGAGATGGAATTCTCTGGTAGAGGAAGAGGCGGCCTTCTCAGCAGCCTCTCGCAGAACGAGGTACGCTCCACATCCAGCTGGCTCCCCCTGTGGCCGTCTCTGGTACTGAACGTGTTGAACTTCCCGTTGGTGTCGGCCAACTTTTTTAACTGTTTCCCTCCAACAACCACGGAGTTGGGTCGCTTGCTGAAGCCGGAGGAGAGGTTAGTCAGAGAATCAGTGGTTTCTGGATCCAGCTCTATGCCATCTGGATGGAGGGTCTGTTTAGGGAGCGCGGTGGACGACGGCGGCCCGCCGTCTCGATGGTGGGAGGGGCTGTGGGCTTTCTTTTGGGTGGCCACTCTGGGCGAGATGGGGAAGTCTGTCTTTTCCTCCATCAGAGGCTGGTAGCCTTCGGAGGTGGCGATAAGGAGGCGCCTGTGGTTCTCGTGGAAGAGTTTGTGGGCGGCGGCCTGCTCCATGGTCTCGGTCATCTCTGAGGAGTTGGTCTCATTGCCTGAGTCAGAGGAAGACTCAGGACTGAAAGCTCGAGACATTTGCACACCTATGTGAGCCAGGGAGAAAAAAATATATAATTTGAGCTTCTTTCAACCTTGTCTACATAAAAGTAATACAATTCTATTATATCACTTTTAACAAAGTTCAACATATAGTTTGAAGAAATCCTAATTTGGTCTGATCACAAAGCACAACAGTGAACACTGAAAAACCAAAACTAGAGCAAGGCCATGACACTGTATGCACAACAGTGAACACTGAAAAACCAAAACTAGAGCAAGGCCATGACACTGTATGCACAACAGTGAACACTGAAAAACCAAAACTAGAGCAAGGCCATGACACTGTACGCACAACAGCTATAAACTATAAGTGGTGTTGGTGGTAGTAAAGACCTGGGTTACTGTTGGGCTGTGGTGGGTGTGGTCGCTGTGGGCGTGGCCTCTCCTCGGACACGGTCAGGGCTTCCAGTGCCTGCAGGGTTGTTACCATGGCATCCTCCAGCCTCCTTTCCCTGCCGCTCCCCTCACCATGCGACCCCGTGGGGACAGCGTCGATCAGCGACACGGGCATGTCATTGTTGCCGGCAGTGGCCAAAGGGTGACTCTCGGGACTCTCCTCATCAGAACTGTCTCTGAACCCCGGGGGCGGGGCGGCAATGGCGAGATTTAGCGAATGGAGGACACCGTCGGTATCATCATCGTCATCATCGCCCCCCTCGGGGGGAGGAAGTGAGGTCAGGTCGATGATGTCATCGCTGGAGCCCGAGAGGGTGAGGATCGTGGCTTTGCTCGCCGCCGTCGTGCCGCCTCCTCCACCCTCCCCCCCTCCCGTCCCGGTAGAGTCTTCCTCACAGCTGGCGTCGTCCTCATCCTCGGCGTCGTCCGTGGTGTCTGCATAACAAAGGTCCCTGAGCAGCGGTTCCTCCACCAGCTCCTCGCCGATGTTGCTGTAGACCACATGCGGCATGCCGTCGGCGAATTGGAAGGGCACGGGTACCTGGGTCCTAAAGTCCCCCGGGTTGTTGACGTTGTTGTGCAAGTAGGCTATGGGCCTGTGCTCGGGCACCTCGGGACTCTCATCCATCAGGCGCTCGTAGCCAAAGTTCTGGGGGTTAACAGTGTTCAAAGGGGGGTCTCCGAAGATGAAGGAGACCTTGGCGCTCCAGGGGGATTCTTGGGGTTTGTTTCTGGCAGGTGGGAGAGGTGGGGGCTGGGGACTCCTCCGCCCCTCCGACGGCCTCTCGTTCTGCTGCAGGGTTAGGGTATGGTGTTGGGGCTCGGGGATGTAGGGAGAGATGTTGTTCTCTCTCCCTCCATTGTTAGAGAAGTCCATGTCACTGCTGTAACGCTCGTCCTGGCCAGCAGCATTGGGGTCCTCACAGTTGTCTAACGAAGTGCTGTACGGCCACTCCAGAAGATTGTCCTGATCTGTTGTTTAATAGAGGAACTCAATTCAACAATTTGACAAAATACTGGATATAATAGACATGTATACAGAAGCACGCACACACACACACACACACACACACACACACACACACACACACACACACACACCGCATAGTACTAGGTTGACCAACCCATTTCTTCAGCAATGCTGTTGCAGTGGGCCATGTTGAAGATAGATCTCCTAGAGTCCACTAGGAGTCGATAGTACCCTGCTGTCAGACACGCCAGGTTCATGGCATCACTAGACTCCATTATCAACGTGATGGGCTACAGATCAAACATAAAAATTAAAACATTACAGAACACAAGGATATGGTCTTGCAAGAATAGTATTTATGTACAAACTGTTTTTTCTACTTATTAGCCTGCTAATATTGACCAGGGCACGATGCCTGTAGATAAATCTGTAGATTTTTAGGGAAAGGGGATACCTTGTCAGTTGCGCTACTGAATGCATTCAATCGAAATGTTTCTTCCACATTTAAACCAACTCCTCTCGACGTCATCGGTCCCCAGTTGTTGTTGGGGGTTAACTGCCTTGCTCAAGGGCAGAACGGCAGATTTGACCACCTTGCCGGTTCGGGATTCGAACGAGCGACCTTTCGGTTACTGGTCCAATGCTATTAATTGCTAGTCTACCTGCCGCCCAAGTCTCAAGCCACCCACTTAACAGTGTCAACTCGACACGTCAGGCCCCACTCCTTACCCTGACATCCATGACGTGTAGCTCCACGCGGACGTTGATATCATCCTCTGTGAGGATCTCGATGCGGTTCACGTGGCTGAAGTCTGCCAGCAGGGCCATCAGGTTGGTCTTGGCGTTGATCACATGACTGATGCCGTACCTGGGCCCCACTAGCAAGGTCACCTCTGTCTGCTTCTCCCCTTGCTGTGAGGGTGTGTGTTGGGGGTGAGGGTGTGTGTGTGTGTTGGGGTTGAAGAGGGGTGTGTATGTGTGTGTGTGTGTGTGTGTGTGTGTGTGTGTGTTGGAGTTGAATAGGGGTGTGTATGTGTATTTGTGCGAGTGAGTGAGTGTGTAAAAGAGAGAAGGCAGGATATGGATTTGGAACAATATCTATGTGGATACAGATTGGTTTTCTATTTGACCAATGGCTGAAATAGAGAAAGCTACAACTAGTGGTCTTACCAAAAGTATGGATTTGAACACTTTCCCTCCATACAACCTCAGCTCACTGAGATACTTCAAGTAGTGCACTTTAGCCTGCAATGCAGTCAACTGCAGGAAAAAAAGACAGAGGAAAAGATCTCGAGGTTAACAAAAATACACTAAAAGCAAAAAAAAGAAAGCAAACAGACAGCTACACTCCTCTAGAGGGCAGCTCTGCTAAGCACAAGAGAGAGCGAGAGAGAGCGAGAGAGAGAGACAGAGACAGTGAGAGAGAGACCGTGAGAGAGACAGAGACAGAGAGAGAGAGAGAGAGAGAAAGAGAGAGAGAGAGAAAGAGAGAGAGAGAGAAAGAGAGAGAGAGAGAAAGAGAGAGAGAGAAAGAGAGAGAGAGAGAAAGAGAGAGAGAAAGAGAAAGAGAGAGAAAGAGAGAGAGAGAGAAAGAGACAGAGACAGAGACAGAGACAGAGAGAGAGAGAGAGAGAGAGAGAGAGAGAGAGAGAGAGAGAGAGAGAGAGAGAGAGAGAGGCAACGATGCAATCCGTACCGTACCTTTTTTCCCGGAGGCACTAGGTTCTGATTGGTTTTGAGGATGTGCGTCAGTGCTTTCTTGATGTTCTTTTCCTTCATGCTGGTCATCACTGCTGGTGGGATGAAAAGGGCCAGACCCCACTCCTTCCTGGAAATTAAGAAGGCATTTGATATTCAAGGGCGTGGAAATAATGCAAATTAGTGTTCACCTTTTAATCAATTATTATTATGCACCTGTACAAAGACTCCTTTTGAGCAGCTCCGTCGCCCATGTTTGAGTGTAAAACAACCACACTTACTGGATGTATTTGAGTGAGACCTTCTGCAGCTGTCTGGTCGTCATAGTGAGGACGTACATCTGCAGAGCGGCCAATCGTAGCGCGGCGTCGTACTTCAGCTCCGAGCCAAAGCGCTCCAGAACCACATCGTTACAGCTCTACGGAAGACCAGGAGGGACAGTTAGAACCAGTGGACGACTCAAAGCCATTCAAAATAGACACATTTTGTTCTATTTACAAGTAGAGGAAGGCCAAGCTAGAAACCGACATTGTTGTCATTGACATAGAAGCAATATTGCTTTGAATAGTCAATCCCAAGTGTACAGCAAATATTCTGAAGTTCTGAATGAGCCTAAAACCTTGGACAACCAACCAATTTTGGATGGGAACCTTGAACTTGATATGCATTGATCAAAAGGCCATTATTGACATGCTTTGGTCTCAATGCTTGTTAGACAAGTTTACCTGAGAACACAGGAATGCGGTCTTGTGTTATGCTCCACTATGATTGGGCCAGGTCTCCTGTGGTGCTCTCACCTGAACGTAGAGGTATTCAAATGCCACGGCATCCCGTCTGAGCAGATCCACCGGGTCCTTGGGGACGAAGCTGATTCTGAAGAAACATTTCATCTTATCGGACCCCGGCCTCTGTGTCACCTGAAACGAAAAAGAGGACGAGAGAATGTGAGAAAAGGAGGGGGGAAAGTGTGAAAGAGAAAATAATCAAATGTTTTACTGCGCTGTAAATGTATACTGATGTGACACATCAAAACAGGAAAACATCAAATGCAAGGTCCCTCAAGGTGCTAGGTATGATGTCAAACTTCATAAATTGGTCAGGTAAATTCATTCCTAAGGACATAATGGGATGGTAAGGTCTGTGCTAAGGACAGGGTGAGTCATTGTTGCAAATACAAGTCAGGCAAATTTACATCCATTGGACAGGTTCTTGGCCTCTGTCAAGGGACAGGAATTCATTAAGACACGCAGAGGGAGATATATTGTAAGTGCTACAAGGGTCAGTAGATTGCCCTCATTCCCTATTTCCTTCACAGGTACACTCTTAGAAAAAAGGGTTCCAAAAGGGTGCTTCGTCTGGCCCCATAGGAAAACCCTTTTTGGTTCCAGGTAGAACCTTTTTGGGGTCCATGTAGGAGCCAAAGGGTTCTACATGGAACCCAAAAGGGTTCTTCAAAGGGTTATCGTATGGGGATGGCCTGAAGAGCCCTTTTAAGTTCTAGATAGCACCTTTATTCCCCCAAAGAATGTACCATCTTGAGCATTGAGTTTACAGATTTCAGCCCCTTACCAAAACCATAACAAAACCTATTACATAACTCTTTTCATCCTTGAAAAGAATCATCATTTGTTATTCATCGGTTATTTCCATTATTGATTATCATCACAGGGCTGTCTGTGCGGGATGAGGGTGATGCATATTATAATATCCTCACTATGATCGCAGTACACTTTCATTAAAACATTGAAAGCAGAGGCGCCCTGCTTGTGCCAGACTTGATAAATCATGCTGTGTTCTTGAGTCGCTCTATGAATACTGAGCAGGAAGTGTTTGTGTACGTCCCAAATGGCACCCTATTCCCTAGGTCACCATTTTTGACCAGCGCTCTATGGGATGCTCTATGGGCCCTGGTCAAAAGTATAACGGGAATAGGGTGCCATTCGGGATGAGTATTTTGTCTCAGCTAGAAGCTTGGAGTGTGATTGTGGTGTCGTGCTGGAATAGAATTGCCTCTTATCTATAGGATACTAAGTGAAGAGGTCGAGGTGGGAGTACTTTAAGGAAGCAGAATGGGATCACTAGGGGGACTCTGGGCTAGCAACATATGATTGACTTTCATTCTCTCTGGGATGTTGATAACCTGGACCTGTAGCTAGAGAGCTCCATACTGAGACCTATCCTCCTGATATGGCCAAGGGGTGTCTAAGTTCATTTACATTTAGGATTCTCTTTCTTCCACTCTTTTTCTAATTATTAAAGGACTTTATAAATTGATTGATTGATCTCTGTCATGAATTACCCAGGTATACTTTACATAAGCGGTCGCTTGACCTCAATGGGACTTCCTGGATAAGTAAAGGTCAAACCAATGACTTCGCGTTAGCATGCCCACAGTAATTCCTACCCGAGTTAGCATCTCCTGCTCATGCAAGAGTAGCAGCTTGCTGCCCGATCCCTCCGTCCGCTGCTCCAGCATCAGGGAGAAGTGCTCAATGCACTTGATGGACAGCTTCTCTTGTAGGGTCATGATAACATCCTATCACACCATAAACAAAGGTAAATTTCAATGTCATAATACCAAATGATAAAACAAATAAACAAGACTATCTTTTATTTGTATCCTCGTTTTCTGCCACCGTGTAGCTGAGATGGATAGAATGCAGTTGCATTTCAAGTCAAGGTTGAGTCCCCACGCCATATTCCATTAATTTCCTCCCATTTAGCCACAGTAATTATGGAAACAGGGCCACTCTAACCCCCCCCCCCCCCCTTCTGTGTCACGCACACCTTGATGGATGTGCTGCAGTCGAACCGAAACGACTTGGTCTGCCCGTTCTCCAGGTACACCTTCAGAACCTTCTGCATGAAGAGGAGAGAGTTGTCCTTCACTGTGTTCTGGGTGGAAAGGAGACACAGAAGAATGATACACAAGGCATACAGTAGCCTACATGAAGAGGAGAGAGTTGTCCTTCACTGTGTTCTGGGTGGAAAGGAGACACAGAAGAATGATACACAAGGCATACAGTAGCCTACATGAAGAGGACAGAGTTGTCCTTCACTGTGTTCTGAGTGGAAAGGAGACACAGAATAATGATACACAAGGCATACAGTAGCCTACATGAAGAGGACAGTTGTCCTTCACTGTGTTCTAGGTGGAAAGGAGACACAGAAGAATGATACACAAGGCATACATTAGCCTACATGAAGAGGACAGAGTTGTCCTTCACTGTGTCCTGGGTGGAAAGGAGACACAGAAGAATGATACACAAGGCATACAGTAGCCTACATGAAGAGGACAGAGTTGTCCTTCACTGTGTCCTGGGTGGAAAGGAGACACAGAAGAATGATACACAAGGCATACAGTAGCCTACATGAAGAGGACAGAGTTGTCCTTTGCTGTGTTCTAGGTGGAAAGGAGACACAGAAGAATGATACACAAGGCATACAGTAGTCCACATGAAGAGGACAGAGTTGTCCTTCGCTGCGTTCTAGGTGGAAGCAGGACATAAAAAACCTCCAGTATAAATGAATGACCTTATATTTCTTGATAGCACTGTTGACCTGTCTGGATGTACTCAGATAAACAAGTGTATACCAACACAAAAACTATTCAGACCCTTTGACTTCTTCCACATTTTGTTACAGACTTATTCTAAAATTGATTCAATTGTTTTTTTCACCCTCATCCAGCTACACACAATACCCCATAATGACAAAGCAAAGAAATGTTAGCAAATGTATTAAAATTTAAAACGGAAATATCACATTTACATAAGTATTCAGACCCTTTACTCTGTACTTTGTTGAAGCACCTTTGGCAGCTATTACAGCCTCAAGTCTTATTGGGTATGATGCTACAGTCTTGGCACACCTGTATTGGAGACTTTCTCCCATTCTTCTCTGCAGAACCTCTCAAGCTCTGTCAGGTTGAATGGGGAGCGTCGCTGGACAGCTATTTTCAGTTCTCTCCAGAAATGTTAGATCGGGCTCAATTCCGGGCTCTGGCTGGGCACACTCAAGGATATTCCGAGACTTGTCCCGAAGCCACTCCTGCGTTGTCTTAGCTGTGTTCTTAGAGTTGTTGTTCTGTTGGAAGGTGAACCTTAGCCCCAGTCTGAGGTCCTGAGTGCTCTGGAGCTTGTTTTCATCAAGGATCTCTCTGTACTTTGCTCCATTTATCTTTCCCTTGATCCTGACTAGTTTCCTAGTCCCTGCCACTGAAAAAAATCCCCACAGCATGATGCTAACCAGCATACTTGTCACGTATACTCCCTCTCCGGCCTCTAGGTCATCAGGCTGCTGATTATCCCGCACACCTGGCACCATCGTCTCGTGCACCTGCACCTCATGACACTCACCTGGACTCCATCACCTCCTTCATTATCTTCCCTATATCTGTCACTCCCCTTGGTTCTTTCCTCAGGTGTTATTGACTCTGTTTTCATGTCGATGTGTTGTGTGTGTTCATTGTTTATTTTATTTATTAAAACACTCACTCCCTGAACTTGCTTCCCAACTCTCAGCGCACTCGTTACAATACTTCACCGCAGAGATGGTGCCAGGTTTCCTCTAGACGTGACGCTTGGCATTCAGGCCAAATAATTCAATCTTGGTTTCATCAGACCAGAGAATCTTGTTTCTCATGGTCTGAGACTCTTTAGGTGCCTTTTGGCAAACTCCAACTAGGCTGTCATGTGCTTTTTACTGAGGAGTGGCTTCTGTCTGGCCACTCTACCATAAAGGCCTGATTGGTGGAGGGCTGCAGACATAGTTGTCCTTCTGGAAGGTTCCCTCATCTCCACAGAGGAAATCTGAAGCTCTGTCAGTGACCATCGGGTTTTTGGTCACCTCCCTGACCAAGGCCCTTCTCCCCCGATTGCTCAGTTTGGCTGGGCAGCCAGCTCTAGGAAGAGCGCTGGTAGTTCCAAACTTCTTCCATTTATGAATGATGGAGGCCACTGTGTTCTTGGGGATCTTCAATGCTGCAGAAATGTTTTGGTACCCTTTCCCAGATCTGTTCCTCGACATAATCCTGTCTCAGAGCTCTATGGACAATTCCTTCGACCTCGTGGCTTTTTGTTCTGACATGCACTGTCAACTATGGGACCTTATATAGGTGTGTGCCTTTCCAAATCATGTCCAGTCAATTGTATTTACCACAGGTGGACTTCAATCAAGTTGCAGAACCATCTCAAGGATGATCAATGGAACCAGGATGCACCTGGGCTCAATTTCGAGTCTCATAGCAAAGGGTCTGAATACTTATGTAAATAAGTTATTTCTGTTTTTTATGTTTAATAAATGTGCAAAAAATTCTAAAAACATATTTTCGCATTGTATGGAGTATTGGGTTTAGATTGATGAGGAAAATGTTTTCTTTAATCCATTTTACAATTAGGCTGTAACGTAACAAAATGTGGAAAAAGTCAAGAGGTCTGAATACCAATATCCATACTAGCACACCATTTAGAATGCATCCCCAATACATTGTTTCATTTGAAGTGATATGCTGGTGTGGATATTAGAACAGAGTCTTACTTGTACAAAAAAAAAAAAAAAGTAGATATAATTAATGTGAACCAAATATACACAAATCACTTTTGACAGTTCAATTGGTGGTCAAAGGTCAAATGGACAAATTCAACGGTCAACCATGTGACAGGAGGAGAACTTACCGGAACCTGACCGTTAATGATGACCTCTTCTGCGAAGCGCACTTTGACCGGATTGGACTTGAGCCTGGCTTTTTTGGCTGCACTGATGAACGCTGATTTGGGCGACTGAGAACAGAGAGATTGAGTATGGAGGTCAGGATGAAACCAATCCCCGTGTCGGGTGTGCAGCAATGTTACATCCTGTTATTATAACCAACAGTTCTAAAAAATAAAGATACTCACAGGGTACGGCTGGACAACAGTCAACATGATGGACTCCTTACAGTTTCTGGAGGGAGAAAAGCACATCTAATTGACTGATAGTTACAGTGAATGACTTCAATTTAATGTCAACGTCAACAGGAAACCAATGATTTCCAATCCAATGTAATGAACTAAGGGACACGCAGGCGCACAGAGGCACAGACACACGCACGCACACGCACGTGAGCTGACACACACCCACACACACCATATTCTGGTATCTGGGGGTGTGAGATGTTATTAAAAATATTCACGTCTCCACAAACAAACAGGCAAGAACACAGCCTCACTTCAGACTGACATTTATCTTTTTCATAAGAAATGTCATATGTCTGCTACATAATTGTAAATATAATTATATAATGTAAATACAATTACCCAAGCCTTTGGCAGATTTGTTCAGTAATAATTGGATAGGAATACGTGAGAGATGCCCAATCAAGTAATGCAGTCACTAAAATGCAACGTTCACTTTTCAGAGTTGAACACATAAACGACCGAAAGCCTTTTGAGAAAGTCTGGTCATCCCTCAGAAATACAACAACTGGCATCCGTGTTTACGCTCTACACAAGACACATTTCTGAGAGCCTAATCACAAAACAAAAACTGGATAGGCCTGGATGTGTCGTGAAAATTACAGCCATCAACTCACCAAATATTTTGTAACGTCTTGACTTTGTTAAGGTGACAGAAATAGTTGGTCATGAAATTCTTTTCTCAAAGCAAAAAGTGCCTGAAAAGTCTGGTGCCTGAAGAGCCATGGGAGATGATAGCTGTTGGCACAACTGGACATAGTTACCCATGCTGAATACCCTAGATAAACAGAGACAATAAGTCAGACAGGGTTACCTGACGAGGTCGATGACTCGTTCCCTGGGCGCTGAGCTGACTGCCTCGTCGTTGATCATGATGATCTCATCTCCTGGGATCAGCTTTCCCTCCGAGGGACCTCCTGCAAACATACACACACACACACATACACAAAACGCACACATGCACATGAATGCACAGACACACAAACACACACAGATTGTCAGCGATCTGTACATACATTTGTCGTAAACAGTGCCGATACACTGAGACGTTTCGACTCCATGTTCACGTTTTCTTGGGTTCAAATCTGCTTTCAAACATCAGCGCTGCCTGCTAACACCAAAAAAAACTCATGACTTTTTTTCTCAAAAGCTCCTGTTCCATCAATTCCCAGGTGTGACACACAGTCTCGGTGTCCCAATCTCTCCTGTGGAGATTATGAGCTTCTCAGCCAGGCGCTGGCAATTGAATCTCTCTCCTTGTGTTGTAGAGGCACAAGACAGATGAAGATGGGCCGTTGGGCCGTTGTTCCCGATGCCTGCACCGATCCGGAAAGCGCTAATTATTTTCCACATGCCACAGGAAAGCCTGTTTCCCATGATAGTGGAGCGCTGAATAAACGGATTGACGGATGACACTGGCTGAGGAGAGGAGACGTGGGGAGAGAGCGTAGGGGGCTTCAGAAACTCTCCAAACATCTGAATAGAATAGAGAGGAGCTGAGAGAGAGTCCCTCGGCCTCACCTAGTCATAGAATGCCAACTGTTTTGTGGTCTCGGTCTGTAGTCACACTAAGCACCGGATGAGCAACGCTCATAATGTTTAATGTGTCATATTCTTTCAGTAGATTATTGGGATGAAATGAAAACAACATGGAATACCTAAATGATCGATTGTCCAACATCCTTCATGTAACCCATCAGCGATTGGTGTTTCTCACCGACTAATAATCACTTTATTTAACTAAAATTGTAATATGGGAACAAAAAATAATTTGATTGTTGTCACTGCATGTCCAATTGCATTGTGCCATTGTAATTGTCACACTAATTAACAGTGAAAAGCCACCACTACAGCACTCTGTTTCAGTGAGCTCATATACAGCAGAGTGGAGATTCAGTTCAAGAGGTAATTGTTATGTCAAGAATTCATAATTGCTTAGAGGCTGCTATAGGCAAGACACAATCCATGGCCGTGGCTGCCTCATGCATTTATTTAGTCAGGCAGATAGGCAACATCACACCAGGGCCGAAAGTCCAACACGACCCTCATATTCCTTAAAATAATACCCGACCATGACACTAATGGTTATTGAATTGTATTGTTGATCAAACAGTGATTATTGATATACCCCCTAGGCTGATAGAGATGTGACGAGCTTGGGGCCGAGAACCACCGCTAACAAGTGCTAAGCGCGAAAAGCCCTATGGCATCAATGTCATACTGCAAACGTGTGACAACGAGTGAACTGCTCTTATCAACCAAAATACAGACAAGGAAGTGTTACTGACCCTTGAAAGGTCGGTGGGAAAGACAGAATTAACCCAAGTATGTAAAGGTATTTGTGACACATACACCACAATGTTATTTGCCTTCACTAAAATGTCTTTGAACACTTTGTGCCAATATCATGTTCAGTAGATTTCTAAACTTCATGTAGGGACATGTCTGGACATAATCCCATGAAACAGCTACTGTTCAGCCCTGTTCTGACATGAGTGTCATGTATATTGATGTAGCTTTAAATTCCAGCTCTTCAGGCGAGTTCGGTCAGTGATTATCATGGGAGATGTAGGCGGAGGGATATACCAGGAGGGGTCATGGGAGACGTAGGCACTTGGTGGGACATTGATGCATACCAGGCGTGACGGAGCGGACCACCACCGGTTTTTCGCTCCCGGCCACGAAGCCGAACCCCAGGACGGGGTCCCGTCTCATCTCCACCAGCCGGGGGGCAGGGGGCACCTGCTGCACCCCATCCAGACGGTGCACCTCCTCCAGGGAGCTGCTCTGGGACACGTGGCTGAGAGGAAACAGGAACAGGCAACGCATCATCAGAGACAGACTCAAAAGAGCAGCCTCTCAGTCCTAACTGATCCAACAGGAGACTAAGGACATAGGACAGTCTTGACTAGAACAGTGTTTTCCCTACTATTGGGTAGGCCTCACACCGAACTCTTTTGTTCCCTGCCTAAAAAAAATGGCTCCAGTCCCACAATTGACAGAAACCAGCGAGAGAGCCGTGGGATCAGTTTGGAATTGGGCCCCAGAATGATTCTGTTATTATCTCCAGTAATTATTATTTTTTATTTGACCTTTATTTACATAGGTAAGTCAATTAAGAACACACTCTTATTTACAATTACGACCTGATTCATAAAACCAATCAGCAGTCTGGCACCCTGTATCAGGGTGGGGTCAACATTCTACAAATAGACACTTCCCACGTAGATAACTCGCACATCTAATTTACACTGTGCTAAATAACACTCCTAAACCAACTGACACACACACACACACACACACACACACACACACACACACACATCCTACATTTGTGCTTCTGATGTACCCACTGCACCATACCCACAGTCCACATCCTCCATGTTTATTGGTTTCTGCCCTCTCTTTACCTATTCCAAATGGTTCTGACCAGGTAATCCATACATGGGTATACCAAGGACACAGTAAACACTGGAATGTCTCATACTCCCTGGATATGGAAGGATAATATCAATAGTGTGGACTGTCTGGGATTGAGGATTCAGAGGGTTCTGTGTATTATCATTATCCCAAGTGCACAGAGAGGGTGATGTATTTGAAATCCACTCAGTCCTTTATGCCCAATAGGAAGACCCGTCTATTATACTCTGGCCAATCAGAGAAATATATCGCCACAAAGCCAGATATATTGCTCTGAGACCAGCCATATATTATCCTCCTAATACCTGTCTCACATCTCAGATGGTGCAGCTCGCACACACACGTAGGCAGGCAAGCACGTACATTCCCCTTTGCCATGAAGGAGAACAGCAACATTCACTAAACCTGTAACGGTACGTTATGCTAGGTTAGGTTAGGAGAACAATCTCTTCTGTTTACCTGTCCTCATCCATTTATTTCTCGCGCCTAGAAATCCAATTGTCACGCTCCCTTATCTGCACTACGGTGTCATCTCTGTGAACGTCACCCCATCCTCACTGGGATCAAAGAAGCCTCCGTGCTAGTGACATGTCTAGAGATAGGAGACAGCACCCTTTCCTTGTTCAGAACTCCTGCGTCACTCAGGGGAGAAAAGGTGTGTTTTATGAGTCCACAGAAGTAGCAAAGGAAATCAGTATTCCGAAAGAATTCAAGACACTGAGGCAGTCTACGTCAGACAGGGATGAGGGGATGGAGGTGGGGGGGGGGGGGGGAAATCAGTATTCCATTGGCATACTGTTGATACAGAACACGGGAGAACATGACGTGTCTGGAATTTCCAGACAAAATTGGAACGACTGACCTTTAAAAACACCACACTAGTGCTCATAATACTTAGGAACCTCCATTACAGCATACGCGCTGTAATAGCACTAGCACCTGTCATAACTGACGTTTTGAGTAATCACACTTTGTCACGCCCTGTGAAGCATGTTGGGGGAAATTTGATTTGAGGATCATTTAAAGTATATGTCAGGACTATTAATCAAACAATGTATGTGATCACACTCACTAATTATATTGTAAGGCACACTCACTGCGCAACAGTGTGTCACGTGTTATAATGCGCAAACAAGTGATGAGAATGTTTGAGAATGTTTGCGCATTATAGGTGGACTTGAATTCGGCCTAGAAGCAGAATGATTTGCCTGGACACTGGGGGTTGGGCCTGGACACTGTTGTTGTACACCCCCCTGGGGAAGGATGGTACTTACTTGCTGAAGTAGTCTCGGCCGTCCCTGGAAGAGCACATATCCCAGCCATAGGGGGTTCCCGGCAGGGTGCCCCAGGATCCAGAGGGGGGAGGCCAGCCCGATGATTTGGTCTTGTGGCTGAAGCAGAGCAAAATGAGGTATAAGGATAACCGTATGGATGTCTTACTAATTTGTGATGTTGCTCTGAGCAGCACCTTTCTCACTGCCTACCCACTACTGGACTATGGGACATTCTTTTTTCATGGTCCTTCGAGTTGGATATCTACATAATTGGCTGCTACAGTCATTACATAGCCGCTGTAGCCAAGTCCTGCCACGAAATTGTGTCAAGAGTGTGAAGGCATGAGACGGTTAGAGAACCCCCGAGACGACCGTCGGACGGCTCACTGTAAATGAAATGAATGACGCAATCGAGACGTCAAAGCACAACGGGCTTCAAACTAATGCTAGAGATCCGTGAAATTGGTTTTGTATCAACAGCACTAAAATTGGCATCCTCGCTTGGACAAGCTTTTGCATAGAGTGTGCCTAGAGTCAAAACGTATCATTGCCACTCTCAACCCTTCACAGGGCCAAATCATACAGAACATACAATAGACACCATCTGTTGATTTTTGTTTCACATACAAAAGATTTGCCTCGAGAATAACACTCTCCAGTTGACTTTGAAACCGTGAGGTAGAAATAACATTGTTGTGACAGTGCAACGACAACGCCAAGCCAGGGCACAATGGAACAGGGAGGACATCAATGTCAGGAACACACAGTAGGTGACAAACACCCACAGATTGTTGTGTCACAGTGTGTTCGGTCACACTTTAGCCTTCCAGCCTCCATGCTGCATTGATGTCTGCTGTACAACGTGTTAAGGCAACATAACAATAAAGACAAGATCAGAAAACATGTTTTTATCAGTAGCCTTTCTTTACGGACACAAAACCCCAGTGAAAACAATTTAGCGTGGATTTTAAATCAGCTGATACTTAAATAGCCCTCAAAAAATATCATCCTTAAGCCATCAGTGGGACAATATCACCCCCCATTATCCCATCATGGGGTTGGGTTTCAGAGAGCCAGCCATGCAGTCGGTCGACATGCTTGTGTCTCAGCGTGTGTCTCATTGTGTTGAAGAGGCTTTTGGTCTAAACTCTAAATCAAACTGCTGTGGCGGATTCAGAGCTGAGGCCTTCATCTCCTAATCCTCCTCATCAGAGCCAAAACAAATCCACCACTGTCTGTGTGTGTGTGTGTGTGTGTGTGTGTGTGTGTGTGTGTGTGTGTGTGTGTGTGTGTGTGTGTGTGCGTGTGTGTGTGTGTGTATAGTAAGAGGATTTATAGGAAGAGGAGGAGGAGAGGGAGTGTATGAAAAATGCCATTCCACTAGAGATCTGATGTCATAGACTAGCAGGGAGCAGAAGGGGGAGACTGTTCCTCAAAAACAGTTGATGTACGGAAGGGAAAGGGAAAGGGTATTGATGTGGGAACCCTGTTGTCTCAGTGCAAATACGCTCATTGTTTTTGCAGGAAGGAAAAGTTGTGGGAGGGATTTAAAAAGAGGAGAAGACTATGATAATAAAAGATTCAAATGATCAGTTCAATGATCAACATCATCATCATCATCATCATAAAACAGAGCGGCTGTACTTTGCAAGAATAAATAAAGCAACCATTCAACCATGAAGCCTGTAATCAATATGAAACGTGGGCATGTAGCAACACTTTTCTAGGAAATCGAAAAGCACTTTCCCTTTCAGAGGTAGAATTGGTATTTTCTGAAAAGCTTTTGCTGCAACCCCCCCCCAAAGGATAGCAGAACCACTCAAGGCTTTGAATCAATCATTCGGATTCAACTCCAAAAGGTCCCAAAGAACTAAAAATTAGCAACAAATTCAAAAACAGAACAATTATCTCTTGGCCATTCTGAACAGAATGTTGGTGAATCGAGTCAATTCCTAAAGTTGTTGTAAGATCTGGGCTTCTAGCCTAATGCCTAGCTGTGAATGACAGCCAGTCTCATGATGACACATAGTCTGTTGTATGATGGTCATAGCCTCCTGAATGAAGTCTTACATCCTATTGCTTGGTTACACCTTACTTCCATTGATTTCCCCTTCTTTTGATCAGGTCCGTAAAACACTTGAAACAAACAATGGCAATGTTATGGTGAGTGAATGAGGACCCAAAAGCGAACTAACTTAAACAGAGCTTCTTTAATAACCAAACATAGGTAGGCTCAGATAGACCGGCAGATTCCGACAGGACAGGACAAGGTTACAGCAAACATGACGATAGTCTGGCTCAGGCATGAAACACAACAAACAAGAATCCGACAAGGACAGGAACAGAAACAGAGAGAGATATAGGGACCTAATCAGAGGGAAAAAGGGAACAGGTGGGAAACGGGGTGAATGGGTAGTTAGAGGAGACAAGGAACAGCTGGGGGAAAGCGGGGGAGAAAAGGTAACCTAACAACGACCAGCAGAGGGAGACAGGGTGAAGGGAAAGGACAGAGACAAGACACAACATGACAGTACATGACAGTACCCCCCCACTCACCGAGCGCCTCCTGGCGCACTCGAGGAGGAAACCTGGCGGCAACGGAGGAAATCCTCGATCAGCGCACGGTCCAGCACGTCCCGAGAGGGAACCCAACTCCTCTCCTCAGGACCGTACCCCTCCCAATCTACGAGGTACTGGTGACCACGGCCCCGAGGACGCATGTCCAAAATTCTACGGACCCTGTAGATGGGTGCGCCCTCGACAAGGATGGGGGGGGGGGGGGGAGACGAGCGGGGGCGCGAAGGACGGGCTTGATGCAGGAGACATGGAAGACCGGGTGGACGCGACGAAGGTATCGCGGAAGAAGAAGTCGAACTGCGACAGGATTAATGACCCGAGAAATACGGAACGGACCAATGAACCGTGGGGTCAACTTGCGAGAAGCCGTCTTAAGGGGAAGGTTCTGAGTGGAGAGCCAAACTCTCTGACCGCGACAATATCTAGGACTCTTAGTTCTACGCTTATTAGCAGCCCTCACAGTCTGCGTCCTATAACGGCAAAGTGCAGACCTGACCCTCCTCCAGGTGCGCTCGCAACGTTGGACAAAAGCCTGAGCGGAGGGGACGCTGGACTCGGCGAACTGAGATGAGAACAGCGGAGGCTGGTACCCGAGGCTACTCTGAAAAGGAGATAGCCCGGTCGCAGACGAAGGAAGCGAGTTGTGGGCGTATTCTGCCCAGGGGAGCTGTTCTGACCAAGACGCAGGGTTACGAAAAGAAAGACTGCGTAAGATGCGACCAATAGTCTGATTGGCCCGTTCTGCTTGACCGTTAGACTGGGGGTGAAAGCCGGAAGAGAGACTGACGGAAGCCCCAATCAAACGGCAAAACTCCCTCCAAAATTGAGACGTGAATTGCGGACCTCTGTCCGAAACGACGTCTGACGGAAGGCCATGAATTCTGAAAACATTCTCGATGATGATTTGTGCCGTCTCTTTAGCAGAAGGAAGCTTAGCAAGGGGAATGAAATGAGCCGCCTTAGAGAACCTATCGACAACCGTAAGAATAACAGTCTTCCCCGCTGACGAAGGCAGTCCGGTGACAAAATCTAAGGCGATGTGAGACCACGGTCGAGAGGGAATAGGAAGCGGCCTGAGACGGCCGGCAGGAGGAGAGTTACCGGACTTAGTCTGCGCGCAGACCGAACAAGCAGCCACGAAACGACGCGTGTCATGCTCCCGGGTGGGCCACCAAAAACGCTGGCGAATGGAAGCAAGCGTACCCCGAACGCCAGGGTGGCCGGCTAACTTGGCAGAGTGAGCCCACTGAAGAACGGCCAGACGAGTAGGAACGGGAACGAAAAGAAGGTTCCTAGGACAAGCGCGCGGCGACGGAGTGTGAGTGAGCGCTTGTTTTACCTGCCTCTCAATTCCCCAGACAGTCAACCCGACAACACGCCCCTCAGGGAGAATCCCCTCGGGGTCAGTGGAGGCTACTGAAGAACTGAAGAGACGAGACAAAGCATCAGGCTTGGTGTTCTTAGAGCCCGGACGATAAGAAATCACGAACTCGAAACGAGCGAAAAACAGCGCCCAACGCGCCTGACGCGCATTAAGTCGTTTGGCAGAACGGATGTACTCAAGGTTCCTATGGTCAGTCCAAACGACAAAAGGAACGGTCGCCCCCTCCAACCACTGTCGCCATTCGCCTAGGGCTAACCGGATGGCGAGCAGTTCGCGGTTACCCACATCATAGTTACGTTCCGACGGCGACAGGCGATGAGAAAAATACGCGCATGGGTGGACCTTGTCGTCAGAGAGGGAGCGCTGAGAAAGGATGGCTCCCACGCCCACCTCTGACGCGTCAACCTCGACAACGAACTGTCTAGAGACGTCAGGTGTAACAAGGATAGGAGCGGATGTAAAACGATTCTTGAGGAGATCAAAAGCTCCCTGGGCGGAAACGGACCACTTAAAGCACGTCTTGACAGAAGTAAGGGCTGTGAGAGGAGCTGCCACCTGACCGAAATTACGGATGAAACGACGATAGAAGTTCGCGAAGCCGAGAAAGCGCTGCAGCTCGACGCGTGACTTAGGGACGGGCCAATCAATGACAGCTTGGACCTTAGCGGGATCCATCTTAATGCCTTCAGCGGAAATAACAGAACCGAGAAATGTGACGGAGGAGGCATGAAAAGTGCACTTCTCAGCCTTCACAAAAAGACAATTCTCTAAAAGGCGCTGGAGGACACGTCGAACGTGCTGAACATGAATCTGGAGTGACGGTGAAAAAATCAGGATATCGTCAAGGTAAACGAAAACAAAGATGTTCAGCATGTCTCTCAGGACATCATTGACTAATGCCTGAAAGACAGCTGGAGCGTTAGCGAGGCCGAAAGGAAGAACCCGGTATTCAAAGTGCCCTAACGGAGTGTTAAACGCCGTCTTCCACTCGTCCCCCTCCCTGATGCGCACGAGATGGTAAGCGTTACGAAGGTCCAACTTAGTGAAAAACCTGGCTCCCTGCAGGATCTCGAAGGCTGAAGACATAAGAGGAAGCGGATAACGATTCTTCACTGTTATGTCATTCAGCCCTCGATAATCTATGCAGGGGCGCAGAGACCCGTCCTTCTTCTTGACAAAAAAAAACCCCGCTCCGGCGGGAGAGGAGGAGGGGACTATGGTACCGGCGTCAAGAGCTACAGACAAATAATCTTCGAGAGCCTTACGTTCGGGAGCCGACAGAGAGTATAGTCTACCCCGGGGGGGGGTGGTTCCCGGAAGGAGATCAATACTACAATCATACGACCGGTGTGGAGGAAGAGAGGTGGCCCTGGACCGACTGAACACCGTGCGCAGATCGTGATATTCCTCCGGCACCCCTGTCAAATCACCAGGCTCCTCCTGTGAAGAAGAGACAGAGGAAACAGGAGGGATAGCAGACATTAAACATTTCACATGACAAGAGACGTTCCAGGAGAGGATAGAATTACTAGACCAATTAATGGAAGGATTATGACAAACTAGCCAGGGATGGCCCAAAACAACAGGTGTAAAAGGTGAACGAAAAATTAAAAAATAAATGGTTTCACTATGATTACCAGAAACAGTGAGGGTTAAAGGTAGCGTCTCACGCTGAATCCTGGGGAGAGGACTACCATCCAGGGCGAACAAGGCCGTGGGCTCCTTTAACTGTCTGAGAGGAATGTCATGTTCCCGAGCCCAGGTCTCGTCCATAAAACAGCCCTCCGCCCCAGAGTCTATTAAGGCACTGCAGGAAGCTGACGAACCGGTCCAGCGTAGATGGACCGACAAGGTAGTGCAGGATCTTGAAGGAGAGACAGGAGTAGTAGCGCTCACCAGTAGCCCTCCGCTTACTGACGAGCTCTGGCCTTTTACTGGACATGAAGTGACAAAATGACCAGCGGAACCGCAATAGAGACAGAGGCGGTTGGTGATTCTCCGTTCCCTCTCCTTAGTCGAGATGCGGATACCTCCCAGCTGCATGGGCTCAGCACCCGAGCCGGCAGAGGAAGATGGTAGTGATGCGGAGAGGGAGGCGACGGAGAGTGCGAGCTCCTTTCCACGAGCTCGGTGACGAAGATCAACCCGTCGCTCAATGCGAATAGCGAGTTCAATCAAGGAATCCACGCTGGAAGGAACCTCCCGGGAGAGAATCTCATCCTTTACCTCTGCGCGGAAACCCTCCAGAAGACGAGCGAGCAAGGCCGGCTCGTTCCAGCCACTGGAGACAGCAAGAGTGCGAAACTCAATAGAGTAGTCTGTTATGGATCGATTGCCTTGACGTAGGGAAGACAGGGCCCTGGAAGCCTCCTCCCCAAAAACAGATCGATCAAAAACCCGTATCATCTCCTCCTTAAAGTCTTGATACTGGTTAGTACACTCAGCCCTTGCCTCCCAGATTGCCGTGCCCCACTCACGAGCCCGTCCAATAAGGAGAGATATGACGTAGGCGACACGAGCAGTGCTCCTGGAGTAAGTGTTGGGCTGGAGAGAAAACACAATATCACACTGGGTGAGGAACGAGCGGCATTCAGTGGGCTCCCCAGAGTAACACGGCGGGTTATTGATTCTGGGCTCCGGAGATTCGAAAGCCCTGGAAGTGGCCGGTGGATCGAGGCGGAGATGGTGAACCTGTTCTGTGAGGTTGGAGACTTGGGTGGCCAGGGTCTCAACGGCATGTCGAGCAGCAGACACTTCCTGCTCGTGTCTGCCTAGCATCGCTCCCTGGATCCCGACGGCTGAGTGGAGAGGATCCGAAGTCGCTGGGTCCATTCTTGGTCGGATTCTTCTGTTATGGTGAGTGAATGAGGACCCAAAAGCGAACTAACTTAAACAGAGCTTCTTTAATAACCAAACATAGGTAGGCTCAGATAGACCGGCAGATTCCGACAGGACAGGACAAGGTTACAGCAAACATGACGATAGTCTGGCTCAGGCATGAAACACAACAAACAAGAATCCGACAAGGACAGGAACAGAAACAGAGAGAGATATAGGGACCTAATCAGAGGGAAAAAGGGAACAGGTGGGAAACGGGGTGAATGGGTAGTTAGAGGAGACAAGGAACAGCTGGGGGAAAGCGGGGGAGAAAAGGTAACCTAACAACGACCAGCAGAGGGAGACAGGGTGAAGGGAAAGGACAGAGACAAGACACAACATGACAGTACATGACAGGCAAATTACACAATCAGCAATCTCCCTGCACTGGATGTGTGTGTGTGTGTGCTTGCGCACGCGTGTTTGTGCGCGTGTGTGTGTGTGTGCGTGCGTGCGTGCGTGTGTGCGTGCGTGCATGCGTGTGTGTGTGTGTGTGTGTGCGTGAGCATTGGGAGGTAACAAAAATATCGAATAGCGAAATATCTTCGCTATGTCTAACCTACGTGCTTTGAAAAGGACCACGCACAGTCTCCAGCTTTCCCCAAAACAATTCTAAAACCATCTCTGTTGGAGAAGAAAGGTTTTCGCGAGGATGGAGTCCAGCATTGTCCTATTCTTCAAGCAAGAAGTGTGTCAAAAGCCATTTTCCTTTTCCCGAGTGCTCCCATCCTCAAATACCCATCTAGTTGTGGACTATTCTGTGGAACCACCGCCAGCTATGATCGTCAGAGCAATTAGTGCTTGGTTCAGAGGATTGCATTCTTGTCAAGCTCTGATGGCTGAGGAGACCTCATGCCGTTAGTGCTAGCAGGCTTTCGTCACACTCCACACAGCAGTATGTTCAGCTTGGACGGATACTCACTCACCATGCTCCAGCAAGCAGGGGTAAAGAGGCTAGACTGAGAGAGAGAGAGAGAGAGAGAGAGAGAGAGACAGAGACAGAGACAGAGAGAGAGAGAGAGAGAGAGAGAGAGAGAGAGAGAGAGAGTAGAGAGCCCTGGCTAAAACCCTGTTCTCTTTCTCCCCCCACCACCTAGACCTCTACCCAGACATTCAGCCAGCCACACACAAGTTAATAGCTTTTCCATGATGTTTTAGTCTCCATTAGCACAATGCCAAAAAGAGATGCTACAATCTCCCTCCCCTGGCTCTGCCTCTCTTTTTACACTCGAAGGAATAACTAGGCTAATACCCCCTTCGCCCCAAGACTGGATGGAGGGCATAGAAATATTCAACGACAAGAGAGCACCTCAGTCATACAATTGAGACGAGTCTCGACCTCGGTCTCTTAAGGAACCAAAATGAGCACTTTTGGGGACAGGAAACATTAACATTTGAGAAAGCTCTATGTTGTGTTTCTTTACAGCATATTTTCACAATATAGCTGTTTTTCATTATTTATTGGCTAAAAGGCCTCCCTTGTTCGGCGAGAGTTCCACAGTTGCAGAGAGCAAAGGCTAAAGTGATCCTGAGTGTATTTAAGGCTTTTTTCCCCCAGCAACCTACTCTCCCTCCATCTGGGGATCTTCCATCTAAAGTGTGTAGAGGTTTGGTTCCCTGCCATGAATTATAGAAACAGACACAAAGGCAGTGGCTAGAGAGCATCAGTCTGTCCCTATGTGGTTCTACAACGTTCCCTGTGGATGACTAAAACACTCTGCCAGGAGCCATTTTATCACTTCTGCACTCTGCTCCAAACTGTATAAATAGACATGGCAGAATGGAGAGGACTTTAAATTCTACCTAGACGGCGTACATCTTCACAGGTCATGTAGTCAGAATGTGGTATAAAATCAGTCAGGCTTAGAGATACAAATAGCCCCACCGATATAGCCGCCGTCGGCAACGTACAATGCAAGTTCTACACATTGTCAATCTATGATCTTGACTTCATCTTCATCCGAGTGCTGTGACTCAAGGCATCCCATGAACTTTTTTTTCCACCACCAGCAGCCTACTAGAGATTCCTCTCCACTCCCATGTCGGTCTGTGGTGCTTCAGAGAGTCATAAATGAAACATCCCTCCATGTCTTTAAAGGATGCCCTCAATGTGCTCCCTATTAATACAGCATGGCTTTCTGAAGATGACAACATGCTTCAGCTCTCACAGCGATGTTTCATGTAACCCGGCCATACCACACCCCGTGCTCTGCTCTGAACATTTTGTCCAGGGAGGATACACTATAGGCCTAGACGAGGGAATGCTGAGGACCACATAAAAACTGCAGGCGTTTCGCAGAGGCAGCTGTCGTTAAAATGCAATGTATGGAAGCTTTTGAGTTGTCAAAAATGTGCATTTTAAGTGGATAACCTTGCAGTTTTATTGGGATTTTGTTTCTCAGAGTTAATTGCTATTCATTAAGAGTTCATTGCTTTAGAGTATGGGAAAAGCATGATGTTCCACAATGTAAAACAAGGGGTTTAGGTTTCCATTCAGCACCACCAGTAGCCCTGAATTGTTCAGCACCATGGACAGCACTAGTGCTCAATCCATCCACCCTACTGAAACCGCACTCAATGCAATCGCCTTGATGCAGCAATTTACTAAAATGGAAGGTCAAGAAGCACGTTGCTGGAATGACAAAGCCTGCAAAATCTCTTTCTTCACTGTCACTTAGTGACTCTCTCTCTCACTCACTCACACACACACACACATAGCCCCTGAGCCTTTTGGCCTCCTTGCCGGCACACACAGACCATGTTAGGCTACGGTTCCCAAAGGCTTCCCCATGCTCTTAATCTGATTGCTATTCATTCATGGCTCTGCTATATATAATGATGTATGTTAATTGGGCAAATGAACAGTCTTGATACTCAGTAACGAATGCAATGATACAGTTACAGCTATCAGCTACATTCTCTGGGTGACGCCACGATACTCCTTCGTTTACGCGTAGTTTACAGTCACATCAAGTCAAGTGCGTGTATACTGCACACGTGCACACACACACACACACACACACACCTCCATCGATGCTGATTGCTCTGATCTTACTATAAATGACATAACCTGTTTTGACATCCCCACACCTATCACACTGCGCTTCAAGGGAGCACAGATCAGAAGAACATGAAAGGCAGAACAAAACAAAGCCATGGCCCTCCTTCCTGTCCCTGAGTGACAGTAGCAGGAAACACAAAGAGAGAGAGAGAGGGTCCTGGGGGTGTGCACGCTGTAGGAGGCTGCCATAGAGCCTGCTGGTGGTAATGGTGGTAGTAGTGGGGGTGAATGTTTTAACTCTGGCACATGGTCTGGCAGGCAGCCCACAGCACTGCACAGTACAGCATGACCCTCTGCAGTAGAACAGTAAGAACAGCACACCCTAAGTTGGCTCCACCAGCCAGCCAGTAAGACTCACTCACACAGAGGGAGGGAGACTATCCGTACTCAGTTCAAGACTCAAAGGCTGGCTCTGAACCCTTTGAGATTCTGTTCTGAAGTGTGGTTCCCTAGGGAGCTGATCCTTTGCCCTTAGTCTTATGGCAGGTGTGTGTGTTTAGTAGTGCTCTCTCTATATTGTTTGTCCTAGTCCTTCAAACAATGATTAAATGGGCCAAATGCCCTCTTTAAGGGGTGTCCTTGAGTACTGAATGATGTGGAAAGGAAATATTCTACTAGGGTATTTGGCTTGACGTCCTATAATCTAGAGGCACCTGTCCATTGAATACTTCAACCTGTATCGTCCTTCATTTAAAGAAAGCATTAACATAAAGTTATGACATTGCATTATAGCCCATTACTTGGCCCCTTATTTGGCCGGCTGACACACACCTCACTCATTAACAAAGTGATTCATAGAGCTAGGTCACATGCATCTGTGATAGTTTGCAACGGCCATGCCAATTCTGAATAACACAAAGGTCATTCAAGAGGGATATTTCAAATCCACAGATTAGAGATAATCACTGTCATTTTTTGTTGTTGATGGAAAATAATTTAATCCAGCTATTTCTCACATTATTGTTCTCCTCCCACTTCAATGTACTGATAATCCTGAGATAACCTGATAATTTCTATGATTTTATTTTAATTTGATTTATTTCACCAGGTAGGCCAGTTGAGAACAAGTTCTCATTTACAACTGCGACCTGACCAAGATAAAGCAAAGCAGTGCGACAAAAACAACAACACAGAGTTACTCATAAACAAAATGTACAGTCAATAACACAATAGAAAATTATATGTACAGTGTGTGCAAATGTAGAAGAGTAGGGAGGTAAGGCAATAAATAGACCATGGAGGCGAAATAATTACAATTTAGCATTAACACTGGAGTGATATATGTGCAGATGATGATGTACAAGTAGAGATACTGGGCTGCAAAAGAGCAAGAGGATAAGTAACAATATGGGGATGAGGTAGTTGGGTGTGCTATTTACAGATTGGCTGTGTACAGGTACAGTGATCGGCAAGCTGCAGCTGATACTTAAAGTTAGAGAGGGAGAAATAAGACTCCAGCTTCAGTGATTTTTGCAATTCGTTCCAGTCATTGGCAGCGGAGAACTGGAAGGAAATGCAGCCAAAGGAAGTGTTGTACAATGTTAGTAGTACAATGTGGACATGATTTGTATAGATTACATTGTTTACTTACTTGATATATTGTAAGTTGCAGAACAAGATGTTTTTGTAAATGTTCTCTTTTCTGCCCAAACTGATGTTGGGATTAAATAGAACACATTCCAGACAGTATGATTCTAGCCTATCCCTGGTCCCAGACCTGTTTGTGCAAACATGTTTGGCATGCCAATGAGTGACAGGGAGTTGGCATGATAGCCAGGCTGGCACTTAGGATATTATGATTCATTTCAGTATGAAAACTGATGAAACATATCCCACACATATGGAAAAGGGAGCGCTTATATTGTAGTCCTATGCTGTAGACCTAGATCTTCTAAAGGGCTCATAAAAGCTTGTTTTGAGATTCACCCATTTTAATAAATGCTCCAGGTTGCCAGATTGGGTTCTTAGACTTTCTTAAACAATTAGGAAACACAAGTCTTGTTAAGCGATCATTAAGAGATCTGTGCAGATTCTGGTTGACAAAGCCCCAGCTGATGGTAGCAGCTTGAGAACATACACACAGATTTTGTGGTGGGGTTGGGGTGCATCATGTTCGCCAGTGTTAAACACAGATGAATGCAACATCTGCATTAGCAAAACACTGGAGCACAAACTCCACAGAACAAGCATCACTAAATACATGACAAATACAGTTGAAGTCGGAAGTTTACATACACTTAGGTTGGAGTCATTTCAACCACTCTACAAGTTTCTTGTTAACAAACTATAGTTTTGGCAAGTCGGTTAGGACATCTACTTTGTGCATGACTGTCACGCCCTGGCCTTAGTTATCTTTGTTTTCTTTATTATTTTGGTCAGGTCAGGTTGTGACTATGGTGCTTATGTTAGTTTTTGAATTGTCTAGGGTGTTTTGTATATCTACGGTGTTTTGTAGTCTAGGTATATGTAGGTCTATGGTGGCCTGAATTGGTTCCCAATCAGAGGCAGCTGTCTATCGTTGTCTCTGATTGGGGACCATATTTAGGTAGCCATTTTGTGTAGGGTATTTGTGGGTTCTTATTCTATGTTTAGTTGCCTGGCTGCAATACTCTTATTTCCGTCACGGTTCATTCGTTAAATAAAGATGTACGCTTACCACGCTGCGCCTTGGTCTCCGCCATACAACGAAAGTGACAATGACAAGTCATTTTTCCAACAATTGAATTCTACAGACGAAGAACCATATGTGACATAAAAAAAAGAGATATACATAAAATCATTATCGGACACCCTTTTTATATAGTGAACTGGTTTCACAAGCTTTCCACACGCTAACTAAAAATAATTTAAAGATAGGCTCTCGTGGAATAACCCTTTCTGTGCACCACTCAGAATGGACGGACAAGCGCACAACTTTTCTGTTGCTGATGAAAATCGCCGAAATGTGGGAAAGAAACAAAACTACAAGACTGGAAAGATGGGCAAAGGAAGATCTACGGTTCTTCCACCCTATACAAATCGTAAGGGTCAAGAAAAAACTGAAGCTGTCCAAAAGAGGTATGTGGAAGAACCGTATATCAAGCTAGCTAGCTATAGAGTACAGTAACTAACATGTGTGTTCTGGGTTGTCTAATTTGTAACTATAGAGAACATATTAGCTGAAGTTCGTTGGCTGCTATTTTATACATTATCGTTACAAATGTTATTGGTAGATTTATAGAAGTAACATAGTTTTTCTCCATCTACCGGATGATTCGACATGGCTACAGTAGCTAGCTAGTGATATGTAACGTTACACTGTATCCTGCAGGGAAGAGCGTGTTCCACGACGTGCAGAAAGGATTGTGGAAAGTTGACTGATGAGCGCAAGCTGCATCTTTTCAACAGTTTCTACACTGTCCCATACGAGAAACAACAAGCGTTGATTATCTCCGGCTTAGAACAGGTTAGAAATAAGACAACGCCTATTATTATAATGGCTATATTGAACACTTGCATAGTTTAACTTTGACAGTAATGAGACGTACATTAACGTTAACTCTAAAAGTGCAGTGTTGCACAATGGTGCAATACAAAGTCATTCTGTGTATAGGTTGGAAGTGTGTGAAAGATGGAGGTCCTGATCAAGCAATACCCTGAATGTGCTACAGTATATTAAATTCTGAATTTATCCTTGTCAATTTTTATTGTAGCATAAGGTGAAACGGAGACGTAAACCTGAGGATACAAACGACCGGAACAAACCTTCAAATACCATGTACAGCAAGAAGGCCAGAGATTGAATGTGTGCAAGGTCACTCATGTCTGTGTTCCAGCTAACCAACAGCCGTCTTATGAATTAATGTCTCTATGAATATCAATTACAAACAGTTTTCTCTGTACTCGTTTAAGAACCTGCTTATTGCAATGTAATTGTTTTGGTCAGGTTGTTCAGGAAAAGTTAGGAGTTCAGGCTGAGGCAGGTGAGGATGCAAGGTCTCCAGATCAGGCTACTGAGGCTAGGTCTCCTTTAGTAGATGAAAGAGGGTAGCATAGCAATAGGTAATGCGCTATGGATTCCAGCCTGGATTATTTCACTATTGCAGTGCTCTAAACAGAGTATCGAATGGATGAATAGCAAATTCTGAAACAAATATAAAAATGTTGGTAACTAAGCTGTCCAACTACAACCGTAGCATTGAGGACTGAGTGCCGACTACCTTCCCCCTCCCACCGGACGGCACTGGCCTAATTCTCGCCGCCCTACAGGACCCCCGGCCACAAACTGCAATGGCGTGACCAGGATTTGTACCACGGTTATAGCGACAGTTGCACTCTAAGGCAGGTCCCTAGACCATTGAGAGAATAGTAGTTTAACATCTTGTTGTCTCCTTACAGGCCACATCGGATACATGCTACAGTGAAAAGAGGGCATCAAGGAGCACATTCGATCTCTCCCAAGAACCCAGAACCACTACTCTCGGATGAAGGGGGATGTACACAGAATACCTCAGCCCTGATCTGAATTTGTTGCGACTGTACCGACTCTACAAAGAAGAATACCACATCTGCAAAATTCTGGGTCTTTAAGGACATTTTCAAACAGCAGTCTCAATTTCAGCCAACCCAGGAGTGACACCTGCAGCAACTGTGACGCCTTCACTAAGATGTCAGCAGCAACATCTGAAGAGGGGGAAAAAATGAAGATTGCAGTTGAAAGTGAGTTGCACCACCGAAAAGGCCTACACATGGCTTCAAAGTGACTGAGTGGGCTAAAGCCAATGCTGACTGCCATGTCATTTCTGTGGATCTACAGGGGGTGATGTACACCCCTAACCTCAACCTCTCTATTTTGCAAGCCACTACCCTAGAGCATATGAGTCCTCTGCCCATCAACAAAAAAAAAAACAAGTACCAAGATCTGATGACCATGCTCAACTACTTGCCAGCTGCTGCACGCTCTTTTTATGAATCACTGCAGAGTGAATAATTTGTTTAAACCAAGCTACATAATGAACCGTTTCTGTGAGTTTATGAACCTGTATAGTATGTTGAATCTGAATACATTTCAGAAGACATGTCACCCCTATTGTCAGAAATTAAATGTATTGTAGGTGTGTTCTATGTGAATCAATTTGTGTATGATTTGAACCAGCACAAAATATTGAATTGATTTAATTTTTTACAATGTGTTCTGTTGCATTATTTTGTGTGATCATTTGAACCTTAATCTGAATGAATTAAAAACGACTAAGTCATCACATACAGTATGTGAGTATTCATTTGATCTTGATTCCCTTTTTTTATTCATTACAATATACAGTACGTCTGTCACCACATTTAGCATTAACTCTAAGCAGTTAATACTTATTTACTGCTGTCACCTCAGTACAGAAGGACATGTCTTGCCTTTAGCATGAGTTTAACGCAATTCAAAACTTAATTGCTGATCGTGTGAAACGCAAAGAGAATGGTTATTGACTTTAGGGACCTGCATAATGGACATGCATGTTGGCACATCACATTGATCCATATTTGATATTTACAAGTTGTGCTGGTTTTAATTTAATTAATTTAATTGTATTTTTGTAGTTATTCTATGGTATGTTCACATTGAGGGCTTCATTTTAAATGAGACCAAGATTTCATGACTAAACTTTTAAGAAAAGTCATCAGTGCTAAAGTTGATAGACCACCTTTAACTGAACCTCCATACAAATGAGTTAACTACATATTGCATTTAAGTTATTTACATGAAGGGCATCTACTTGAAAGTACTTAAAACAGGTGTTAAAGGACATACTAGAGTCATGCAAAATGTCACATACTGTTCTTCCACAAACACATCACTGGAGAAACTGTTCTACATTCTAAAAAATTAACTGCAATGAAAGTATTTTTGAAATTATAATTGTTGGAAGATAAGGGTATGGTGAATTATTTGTCAACCATGAGATACCTGTGGTACACAAAATATAAAAGTGTTATGGAAAAATTATCACATTGTTCTTCTGTAGGAGTCAATTGTTTACAGACAGATTATCTCAATTCCAGTGGGTCAGAAGTTTACATACACTAAGTTGATTGTGCCTTTACACAGCTTGGAAAATTCTCATGGCTTTAGCAGCTTCTGATAGGCTAATTGACATTTGAGTCAATAGGTGTACCTGTGGATATATTTCGAGGCCTACCTTCAAACGCAATACCTCTTTGCTTGACATCATGGGAAAACCAAAAGAAATCAGCCAAGACCTCAAATTTTTTGTAGACCACAAGTCTGGTTCATCCTTGGGAGCAATTTCCAAATGCCTGAACGTACCACGTTCATCTGTACAAACAATGGTACGAAAGTATAAACACCACAGGACCACGCAGCTGTCTTACCACTCAGGAATGAGATGCGTTCTGTCTCCTAGAGGGTACCGCATGAGGGAGGAGGATGTCTTCCCTGAAACGCAGTGCTGAGATTGCCTGCAATGACAAGCTCAGTCCGATGATGCTGTGGCATACCACCCCAGACCAAGACGGACCCTCCATCTCCAAATCCAGTGTACAGGCCTAAAGCTCATTCCTTCGACGATAAACACGAATCTGACCATCACCCCTGGTGAGACAAAACCAAGACTTGTCAGTGAAGACCACTTTTTGCCAGTCTAGTCTAGCGACGGTGGATTTGTGCCCATAGGCGACGTTGTTGCCGGTGATGTCTGGTGAGGACCTGCCTTACAACAAGTCTACAAGCCCTCAGTCCAGCCTCTCTCAGCCTATTGCGGACAGTCTGAGCACTGATGGAGGGATTGTGTGTTCCTGGTGTAACTCGGGCAGTTGCTGTTGCCATCCTGTACCTGTGCCGCAGGTGTGATGTTGGGATGTACCGATCCTGTGCAGGTGTTGTTATACGTGGTCTTCCACTGCGAGGGCGATCAGCTGTCCGTCCTGTCTCCCTGTAGCGCTGTCTTAGGCGTCTCACAGTATGGACATTGCAATTTATTGCCCTGGCCACATCTGTAGTCATCCCTCTTTGCAGCATGCCTAACGCATGTTCACGCAGATGAGCAGGGACCTTGGGCATCTTTCTTTTGGTGTTTTTCAGTCAGTAGAAAGGCCTCTTTAGTGTCCCAAGTTTTCATGTTACAATGAAGATCTGTGAAGTTTTGGGATTTTCATGAATTATCTTTGAAAAACAGTTTCTTTTTTTGCTGAGTTTATAAACATGACAAGTGAGTTTTCCCGTCACTGTACTTAAGCACATTTAAAACCAGACACTTTTAGACTTGGCTCAAGTAGTATATTACTGCGTGACTTTCACTTTTACTTGAATAATTTCGTATTAAGTACGACAATTGAGTACTTGTTCCACTACTGTTATTCAGCAAAGAGACAGGGGATATGTGTGTGTGTGTTAGTGTGTGAGTGTGTCTGTCTGTGTTTGCTTGTGCCTGCCTGCATGTTGACATCCACTAATGCCTTGGTCTCTTTCTCCCAGCTTGTCTTTGACTGTGAATCCATGTGGTGAGTGGGTGATACTACCTAGAGCAGAACAAATCGCTGAATGAGTTAACATCATTAGCTGATAAAAGCTAGACTGGGCACTCCTATATCTAACGGGTCCGAGACACGCTAGACTAGAGCATGAGACAATAACTCTAAGATAATGAGATGCAAATTACCAATTTGAATGGATCGCATAAAAAATGTGAATAATGCAAATCTTTTTTTTTTTTTTTACATAGCTGTTTGTTGAGCAGGAGTGGACTCAATGGACAGGCAAAGACTGTTTTACGTAAATGTGTGTACCTCCATTATGTATGATATGTTACGTTACATTAAGAACAGTATGGTTACAGAAACGAAAGTAGGGGGGTTAGTCCGCGCAGACCCGAAGCCAGAACGAATCAGTTGAACGGGCTTTTGGTTTCTATATGCGGGCCAGTAATTTTTCACCGAAACTGCTGTGTGTGCACGTGCTTGCGCATTCACACATTTTTTTTAATGGGTGTTACAATAAAGACCGTAGGCAGCTCCTGAGTTAGAAGTTTGGGAAAGCTCACAATTTAACCTAGAATTTCTACCGATCTGAATGAGAGTTATGAACTTTTTTATGTGCTCATTTTCGTGAAACAGTTTACTTTCATTAATAACGTTTTAGATTCTAAAAATCATTGTCACGTGGTTAATCATAAAAATCTGAAGTAGAATGATATAAATCTAAAAGTAAAAATTAAACTATGAGAACACTAGCCTCTGCCATATGGACACATTGATACACTGTGATCAATTGGAGGCTAAAGAAATGAGAGCATATAACTCTGTGAAGCTGTCACTAGCGAATTTGCAATATTGAATCAAATAGACTACTCCGGCCCCTCAGAGTTTCCTGGTCCAGGCCAAGTTTTTTTAATGACGTTTCGACTGAATATATGGAATCATCAGATCATGATATTTTGCTCTTTCACATCGAGGCTTGGTGATTATCGGTGAAAAATTACTGGCCCGCATATTGAAACCAAAAGGCCCGTCCAACTGATTCGTTTCGCTGATTCGTACATCCAGGCTGGGAGTGTTCGAAATATTTTTTAAATACTGAGGAAGTGTAATCGCCAATGGATGTTAAAACAAAACTGCCTTCGTTGACTTGTGTGAGGCGAAGAAAAAATGTGTGGAGTATGTGGTGATTTAAGACAATCAGAAATAAGACATTGCCATATGGGCACTCAAATATGCATGCATTCTGGAGAGGGACGCACAGTATCTTCACCACACACCCCTCCCCTTCTTCTTGATGCAACATTTTAATATAAACATTTTAAAAGATCTTCACACCTTTTAGACGCTTCTCACTGACAGCCGCGACTCAATCAGCTAGACCTATTGTCACGCGCACCACCCAAATTGAGGACTTCCCAAACACAGCTATTTTTTTTAAAGAAAAGAAGCTAATACTCCCCGGTGATGTATTTTGAATGATTTTATTTAGACTGGCGGAATTATATTGTCACGAACCGGTGCGTCCCATTTTGCTGACGACCACAAACATCCTAATAAGGAAAACAAGCGCAAAGAGAGAATTTGGCAGACAGAGTGGGAGGGTCGTCACAATATGGGGCTCCCGAGTCTAAGGTACTGCATCTCAGTGCTAGAGTCGTCACTACAGACCCTGGTTCGATTCCAGGCAGTATCACATCTGGCCGTGATTGGGAGTCCCATAGGGCTGCTCACAATTGGCTCAGCGTCGTCCAGGTTAGGGTTTGGCCGTCATTGTAAATTGCCTAGTTAAAAAAAATATATATATATATATATATATATATATATATATATATATATATATATATATATATATATACACTTTTGGCAAAACATCAATTTACTTTAGGGCAATCCAGCATCCTAACAGTGCACTGAGCATGCGCCAACTTTCCTTTCAAAATTCGCAGGAGGCTGAAACCAGAGATCTGTGTATAATGATGAAATGCTCATGTCTCCGCCCTAACAATGGGAGTCTTTGTCCCAAAGGCGGGAAGGCAGGCGACAAGGTTAGATCTGCATATTATTCCCATAGAAACGCATTGGTCTTACACGGGACTGATTGTGAGTGAACCCTCTCGCTTCGCTTCTTCCTCTCTGCTGAAACTATAACACCAGAGAAAGTATCCGAGCAAGCGAAACAGCACCTCTATATATGTAGCCCATGTATCTGATGCTGTCTGGACAGAAATAGTATGACATGTCACACTCTTTTGGTCTAGAAAGCATTGGATTCATGGTCTACGCATACTGAGACAGAGCGGCGCTGTTTCGCTCTCTCGGATGCTCTAACTGAGATTGATGAGTCTTTCTGTCGTCGTGCGTCTCGGTCAAATAAATTATCAATATTTCAATATTTCATTTGGATGGGAAAGGAGATTCGGAAGTTTGGGCCAGTCCTCTAAGGCCTGCTCATAGGATTACAGGGATCGTCTAGCAAACCAAAGGTTGCTTGTTAGAGGGGAACTGTACAATTTTTTCTAACCCTTCCCCAAACCTTAACCTAATTCACCTAACCTGCTACGTACATTCTCCTAACTTTTGTTGTTATTTCTCCTTACCAGCAATGTAAATTCTCCTCTGAAGTTTCCTTTGTTGTTACAGCGCAACCTGGTCTCAGAGAAAGAGGTATAATAGCATATGTCCCTAAATGTATAATACGTTACATCATCCAATTCCTATGATATTGTACGACCGGGTAAGACGTATGATACTGTAATTTCTCAAATTCGTATCCTATTGTACGACCACTATTTAATTCATAGTGTAACTTAACGTAATATGTCATTCTAAACGGATGGAAAGCAATGTATCAGTGGCTAATTCATTTAATTCATAGAGTAACTTAATGTAATATACAGTATCATACTCAATCGATGAAAGAAATGTACGTACTAAATCTTACAAATTGCCATGAGGCCAGGTTGGTTGAGCACAGAGTGCCAATATGTCCCTTAAAGGTGATTCTGTCTCTCTTCAAACATAGAGGCTTATTTATAAATCTTACTTTAGCCCACCACTCAGAGAGGCATTTTCTATGTACTCTAAAACAAGAAGTTCTATATTAAAAGCCACTACCTGAATATCCTCAGAACTGAAGGCTGTGGTTGTAATCTAACATAGAAAATGATAGCACCCACTTAATTGGAAAACACCCAATTGAAATGTGACGGTCAACATTAAAAACCCTCTACATTTTCCAAACAGGATAACTCTAAGTTGATCAGTGCTCAGGAGCATAAACACTGCATTCTCCCCTCCACACTCCACTGCACAAATGCATGGAAAGTAAAACAGAGAGCAGCTGGAAATAGCATCTGCTAAAAGGCACTACCCGAAGAGCATGTTAAGTTTAGCCAGAAATCGGACAATTATTTTGACACAAACTGCTGTCAAAACAAGGCCTAAAAAAAAAACCAAAATGGACAAACATCTAAAAGTAACCAGAGGACTTGGGACCCAAAGTTCAGTTCTGTTCCGTTCATTCGCTTGGTGCGAATCACCATGTAAGTGGTTAGCCAGCGCACTCTCCCCGAAAGCTCATTTATTTTCCTGCCAGAGCAGCGTGAGCTAGAAATGAAATTGAAAGCAAAAAAAAGGTTGTTTGCTTTTCTTTATTTCCATAATTGATCTGGGGGAAGCTGGTGATAAATGGAGGAGAGGAGGGGAGATGAGACGAAAGGATGTGCTTGGTCTCTTCAGTGTAACCAGAAGTTAGAAATGCTACTGTATGATTAATCCTCTGTCTATACAAGCTATTGTTTTCAAAAAGTAGTCTCTTCCTCTGCTGTATTTGTCTCTTCGACACCACATCTGACAAGAGGTTTAAGACTTGGTGGCTTCTGCCGTGACTAATTTTGCTTCCGTTAAAAACAAAAACAAGCAAACTGATTTGTTCCATACAGTGGACTTAATTTCCTGGCTGAAGATTACTTTCTAGTTTCAATCAATGCGTTGGAGCTTGAGATCATGATTTGTCAGAGAAGGCTGCTACCTATTTGTTGCTCTACATCACCGGAAGTTGGGTGGGAGATTCAAACATGAGTTTCCTTCTTGTTGCTTGGCAAAGGAAAAAACAACAACAATTGAACAGATAATTACAATACCTTAATTTCAACATATTGCGAAAACCCCCCAAAGCCCAGTAGCCATTTTCTATTGCAAGTATCTTCTTACAAACATATAACTTACACCAGGGTTTCGGTACACGTTTTGTTTTTTGCCCTAGCACTACACAGCTGATTCAAATAATCAAAGCTTGATGATGAGTTTCCTTCTTGTTTTTTTGGCAAAGGCAAAAAAAACAACAATTGAACAGATAATTACATTTCTTATTGGCTTGAATAGGCTTTCTAGAGCGTGCATTATTTAAATGATAATGCCTGAGAAGCCGTCGAGGGCCAGTAAACCGTGCCAATATGTCCTCCAAACAATCTTCAAGGGCATTATCACTTTTATACAATGGGTTACCACCATATTCAAATATTGATTGACATATTTTAATTGAAAACATTATTTTTATTAATTTATTCATACTATTTCATCTTTCGACAAGATATAGTCCCGATACAAATCTAGGGTTGCTACCCAAGCCGGATGGTTGTTCGTTCTATCGGTTCGGTTGCCAGAGACACGACCCAGTCATTCAGTTTTTTTTTTCTGTATCTATGGACATACTGGCTGGCAACTTTCTTATCCCTTGCTTGCTTGCTAGCTAGCGAATTACATCAACAGTGCAGCCAGAATAACAATAGTAGCTGCATTAGCATTTGTTTAAGCAGTTTTGTATTGACATTTATTTGGATACATCCATAACAATGAGCTAATGAGGCGCGATTTCGCCTGGCATAGAAAATGTGCTCTCTCGTAGGGACACTATTGTTCAGAGGAGCTAGCCAACAACACAACTAACACAATCACTTCAAACTGACACTGGAAAGACTGCAAACTAGCTGCTTTGCTTTGTTTTTCGTTTGACCTTTTTTCAATTAACATTTCTTTGTATAAATCCATAAAAGCGATGCCAGCTGATTCATGATGTCGACTGGCTGAGAAACATTGCCTGCCTGTCTGTCTTGTCCCGACTCCCAACACGTTCATTACTATGGGACAGCTGGAGATCAAATTTGAATATTGAAACAATGTTGCAAATGTCGGAGAGACAGACAGCAAGGTTTATACAAATCTCCGCTGTTTAAAACTAAATATTAGTCTAAAAGAAATGTGAGATAATGTGTAGATGTTTTTTATAGTGGAAATCCAGTTTATAAATTGCTTGGCTGGGCATTTTAACATCATAGATTTAGCCAGTGGTAACTTGTGGAATAGACGCCGGCTTGAATGCGGTTTTAACCAATCAGCATTCAGATTTAGACCCACCCGTTTTCTAATTTCCTGTAACACAAGGTAGAATTCAGTGGCTATAGTTCATTCTTACATATTGGGTTTGAGCTGCTTTTTAAAGCAAAATCGAATTGAAAACTTTATTGGTACTGTTGAATTTGATTTTCATAATAGGAAGCTAGGACTGATGGTTTGGTTAGCTAAACCACGGCAACAACTATAGCTATCAAGTTAACTTGCTAGCTACTTTAGTGGATGTTGAACACATTTCTACCTGAAAATTAACATGTTTCTAGTGACAATTGTGTTCAATTATAGCAATGGTATAAAATGGATAATCAACTCAGAGCTCTGTGTTCTCTGGAAGAATAATAGAATAATGTAACTCCATGGAAGGATACACCTTCCACATTGTCACAGATAGAACAAAGAGAACAATATTTCCCTGGATGTATAAATGGGAAGCATCCGGGTGGCGTTTCCACCCACTACCAAGCATGGTAGTGAGAGGAAGCCCACTGGCGGGCAGTGGGAGAAGATGGAACAAGATGGATATTGGCAGACATTCTGTAAATGTTTGCATCAATTAAACATTTGATCTAAATACATTTTTCTGTTCCCAAAACTAGAATTTGTTATGAACAGAGTGGACTTTACCTTTTGCAAAAGTAAAACAAAAAAATGCACTGTTTAGAATGAGTGCAAAGGCAAATTGCGTTATTGCACACACACACTTCACAGAGTAGGCGTTCCCTAACGGAAATATGCAGATGTATACTAGAATGTGTCATTAGCATATCGCTAGAGCGTGCTAGGCTCTGCCCACTATGATTAATTTGTTCACATTGGAAACGACAAGCTGTGGTCTATCTTGGTTTAGTTACAAAAGATCTTTGACGTCGTTCATTATTTTCCATAGAACTCATAGCCCCTCGTTGATTATCCCTTACGTAGACTCTACATAATCAACACTAACTACCCACACAACATGTGGGTGTATTTACAGTGTCCCGACTCAGAGCTCCACGAGCAACAACCACCACTTAATATCCCTCAATCTTTTATTTCATAATACAACGCATTGTGGATCCCTGTTGTGTATTTATTTGTTCCTCTATTCTTGTTTGTCCTTCCTTTCTCTCTCTCGCTTTCCTCTGACGGACTGACTGAAAGACACACGGACAGAGGGAGACATGCTGCAGCGATTTCTTCCAGTTGAATGAAGCGGGGGTCATGTGTGCCGTGGTGATCACCCGTCAAAATCCCTTGGGAGGATTATTGCGACTCAAATCAAGAAAATCGTGCAACTTTAAGGGTTGCATGGAGAGCCCGTTCAGGCTGGTCTGCCTGTGCTGACCGATTGGTTTCTCCCAGCTGGCTGCCTCTCTGATTTCTATATTCAAACATATGTGTGACGCTGCTTGCACCTTGCTCTGAGAAACAGCAGATTCATAGAATAACTCAACGGTCGACTGTGGCGGTAAAACTTGAAAATATCGTTGTGATCTTTTATCGATGAAACCAGTAAAACCTGACCTTAGAATTCAAGGTAGACTTAACCAGCATGGCTACCACAGCATTCTGCAGCGATACGCCATACCATCTGGTTTGCACTTAGTGGGACTATCATTTGTTTTTTAACAGGACAATGACCCAACACACCTCCAGGCTGTGTAAGGGTTATTTGACCAAGAAGGAGAGTGATGGTACTGCATCAGATTACTTGGCCTCCACAATCCCCGACCTCAACCCAATTGATATGGTTTGGGATGAGTTGGACCACAGAGTGAAGGAAAAGCAGCCAAAAAGGGCTCATCATTTGTTGGAACTCCTTCAAGACTGTCAAGGCAAGGGCTGATTTCAAGGTTTTACTGCTAACCTACAAAGCATTACATGGGCTTGCTCCTACCTATCTCTCTGATTTGGTCCTGCCGTACATACCTACACGTACGCTACGGTCACAAGACGCAGGCCTCCTAATTGTCCCTAGAATTTCTAAGCAAACAGCTGGAGGCAGGGCTTTCTCCTATAGAGCTCCATTTTTATGGAATGGTCTGCCTACCCATGTGAGAGACGCAAACTCAGAGAACTTTACCGAAGACTCATCTCTTCAGTGGGTCCTATGATTGAGTGTAGTCTGGCCCAGGAGTGTGAAGGTGAACGGAAAGGCTCTGGAGCAACGAACCGCCCTTGCTGTCTCTGCCTGGCCGGTTCCCCTCTTTCCACTGTGATTCTCTGCCTCTAACCCTATTACAGGGGCTGAGTCACTGGCTTACTGGGGCTCTTTCATACCGTCCCTAGGAGGGGTGCGTCACTTGAGTGGGTTGAGTCACTGATGTGATCTTTCTGTCTAGGTTGGCGCCCCCCCCTTGGGTTGTGCCGTGGCAGAGATCTTTGTGGGCTATACTCGGCCTTGTCTCAGGATGGTAAGTTGGTGGTTGAAGACATCCCTCTAGTGGTGTGGGGGCTGTGCATTGGCAAAGTGGGTGGGGTTATATCCTTCCTGTTTGGCCCTGTCCGGGGGTGTCATCGGATGGGGCCACAGTGTCTCCTGACCCCTCCTGTCTCAGCCTCCAGTATTTATGCTGCAGTAGTTTGTGTCGGGGGGCTAGGGTCAGTTTGTTATATCTGGAGTACTTCTCCTGTCCTATCCGGTGTCCTGTGTGAATTTAAGTATACTCTCTCTAATTCTCTCTTTCTTTCTCTCTCTCGGAGGACCTGAACCCTAGGACCATGCCTCAGGACTACCTGACATGATGACTCCTTGCTGTCCCCAATCCATCTGGCCGTGCTGCTGCTCCAGTTTCAACTGTTCTGCCTGTGATTATTATTACTTGACCATGCTGGTCATTTATGAACATTTGAACATCTTGGCCATGTTCTGTTATAATCTCCACCCGGCACAGCCAGAAGAGGACTGGCCACCCCACATAGCCTGGTTCCTCTCTAGGTTTCTTCCTAGGTTTTGGCCTTTCTAGGGAGTTTTTCCAAGCCACCGTGCTTCTACACCTGCATTGCTTGCTGTTTGGGGTTTTAGGCTGGGTTTCTGTAAAGCACTTTGAGATATCAGCTGATGTATGAAGGGCTATATAAATACATTTGATTTGATTTGACTGTTGGAAAAGCATTCCAGTTGAAGCTGGTTGAGAGAATGCCAAGAGTGTGCAAAGCTGTCATCAAGGCAAAGGGTGGCTACTTTGAAGAATCTCAAATGTGAAATATATTTTGATTTGTTTAACACTTTTTGAGTTACTACATGATTCCATGTGTTATTTCATAGTTTTGATGTCTTCACTATTATTCTACAATGTAGAAAATAGTACAAATAAAGATAAACCCTGGAATGAGTAAGTGTGTCCAAAATTTTGACTGGTAGTGTATATCTATTCTCCCCAGTCGGATAAACACTCCAAACAGTCTCTACCCGACTGCTCAGAGCCATCCTCATGGTCCTAAAGCACACCGTTGCATCGCTTTTTTAAAATCACATTCCAATGATAAAACTGGGGGGGAACAGAAATGCATTTTCAGAATGTGCCCCCCGTCCCCAGTGAAAGTGGTGCCCCTGGAAACAATACAGAGACATCAATAAGCATTGATGACCCACGTTTGAAACTTTTTCAGCCAATAACAGCCCCAACTAGTTCCAATGAGCTGCCTAATCTCTCTTAAAGTAATCCCTCAAAGGAACCCAGAAGATCCCGGGCCTCTACAAACTTTAGGTGCCGAGCTACGCCGCATACTCCCACTACTTTACAAGAGAGAGAATGATTCATTCCAGCTGTAGACCTCTCTCTGTGTGCTGAGGTTTAAAAGATTTGTTTTGAGCCATGTTTAGTGGGTTTAGTGTTGCGACCCCACTCAAGGGGAGGGATCATCCCAACGTCTGTGTGTGTGATTGTGTTTCAGTGTTTGTGTGTGCTACAGGCTCTGTTTGCATGTGTGTGTGATTGTGCTACAGGCACTGTGTGTGTGTGTGTGTGTGTGTGTGGACTAGAAGCAGGGTGACTGGAGTGTAAAGTCACAGAGATCAGGAAGAATTGTGTTCTGAGCTATTCATCATTACAACAACATTCTACTTATGGAACCTCCTCTGTTTCAATTCAATTCTCATTGATAGTGAGTTTCTTCTCTCTCTGTCTCTCTCTCCCTCTCTCCCTCCCTCCTCCATATCTCACCAACCCTCACTATCCTTTTCACATTCCCTGATGGGCCTTCTCCTCTTTCTGCTTCTGGTCACTTTACTTACCTTGCTTTATCTTGATGTTACTCTGTTCTTCCTTTCCTCCTCCCTCTGTAGCTCTCTGGTACATCATCTCCATATCTGTTTTCTGTCCTTTCTCACTCACATAAATTATGACTCTTCTCTAGTTCACACACCTTCCCTTCCCCTTAGTCTTTATCTTACTCTCTCACACTCTCTATGTCAAACTCTCTTGCAACTTATCTAACTCTCTGGCCAAACACAGTCGCTCAGCTCTCTCTCTCAGAACTTTTTGGATCAGCCACAAAGCCGTGGCCTGAGTCCTGAATCACTGCTCGTGTTGCAATCCACACTCGGCTCCCAGGCACAACAGACTGCTCGCTCATTGGTCACACACTCCTTGTTCCTATGCAGAGACAACCTCCGCCACCCTCAACCCCTCCCCGCGCGCCCGCTTAGTTTCCGTTGTCCCAGTACAGTACACACACTCACCCTGACAGCTTTGCCATCTTCGCGAAACCAAAGACGTCCATGCGTTTGAGTTACGGCTGTAAAAACTCAGGCACTCCAGATGGCGATTAGATCCAGATTCAAATCCAGAGTAGGGAAAACCACATTTTCACAATCTCCATAATTAGGATTCAGTAAGTAAAGGTGCCAAAACATTGGAGAAGTCCAACAAGCAGAAGTGTCATTCCTTGCTGAAAGCGCAAAGCCTTAAGACCTGTCCTGCCTATCCAGAGTAAAGCCCTTGAGTGGGTATAGGGTGGGCCAGTGAAGGACCCCCCTCTGACTAGCCAGTCCGCTTTATCCCGCTCTCCTCCTGGCCGTGGTGGGCAACGCTGAGCCCTCTCTGGGTGGTCTCCATCTCAGCTCAACTGGAAGATTGTGCCGGTCCAGAGCTATATGGAGAATAAAAGCAAAGAAGGAGAGGGAGGTGATGAAGAGAAGGAGGGGGGGTGGAGGAGTGAGAGAGGGAGGGAAGGGAAGGGAAGGAAAGGAGGAGGGACTCAAATCACAAATCCCAGCACTCACACATCCTCCGCGGAGAAGAAAGGAGCCATCCGTCCCCCTGGTCTTCACCCCTTTACGAAAGTGAGAGGGGTGGAGAGAGATAGGGAGGGATGCTCGGAATTGCCTGGGGAGGGCGGAGTGCAGCAGAGGAATGGAAAGAGAGAGACGTGTCGAGCGTTGGGAGAGGAGAGGAGCGCTGACTCTGCAGAACGAGAGAGAGGGAGGGAGGCTGGCGGGAGCAGGACCCTGTCTCTCTGGTTTATTTGTGTTGCTAAGTGAGCCACAGCAACCACACTGCCATATAGAAAGAACACCAGCACACTGCTAACTTTCATATAATTACAAACCTGAAACAGAGCTATGCCTGACGACTCTTTGATGAGCCTCAGAAATATATGTAGTTACATATGAGCAGAGATACAACCGTTAGGACTGTTTGCGTTTTGTGTAATTACTCCTTGACATGCTTTGTAGGCATTTTATGTACGTCGATTTCACACTGCTCTCTCTCTCACTAGCTCTCTCTCTCTCACACACACACACACACCATCAAACAGGAACGCATAAGTCCATTAGGACCCATCCTCATTCACCCTGAAGCAGTGACGGTGGTCCTGCAGATGGTCCAGGGAGCAACAGGATGCTCTACCTTCTGTGAGTGAGCCCACAGGGGCCAAGGACAAAACATGGCATCCATATGAACGTGCCTCTCAGCAGCAACACACTGTAATCGAATTCAAAACAGCCTAAGTCTATTTTACCACACCATGTAATACAATTCAACACACAAACCCAATGTAACACAACCAAAAGGCAAGTCTGTTCAGTTCTGCTCTGATTGTTTCTGTGCTGTGGTGTTTTTACTGCATATCAGCCTGGGTGTCTGTTTCTACTCACATGCCGACTCCTTATGGAATTGTCAAGCGTTGTTTGGCATGACAAAGAGTGACAATTTTGGCATGAAAGCACAGACAGACTGGCATTCAGGCTAGCCAGGCTAGCCTTCTGTTAAATGATATTGTTCTAATTGTATATTTTATTACACCATATTATTTCGATCTTTCCTCATTCCTTTTCGACCTATATCCTCTTTTTCCTATATTAACTAATAGCTTAGATCTGTTTCTGATGCCCTGTACTGTGTCATTCTGTTCGAGGGTAGAATCAGGGGTGAAAGTAAGCTGGAACGGTCCCATATGGAGTACAGACAAAATAAATAGCGGGGTAACCCAAACCGGTGACACGTGAGTCTATCACAATAATTAAAACAGATTCCCAAAAAACTGTAGGCTATTACAGTATTTATCAATGCCCGCATGCGAGATGTGAGCCGCATGAAAAATGAGCAAATAGACTTGACAACTGGTGGAATATGCTCCAAAATGCAGTGTAATTCGATGATATCACTGAAATGTTGCCAAGATGAGTGGCCGATATCACTGAAATGTTTTCAAGATGAGTGGCCGATATCACTGAAATGTTGCCAAGATGAGTGGCCGATATCACTGAAATGTTGCCAAGATGAGTGGCCGATATCACTGAAATGTTGCCAAGATGAGTGGCCGATATCACTGAAATGTTTTCAAGATGAGTGGCCGATATCACTGAAATGTTGCCAAGATGAGTGGCCGATATCACTGAAATGTTTTCAAGATGAGTGGCCGATATCACTGAAATGTTGCCAAGATGAGTGGCCGATATCACTGAAATGTTGCCAAGATGAGTGGCCGATATCACTGAAATGTTGCCAAGATGAGTGGCCGATATCACTGAAATGTTTTCAAGATGAGTGGCCGATATCACTGAAATGTTGCCAAGATGAGTGGTCGATATCACTGAAATGTTGCCAAGATGAGTGGCCGATATCACTGAAATGTTGCCAAGATGAGTGGCCGATATCACTGAAATGTTGCCAAGATGAGTGGCCGATATCACTGAAATGTTGCCAAGATGAGTGGCCGATATCACTGAAATGTTGACAAAGATGAGTGGCCGATATCACTGAAATGTTGCCAAGATGAGTGGCCGATATCACTGAAATGTTGCCAAAGATGAGTGGCCGATATCACTGAAATGTTGCCAAGATGAGTGGCCGATATCACTGAAATGTTGCCAAGATGAGTGGCCGATATCACTGAAATGTTGCCAAGATGAGTGGCTGAGACCGCAGCAGTGTACGCATCACTACAGGTTACAAGACTTGTGTAGGCTTAATTAATGGATGACAATCACAGAAAGTCATAACACTTTTTGGCGTTTTGTAAGTGGTGTCTTTGAATTTATCAAATGGCACTATATGGATGGATGGCAGAATATAAGTAGCATAATAGTTGGAATAGTAACTGTCTGGACACTGACTGTAGGCCTCACATGTAGCTTATTATAATATTAACTGCTGTGTTCCTCACGGTAAAATGATAGACCAAAATGGTCCTTTTGTCTCGGGAACAGGAGTGGATACATTTTTTTTTTCTCTTTCAGCATCTTGAGAGAATGAGCGCCCGCTTAGGGATCTGTTGTATAGCCGAAGAAGGCCATTTCTTTCAATGACATAAAAGATGACAGTATTTCATTTTCAACCACATAAAATATGCAACCAAGATGAACTGAAATACTATCAGAAACATGTTGGATCGTTTTCAGTTTTCCTATATGTAATCCCATGATTAGGTGATGCACTCTGCTGAAATCGCTCAGATATTTCATGGTAGCTAAAATTCTAATAGTTCGCCTAATTTCAGTTTATGTGACAAAACAAGCGAGTATAGCATAGATAATCATTGTACAATCTAAACCGCTGTGAAATATATTTTCCATAACCAAAAATATTGTATTTTCAGCTGTTTGAAGGGGGTGCACAAAACCTCAACTTAAGAAAGGGAAGCATAGAAATAGCACACATAAAACAGATCTACCGTTTCTTAGACTTGCTTTCAATGAGATTGACAGGTCTATAACTCATAGTTCTATGTGAATTTGATTGGGCTGCCCTAAAAGTTACATATTGAAGCTTTAAAGTGTGTGGGCACATATAGAAGGTCCCCATACCGGGAACCCATAGGTAGAATTTAGGGTCAGTATTCATGAAGCGTCTCAGTGTGCTGATCAGGTCCCCCCCCCTGTCCATATCATCGTATTGATTATGATCTAAAATACATAACTGATCCTAGATCAGGACTCCTACACTGAGATGCACAGGTTCAGGTCTGTCCTTATTGTGTCAGTTATATTAGCGGCCCCTTTACACAGCTCATCTCCTCAGCACCAGAACACACACCCACCACTGTCCTGGGGTCATTGTACATTCTCCATCCACAGTCAACACAGGCTATGTTAACATGTTCAACCTGATCCCAGACCTGTATACCTTTTTTGACCTCTGGTTACTTTCAACAAAGTCAAACTGATCTCACACCTGTATGGGTGTCTATGGTGAAAGTGACTTGTTACGCCAAGAGGTCCAAGCACTTGCTGAACTTTGAACTGCTCCTGGAAACAAGGCTGCAGAACCCTTCATTCATCCCATGGAGGTTGATGGCTCAATGCTGTATGCCATTCTCTGCATCCCCCCGTGAATCAAAGGCGCACTAAGAACAGAGCGTCCCTTTTCTAAAAACAGAGCATCGGGAAGCGAAGTTAAAACAGCGCTTTAAGTCAGGCAGTGGAGAAGACAGCTTTGATGTGGGAGAGAGGCTCTTTTATGTCACATTCATTTTTTATGAGGACCCCAGCGTTTCCTAAAGAGCTCTACCTGTGTTTGAGCGCTGTCTCCAGGGGTCGCCGTGACAACCCATCTCAAAGACGAGCCTGAAGCGTAAAACTCTTTCTCACATCTGTAGCCTTTTCAAACATAGGCAACACAGAGAGTGTCATGTAGATTCCAAGAGGTTAAACTTTCTTCTTGATGATCTTTTCTGTGTTGAATGGGTGGGATGCAGACACAAAGCATATTTAGAGACCATATTCAGACCATATACCAGGGGTGCAACTTTCCCTGGGGACATGCCTTCCCCACATTCTGAAATTGCATTTCTGTCCCTCACAGTTTTATAATTGGAATGGCTTCGGTGTGCTTTAGGGCCATGCGGACGCCCCCGAACGGTTGGGTAGGCTGTTTGGAGTGTTAATCAGATTGGATACAAATATTTTTTTATATGCCCCCCCTATTTCTTTTTTTCATTTTTTTTTTACCCCTTTTTCTCCCCAATTTCGTGGTATCCAATTGTTGTAGTAGCTACTATCTTGTCTCATCGCTACAACTCCCGTACGGGCTCGGGAGAGACGAAGGTTGGAAGTCATGCATCCTCCGATACACAACCCAACCAGCTGCACTGCTTCTTAACACAGCGCGCATCCAACCCGGAAGCCAGCCGCACCAATGTGTCGGAGGCTACACCGTGCACCTGGCAACCTTGGTTAGCGCGCACTGCGCCCGGCCCGCCACAGGAGTTGCTGGTGCGCGATGAGACAAGGACATCCCTACCGACCAAGCCCTCCCTAACCCGGACGACGCTAGGCCAATTGTGCGTCGCCCCATGGACCTCCCGGTCGCGGCCGGTTACGACAGAGCCTGGGCACGAACCCAGGGACTCTGATGGCACAGCTGGTGCTGCAGTACAGCGCCCTTAAAACCTCTTGAACCTCTGGAGGCAATATTTCATTTTTGGATGAAAAACGCTCCCGTTTTAAGCGCAATATTTTGTCACGAAAAGATGCTCGACTATGCATATAATTGACGGCTTTGGAAAGAAAACACTCTGACGTTTCCAAATCTGCAAAGATATTGTCTGTGAGTGCCCCAGAACTGATGCTACAGGCGAAACCAAGATGAAACTTCAAACTGGAAGTGAGCAAAAGTTGAGGCGCTGTTTTCCATTGTCTCCTTATATGGCTGTGAATGCGCCAGGAACGAGCCTACACTTTCTACCGTTTCCCTAAGGTGTCTGCAGCATTGTGACGTATTTGTAGGCCTATCATTGGAAGATTGGCCATAAGAGACAACATTTACCAGGTGTCCGCCCGGTGTCCTTTGTCGAAATTGGTGCGTAATCTTCAGCTGCAAGCATTCTTCCATGGGATTCAGAGGAGAAAGCAGACTTCCACAAACGATATATCATCGAAGAGATATGTGAAAAACACCTTGAGGATTGATTCTAAACAATGTTTGCCATGTTTCAGTCGATATTATGGAGTTAATTTGGAAAAAAGTTTGGCGTTTTTTTTTTTTTTTCTCGTTTTTGAACAAAACTGAGCGATTTCTCCTACACAAAGAATCTTTTTGGAAAAACTGAACATTTGCTATCTAACTGAGAGTCTCCTCATTGAAAACATCCAAAGTTCTTCAAAGGTAAATGATTTTATTTGAATGCTTTTCTTGTTTTTGTGAAAATGTTGCCCGCTAAATGCTACACCTAGCTATCAATACTGTTACACAAATGCTTGTTTTGCTATGGTTGAAAAGCATATTTTGAAAATCTGAGATGACAGTGTTGTTAACAAAAGGCTAAGCTTGAGAGCTAGCATATTTATTTAATTTCATTTGCGATTTTCATGAATAGTTAACGTTGCGTTATGGTAATGAGCTTGAGGCTGTATTCACGATCCCGGATGGCTAGTATCAAGAGTTAATTAACCACTGCGCCACCCGGGAGGCCTCGCCCCCCCCTATTTCTAAAACCAAAGTCGCGCCCCTGCCATAGACCACACCATGAAAGTCAACTCAGCTTTTGGAACTTCTGCGATCCAAAGAATCCATCCATACAGGAAGCCATGAGCCTCTACATCAAAGTTACACAAGACACAAGAGACCTTCTAGCACTAAGCCCTGGACTTGGGTTTAATAGACCGCCTGCACTGATTCTAAACCTTATAGGGCCAAGGGACGTGCTCAGCGGTGCTCGTCTAGATAGAACGTCAATGATGCTTTGTGTTGCAGGGAGATAAGGAAGACGTGCTCGGCTACACTGTCCACAGGGGGAAACCAATATACCCAAGGTCACAACGGGAGACTGTGTGTGTTTTATTAAAAACCACATTAGTATTTTGCTTTGGTATTCTCCTTGTGACCCAAGGGATGGTCCAGAATGTTGAAAACTGAAAACAAACAGCTATGGGCCTGGGAAAAGAGTTAGATGTATGTTCTTGTAGGGTTGCTATAATATGCATGCAAGGTTATATAGCACTATGAATTATATCAGCTCACACACACAGGGATCGTATGTAGTTGCAGTAGTAAAACCTGAACCTGCAGATGCCTTATGATGTGCAGGAAGGTTATAGCAATACAAATGAACACAGCCACTCAGAGTAGAAGTGCTGATCTAGGATCAGTTCCACATTTGATGTAGTAATGAATAACATTACATGGACCTGACCCTAAATTAGCAGTCCGACTCTCAGACGCTTTGAGGATACGGTCCCAGGTCAGGTAGCTACACTTTGATTGTAATATAATTAAATAATACGAGTGATAAAAGAACAACCACAAGATGAACTATTCAAATACCGTATTACGTAATGCTCCTTTTGTAAATCTTTTTTTCCATGAGGGGGGTATTGAAAAGCCAAAGTGACTTGGAGCATTTCTTAACGAGACATCTATTGTTTGATCAGGATGACTTTGTAATTGTGTCTCATGCGATTGACAGAGGCTGATTCACTTCTACAGTATTACGTAACAACGCCCCAAGCTCCCGCATCTTATCCATAGTCTGTCAGTTCTCCCTCCAAATGGGTGTATTGAAAATCACATTTAAAGACACAGTCTGTAAGCTTTCCAGTCATTTCAATTAAGGACGTATAATGTCATGTACACTAATAGGATCTGTGTGAACTTATCATAACTAAAGGACCTATATTCCCGTGTTTTGGTTGTCAAGTGCTATTTGCATGTGAAAATATCATGGAGGACACATTTGCAACATTGTTGGTGGTCCACTCTTTGGATTGGTACAGTATGACCATCCTACAGAGTGCGATTTTATAGTGGCATTCAATTAAAGAGCAGCGCTGGTAATGAATGTTAACAAAGGAATCAACACAATGTCATGTGGCTAATTCATCAGCAGTGATGCCTTGTCTCTGCTCTTACATGACTGGCTGACAGCGCTCTCTCACCTAGAGTACATATCACATATCTCTCCATCTCATGATTAATGAGCTTTATTATTAACATGACATAATGTACACTGAAGTGTCCTGTACACTTTGTACTGCAGCTCCCAAATGGCACCCAGTTCCCTATATAGTGCACTACTTTTGACCAGAGACCTATGGGCCCTAGTCAAAAGTAGTGCACTACATAGGGAACAGAGTGCTATTTGGGACACACTCTAACTCTACACAGTGGAACTGCAATGGGTACTGTGTGGTACCAATTCTCCATTAACTAACTGGTTTCTTTGGCGTTGGATCATTAACAGTCCATAATAGATAGTGTATTGGAGTAACTGCTTTTCTTTCTAAACCTTATAGTAACAATACACTTCAAATGATTGAGAATGTCTTCCAGAACAACTATACAACTAAACCCACCAAAGTAGTAGCAGCAGCTGTATTAGTCGTCTGGGCCCAGATCTGTCTGGGTGACTGTGTGAATAGCAACATGTTTGACATGACAATGACCATAGCAGTTTCCAGCACAAATAGATCTGGGACCAGGCTACAATAGTAGTCAATCAATCACATTTATTTATAGAGCTCTTTTTAGTAGTCATAATAGTAGTAGTAGTAGTAGTAGTCATAGCCGCGGGAAGAATTTTGGGGGTGGGGGTTACTACAGACGGCTATATCGGTCTGCTAATACACGACTACTAAAGGCCCAGTGCACTAATTTTGTGAAGAAAATAATAATTTTCAGGGGGTGCTGAGGGTGCGGCTATGGTAGGTGCTATCTAGAATCTAAAAGGGTTCTTCGGCTGACCCCATAGGAGAACCCTTTTTGGTTCCAGGTAGAACTCTTTTGGGTTCCATGTAGAAAAGGGTTCTACATGCAACCAAAAAGAGTTCTACCTGGAACCAAAAAGGGTTCTCCTATTGGGGAAGCCGAAGAACCCTTTTGGAACCCTTTTTTTCTGGCTTCTCTGAAGACCCTGCAGTAATTATTAGGGATAAAGTGCATGTCGGCCTTCTGTGTCCTGTCTAAACAATAAGATCATAGATTTGCGCACCCCATCTCCCGTAATCCAAGCAGCAATGTCTTCTTTCCTTATCAGGAAGCCTGCTGCCTAATCCCCAGACAACACTGTAGCCATTCCCTCCAGAGAGATAGTGGGAGATGGAGAGAGAAATAGAGGGGGGGGGGGCATCCAAACAGTGCTGGAGTGATTCTCTGCTCCCCTGACAGATATAAAGAGAAGGATCTCATGTAGTCTGGGAAATCCCAGACCTAGGGCAACAGTACTAGGTCTGGGTAACATGGTGGGTTTTCTGGACCATTTCTAGATGGGATTTTAAAAAAAACACTCATGGGGAAGGTGCTCTTCAGAAAGACAACTCCCAACAAATCACGAGTCTGCGTAGGCGGTGTTTAACCTCTTAGAGCTCTAGGGGCGCTATTTCATTTTTGGATAAAAAACGTTCCCGTTTTAAGCGCGATATTTTGCCACGAAAAGATGCTCGACTATGCATATTCTTGACAGTTTTGGAAAGAAAACACTCTGAAGTTTCAGAATCTGCAAAGATTTTGTCTGTAAGTGCCCCAGAACTCATTCTACAGGCGAAACCAAGATGATGCATCACCCAGGAATTAGCAGAATTTCTGAAGCTCTGTTTTCCATTCTCTCCTTATATGGCTGTGATTGCGCAAGGAATGAGCCTACACTTTCTGTCGTTCGCCCAAGGTCTTAGCAGCATTGTGACGTATTTGTAGGCATATCATTGGAAGATTGGCCATAAGAGACTACATTTTCCAGAGGTCCGCCCGGTGTCCTTTGTCTAAATTTGTGCGTAATCTTCAGGTGCAGGCATTTTCTCCTGGGATTCAGGAGAGAAAGCATGTTTCCAAGAACGATGTATCAATGAAGAGATATGTGAAAAACACCTTGAGGATTGATTCTAAACAACGTTTGCCATGTTTTCAGTCGATATTATGGAGTTAATTTGGAAAAAAGTTTGCGTTTTGAGGACTGAATTTATGGATTTTTTTTGGTAGCCAAATGTGATGTATAAAACGGAGCTATTTCTAATACACAAGGAATCTTTTTGGAAAAACTGAGCATCTGCTATCTAACTGAGAGTATCCTCATTGAAAACATCAGAAGTTCTTCAAAGGTAAATGATTTTATTTGAAGGCTTTTATGTTTTTGTTAATGTTGCGTGCTGGATGCTAACGCTAATGCTAACGCTAAATGCTAACGCGAAATGCTAACTCTAGTTAGCTACTTTTACACAAATGATTGTTTTCCTATGGTTGAGAAGCATATTTTGAAAATCTGAGATGACAGTGTTGTTTACAAAAGGCTAAGCTTGAGAGATGGCATATTTATTTCATTTCATTTGCGATTTTCATAAATAGTTAACGTTGTGTAATGCTAATGAGCTTGCTGATAGATTTACACAATCCTGGATACAGGGGTTTTTTCATAGCTAAACGTGACGCAGAAAACGGAGCGATTTGTCCTAAACAAATAATCTTTCAGGAAAAACTGAACATTTGCTATCTGAGAGTCTCCTCATTGAAAACATCTGAAGTTCTTCAAAGGTAAATGATTTTTTTGAATGCTTTTCTGTTTTTTTGTGTAAATGTTGCCAGCTGAATGCTAATGCTAAATGCTACGTTAGCCATCAATACTGTTACACAAATGCTTGTTTTGCAATGGTTGAGAAGCATATTTTGAAAATCTGAGATGACAGTGTTGTTAACAAAAGGCTAAGCTTGAGAGCTAGCATATTTATTTCATTTCATTTGCGATTTTCATGAATAGTTAACGTTGCGTTATGGTAATGAGCTTGAGTCTGTATTCACGAACCCGGATCCGGGATGGGGAGATCAGAAAGGTTAAAATTAGAGCGGGAATTGTGCTGTTGAAAAATAATCCCCTTGAAAACATGAGAGAGACAAACACAATGTGGACGCAGATAGCTAGACTTATTATAGCCGCAGCCAGTCAGTGGTTGAACGCTTGTAACCCTAACTTTAGCTGTCTTGGCGTATCAAAAAATAAATTAAACACTTGCTTGCGAAATACACTCATTGATAATATCCTCCACAAGTGCCAACTAGCTAGCTACCAATTTTATGTCTGGTGAGGATGTTTACACCAGGGCACATACAGATAAGGCTCTAGACGGGTTTCCGGCATGTCCATTTCAACCTGGCCCAACTGACGATTGTACCTGTGGACACGTGTATGCTGGAACATTGTTAATGTGGGAGACAACCTGTCTACCTAGAGAGATCGAATGCCCTATTCAAGACCAACTCACCTGTCTTTGGCAAAAATGATCTGACCAGCCAGCAACTTTAGAGTAATATAACGTAGACTGGGTTTAAGAATAGGCCTGTGACTGGTATGTCATTACCTCTGTCTGACCACAACAATATGCTGGGTCCATGCTTATGTCTGGGTCCAGAGCACTGTGAATATATTAACACTACCAAGAATGTCTAATGTTTTGATTGCAATTGTAGGCTATCGCTAATACCATTTCAAATGACAAAACCTTCCAGAAATAAGCTATACAGTAACGCTTCAGTACCAGTTATGGCCTCTTGTCTAACTCTCTGTGGATTGATAGTCCAAACACATCATAACACTAAAAACCTCTACCTGTCTTGAAAGAAAGAACAACTTTCATCTCTCAATCTCTCTTATCTCTCTATTCAAGCAAATGCACATCAATAAATTATACCTGCAGGGAACGAAAAGCTTTTGATCCTGACTTGGCAGTAGAGTCAAGCGAAAGCTATAACTTTGTGAATTTCCCTCTTGGAGGGAAAGTATATCTTTTTTTATGGATTACCGGCGTTCGGGGCCTTCTCTTTCTCTCTCCCCTGACTCATGCAGTCTGTGACATCGAGGAGGGTAGATCAGCGACGTATGGTTGCTGTCAGAATACTAAATGAATAGCAGAGCTCCATGTGGCACGTTTAGATACGACAGAGTCACAGAGCCACAGCCATTTATCACTGCTTCACAGTCTGGATGAGAGTGTCACAGTCTGCTTGTCACCCCACATTCAGAACCACTGCAGAGGAAGAGAGGGTACACACACACACAGGCGCACAGCCATGCATGGAAGCAGGGACACATGCAAACACACACACTAATTCATAATGCATGTACACACATATACTCTAAGACGTGCACATACTGACATTTCCTAAATACTGAATCTAGACCTGCTGCATGTCAGACCAATGCCAGACTAAACATGTGGACACTCTCTTTATATGCTGAACCCAGACCAGAATCTGAATGTCAGACATTGAAATTCTGTGAAAAAACATGCTCTGTATTCAGAGCCAGTTGGCGGTGCTCTCTCTGCATGTCAGCTCTCCACTTGAGAGCACTTCATTTTGTATTCTACACTAGGGGCTTGTTCTCCAAACTATGTTTTGATGTCTTTATTAAAATCTTACTCAAGGACAGATTTACAGAACCTTTGATCTGGTTTATTGGTGGCAAATGAGGCTATCTGATCCATTGTGTGAGAACCAGACTAAACATGGTCTGCTCTGCCTCATGAAAAGATCTCTGACAGTTTGCAAACATCAGGAGCCTTTCATAGATCAACACTGTAAATCCCCACTTAGCATGAGTTGTAGACCCATTTACGCTATGGACTCTATCCGTAAGGCTGACATGGATGCTAAAATCCTTCTTACTGGAAGATTATGATCACGGGACACAGGAACCCATCGGCTTGCCATTGTGTGGACACAGTGTTTCCCCCAACGTCATTCATCTCAATCTGTCCTATTTCCTACTTATCACGGGAACTGTAATGGGCGCTCTTATTGCATCCATGGGGGACTGAGAAGACTATGATTGGCTGATGAGAGTGTACACACAGTGTCATGGGAATGTAAGCGAGTACATCATGCATTTGTCTAATCCCACACTTCTAAAATGATCATGTTGTTGGTGATGTATATAGAGATGCTGTTTCTTTTGTTTAGGAAAACTGCCATTTCGGGGCTACTTAATATTTGTTGTGGCATATGAACTCTGGAAGGCTTCTCTTTTGGGGGTACGATGAGTGAGTCAGATGTTCCCAACACCTTTCTATTGCCCACAGCAATCACCATGTTGAAATGACTTTCGATAGGTCAAACACACAGCCACCACACCAGAAAAAAAATATCTCGTCCCTGTTAGCTTTTGGATTAGCACTGGGTTAACAAGCTCTGTAGGGCAGACAACCACAAGCGCTCCGTGCTAATGAGTGACAAGCGGGCTAACCTGACCCCAGCATGTCTGTGTAAGCCAGCTCTATAGTATTGACAGTTCTGCGAGAGTCTGCACTCCCTAGTGATTCAGTGGTCAGCATGGTCAATGTGTGGTCAACAGCTTTAACCGCGTCAGGTCCAGACACCATGACGTTTCACAAACAGGGGGAGGAGTTTGAGGTAAAGAGACGCTGACTGTGTTCGGATGTGGACGCCTCTGCGGTGTAAACCAATCGGCCTTGACCGCTTTGGCCGCCGGCCTGGCCCAGCGACATCTAAAGCAGCATCCCATAATGCACCAGGCTCCAGAGCCGGACAGACATGGGATTAGGGGATGCAAGATTCAGCGCTATAGATGCCTGCCAGCTCTGTGGCGACATCCATGTGTCTGGAGACCGCACTGAACAGTTGGGTCTATTGAACGCCCTCCTGTTTTACACGTTTTATAAGACATGTTTTATGAGAAATGATCAATCAATTATTAGGAGTTATCAATGTGTCAACACATCTGCATTTCCTGTTGAAACTACCAATGGTAGAAAGGAGTGAAACAAGAAAGAGAAATGGCTGGTGACTGCCCTTACACACCTTTAAAATATCCTCACAAACAATACAAATACCCACACGCACATTTCATTTATCTGGTTTCTAGGCCACATGTTTCATGGGGAGTGACCCTTCACCCAATCGTTGTAATCCTCCACAACGATGTGTGATCTCGCAATCTCTTTTTCAAAGTCATGTGATCAAGAACACTGGTGTGTCCTGTACTCCGTGGTCTTGGTCATATTATGTAACCTGTAGTCACAATCCTACCGGATGTAACCATATGTCACAAGAATAATGTTCTTGAAACATCAAAATATGTCACTGGTTATGATTGAATATCGGGACAAAGGTTTGGCATTATTCCAATAATCTACAGTATATTCATATATTCCTATTTTACCCCTTCATTGAACTGATATAAGTCTTTGGACATTGCCAATATATGTAGCTCTGAGATTTATGTTTCATAAATACAATGACCTTTACAGAAAATATAAAATGGGTGACTCTAAAGGTCAACATGATTAAAATGTTAATTCTAAAGTGATTAATATACAATACCAGTCAAAAGTTTGGACACACCTACTCATTCAAGGTGTTTTTCTTTATTTGTACCATTTTTTACATTGTGGAATAATAGTGAAGACATCAAAACTATGAAATAACACATGGAATCATGTTGTAACCAAAAAAGTGTGAAACAAATCAAAATATATTTCACATTTGGAGAACCTCAAAGTAGCCACCCTTTGCCTTGATGACAGCTTTGCACACTCTTTGCATTCTCTCAACCAGCTTCACCTGGAATGCTTTTCCAACAGTCTTGAAGGAGTTTCCACATATGCTGAGCACTTGTTGGCTGCTTTTCCTTAACTCTGTGGTCCAACACATCACAAACCATATCAATTGGGTTGAGGTCAGGTGATTGTGGAGGCCAGGTCATATGATGCAGCACTCCATCACTCTCCTTCTTGGTCAAATAACCCGTACACAGCCTTGAGGTGTGTTGGATCATTGTCCGTGCGGTAGCAGAGAGAACAGTCTATGACTAGGGTGGCTGGAGTCATTAACAATTTTTAGTGCCTTCCTCTGAAATCACCTGGTATAGAGGTCCTGGATGGCAGGAAGCTTGGCCCCAGCCATGTACTGGGCCGTTCGCACTAACCTCTGTAGTGCCTTGTGGTCAGAGGCCGAGCAGTTGCCATACCAGGCAGTGATGCAACCAGTCAGATGCTCTCGATGGTGCAGCTGTAGAACCTTTTGTGGATCTGAGGACCCATGCCAAATCTTTTCAGTCTCCTGAGGGGGAATAGGTTTTGTCGTGCCCTCTTCACAACTAATCCATGGCTTCTGGTTAGGATATGCACGTACGGTCACTGTGGGGACGAAGTCATCGATGCACTTATTGATGAAGCCAATGACTGATGTGGTGTACTCTTCAATGCCATCGGAGGAATGACAGAACATATTCCAGTCTATGCTTCATCTGACCCCTTTTTTATTCTAGTCACTGGTGCGTCCTGCTTTAATTTTTGCTTGTAAGCAGGAATCAGGAGGATAGAACTATGGTCAGATTTCCCAAATGGAGGGCGAGGGAGAGCTTTGTATGCGTCTCTGTGTATGGAGAAAAGGTGGTCCAGGGTTTTTCCCCCCCTCTGGTTGCACATTTAACATGCTGATAGAAATTTGGTAAAAATAATTTAAGTTCAACTGCATTAAAGTCCCCAGCTACTAGGAGTGCCGCCTCTGGGTGAGCGTTTTCTTGTTTGCTTATGGCGGAATACAGCTCATTCATTGCAGTCTTAGTGCCAGCCTCTGACTGTGGTGGTATGTAAACAGCTACGAAAAAAATACAGATAAACTCTCTATGTAGATAGTGTGGTCTACTGCTTATCATGAGATACTCTACCTCAGGCGAGCAATAGCTCGAGACTTCCTTAGATATCATGCACCAGTTGTTATTTCCAAAAATACATAGTACGCCGCCCCTTGTCTTACCAGACGCCACTGTTCTATCCTGCCGGTACAGCGTATAACCAGCCAGCTGTATGTTGATAGTGTCGTCGTTCAGCATTGATTCCGTGAAGCATAAGATATTACAGTTTTGAATGTCCCGTTGCGCGTAGGTCATCGATTTTATTCTCCAAAGATTGCACGTTTGCTAGCAGAATGGAAGGAAGTGGGGGTTTATTCGATTGCCTATGGATTCTCCGAAGGCAGCCCGCCCTCTGGCCTCCTTTTCTCCGCCTCCTCTTCATGCAAATCACGGGGATCTGGGCCTGTTCCCGAGGAAGCAGTATATTGTTCACGTCGGGCTTGTCAGACTCGTTAAAGGAAAAAAAGGATTCTGCCAGTCCGTGGTGAGTAATCTCAGTCCTGATGTCCAGAAGTAATTTTCGGTCATAAGAGACAGTAACGGCAACATTATGTACAAAATACGTTTTTTTTTAAAGTAACAAAAACGCAAATGTAGTGGTTTCTTTGCTGCGTGAATCGACCATGAAGGCCTGATTCACGCAGTCTCCTCTGAACAGTTGATGTTGAGATGTGTCTGTTACTTGAACTCGGTGAAGCATTTATTTGGGCTGCAATTTCTGAGGCTGGTAACTCTAATGAACTTATCCTCTACAGCAGAGATAAATCTGGGTCTTCCTTTCCTGTGGCGGCCCTCACGAGAGACAGTTTCATCATAGTGCTTGACCGTTTTTGCAACTGCACTTGAAGAAACTTTCAAAGTTCTTGACATTTTCCGGATTGACTGACTTTCATGTCTTAAAGTAATGATGGACTGTCGTTTCTCTTTGCTTATTTGAGCTGTTCTTGGCATAATATGGACATTGTCTTTTATCTTCTGTATACTACCCCTGATTGGCTCAAACTGATTGGCTCAAACACATGAAATTATGTTTGATTTGTTTAACACTTTTTAGGGTACTACATGATTCCATGTGTTATTCTACAATGTAGAAAACAGTAAAAATAAAGAAAAACCCTTGAATGAGTAGGTGTGTCCAAACTTTTGACTGACACTGTACATGCTCACCAACACAAATATACAGTAGTGGATAAAGAGTCATTCACTTTTCAGAGAAAATCTCATATGCCCTCACGTTTTGGCTCCAAACTCGAAGCCCTGCTTTGAGATGCAAAGCGAGTGATTTATACATTGTTACATCACCCTTACAGTAAACAAAACCAACTGGTTTCTTATCAGAACTATGTGAGTAACCTTAATCCAACCTGTGACTTCACTGTAAATCTAACTCAAAACTACTGCCCCTCTGAACCCAAGCCAAGCCAACACAACCCTGACCCTGTAACCTGTCAATGCTTCCCGACGCTTGGGCTAAACCCTAATGCCATGATGTAATCACGAAAGTGTGCACTGTAATTACAAAGCCGTCAAGTCTTGTGGTTTTGATTTCTGTGTCTTACGCAATTGCTGAGAATGTGCCACGTTTCCATACATGATTTAAACCAGTGTTTTTACCCGAAAGGCTCAGACTTCTCTGTTTCCATCTGCGCGGGCCGGTAGTTACAGCTGGCAGTTACACAACAATGGCTAATTGTGAACTGTTTTGATTATGCAGAGGTTGTTGGTTCTGATCTTCACAAGTCCTCACTGTCAGACCTAGCTATGGAAATTAAATTGTTCTAGTATAACATAAGGGTTATACACTAGTGTAACACTGGTGTTACAGCCAAAATGCAAGTAGCCCCCTGACTCTTCCCACCATAGAAACATGAACTCTTTTAGTCCCCTGATTCCTCCCACTATAGAAACATGACCTGTGTTCAAATTGTAAAATATGTATTTAATTTAACCTTTATTTAACTAGCCAAGTCAAGAACAAAGTCTTATTTACAATGACAGCCTACCCCTGCCAAACCCTAACCCGGACGACATTGGGCCAATTGTGCGCTGCCCTATGGGACTCCCAATCACGGCCGGTTGTGATACAGCTGGGAATCGAACCGGGGTCTGTAGTGACGCCTCTAGCTCTGAGATGCAGTGCCTTAGACCCCTGCGCCACTTGGGAGCCCATACTCATACTAATGGCTTGAATCGTACTATTTGTGACGTACATTGTGTATGTAGTATGCTTATTGGTCATAGAATGGATATAGTTAGAATTCCAAAAGTCCCCGGATGTCGTTCTAAATTCACCAAAATACGAAGTATTCAAGCAGTGGACACTATTTCTGTGCTTTTAGGGCCCATAATACATATCTTCAGAGAATGGATGTGGCTTCACAACGGTTTCAGATTTCAAGAAAATGGCAGAAAATATGCAGCCGAAGTCTGACGAGAGCGGATACAATTTCATGGCTTTAAATAATTATGACAAATGTTAAGAAATTTTGAGGAATGTAATAACTTTTCAAATAAGTTACTTTGGCTGACAATTTGTTAGCTACGCTACGCTTACAAACCACAACATATCATTACAGCAGTATGTACCGGTATATTAACTAGCTTCCTAAAACGTTAGTTGGCTAGTACTAATACATCGAACTTGCCAGTATATTAACTATATGTCATTCTTAGCATAGCTAAGTGGTATAGTCAATGTGCGTTCTCAATGGTCATTGTTAATTCGCTCTGGCTATCTACTCCGATTTCAGAGCATTCTCGCCTGAGTGTGCCAGGGGAGCGCAGAACAACTAACGAATTTACAAACGATTGTACAAAATTGTTGCCAGCAGCACAGGTACATGAAAACAGCCTAACCAGCTCTGCTAGGGCGAGTAAAATGGTCAGAGTGAGGTGTTGTGTCTGGAAGTAGCTAGCTAATGTTAGCCAGTTAGATTGGGTGCTTGACTGACGTTTTGAGGTCAGAACGCTCGGATCAACCCTACTCCTTGGCCAGAGGGTCCAGCGTGTGATCAAATCAAATCGTATTTGTCACATGCGCCGAATAAAACACGTGTAGACCTTACAGTGAAATGCTTACTTACAAGTCCTTAACCAACAATGCAGTTTTAGAAAAAGTAAAGTAAAAAATAGATAAGTAAAAAATAAAAGTAACAAGTAATTAAACAGCAGCAGCAAAATAACAATAGCGAGGCTAAATACAGGGGGTACCGGTACAGATGTGCGGGGGCACCAGTTAGTTGAGGTAATATGTACATGTAGGTAGAGTTAAAGTGACTTTGCATAGATAATAAACACAGAGTAGCAGCAGCGTAACGAAGGGGGGAATGCAAATAGTCTGGGTAGCCATTTGATTAGCTGTTCAGCAGTCTTATGGCTTGGGGGTAGAAGCTGTTAAGAAGCCTTTTGAACCTATACTTGGCGCTCCGGTACCGCTTACCGTGAGGTAGCAGAGAGAACAGTCTATGACTAGGGTGGCTGAAGTCTGACAATTTTTAGGGCCTTCCTCTGACACTGCCTGGTATAGAGGGCCTGGATGGCAGGAAGCTTGGCCCCGGTGATGTACTGGGCCTTTCGCACTACCCTCTGTAGTGCCTTGCGGTCAGAGGATGAGCAGTTGCCATACCAGTCAGTGATGCAACCAGTCAGGATGATCTCGATGGTGCAGCTGTAGAACCTTTTGAGGATCTGAGGTCCCATGCCAAATCTTTTCAGTCTCCTGAGTGGGAATAGGTTTTGTCATGCCCTCTTCACGACTGTCTTGGTGTGTTTGGACCATTCTAGTTTGTTGGTGATGTGGATAGCAAGGAACTTGAAGCTCTCCACCTGCTCCATTACAGTACAGGAAGGGACTGAGCACACACCCCTGAGGAGTTCTCGTGTTGAGGATCAGCGTGGCGGATGAGTTGTTACCTACCCTTACCACCTGGGGGCAGCCCGTCAGGAAGTCCAGGATCCAGTTGCAGAGGGAGGTGTTTAGTCTCAGGGTCCTTAGCTTAGTGATGAGCTTTGAGGGCACTATGGTGTTGAATGCTGAGCTGTAGTCAATGAATAGAATTCTCACATAGGTATTCATTTTGTCCTGGTGGGAAAGGGCAGTGAGGAGTGCAATAGAGATTGCATCATCTGTGGATCTGTTGGGGCGATATGTACATTGGAGTGGGTCTAGGTTTTCTGGGATAATGGTGTTGATGTGAGCCATGACCAGCCTTTCAAAGCACTTCATGGCTACAAACGTGAGTGCTACGGGTCGGTAGTCATTTAGGCAGGTTACCTTAGTATTCTTGGGCACAGAGACTGTGCTTGAAACATGTTGGTATTAACGACTCAGACAGGGAGAGTATTGAAAATGTCAGTGAAGACACTTGCCAGTTGGTCAGCGCATGCTCAGAGTACACGTCCTGGTAATCCGTCTGGCCCTGCGGTCTTGTGAATGTTGACCTGTTTAAAGGTCTTACTCACATCGGCTACGGAGAGCGTGATCACACAGTCATCCAGTACAGCTGATGATCTCATGCATGTTTCAGTGTTGCTTGTTTCGAAGCGAGCATAGAAGTAATTTAGCTTGTCTGGAAGGCTCGTAGTATGAACGCTCCGAGAGCGAAACACTGAATTTACGAACGGACATTCTGACAGTGCTCTGAATTTACGAATGCCCAGAGAGCACTCCAAATACAACCGAAGTCGTAAAATATCTAGGTAGTAATTTGCTATGCTAACAAACAAGCAAGAGGTTCCATAGCAACATAAACAACTTCCGGTAGACAGGCGAAGTATGCTCAATTGAAAGAATACAGTTTGTTTACAGTACACTAAAATTAACTACTAGTATGTAGTGTATACTCATTAAGTATGCAGTATACAGTATGTTAGTATGGGTATTCGAACACAGCTACGGACTCTTCTAGTCCCCTGACTCTCCCGATTCCTACCATTATAGAAACACAGACTCTTCTAGACCCCTGACTCCTCCCAATATAAAAACATGGATTCTTCTAGTTCCCTAACTCCTCCCCTGATTCGTCCCACTATAGAAACATGGACTCTTCTAGTCCACTGACTCCTCCACATTTTGTTTTTTGCCCTAACACTACACAGCTGACTCAAATGATCAAAGCTTGATAATTAGTTTATTATTTGAATCAGCTGTGTAGTGCTCGGGCAAAAAACTAAACATGCTCCCCTTGGGGTTTCGAGGACTGAGTTTGGGAAATGCTGGGTAGTTATACTGTGGCAGCTCGGCATGCCATTATTCAAGATGTTCAATCCTGGGTAAAAAATGTTTTTTTTAAAAAGCAGAAATAAAAAACCTGAAGAGATTTCTCAATTTAATTGAATGACCAAAAAATAAGCAAGGATGGACTTACACACCTCGATGCCATTGCTCCTCCGTGGCTTAGGTGAATGGAGTATCTGTGTTTCTGTCGTCTGCAATGTTGCTATAGGTTGTTGCAGATGTCCCAGTCATCTTTAACCTTAAAACAATGTAACCAAAAACCTTAACATAACTATTATATTCACACCAAGAATTTGATAAAACACCCCTCACACTACATACTATTAAGCTCCTACTTGAGAATACCTTCCTTTCTTTTAGCATGCAGTCCCTCTGAGCTAGATGAGACTCCATTATATTTCCTATCATTTGCTTTCACTTTCCAATAGGAAAGGCATGTGTGCATCTGCCTGCATAGACAGTATCAATGATCAATATTAGCCACTTATAATGCAGCTCAGGAAAAACGCAATGACAGATGAAATGACCATCAGACCATCTTGCTTGCCCAACATGCCATGCAACAACAATCCTGTCCTGATTGGTTTGGGTACTGATGGCCACAGAATATCTCTTAACAAGCTTTAAAAGTCCTACTGTTGATATGGGAAATATTGACTGGTGAGGGGTTGGATTGTACCCCATGCTGACTGTTACCGCTCAGATATCAAGTGCCAATACACCACACTACATGCTGCCTTCCTATGGATTGTTAATTGGTTTATGGATGGTTAATTAGTTTGATTAATAACACCTTCAAAGACCAACTGAGGTTCGAGATGGTTGAGATTGGGGTTTGTGCATGTTTTAGTTTGCTGGTTTATGTTCTCAGGGCGTGTACCTAAAGCATGTGGAATACTGCTGCCATCTTTCTCAAAGCTCAGCAACACTATGACATCCAACTCAATACTGCTGCCATCTTTCTCAAAGCTCAGCAACACTATGACATCCAACTCGATACTGCTGCCATCTTTCTCAAAGCTCAGCAACACTATGAGATCCAACTCAATACTGCTGCCATCTTTCTCAAAGCTCAGCAACACTATGACATCCAACTCGATACTGCTGCCATCTTTCTCAAAGCTCAGCAACACTGAGATCCAACTCAATACTGCTGCCATCTTTCTAAAAGCTCAGCAACACTATGACATCCAACTCAATACTGCTGCCATCTTTCTCAAAGCTCAGCAACACTATGACATCCAACTCAATACTGCTGCCATCTTTCTCAAAGCTCAGCAACACTATGAGATCCAACTCAGTACTGCTGCCATCTTTCTCAAAGCTCAGCAACACTACGAGATCCAACTCAGTACTGCTGCCATCTTTCTCAAAGCTCAGCAACACTACGAGATCCAACTCAATACTGCTGCCATCTTTCTCAAAGCTCAGCAACACTATGAGATCCAACTCAATACTGATGCCATCTTTCTCAAAGCTCAGCAACACTATGAGATCCAACTCAATACTGCTGCCATCTTTCTCAAAGCTCAGCAACACTATGAGATCCAACACAATACTGCTGCCATCTTTCTCAAAGCTCAGCAACACCATGAGATGCAACTCAAGGATAAAACAGAACATTGTCCATCTTGGTAAAGGCAACAGAAGGCTCACTATCCAGCACAACCTGACATTTTGGAAAGTCCCGTACGGGAAAAATGTGAATAGGTGAGGTGTTCCAAAACACGTTTTCATGTGATAACCCGTGATCTTATGTGAAGTTAATGTGATAACATGTGACAACATCTAGAGAAACATGTGATAACATGAAACTGCACATGTCCAAAAACACGTTTTCACATGTGAAATTTCATGTGAAATCACAATTATAGTTCTACTGAATACAGCACGACAGTTTGGTCTCCACCGCCACACATCCTCAGAGGGCCTACAAACCTCCCCATTACTCTACCTAGTAGTTCAAACAAGATAATAGCTGGACAAAGATCATTCAAGGCATAAAGGAGGACAACAACACATGCCTCTGAAGCAGAAAGACCAGAGTACGGTACTCACTGGATGATGGTGAAGACCCCTAGTTCATCATCACACCGTTCCATCCCTTCAGACGGACGGACGGTCACTCCAGCCCGCTAAAGGCTCAAAGGGGAAAGTGCTCCAGTCCCTTTCCCTGAGAGCCCCTCTGAAAATCCACTTCCTCCACTGCCTGGTGTTTGCGAACGTTGTGTTTTTTGTTCACCTCCCTCCCTATTGGTCCTCAGCTCAGTGCCAAATGTTCCAGCTTAGCATTCGCTGCACAGCACCGTTGGTGATGGATTTAGCCTGGGCATCTGGGCTAGCCGGGATAAACCGTTCAACACACACACACACACATTCAGACACACTCACAGTGTCATGCTGTGCGAGTTAGGGGCCAGTGCCCTTGGGGAGACAACCTCCCCCACCCTGAATAATGACACAACATCATCACATTCCAGGCCAGTGCTTAAAGCGATAGAGAGACAGAGAGAGAGAGAGAGAGAGAGAGAGAGAGAGAGCACAATGAAAACAGAGAGAAAGAAGGTTGGGAGTGGGATGGGGAGATCAACACAAACGGGGAGAGGATCAATGCGTGAACAGATGTGTGCCAGCCAGCGAACTCCAAAGCCGTTACCAGAGGCAGAGACAGGAGCGGCAGTTAGAGACAGCTGTCTGATGCCAGTATTATTGGTTATTGGATAACTTTTTTAATTTTTTTATATTTTTTTTAATCGCTGCCTCCCTCCCACACACAGTACCTAAAATAACCAAGCATAGAGTATACTGTATTGACAAACCTCCAGGAACAAGAGAAAAACAACTAAATTAGTTGGCTATTTTCAGCTATTGCTAACGGTATAAAACCAATTAAAACAAATCTGTATCTGTGAAAAGATCAACACAGCATCAGTCAACCGGAGCTAAACTGTGATCTGTGAACTAGGATGACTGAACATCACTACCCTGCATATGGACTCTGTAGCTTAATACCACTTCCACCGAGCAAAGCTCTCATTTAACGCAGCTCAGCGGTGCCCCATGCAACACGCCGCATTGACTGTTCACCAAATTGCTGTGCCTCTAGTCTGTGGCAGGCAGCATCCATCTGGAATCGCTAGGCCCTTACGTAACTGGCCGTTTACTAGGAAAAACAAGATGAAGCGTCTAGTAAGTTAAAGCTATTTATTTTTTTATCCACTTATTTGAACCATGAGCCTACTTTACATAATGTGGCTTGGCTTGGGAATGCATTTCCTGATTTCCGCCTGATTGGCCTATATATCACTCGGCAACCTAAATGACTTCACCAATCGGCACTTGATTTACCATTTATTGTTCAGATCTTCATTCCAACAGGGTCACAAACGTACATGTATTTTAACTTCTCAAAGTCCTCCTCACTCTATGTGACTTGCATGTTGAGTAGAAAAAAATAAATACAAAAAATAATTACAAAAAAATGACGTTTTCGTCTTTTGAGCTTCTAGTCATGAAATCTATGCAGCCTACTCAATCACTTATTATAGCTACTGTTTACAGGCCTCCTGGGCCATATACAGTGTTCCTCACTGAGTTCCCTGAATTCCTATCAGACCTTGTAGTCATAGCAGATAATATTCTAATCTTTGGTGACTTTAATATTCACATGGAAAAGTCCACAGACCCACTCCAAAAGGCTTTCGGAGCCATCATCGACTCAGTGGGTTTTGTCCAACATGTCTCTGGACCCACTCACTGTCACAGTCATACGCTGGACCTAGTTTTGTCCCATGGAATAAATGTTGTGGATCTTAATGTTTTTCCTCATAATCCTGGACTATCGGACCACTATTTTATTACGTTTGCAATTGCAACAAATAATCTGCTCAGACCCCAACCAAGGAACATCAAAAGTCGTGCTATAAATTCACAGACAACACAAAGATTCCTTGATGTCCTTCCAGATTCCCTCTGTCTACCCAAGGACGCCAGAGGACAAAAATCAGTTAACCACCTAACTGAGGAACTCAATTTAACCTTGTGCAATACCCTAGATGCAGTTGCACCCCTAAAAATTAAAAACATTTCTCATAAAAAACTAGCTCCCTGGTACACAGAAAATACCTGAGCTCTGAAGCAAGCTTCCAGAAAATTGGAACGGAAATGGCGCCACACCAAACTGGAAGTCTTGCGACTAGCTTGGAAAGACAGTACTGTGCAGTACCGAAGAGCCCTTACTGCTGCTCGATCATCCTATTTTTCTAACTTAATTGAGGAAAATAAGAACAATCCAAAATTTATTTTTGATACTGTCGCAAAGCTAACTAAAAAGCAGCATTCCCCAAGAGAGGATGACTTTCATTTTAGCAGTGATAAATTCATGAACTTCTTTGAGGAAAAGATTATGATTATTAGAAAGCAAATTACGGACTCCTCTTTAAATCTGCGTATTCCTTCAAAGCTCAGTTGTCCTGAGTCTGCACAACTCTGCCAGGACCTAGGATCAAGAGAGACGCTCAAGTGTTTTAGTATTATATCTCTTGACACAATGATGAAAATAATCATGGCCTCTAAACCTTCAAGCTGCATACTGGACCCTATTCCAACTAAACTACTGAAAGAGCTGCTTCCTGTGCTTGGCCCTCCTATGTTGAACATAATAAACGGCTCTCTATCCACCGGATGTGTACCAAACTCACTAAAAGTGGCAGTAATAAAACCTCTCTTGAAAAAGCCAAACCTTGACCCAGAAAATATAAAAAACTAAACTATCGGCCTATATCGAATCTTCCATTCCTCTCAAAAGTTTTAGAAAAGGCTGTTGCGCAGCAACTCACTGCCTTCCTGAAGACAAACAATGTATATGAAATGCTTCAGTCTGGTTTTAGACCCCATCATAGCACTGAGACGGCACTTGTGAAGGTGGTAAATTACATTTTAATGGCATCGGACCGAGGCTCTGCATCTGTCCTCGTGCTCCTAGACCTTAGTGCTGCTTTTGATACCATCGATCACCACATTCTTTTGGAGAGATTGGAAACCCAAATTGGTCTACACGGACAAGTTCTGGCCTGGTTTAGATCTTATCTGTCGGAAAGATATCAGTTTGTCTCTGTGAATGGTTTGTCCTCTGACAAATCAACTGTAAATTTCGGTGTTCCTCAAGGTTCCGTTTTAGGACCACTATTGTTTTCACTATATATTTTACCTCTTGGGGATGTTATTTGAAAACATAATGTTAACTTTCACTGCTATGCGGATGACACACAGCTGTACATTTCAATGAAACATGGTGAAGCCCCAAAATTGTTCTTGCTAGAAGCATGTGTTTCAGACATAAGGAAGTGGATGGCTGCAAACGTTCTACTTTTAAACTCGGACAAAACAGAGATGCTTGTTCTAGGTCCCAAGAAACAAAGATATCTTCTGTTGAATCTGACAATTAATCTTAATGGTTGTACAGTCGTCTAAAATAAAACTGTGAAGGACCTCGGCGTTACTCTGGACCCTGATCTCTCTTTTGAAGAACATATCAAGACCATTTCAAGGACAGCTTTTTTCCATCTATGTAACATTGCAAAAATCAGAAACTTTCTGTCCAAAAATGATGCAGAAAAATTTATCCATGCTTTTGTCACTTCTAGGTTAGACTACTGCAATGCTCTACTTTCCGGCTACCCGGATAAAGCACTAAATAAACTTCAGTTAGTGCTAAATACGGCTGCTAGAATCCTGACTAGAACCCCAAAATTTGATCATATTACTCGTGCTAGCCTCTCTACACTGGCTTCCTGTCAAAGCAAGGGCTGATTTCAAGGTTTTACTGCTAACCTACAAAGCATTACATGGGCTTGCTCCTACCTATCTCTCTGATTTGGTCCTGCCGTACATACCTACACGTACGCTACGGTCACAAGACGCAGGCCTCCTAATTGTCCCTAGAATTTCTAAGCAAACAGCTGGAGGCAGGGCTTTCTCCTATAGAGCTCCATTTTTATGGAACGGTCTGCCTACCCATGTCAGAGACGCAAACTCGGTCTCAACCTTTAAGTCTTTACTGAAGACTCATCTCTTCAGTGGGTCATATGATTGAGTGTAGTCTGGCCCAGGAGTGGGAAGGTGAACGGAAAGGCTCTGGAGCAACGAACCGCCCTTGCTGTCTCTGCCTGGCCGGTTCCCCTCTTTCCACTGGGATTCTCTGCCTGCTATTACAGGGGCTGAGTCACTGGCTTACTGGGGCTCTCTCAGGATGGTACGTTGGTGGTTGAAGATATCCCTCTAGTGGTGTGGGGGCTGTGCTTTGGCAAAGTGGGTGGGGTTATATCCTTCCTGTTTGGCCCTGTCCGGGGGTGTCCTCGGATGGGGCCACAGTGTCTCCTGACCCCTCCTGTCTCAGCCTCCAGTATTTATGCTGCAGTAGTTTATGTGTCGGGGGCTAGGGTCAGTTTGTTATATCTGGAGTACTTCTCCTGTCCTATTCGGTGTCCTGTGTGAATATAAGTGTGCGTTCTCTAATTCTCTCCTTCTCTCTTTCTTTCTCTCTCTCGGAGGACCTGAGCCCAAGGACCATGCCCCAGGACTACCTGACATGATGACTCCTTGCTGTCCCCAGTCCACCTGGCCGTGCTGCTGCTCCAGTTTCAACTGACCTGAGCCCTAGGACCATGCCCCAGGACTACCTGACATGATGACTCCTTGCTGTCCACCTGACCGTGCTGCTGCTCCAGTTTCAACTGTTCTGCCTTATTATTATTTGACCATGCTGGTCATTTATGAACATTTGAACATCTTGGCCATGTTCTGTTATAATCTCCACCCGGCACAGCCAGAAGAGGACTGGCCACCCCACATTGCCTGGTTCCTCTCTAGGTTTCTTCCTAGGTTTTGGCCTTTCTAGGGAGTTTTTCCTAGCCACCGTGCTTCTACACCTGCATTGCTTGCTGTTTGGGGTTTTAGGCTGGGTTTCTGTACAGCACTTTGAGATATCAGCTGATGTACGAAGGACTTTATAAATACATTTGATTTGATTTTGATTTGATTAGATAACATGAACACAGTATTATTAACATACTGTAGTTCATGGCCCATGCTAATTTGATGCGATGACATGGTGGATGGCGCTGTGTGTATGGTGATCTCTGCTCCTGCCTATTACAGGGCTTTGTCTTAAGGGGACAGATGCTGGGCATCTCTGCAGTAAGCTGACTGCCTCTAATCTAAAAGGATAGGTTAGCGAATCTGTCCATAGCCAATGTCAAACATGCAGGTTTCTATACTTTCTGACATTGCTGCTGCATGACATCATCTTGACATTGTTTAAAAATATATATATATATATATATATATATCTATATATATATATATTGGCATTGTGTGAAGGTAAGGGGGCTCAGCTCACAAGCACTCCAGCTTCACCGTTGAAAGCTGACTATTTTAGCCAATGAGCACAAGCCAGAATTCTATAGCATGCTATCCATCAGTATGTAGTGCTCCAACCGGAACTCGTCTGGTCATGTGACCTGCCACATGACTCTGGGGCGGGATCACCACTGAGGTAGAAGCCCCATTTTTTCCCCATGACATACAAACAACACGATTGAATGGTGAATGGTGTGTGTATGTGTGGAGGACAGCAGGCTAACATGGGCATAATACACAAAGCTACTGAGAGAACTCTGCTACATGGCATAGACCAAGAGGACAGCCATACAGTGTGGACAACATTCAGAAACATTTAAATTAACCATGCTTAAACCCTCTGGTCATCTATCCATCAAAAGTTTATCAACATTTACACGCAGACACAAAGGTATATCGATTTTACTTCAAAGTGCGACAGTGCCGATGACTGTGCCTTTATCTGAAATTGATAGACTACCTCCAAAATTGTTTCAAAGAACAGGCATGTAACTTACTCCTGATTTGGTGTACAGGACACAGGTCTGGCAGTATTCATGTCATATTCATGTTATATAAAACCAATTAAAAGCTTAATTACCATCTCTATGGAAGGTAATGGGTTGTTGGATCAGCTGGAACTAAAGGCAGTACACCCGGAGGAGCTATGAACCCGCTGTTTCATTACAGAAAGAAACTGTTTTCTTTTTTAATAATTGCTCCATATTTTACAAGCACACAATGTTTAATGAGATGATGTGGCCTACGGATGTGACCAAGTTTGTTGTATTAATTATTTGATTTCCACAACTCATCTCAAGTTTAATCTCCGGTAGTTTCTGGCAAAAATGGCTTGTAGATTATACCCAGGTTAATTGGCAAATTAACCTTTGTCACATGTTCGTTGTGATTAAGTGTTGCCTACGCCCGCAAGCCAGTACTACTGTACATTGTAGCTCATTAAGACATGCCTGTTGAAGAGTGGAGAAAATCGAAATCCGAGTCAAGACCAAGACCGGAGAAAATAGAGTCAGAGTCAAGACCAAGAGCGGAGAGGGGGTGGGACCGACCTGCGTGTGCAGAGGCACACATTCACAGAAATGCACACACAGACAGCAGTGTTCTAGGTCTCCAAACCATTTATTGTCTCGGTCTTGTCTTGGTGTTGGATACATTTTTACTCGGTCTTGACTCGGCCTCGGACAATGAGGACTACTAATTTCTTCCTGAGACCAGCTGAGACCAGTGGAGTACAAAAACTCAATTATCAGTTCCTATTCAGTCATAAAATCACTTCGCCAGGCCAAATGTACACACTCCTTTTATGACACATTAATATTGTCTTGGTCTTGACTCGGACTCGATTTTCTCCAGTCTTGGTCTTGACTCGGACTCGATTTTCTCCAGTCTTGAACCGGTCTCGCTTTAGGTGGTCTTGAACACAACACAACCAGACAGACAGACAGAGACACACACATACACACATTTTCACATCATTCAAGAACAAAACTCCCTCACTCCAAGTAAAGATGTATCCTTACCTCATAACTCAGAGTATCATCCTGCAGCGCTCCCAGCTTCTATACCCTGATCCTCAGGGCTGGTCAAAAGGCCACGTCACATGAAAAAAAAAAACGACAGCAGCAAAATCACTCTGCTTGAGCCCAAGAAGGAGATGAAGTAATTACAACGGGTGTCAAAAAGTGTTGGAAAATAAATGCATGAGTATGATTGAGAAAATGTGCGGTAGGTGTGTTTGTGTGAGAGCTGATGGGGCTCTGGTGCATTGGGAGGGCTTAGGTGGGAGTCAGGGGGGGACTATTCAGTTAGGGGCGCGGTGTGAGGCGGGGCGGGATCCCTCCACGGACACATCTGGAGAGAGAGTGGGAACGTTTCACCTGGCTCATCCCAGCCAGCTGCGGGTACAGGCACATTCCAGATGGCTCAATCAGATTTAAACTCTCCCGACCACTGTAACCTCTTTAGACTTTAAATACAGTGCAAGAACATTAACTGTTTCCTTGTGCTGGGGTTTAGACACAGAGCCAGAGAGAGAGAGAGAGAGAGAGAAAGAGTCAGGCTTTGATGAATACTGCTCTGTCACATTATCTGGTTCAGCATTGGATACAAGACAAGGAAATTCATAGAGTGAATGAGTGTGCAGAATGAGAGACAGAGAGAGAGGTGGGGGGATGGCGAGGGCATAAGAGTGGGACAAGGGGTGACTGAAAGAGAAAAAGAGAGCGAGAGAGAGAGCCGTGGGAGGAAGAGGATAAGACTGCTACAAGGTTATGGAAAGTGAGGATGCGTGGAAATGAATGACTGCAATAAGGGTAGACGTTTGAAGGGATAAGAGAGGTCAGTGGTTGAATCGACCCCATTCATCAGAGATCTGAAGGAGCTATATATATATACTACATTCACATATGTATGATATTTGATTGTATAATTACTGTACTTGTCAATCATAAGCATTGGTGGCGAGGTGGTGAGTACAGCCACGAAGGTTTCTGTTCAAATTAGAGCCGCAATGTGCTTCACAGACATCTCTTGAAAGCTTCATGACCACACGTGTTGAAATGAATACACCACTGTGGTGTAAACAGAACAACTGACATCTTCCCTTTTACCCATCAAGGTATTTGCAATCCCTATTCTCACTTGCTTTCTCCCCGTTTCCATACAGCACTTTAAACTGTACACATTTGACATTGAAACCCTTCTCACTGCTTCATGTCAGAACCTGTCAGAGGGATGACAAATAGTCAAATCTGGAGTTCAATGAAATACAGTATTTTACTTAACGACGCCAAACGCGTTACACTATATCAGCTTTCCTGTCTCAGTAGGACTGAGTGGGGTCCTCCCATGGGGCAGTGGGGCGTACGTGGATGAATACAGACCGCGCCGTGATGTATGAGCTATCAAAACCCCTGTGGCGTCCGGCTATGCTTGGACACGCCTCTCTAATAATGATCACTGGCGTCCGGTGTGGGGTGAAAAGTGATTAAAGCAAGATTCAATTAATTGAAATGTAGAGCAGAATGTTGAGTGACGGTTGATTTTTGCTCTTCTCTCTTTGCTTTACCCAATAAGGTGGGTATGTGGTTTAGAATTGTCCAGGACTACCTACAAAGGTGGCTTGGGAATCTGATTCCCAAATCAGATTTTGACACCAGATCCGTTGCTTTACACAACAACAACAAAAAATGTGTCATTTGCGAGACTTCTCTTTGAGGCCTACAAGTGTTAGTTGCTTGACTCTGCCAAACCATAACTCTTACAGTCTATTCCGATATCCATACTTACACCCAACTCCGTATGCTCTCCATCCCCACCATAATACTTCACAATAATCTAAGTATTTTAGAAAGGAATTTAATAGAAAAAACACAAACAAAGAAGACTCTGGATCAGTATCAACTATCCAGGCGCATATCACATCCAGTGGCGGTCGGTGCCGGTTAAGATGAGGGAGGATGATTACTTTTATTATGAGCATGGCCTTATTTCTATTACAGCATATTGGATGACTGTCTTTCATATTCCGTTAAACCAGTTCAATGTAACATCGATAGGTTTAGGCTACTACATGATAGTCAAATTTTCCCTATACCCATCATGAAGTTGCTACAGCCTAGCCAATGAATGAAAGTTTACAATGTAGGTGCACAGGTCAAGATCATTTTGAGTAATCAAGGTGACAGACAGTTACAAATTCAATACTGCCTTGCACACTTTTGTCTGCATCTAGGATGTAATCATTAGTCCAACAGTTGCAAATTAGAGTTTCTATTGGACAAATTCAGGTATGTTTATCCCTGGAATGAATACACCCCTGATTCACATAAAAACAGCATGATCACTTTGCTCGTTGTATATATAATTCCTTCTCGCAGCTATCTACGCGCTCTCCTCCTCTCATATTTTCCCTTCACTTGTGGACTTCAGTGCACAACACATCAGTTGTCTGTGACCACGTGAAAAAACCTTTCCAAGTCAAACCTTCATATCATGACCGCTAATCACTACACACAGCCTACATCGTTGTCACGTTATGTCAACTAGAACTAACGAGTTACTAAACCCACTACACTCATGCAGGACAGTGGGCCCCGGTAGGAAAACAAATTATAAAACCAAAAGCTTACTTTGACTTGGAAGAGTTCCAGTGTTGGATAGCCATAGCCAGCTAGCTAACATAACATCCCTCTCTGTTTGAGCCGGGTGTTTGAGTATGCTAAACTAGCTAGCTGCATTTGCTAGCTAAGTGAACTTAAAAAAAATACAGCCAAATATAGCTAGCTCTTTCTCTCCATGAGCCTCCTAGATTTGGTATTAAAGTCGATGTACCCAGAGGACAGAAGCTAGCTGTCCTCTGGCTACACCATGGTGCCACACTACAGAGTGCTGCTGTGTTTTAATAAATTATTTGGTGACGTAAATATATTTAATATACACTGCTCAAAAAAAATAAAGGGAACACTTAAACAACACAATGTAACTCCAAGTCAATCACACTTCTGTGAAATCAAACTGTCCACTTAGGAAGCAAAACTTATTGACAATACATTTCACATGCTGTTGTGCAAATGGAATACACAACAGGTGGAAATTATAGGCAGTTAGCAAGACACCCCCAATAAAGGAGTGGTTCTGCGGGTGTGGACCACAGACCACTTCTCAGTTCCTATGCTTCCTGGCTGATGTTTTGGTCACTTTTGAATGCTGGCGGTGCTTTCACTCTAGTGGTAGCGTGAGACGGAGTCTACAACCCACGCAAGTGGCTCAGGTAGTGCAGCTCATCCAGCATGGCACATCAATGCGAGCTGTGGCAATAACTTTTGCTGTGTCTGTCAGCGGTGTCCAGAACATGGAGGCGCTACCAGGAGACAGGCCAGTACATCAGGAGACGTGAAAGAGGCCGTAGGAGGGCAACAACCCAGCAGCAGGACCGCTACCTCCGCCTTTGTGCAAGGAGGAGCAGGAAGAGCACTGCCAGAGCCCTGCAAAATGACCTCCAGCAGGCCACAAATGTGCATGTGTCTGCTCAAACGGTCAGAAACAGACTCCATGAGGGTGGTATGAGGGCCCGACGTCCACAGGTGGGGGTTGTGCTTACAGCCCAACACCGTGCAGGACGTTTGGCATTTGCCAGAGAACACCAAGATTGGCAAATTCGCCACTGGCGCCCTGTGCTCTTCACAGATGAAAGCAGGTTCACACTGAGCACATGTGACAGACGTGACAGAGTCTGGAGACGCCGTGGAGAACGTTCTGCTGCCTGCAACATCCTACATGACCAGTTTGGCGGTGGGTTAGTCATGGTGTGGGGTGGCATTTCTTTGGGGGGCTCTCCATGTGGGGGGCTCTCCATGTGCTCACCAGAGGTAGCCTGACTGCCATTAGGTACCGAGATGAGATCCTCAGACCCCTTGTGAGACCATATGCTGTTGCGGTTGGCCCTGGGTTCCTCCTGGGTTCCTCCTAATGCAAGACAATGCTAGACTTCATGTGGCTGGAGTGTGTCAGCAGTTCCTGCAAGAGGAAGGCATTGATGCTATGGACTGACCCGCTCGTTCCCCAGACCTGAATCCAATTGAGCACATCTGGGACATCATGTCTCGCTCCATCCACCAACGCCACGTTTCACCACAGACTGTCCAGGAGTTGGCGGATGCTTTAGTCCAGGTCTGGGAGGAGATCCCTCAGGAGACCATCCGCCACCTCATCAGGAGCATGCCCAGGCGTTGTAGGGAGGTCATACAGGCACGTGGAGGCCACACACACTACTGAGCCTCATTTTGAGTTGTTTTAAGGACATTACATCAAAGTTGGATCAGCCTGTAGTGTGGTTTTCCACTTTAATTTTGGTCTGGACTCCAAATCCAGACCTCCATGGGTTGATACATTTGATTTCCTTTGATAATTTTTGTGTGATTTTGTTGTCAGCACATTCAACTATGTAAAGAAAAAAGTATTTAATAAGAATATTTCATTCATTCAGATCTAGGATGTGTTATTTTAGTGTTCCCTTTATTTTTTTGAGCAGTGTTAAAAAAAAAAAAGTATAACTTTTTTTGATGTTTCACTATTTTTATGAAAGTTATTGAGGAGGATTCCCCCCCAGTAAGTGTCTTTGTGGGGGGTGTAGCGTTTAAAGCCCATCCGAGATTTAGAAAGTGACACCCTGGGAGAAGTTAGCTGAGCCAGAAAATCGAGTCAGGGACTTGGTTAGGAGTAGCAACAATAGCAGACAATCAGAGGACAAAACATTCACAACAATAGTTTGAGATTCAAAAGGTTTGATGGTTTGGTGGATAACTTTGATAGTTATTTAGGTCCAAACTATTTCTGACGTCACAACATTAGGAATTTCAACCAATACTTGCTGTACAGTACAACCCTAATGACCTTCAACTCTCAATTTCTACTCCTAAATATTAGCATTGCTTGGAACCAGCATCTACTGAGAAAACAGACTGAAGAAAGTAGGGTTGTTCTCACTCTCTGTCATTAGAGAAGAAACCAAATCAAAGTGCTAGCTAGAGGCTACTCACTCTGCAGGCTGCTGGGTAATGGCTGTCTCCTGCCACCCGACATCCATCACTGACACGTGTCCATCTTCTCTATTTTCTCCGCCTGCGCTCATCACCACCCTTCATGATGCCCAGACAGCCACGCTGGAGAATGATGGTGAGATGAAGGGATGAGACTAAGAGAGAGAAGAAACTAACAAAAGAGGTGAGGAGTTGTGTGAGATGAGTGTTGCTATCTTCTTCAGGTGATGTCACACACACGGCTCTCCAGCCAATTGAATCAGTTGGTAAGTGGATATCGAGAGGGTGGAACAGAAATCGATTTATTGCGGCTGGGAGACGGAGATTCTTGAACACAAAGCTCTATCCTGGCCATATGATACCACCGAAGCAGGGTGTTGATCTCGGATTCCAGGTAGAAGTGGTTGATTACAGGACTCCATTCTATCCAAAAAGCATTAGCGCTTACCGCTAGACCCACTTAGCCTCTGTAATGGTAGCAATGATAACCTCCCTAGGGCTGAGGGTGCAAAGAGCATAGTTTTGCTATGGAAACCCTCCTGGTGTATTGAGTAGAAAGCTTCAGCACTGCACCGACTGTAGCCAAAGTAATAACACGTGATAGTCTGCCACATGGCAATCGTGAATGAAAAACTACAGTATGTGTCTGACTCAAAATGTGGACAATATACTTGTCCCTGTTTTCATTGGTGAGTGTCAAATATGTACGAGACACTAAAGTATTGGGATGAAAAAAAAGCAGTGTATTTTCAAAATGAAATCTGATATGAAAACTATGTAGGGGGAATAATACATCAACAGATATCACTGGAGGACAGCCAGCAAACTTGTGACATTTTGAGTTGTAAGTATGACTCCCCCGAGGACTGAACCCCTAACCTTCCATTCTCTGGGCAGACACTAACCACAAGGCAACAGCGTTGGTTAGGCCTACATACTGTATCCTATCACTGCAATCCATCACATTTGCCAGTGATTCCAGAACCTTGGTGTAGTTATCTGGTTGTTCGGAAGAGGATCAGGGCTGGGCTAGCCGGTGGCGAGATGAGGCTCTAGTCATTCCCTGACCCTCAGGACCTAGAGATGTTGACCACATGATAGGACTGTAATCACAAGTCAAAGGCCACCCTAAGCATTTTCCCTCCAAAAACCCCCAAACACTCCATCAAGTCCTCAATCTCTGGGCCTCGAAGCCAGTTAGTCCTTTTGAATCATTCTTCCCATTTAAATCAGGGACTGATTTAGACCTGGGAGACCAGGTGGGTGCAATTAATTATCAGGCAGAACAGAAAACCAGCAGTAGTCCGGACCTCGTAGGGTCAGAGTTGAATACCGCTAATTTAGAGGCAATGTGATAGCTTGAGGGAGGGGTTTCAGTCAGAGCAACCAGAACCACTGGAGTTGTTCAGAGGCAAAAATATTCTGTACGTCGATCGCAACACTGGCCTTTACACGCAAGAACCCATATTCAGAGGCAGTGTGTGTGTTGGTCAATGTTAAGAGGGTTTCTACAGCAGGCAGCTACGGCAGAAGCTGACAGAGCGGAGGCATTGTTTACGGCAGGGTTCCCTAACTGGTGCGCTGGTGATTTTATTTGGCCCCCCAGTTTTTAAAAAATGTTTTATTGTTGGACACAAGACTAAAACACCAGCAAATCAGCTTAGTGATTTTATTTCAAATCTGTTCCAACGTATTCCCACGCATAACAGATTGTGATTGTATACTGTATATGTGGTTGTATTCAAATGAAAGGGGTGAAATTATCTTTTAGACAAATATTAGATCTGTTTTGTGCTTCGAGGTCAATTTGCAGTCTACAAATTCTTGGAAATTATGTTCCGTCCCTGTCCATCATCTAAAATAAAAGATACCAAAATTGGCCTGCCGCTGAACCTAGTTGATGATCCCTGGTCTACGGGTACTGTGTGTTGGTAGGAACTCTGGCACCTCAAAATCAATGGAGCAGCACCAAAATCCAGTGACTGACCGACAGGGCACAACCCAAAACGCTGTGTGCCCATCAAAGGAGGCTGAAGTCATCCTCTGAAGAACACTACCTACGGTCCAGGCTCCCTCCTCTGGCTGCCCTTCTCAAATCTCTGACATCACACCTCTGAGACCAAAGGCCCCGTTCAATCTCAAACCGTAGCAGATTCACCATGAGGATAAACCCAACGATCTGCCCTTGTACTTTGCTGTAGTTTAGAACACCCTTTATATAGTGTGAAGAATGTTTCTATAAGGAAAAGGGACTCAACTTGAAGGAGAGAAGAACAGCAGAGAATAGGACCAGGATCAAACGCATGGCGCAGGTATCTACACAGCTGACAATTCACCTTTTAAAAGGCAACAACATTCGCAGAGATTACATTCACGGTAAACATTGTGCAGGTCGGCTCAATTGTAAACCACCTGTTTATATTTTGCTGCCATATAACATGCCTTGCATTGAATCCCGGCCTAGGTCTTTATGAATCAACAGAACAGCAATATTCATAAACCACATGCAAAAAAACATTGCTCCAACTTTTATTTCAGATAATAGTAATAGAAAACAGACTGAAAGGTGATATTTTTTTACATTTCCACCTCCACAGTGGGTTCCTGTTCGAGTCTACAAGTTAACAGTGTAATAAAACAAACAGAATAAGGAATTTATACATCAACTTGACCTTCTTCAAACATTGAGGGTAATGCCATGACAAATATAAATATGAACACACAGTGCCCATAACGTCACAGCCCCTCTAAGCAAGAGGAACACAGATAGTAGACATTACTAGAGTAATGACATTCTACAAGCATTTAGAAATAGCTTAAATCGACAACACACACTGAAGCGTGGCTTGGGGCAGCAAGCATGGCGAACCGAGGAGAAGCCAAACAGTCTCCAATAGCCACACGTAAAGCAAACGTATCAAATAGCCCTTCTCTCTGTGTATGCTTGTCTAGGCGGACGGAGAGAGAAGGATCAGACGCAGATGCTGCTAGAGAAAGAGAGGGCCAAACGTGGTCCTTGAGCGCAGAGCGAGAAAGCAAGACAAAGTCAGCATCGGGGGAAAGACCCCAGCAGGGGGTTAGGGTCTACAGCCTAGGATAACAAGTAGACGTCCATGCTTTGGGTAATCATTGCATCCAGGGGGGTCTGTTCCTAAGGCCAGACTGCCAGGTTGGGGGCTGGGGAGTGTGAGGTACTGGACCGATCAGAAGCCAAGACACTTGCTTTATTTCTTTACGATAGGCCGGGCAAAACCACATAGCCGCATGGGTTGGATTTAGGAGAGCAAGGGGTGAACATAGAGAGGGATAATGGCGCAGTCTAAGAGAGGATGTGAAAGGGATGGTTTGGGAATCAGCTTGGAGCTCCCCTCCCAGCAGTGCAGTTCAGGGCGAGGCAGGGTGAGATAAACGGGGTCAGGAAACAGCCCGCGGGTGCTTCATGCAGTATTGGGCCTCCGATGACGACACGTACGCCGACTCCGGAAAAAAGTCCTCGTGGAACTCAGCCAAAAACCTGGGGAGCAGAGAGAGAGATGGAGGAAGAGGGACAGAGAGAGAGAGAGAAGATAGATATAACACCATAACAGGGTCTAATTCACCACACTGAGTAGAAGTCTGAAGTTAAGGCTAGTTAACACTGCATGGCCATCAACAGACAGCTAATGCATTTGAAACAAAGACCACTGTGGGAAATGCATCACTCCCCCGACTCCTGTGGATGTCACGGACCAGACTCAGCACTCCCAATCCTGGCGTCTTCCTTCCAACAGGGGGCTTGTTAACACCCCTACCACACTCCAGGCCTGCAGTCAGTCAGTGCTTTTAGTAACTTGCCTTAAATAACCCAATTCGCCAGAGTTGGAGAGGGAAAATCTCCCCGTCTAATCAGTAGGGAAAATAATCCAGAATGTTCTTAGTAACCGCTGCTCAGCCAAATCCTCTAAATCTTGCCATCTCATCTGCAAACAAATTATCCTCATCAGAGGGCGAAATTAAGAGGCGCTTTAACCGGCGTCAAATTATTATGGTCGTTGTGGAGCACCGAACTAGTCAGTACGGACCACAGGACCGTGGCTACAGATATATTTCATTATTTATTGGTCGTCCTATCTATTAGTCAGTGCATATGTAGAGCAAAGGCTGTAAACTCGAACCACATTTCTCTGCAGATGTTAGATATGGACACATTTTCATGAGAGTGCAGCTGGGCGGACACAGGCATCCTCGTTCTCATACACACTAGGCACTCCCTCGCTCTCCCTCCCCAGTGGTGGAAAAAGTACCCAATTCTCATACTTGAGTAAAAGTAAAGATACCTTAATAGAAAATGACTCAAGTAAAATACTACTTGAGTAAAAGTATGAAAGTATTTGGGTTTTAAATATACTTTAGTATCAAAAGTAAAAGTATAAATCATTTTAAATTCCTTATATTGAACAAACCTGATGGCACAATTGCCATTTAAAAATATATATTTATGGAGAACCAGGGGCACAATCCAACACAATCCGACATAATTTACAAATTAAGCACTTGTGTTTAGTGATTGCACCAGATCAGAGGCAGTAGGGATGACCAGGGATCTTCTCTTGATAAGTGTGTGAATTGGACCATTTTCCTGTCCTGCTAAGCATTCAAAATGAAATGAGGACTTTTGGGTGTCAGGGAAATGTATAGAGTAAAAAGTACATTATTTTCCTTTGAAATGTTGCGAAGTAAAAGTTGTAAAAAACACAAATGGTAAAGTACAGATACCCCCCCCTAAAATACTTAAGAAGTACTTTAAAGTATTTTTACACCACTGTCCCTCCCTCTGTATCACAGAAACACACCAGACGATTCACGATTCTTCCAGAGATCCGTCCGTGTGCCCAATCCCGGCATGCACTTCTCCACTTTGCTACAGTCAACATCCAGTAAGGTTTTTTTCCTTCCTGTCTCTCACTAGTCTGAAGAGACCTCCTTTCTAAAGATGTTCGTTTTCAATCCGTAGCAGACTAAAATAAATGGGCGTGAACAGCCGAAGTTAAATCCCATCGTGGGCAGGCATCAATATATTGCTTAAAGCATCCAACATTATTTCTCTGAATGCTCCTGTATTTTCAGACAAGTAACCAGGTATCTATCCAATTAGTGACAGATTTTCATGCGAATATTCCAAAATCTGCACAAAGCCAATGTGCATTTTCCCACCAGCGGTGCGTTTCCACCAAATTGACTTGTCGCGGATAAAAACCAATGCACAAAAAGTGAATCACATTTTCAACCTTGTCAATAGTTTTATGACAAAAACTGTTGCGTTAAATAGCAAATATGCCTAGTCTGGTCTTGGCACGTGTGGTTTAGGCAACAACTTGCCGATAGTGCTGGTAGGCTAGTCTACATGAGAATAATATTTTTATTTGTCAAATGGCAGTCAAGCATCGATCATGTCACCAGAGTAATACCTTTGATATTTATTGGAAAGGAGCATCAAGCTCATATCGTACATTTTCACCACCCTGTGAAGTTCATCACAGCTTAATAAACCGCATGGTTTCCCCAGTCGTATTGGGAGGACCCCACACCATGTCATCGCGTGACTCCCAAGTTGACTTCGAGATTATAGTTATTATATCAATATTTCTGCATAAAGGCCTTTCCACCGCCATTTCTCACATAATTAATTTTACTGACACAAAAAGATCCCACCATATCTAATGAACAAATTCATAAAATTATACAGAAACTTCCTGTTTCCATCACAGCCGTCACGATTATTTCTATACGGAATGACATCACTTGCATAAAACACTGTGGATGGAAACGTGGTTATTGTCAATAAAAAGATGACACTAGTGGAAGAAGCCCCTAATAGACTATTGACACGTAACCAGCTGCTAGAAGGAGTCATATGTCCCTCTGTGTGCAACAGCGCAGAGCGGTGGCTGGAGGGTAAACTGCAGGCGTTTCATTAATAAAGGAGAGAGAATAAATCCCCTAGGTTTGGGGACAGCTGAAGATCGCTGGGCAGGATTTAAAGATTAGAATCGCAGGCTTGTGTAACGCCCACTCAACTCCCTTCACTTTAATGTAGTCCGACAGTCTCACACACACACACAGACAGATGCAGGTGCGCACGCGCACACACACACACACACACGCGCATGCAGAGACACAAAAACAGCAAATCAATCCCTCTGCATAAATAACATCTCAAGCCATCGTCGACTGATCACATCCTGTTAGACAATATTATGGCTACATTAACCATGGCAGGCATGCAGGGTGAACCAGCTTACAGGTCAGTGAGCACTTTTTCCACTCAGTGAGCTGCATGAATCACACAGAGAGTTGCTACCTAATAGCATTACACCACAGTTAACTGCCCCGGTGTATGCGCTACACTTCAGGTGACGGGGCTAACACTGGATAGGCGGAGAGGATTGTGTGCGCATGTCAGCAGATCAATGCACACTGCACTCCCATTGCTCCCAACAGGGACCCCCATTCCTCTCTAAGATATACAAAAAGCCACCTGGGGGAAAAACCCATCTCTCTATTCTCCGGCTGCGCTGTCCAACTATTTTTTTTTTTTTTATAGGCTAATGTTCATGTTACAGCAGAGGCCCGTCAAGCTGCCGCAGTGTCCAAACATTTCTGCATGCTAAGCTAACGTTAGTACGTCAGAGGCCCATCAAGTGGAAACCACTCACCAGGCTAGCTAAGTGAGCACGTCCAAAGAAATGCTGACTTGGGCAGTATCGCGTTGCAGTGATCAAAGGAAGTCTATCATGGAACTGTCGTCGGCACGGCAACTAAATGGCAGCCTGTCCCTTCCTGCAATGCGGCCGGCCCAATTATACACCAGGCAGTGATTGACTGGGGGATAACGGGCTTCGCCCAGTCAGTGTCACTGATCCTGGAGACTGGTTTCTTGTGCATCTTTGGTTCCAATGTGCGTTAATTTGGCTTGAGGGGTTATTAAAGGAATATGGCCTGAGGAGGTGTGGTATATGGCCAATATACCACAGCTAAGGGCTGTTCTTGGACATGACGCAACGTGGAGTGCCTGGATACAGACCTTAGCTGTGGTATACTGACCATATACCACAAACACGGAGGTGCCTTATTGCTATTATAAACTGGTTAGCAACATAATTAGAACAGTAAATCGTAATTTGTCATACATTTGGTATACCACAGCTTTCGGCCAATCAGTATTCAGAGCTCAAACCACCCAGTTTAGAAAATATGACCTTTATTTAACCAGGAAGGTTATTGAGAAGGCATTTAAATAACCACCTGAGATTGGCTTTACGGCAGCACAAGGAAACGTTCCAGGCCTAGATTGTATGAGCTTTGGCAGCCAAAATAAGAGATTATTGTAGCCCTGGTTCTAGCCTAGTTATGGTGTGTCGCTGATCACTAAAAGAAGAATGAAAGTAAAGAAAACGTGATTATTCTATAATAAGATGGGAGGTACCTGAGGAAGAGCTCCAGGTGTTTGACCAGGGCCCTTAGGTTCTTCTCTGGGATTTGCATCTTCCCTAGGATCTCTGGCAGCTTCACTGTATGAGGGGAAGAAACCAGATTGAAAGAGAACGAGTGACTGGAGGCTATATTGAACTAAACAACAATCCCTGTTTCCCCACACACACACACACAGAGAAAGGGCTTAGGAGGACACCTACCGAAGAGGCGTAGGAGGTGCTGTGAGCCGTACAGGTAGGAGGGTGGGGGAGGCTGGTCACTCTGGGGATAGTTATCAGGGGTCAGCTTCCAGCTCAGGACCTCGTTGAGCTCATTGTTCCGTCGGCTCTCCAGGCCGGAGAAGACGCCACTGCCCTCTTTACTGGGCGTCTGGGGCAAAGGAGAGGACGAGCCACTGTGGACAGGAGTTTCTGGGAAGGGGACAGGAGGGCAGACGGCAGTCAATCAACTGATAGTGTGGGTGGAGGACAACATTGGCATGGACACTTAAGAAACAACAGACATTCACTGTGTGCTGTAGCACTGAGAAGCTGTGCACAGACTATTCCATGTGTTTGGGAGAGTACTATAATGTATGGCAACAGGGAAGAGTGCCATCTAGCGGATGGATATGGTCATTACAACAACAGAGGCAACGAGTAACATTGCATAAAGTAAAGCACTACACGATCAACTGTTTATTCTGTGATTTAGTGTGTTTTCTTGCCACTCACTCTTCTCCAGAATGAGGAAGAACTTGGGCAGCTGGGCAGGCGTGTCAAGGCGGCGTTTGGGCTGGGGTGAGGTCGTAGCGCTGCCGCTGCCCCCCTCGCCCGCCATCCGCTCGCCCCCCGAAGTGTGGCGTGTGGAGCGTCGCAGGGACTGGGGGGCGTCGGGGTCGGCTGCGGAGGCACAGCGCCGGCGTTTGGGTGTGGTGGTGGGGTTTGCCGTGGTGGTGGAGGCCTCACTCAGGGCCGGTTGGCTGTCCGTGGACTGGGGGGTGGATGGGTTGTGGCCCGAGGGGCTGGGGGTGCGCTCACGCAGGGTCCTGGGACAGGAAGGGAGGGTGGAGATGATCAAAGAAAGACCAGTTTGGTAATGACATCCAACATCACAAAGAAAGGTACAATAATTTGTCACTGGCATTTTCATCTTAGGTCAGCTATACAAACTGAACAAACGGCCTAATGTACTTAGCGTCTTCCAACAGTAAAACGTTTTCAACTTCATTTTGTTCCATCTTCTGACCTGAAAATGACCCGATGTTAATTAGTCAAGAGGATTGCATACATAGCCTGATGGTCGGTCTTACTTGCAGGAGCTGGCTGTGTTGTCCCGGATAGGCAGGAAAAACTTGGAGGAGCTGACTTTCTTGAACTGAGCGTGCTCGTTGGGGTACAGGAGGATCATGGGAAGGGTGAAGTCAAAGGTGATTCTCAGGCCGTCCACCATCTCCTTGCAAAGCTCCTCACTGAAACAAAATGGTGACTTCTAGCTACTATCAAAGATCATTTCATCCACGATGACCATGTTCGAGAGCATCGAATCTGTGATGCATTTATTGGTAATATTGTAACTGACATACTTGATCTACAAATAACACTGAGTAGTTATTTATGATGCAAGGTGATTTGTAGATCAGTCAGTTGGCAGGTGCCTGCAATGTAAAAAACAAACATTGTGTAGCCTATGAGAGGCAAAAAGGCTAATGGGAAATGTTGTACTTTGGGGACTCACTTCTTCTCTGGAGGAACATAGTGAGGACTGAGGCTAGTCTGGGCGGTGCTCTGGTGACTTCTGTACCTCTCATTGGCAGAGAAGGCTGCGTTGAAGGCAAAGTGCTTCACATATGATTCCAAGATGTTCAATATGTTCATCTGGCACGGAAGCTTCACCAACTGGGGAGAAAAAGAACAAGGCCCTTAATGATCACAGCTCATTGGCAGTGAGATGTTGAACTGTCAAAAGTCAAGGGTTGCATTCAGTAGGGTACATGGAGGCAAAAAAAATTACAACAGAAAATGACATATCTGTGTTCCTATTGGACTAGTTCAGTTAGTACCTCCCCGTTTTTATACGTTTGTCCCTACTAAACATGACCAATATCTCGGGATTTGGAGGATTAGGAATAGGTATACGGAACTACAATAAAGCGGGAGTTATCTTTGTTTAATTACACACCTTCTTCCTCTTGTTGATGTAGTAGCAGTCATCCTCCAGTTTCTTCTTGAGAACCTCAGGGATGTCTATGTTGATGGTCTTGTCCTCACTCTCCATCTTAGCGTGAGCTTCCTGCTCTTCCTGCTAGAGATAGATAGGCAAACTTTCAGATCCATCCAGCCATTTTGTCAAAATGTGTATTTCAGACAATGTCAATAGAACAACCGAGTCGATAGGTTATGTATTAAGAAAACATATTTGTCTGTAGTACTCTATAACAAAACACTACCATTTTGTCCAAATCTTCAGAAGAGTCGCTCTCCTCGCTTTTCAAAGACTCCGGATCCTCAGAATCGTCCTCGTCACTGTTGTCTGAAGACGTAATCAAACCTGAAAGATACCCCCACCAAAAAGTACCTGTCATTTTAGCTTGCAAGCCATTTCCAATGAAAATGAAAAACCATTCCGATAAACTACAGTCAAACTCACATGCGTCATCACTCTCTTCCTTCTCTTCTGGAAGTGTCTTCAGAGCTGACTCAACACCGGGTAGACGACGACGTCTCTTCCCCCATCCCTTTCTCCTCCTGTGGGTTGAAGTGAACATAGTTAGACAGGACACTTGCACCAAAATCTGCAGTCACGCCTACTGCTTACTTTTCCGATTTTCTCCAATGGAGACAAACTTACATGCGAGCCACAGCTTTACGAGCCAGTTTACGTTGTAATTTGCGATTTTCGTCAGTTTCCCTGAGCACATGGTTTTCCGCTGCCAATCGATCCCAACTGTAGCACAAAGCAACAGATGATGAGTACCGCCCCTTCCAATTCAAGCTGCATGCAGAGTGTTTTGTCTAAGTGATATCAAGGACAAAGCTCCACTGAAGGTTTCTTTCCACACTCAATGATTTCCACCATATAGACAGCTAAAACCATAGACAACTACGTACAGTTTAAGGGATTGTTAAATAAAAGTTACCACTATGTTTAGTCAACCGTACAAGGTTTCGACCAGTAGCTTGCAAAGTAAACATTATCAGCTAACAGTCTTGGAAAATGAGCCCTTTTGCTGCTCGACATGCAGAGCCCACAAAGGATGGGGAAATTAACCTAAACCACTCATAGAAACAGGGAATGACCCTCCCATCCACCCCCCAGGAACACAGCGAGAACCCTCCTAACTGTCCCACCCATCCTCCTCACCAGTATCCCTTTATCAAGCCCACCACCTCAGACTGTCTTGTGTATGAGTTTACCTTCTGTTCCAACCATTGAAGTGAATCAGGTATTCTGGGACTCGCTTTCCACGTTCATCTTTGCCAATTACAACATCGACGACCTAAAACATACAATTCCAGAAATTAACGTTAGCCGACAAAACTCAAGTTATCGTGTAACAGACAGCAGGAAAATGTATCACCACATCTGGACAGCTAGCTAACAGTACGCATTAGTTAGCTAACGTTACATTACTAATTGGCGCTAGCTAGATAATGTTATGTAAACAACGGGTTGGCTGATTGTAATTTGTTACCCTGGCCTTGCACAGAGGCTAGCTAACGTTAACTCATGATATGTTAATTCACCGTTGGTGTTTAACGTTAACGCTAGCTAGTTTAACGTTACTTCCAACGTTAGCGGACAGTTGTTATGACAGTTAACGTTAGCTACTTAGTTGGCTAAATGTAGCAGCTACGAGCTAGCTAAGAAAATATACCCGCGCTAACTTGGCTACCTACAGTATGTGCAGAGATTAACAACAAATAACACGGCTGCAGCCATTATTGATGGCCTCCTTTTGCCATAAACCAGTTAGCCTAATAACAAACGTTAGCCTTTTAGCAGCTAGCTAGCATGACAACCTCGGTCGGGCCTTCTGTGGTCTGTCCGGATATATTAAATAAACATAATGTCTAACTTAGCTACAGTATTGGATAAAGCCATAAAAACTGGCAATCAAAATGTTTGGGAATTGCATGCGGTATCAGTCTCGTGACCGCAAACAAACTCTTGGCTAAACAACAAGCCATTTACCTTTGCATCATAGAGTACTTTAGCTTTCGTAGGGTCAGGTTCGAAACAGAGGACTTTTTCTCCTTTGTGGAATTTAAATTTCATTCCCCGGGAGTTCATTTGTTCGTCATAGCGAGCAGGAGAGGAGGCATCTGGACCCCCCGCTCCTTAACCCTTTCCCTGCCGGGCTGTATCCAAAGGGGTCTTTGAAAAAAAATATGGAGATGGCGCTAGGACACAACTCATCAAACGAATCCGTAATAGGGAATATCTAGTTTGGTCCTTCGTGGACGCCGTAGAAATAAACAGTACATAAATGTACCTGCAGAGGGCGTCCGTTATTCAAATTTGATCTTACTAAAATTTGTGTTTGCCAGGGTGCTGAGGTGACATGTAGTCCTCCCTCCCTATAATAAATCAAAAGTTTAGTGTGTACAAATGAATTAAGAAGGTAAGGCAAAAAATAGGCCAATAGTAATGACAATTTGGCAATTTACACTGGAGTGATATATGCGCAGATGAGGATGTGCAGGTAGAAATACTGGTGTGCAAAAGAGCAGTAAAACAAAAACAATTATGGGGCTCATTATTTTAATGAGGCTCATTCTTTTCTAAATTTGGAGACTGAACTAGCATCATTTCAGACTCTGAAGGAAATCCCTCTTTGTATAGCCTATCTGTATTTGTGTGTATGATGCCTTGTATGCTCAACCTCTTATCAGTGCCAGTGTGTGCTTTTTTCCATTCTGACTGAAACCATCAGGCTATCTCTGCTGTCACATCTGTCACCGCACCGACGTGTGCCACGAAGAAGACCTGCATTCACTGTGCAATTCTAATGAGTGACACATTTAGCTCAGTCAAGTCACAAGGTCCGGATTGTATGTCATAGCCTACTTAATTAGCCTAACACACTACAAATGTTTACCGGTGGCCAGAGTAGGTTACTGATTAAGTAGGCTACCTATTTCTTGCCTTATGGCTAGACAAGTGACTTCTCCAATTATAATGAATCAGAGCAGTTTCTTTGTTAAAAATCTTTACTTTACAGCCAATTGGACTGCTATTATCTATAAACACATTTTTTTTAAGTGTTTTTTAAAATTATATTTGGTTTCTTGTGGCTGGTGCCCACTAAAGTATATTAGAAACCATTCTACTTGGTCCCTTCCCAGCGCCCCTCTCATCCTAATTTAACCCCTGCAGGCTGTTTTAGCCCCATTTCTCTGTGAATTAAATATGTGGTTTTATTAATCACACAGACTAATGGTTGGTATCTACGTATCCAGAATAAATAGACGGATCCAATGTTACATTGATGTTTGAAAGTGGTTAGAAGTCCAAAACGTGCCTGCGTTACGGTGGGACTCATTGGGTTAACATGGGGGAGCTCACATGCACATGTGACGAGGATGATTTCTACCTCTGGTACACACCAACCATACACACCGTACACTGTGTCTGGTTTTACAACCACTGCAGCCGGGAGGTAGAGCAGCAATAGATTGCTTCTCTCTGACTCCTTCTCACCAATCTCTATTCCTCTACTGCATTTTCACCATTTTGTTTCACCTTTATTTAACTAGGCAAGTCAGTTAAGACTATATTCTTATTTACAATGACGGCCTACCCCGGCCAAACCCTAACCCAGACAACGCTGGGCCAATTGTGCGCCGCCCTATGGGACTCCCAATCACTGACAGCTGTGATACAGCCTGGACTCGAACCAGGGTCTGTAGTGACACCTCTAGGACTGAGATGCAGTGACTTACAGCGCTGTGCCACTCGGGACCCCAAAATGATGAGAAGGGATGAATAATTGCCTTGCTTGTGTGTATGTGTGTGTGTGTGTGTGTGTGTATGCCTTTCTGTGTACGTACATGCGTACCTTCATTCATGTGTATGTGTGCATGCGTGTGTACCTGCGTGTATGTGTGTGTGAAGGTATGGGGAAAATGCTGCATCATGGGAGACTGGAGGAGGGGGTTGCCCTGATAAAGCTGCTTATGAAGCTACACTGCATGACACTGATAACAGCTCAGTCAGATTTGACCAGCCTAAAAACAGACGGGGGGAACGGATGAGATAAAGAGAGAGAGAGAGAGATCCACAAAGAATTTGAAAACGCTGGGGCTCCTCCCTTTTGTACTTTAACTATTTGCACATTGCTACAACACTATATAGACAAAATATGACATTTGAAATGTCTTTATTATTTTGGAACTTCTGTGAGTGTAATGTTTACTGTTAATTTTGATTGTTAATTTCACTTTTGTTTATTATCTATTTCACTTGCTTTGGCAATGATATCATATCTTTCTCATGCCAATGAAGCCCCTTGAATTGAATTGAATTGAGAGAGAGAGAGAGAGAGAGAGAGAGAGAGAGAAAGAAAGCAGAGAGAATTATATAAAGAGGAAGCCATGACCCTATAACCCTGAGATTCTCAAAAGACACCATCGAAATGTCCATTTACAATGGAAACACTAATAGAGTTGGGTTGGAGGAAAGCGCCAAAATCTGAGCTCCTTCTGGCCAAACGTGCTGCACAGCAGCTAACCCATATATAGCAACATTGTGGTGCCTGACAGTCTTTCTCGCGGCTTCTGAGAAACTTGTGGTGCGAAAATGCAGAGAGCAAGATAATCAGACCATGATATTTATTTTGAGCGAGTAAGACACAAGTGTGCCCCAATGTAATGCAAAAAATGTGAATAGTAGTAAAATAGGCTAGACTATAGGATTAATCCTCATTTATGGATTATGGCTTTAGGTCGATGATTAATCTTTATGCCTTGTCCTCAATCGGCCAGCTTTAGTTGTGCTTTATTTCAACAAAGTGAAAGTTAGGCTATGCAGCTATAGGCCTATGCATCACATATGTCATATATGTAGGCTATACAATTAATGTATGGTACAAACTTGAAAGATGCAGATAAAGACCCGGGGAAGACACTTGTATGCACTGGTTTTGCTCATTGGAGCAACATGAGAGCGCTGTCTTAACGGCCACAGGAGCGCATTGGACGGATTAGAGGAGCGGCGGCGAGGGTCATCAGTTGCGAAACTTCTCTCATCCTGCCGTCCGCTCTGACTACAGTTTGGGAATGAGCTGAGCTGCATGCATAATAACACCGCACAGAGAATTGGATACATTTGCGCGCTGTCTGTCTCTCGCTTTATCTGAAGCAAAGGCATTCTGGCGATGACATCATAAAAACACGTGGACCAAGGGTTCCCTGTCAGAGTATATTGATGGGACTTATCTCGTGGTTTGGTTCTTTATGGCGCTCGAACTAAACTTCTGAGAAAAGTTTTTTTTTAAACGCTGCTGCGTTTGTGCAGAGCGGAGATAGAGATGTCATCTGGACAAGGAATATTGAACGTCTTCTCCTGCTCCACTCCAGCCTCCAAAGCCATCTCCAAAAGGAAGTTGCGACAAACTCGGAGCCTGGACCCTGATATTATAAGGAAATGTGGCACAGAGACAGATGGAACCCGTGGGGACCGCTTGGGTTTACCGGGTTTGCGCGTTGAGGATGCAGGTGCGTTTTCATCCTCGCCAAGCTCCTCTGAGCACCCGGTTGCGTTGAAATCAGATCCCCGTTCCAGAAATCTTAGGGTGAAACAACCCCTTTCGTCTTTATCTGGTCCCTCCACACCCTTGGACATCTCCCCGACATCAAACTTTCCCTTTGACTATGACGTGACTGTGAGGGGCACAAAGCGGAATACCGCGTGGGATTTACCGTTTCTGGTGAGGAGCCCCAGCGTCACTCCAACTGGGAGCACAAACACATTATTCTCACCGCGGAGATGGCTTCAGAAGAAGCAGCAACAGTCCAGTTCTCACGCCTATATCGTTTGGAAGTCGGAGGTAAATATGACGACGCGTGCACTCCACGCAGTAAAAAAAAAAAAAGTCTTCATGGTATTTCAGAGGAATGATATAATGAAATGACAACCTACTTTTGTTTTTGAAGATTTACAGTGCCTTCATAAAGTATTTACACCCCTTGACTTTTCCCCGCATGTAGTTGTTACAGACTGTATTTAAAATAGATTACATTTAGATTTGGTGTCACTGACCTACACAAAATATCGCGAATTAGGCTTTTAGAAATGTTTACAATTAATTAAAAATGAAAAGCTGAAATGTCTTGAGTCAATAAGTATTCAATACCTTTGTTATGGCAAGGTACACACACATGCATACGCACACATTGTGATATTGTTGTATAGTGGTATTATTAAACGTTTTGTGTTCTGGATATGTGGTGGTGTAGGGATGTTATATGATGTACTGTTTTATCTTTAGCTCATTCAGTACAAACATAGTTCACTGTTTTATATTTTGTTTGATATGTAATGTGGGTGCGTGCATTGGTGTGTTTGGACCCCAGGAAGAGCAGCAGCTAATTTTTTTATTTTTTTATTTTACCTTTATTTAACCAGGCAAGTCAGTTAAGAACAAATTCTTATTTTCAATGACGGCCTGGGAACAGTGGGTTAACTTGTCAGCTCGGGGGTTTGAACTCGCAACCTTCCGGTTACTAGTCCAACGCTCTAACCACTAGGCTACCCTGTCCCCTAATGGGGATCCCTAATAAATACAATATACAAATACAGAATACAAATATTCCAAAACCTGTATCCTGATTGCAATAAGGCACTAAAATAAAACTGCAATGCAATGTGTATGTTTGGGGCAAAGAGTACCACTTCCAATTTTCGGCAAGGACTAGGGAGTTTTTTAGGATAAAAATAAACGGAATAGACACTGGGAGATACATCTTCCTTTCACCAGGACAATAACCTAAAACACAAGGCCAAACATACACTGGAGTTGCTTACCAAGGCGACCTTGAATGTTCCTAAGTGGCCTAGTTACTGTTTTGACATAAATCGACTTAAAAATCTCCGCAAGACTGTCTAGCAATGATCAACAATCAACTTGATAGAGCTTGAAGAATTAAAACAAATTATACATGTGCAAATATAATACAACCCAGGTGGGCAAAGCTCTTAGACTTACCCAGGAAAAAAAAATCACAGCTGTAATCGCTGCCAAAGGTGATTCTAACATGCATTGACTCAGGGGTGTGAATAATTATGTAAATTAGATATTTCTGTATTTCATTTTCAATTAATGTGCAAAAATGTCTAAAGACATGTTTTCACTTTGCCATCATGGTGTTATTGTGTGTAGTTGGGTAGAAAAAGAAGAAGATTGAATCCGTTTTGAATTCAGGCTGTACCACAACAAAATGTGTAACAATTTAAGGGGTTGGAAGACTTTCTGAAGGCACTGTATAACGGTCCGGAGTTTTTATGTGTTTTTATTTCCATTTCTTGTCTTTTAATAATTAGAGATGGTTCGTTTAATATTTTTTACAGTTAATAAAGGAGAGAGTACCTGCAATATTAGGCCTTCCAAATGAAGCGTGCATGTAGCAGGGTCTGCAGAGTGTGTGCAGCAGTCAGACCCATAATGAAATCCTTACAAAAACATACTTGGGACTTATTTTTAGCAGCGGCTTCATTGGCCGCATATTTGGCAGCTGTCCACATGCTGTCCACATGCTCCAGTCTAGTTGAAAGGTATAATGATGTTTTTCCCCCCATCCCTTGTGGACTCCCTTGCTATCCGGTATCCTTGGGACGCTCATACATGAAGTTTAAATTTAAAATGGTTAAAGTAAGGGCTAAAGTTAGGGTTAGGTAAGGGAGAACGGCTCATTATAATGGCTGGAAAGGAGTTAATGGAATGGCATCAAATACATGGAAACCATGTGTTTGATGTATTTTATACCATTCCACCGTTTCTGCTCCAGCCATTACAATCAGCCCACCCTCCCCAATTAAGGTTCCACCAAACTCCTGCGGTTATGGTTAAGGTTAGGGTAAATCAGGGCTCTCCAACCCTCTTCCTGGAGCGCTACCATCCTGTAGGTTTTCACCTCAACCCTAATATATCGCACCTGATTCTAATAATTAGCTGGTTGATAAGCTGAATCAGTTACAACTGGTTTTGGAGCGAAAACCTACAGGACGATAGCGCTCCAGGAACAGGGTTGGAGAGCTCTAGGGTAAATGTAGGGGTTAAGGTTAGGGTTACTGTTGGGACGTCCCAAGGATCCCGATTAGCGTTAATGACCCTGGAATTAAGCTCATGTAGCGTTGCTTTGGCAGCACGTGACGACGAGTTTTGATGGCACTGAGTTGGTTCTCAAGAGTGTGAACTGAACTGTCACGGGGTCAAAGACAGACACATGAAAAAAAAAGAGCTATCTCACGATTTTATCCCCTCCCCATTATGTTGTTGTTCCCTAAACAGGGCAATGAATGTGACATAGACCTATGATTCAGGAAACTCAGTCAATGTGAATGGTGGGAATTTCCAACAAGCCTGAATGTGATTGAATATAATGTAATTGTATGAAATATATATTTAAATCCATTAAACAGAGGCAACAGAAATGATTCCTTTTTGTGCTGACAGTTAAACTATGGTGACTTCGATGCTCTAGGATGCAGGAGTAGAGGTAGTGTCTTACCTGAGACTGGTATTATCCCTTCGAGCTACACTACACAAGTAAGTGGACACCTGCCCGTCAAACATCTTATTCCAAATCATGGGCGTTAATATGGAGTTGGTCACCGCTTTGCTACTATAACAGCCTCCACTCTTCTGGGAACGGCTTTCCACTAGATGTTGGAACATTGCTGCGGGGACCTGCTTCCATTCAGCCATAAGAGCATTAGTGAGGTCGGGAACTGATTTTGGGCGATTAGGCCTGGCTCGCATTTGGCGTTCCAATTAATCCCAAAGGTGTTTGATGGGGTTGAGGTCAGGGCTCTTTGCAGGCCATTCAAGTTCTTCCACACCGATCTAGACAAATCATTTCTGTATGGATTTCGCTTTGTGCATGGGGGAATTTTCATGCTGGAAAAGGTAAGGGCCTTCCCCAAACTGGAAGGCCCTTTCATTGTATGCTGTAGCGTTAATATTTCCCTTCACTGGAACTAAGGGACCTAACCCAAGACCATTATTCTTCCTCCAACAAACTTTACACTTGGCACAATGCAATTGGGCAGGCATCTTTCTCCTGGCATCCGCCAAACCTAGGTTTGTCCGTCGGACTTCCAGATGGTGAAGCGTGATTCACCACTCCAGAGAATGCGTTTCCGCTGCTCCTGAGTCCAATGGTGGCGATCAGCACTTGGTGGTCCCGTTCTGCTTGTGTGACATACCACTTCGCGGCTGAGCCGTAGTTTCTCCGAGACATTTCCACTTCACATTAACAGCAACTTACAGTGCACCGGGGCAGCTCTAGCAGGGCAGAAATCTGTCGGAAAGGTGGTATCTTATGACGGTGCCAAGTTGTTTAAAATACTCCCTCTCAAAACCAGCATTTCAGGTTTACTGGGTTTGTCAGGTATATGGCAACGGAAAGGACAGATAGTTCATCATTACCAGAGGTTCTAAACTAGTTGACATCAACAGCATATGATGTAACATATAAAGTATTGTGGTTCTCTGATTCAGTTAGTGTGTGGAAAAGTTTGTTTGATTTGCTATCTAAGATCTCTAGAAGACTCCTTTGAAGTCTACAATCAATCGTCTACCTGGGTGTAATTGGGTGTTGCCTCCCTGGGTGTCTAATTTCCCATCCCGAATTAAACCAATCAATCAATAAATCAATCAAATGAATTTATCAAACCCTTTTTACATCAGCAGATGTCACAAAGTGCTTATACAGAATCCCAGCCTAAAACCAAAAGGGCACCTATTGAGAGTACAGGGAACATTAATTGCAAACTGAAAGTGGCAAAGGTGGTTTGGGATTTATGGTTTTTGGATCACTCCAAAGTCCTATCATATTATACACTAACAAGGTCGTAACTCTGTTTTTGGAATCCTACCACTGCATACATTATGTATAATTGAGATAAAGCAGGGTTGCTTCTTCATCTCCACATTATTCAGATACGGTAGTGGTATCCCACTAGTCTATTCTTACAGACAACTAGTGGATTCATGTTGTCGTGTTTTCTGTTTTTTCCAACATGTTATTGTCATATCATATTTAGTTTTGTAGCTTGCTTATCTTGTCATAAATTGCCATTTGACAGTCTATCTTTGGATTCTCTTCGTGGGTGTTGGGTGTTGATTAGTGGGTGTTGATTCTGCATGGATTCTGTGTCAGAGAGGCCTAATGAAATCACAAGATACCGAATTGAACATTTCGACCAACCCCTCAGCTAAGAGATTCAGAGTAAAGTAATTCTTATCTTCCGATGTGATCCACGAACAGGAAGTGAAACCAGTGTGTTGACTTTTGTGAGGAACTAGGTTTACATTCAGGAACTATTTTTGGACATCACTTGTATTAATGGTTTAAGAGTGACCGAGTGGAAAGAAGAAAAAGAGGGAAGAGAAGGAGAAAAGCAGTAGCTAGGGTGTCTTAGTTTATCTTATTGAGTCCATCGACTAAAGACGCCCGCTTGGAGCTTCAGTCAGGCTATAACAAGAAAGGTCCATTACTGGACATACTGCATGTTTACTTTTTAAGTTCCGTTGTCGCTAAGTAGCCCTAAGACTCATCCAGGCCTATATTACTTCATTTAATGCACATTCTGTAGAGTATAGCATAAGAAGAGTTTATTTCCAATATGCTTTATCCACCTATTTTTCACATTTGTGTTTTTCATCAGAAATGATTGCTAATGGGTGCCTTCACCTGTGTGTGTAATATATTACTGTTCTCAAATGTTCAATTCATAGATTGTAGATGTGTATAGGAAATGGTTTTATTTTTGGCAAAACGCTATATATCCATTGTTTAGCTGGAATGGAATGTTCGTATCCTGTATATTTGACTGTGATATGCGGTCGTCTCACCTAGCTATCTTAAGATGGATGCCCTTAACGTAACGTCGCTCTGGATAAGAGCATCTGCTAAATGACTAAAATGTCAAGTGTAAATGTTTTAAATAGGACATCTCATATTACTATATTTAATGATGCATATACAACAAAAATGATGTATATTTTAAATATGGATGTCAATTTCTTTTGTCTTATGTGTTACATTTGACTGTGTAAAACTTAGCAACACTACTTATTTATCTGAGAGTGATGAGGATATGTAGCATTTTGAAAAAAATATGATTATTTCTCCCTCTGAAATGAAACCAAATACTGTACATGTCTGTCAATGAACAACCCCATGCCATGAAAAAAAACCACTCCAATCTCTTTTATAATTTCTTAAAACAATATCAATCAAATTCAATCAAATGTATTTATAAAACCCTTCTTACATCAGCTGATGTCACAAAGTGCTGTACAGAAACCCAGCCTAAAACCCAGAACAGCAAGCAATGCAGGTGTAGAAGCACGGTGGCTAGGAAAAACTCCCTAGAAAGGCCGGAACCTAGGAAGAAACCTAGAGAGGAACCAGGCTATGTGGGGTGGCCTGTCCTCTTCTGGCTGTGCCGGGTGGAGATTATAACAGAACATGGCCAAAATGTTCAAATGGTCATAGATGACCAGCAGGGTCAAATAATAATAATAATCACAGTGGTTGTAGAGGGTGCAACAGGTCAGCACCTCAGGAGTAAATGTCAGTTGGCTTTTCATAGCCGATCATTCAGAGTATCTATACCGCTCCTGCTGCCTCTAGAGAGTTGAAAACAGCAGGTCTGGGACAAGGTAGCATGTCCGGTGAACAGGTCAGGGTTCCATAGCCGCAGGCGGAACAGTTAAAACTGCAGCAGCAGCACGACCAGGTGGACTGGGGACTGCAAGGAGTCATCAGGTCAGGTAGTCTTGAGACACGGTCCTAGGGCTCAGGTCCTCATAGAGAGAGAGAGAGAGAGAGAATACTTAAATTCACACAGGAAACCAGATAAGACAGAAGAAATTCTCAAATCAAATTGTATTGGTCACATACACATGTTTAGGAGATGTTAATGCGAGTGTAGCGAAATGCTTGTGCCTCTAGTTCCGACCATGCAGTAATATCTAACCAGTAATCTAACAATTTCACAACAACTACCTTATACACACAAGTGTAAAGGAATGAATAAGAATATGTACATATGAATGAGCAATGGCCGAAAGGCATAGGCAAGATGAAGTAGATGGTATAGAGTACAGTATATACATATGAGATGAGTAATGTAGGGTATGTAAACATTATATAAAGTGGCATTGTTTAAAGTGACTAGTGATACATTTCCAATTTTTAATTGTTAAAGTGGCTAGAGATTTGAGTCAGTATGTTGGCAGCAGCCACTCAATGTTAGATATAACAGACTGACCCTAGCCCCCGACACATAAACTATTGCAGCATAAATACTGGAGGCTGAGACAGGAGGGGTCGGGAGACACTGTGACCCCGTCCGATGATACCCCCGTACAGGGCCAAACAGGCAGGATATAACCCCACCCACTTTGCCAAAGCACAGCCCCCACACCACTAGAGGAAATATTCAACCACCAACTTACCATCCTGAGACAAGGCCGAGTATAGCACACTGAGATCTCTGCCAACCCGGACAGGAAGATCACATCAGTGACTCAACCCACTCAAGTGATGCACCCCTCCTACTGACGGCATGGAAGGGCACCAATAAGCCAGTGACTCAGCCCCTGTAATAGGGTTTGAGGCAGAGAATCCCAGTGCCTGTAAAACCTTATTTACCAACATCTCAGAAAAATTGCCATGTAGCATTTTGGTATGAAACTCTTCACATAGTTCTGGTTGGAGCATGTGCATTTCACTGATATGTCCACATCATACTCATTTAGTGTAAGTATGTATTCATTTAGTTACTAGATGTTATCTCAAAGAGATATTCACAAACTGGCACCCCGTCGTTACCCCTTCCCTCCTTACTTGTGATTTATACTGGCAACCTATTGGTCCATTTAGCTGCAGTTACCCAATGGTTTCTTCCCACTGCTATAAGGTCACAGTAGGATAACAGAGTATTCTGATATACAGGATGGCAGGTTGCAGTTGTCCATATTCAATCTTGTTCTGATGGCAGCTCTGCCTCGAGGGCAGAAATAAATGTGAATGGTTTATTTAAGCGGGAAATGTGACAGGTTAAGTTTAGACATGTAATCCCAATTGTTTAAGGTTAGGGGTGCGGTTAAGTTTGTGCAATCACTGTTAGTGTAAGATTGAATAAGGAAAACTCCTCTGAGCTACAGGTTGGTTGATGCTCAGTGCTGCTATGGACAGTTTCCACTGTATAATGCACGTGTTCTAGTCTAGCTGGCATAGACAGAGACAGACACCCAGAGGTACATTCTTCAGTCAAGTTACCGAGAGAAGATCTCCAGTCAAAACAATCGAGACCATGTGTTCAAAGACCATTGATAACTGCCCGTACCTGTTCAAAGACTGCAGACTGCAGGCCTAACTTCCCATACCTGTTCAAAGACCGCAGACTGCAGGCCTAACTTCCCATACCTGTTCAAAGACCGCAGACTGCAGGCCTAACTTCACGTACCTGTTCAAAGACTGCAGACTGCAGGCCTAACTTCCCGTACCTGTTCAAAGACCGCAGACTGCAGGCCTAACTTCCCATACCTGTTCAAAGACCGCAGACTGCAGGCCTAACTTCCCGTACCTGTTCAAAGACCGCAGACTGCAGGCCTAACTTCCCGTACCTGTTCAAAGACCGCAGACTGCAGGCCTAACTTCCCGTACCTGTTCAAAGACCGCAGACTGCAGGCCTAACTGGATGCATGTGTTCAAAGAAGTTTAGGTAGATATTACTGTACTGGACGTGTGCTGAGTGTGTCTCCTCAGTATCGTCATCGCAAGGTCTGTTTTCAGGCTATAGTGCTGTTTAGGCGAGTCCAGTTGATTGATAACACATTGTGAGGGATCACACTGGGATCTTTTAGGAAAGGGTTTTGATTTCAATGCCATCTTGCCTAAAAGCTATCCCACCTTACACTCTGCACGTGCGCACACGCACGCACACACAGGCACGCATGCACACACACACACGCACAGTTTTTAAAGATGCGTCGGGAGGGTGACGACCTTGACAGAGACATCTCCGAGAATGTTTCCCAGAGTGTGTGTAGTAGCGTCTGGATTGGTTCAACCTGCCATCCCCTTTGCCCACTTCGCTTTTTCACACAGTGCTGAATCGCAGCTCTGTTTTTAGCTCGGAGAAGAAGTCTCGGTGAATGTCATCCGACAATTCTTGTTCCCTGGCCGGACTTCAATCAAATGTTGAAGCTGCCCGGAGAAAGAAGACAGTGCGTCTGCATGGCACACCAGCAGAAATAGCTGGTTCGCATTTTTCCCCGCTCACATAATTCTCCTTGGGGAAATCAACCGTGGTTTTGCGTCTGCGGGTCTGCTGCCGCTAGAGTTCTATTCTAATTTCACGCAGAATGTAATTTGTTGTGGTCGTTGTTATTATCGATCGACACCATGCTATCTAGGTCAGATTGTTTTTTTTAGAGTTGTTGCTTGCGTTTCATATCTCTATGATGTATCAGTCAATTACAGATGCTATCTGACTGAGAAAGTGGACTTAAGACAAAGAAAATCCTAGAAGCAAAAATAGCATGTTATTGGATTTGTGTATGAAGGGGACTATTTGTTGGTTTATCAGGAGACACATTGACACACCATTCCTACAACTTCTAGCCAGATCTCTGTGCTCTTCGGACTCTTCTCCTATGACAAGACAGCACATAGAGATCTGGGGCCAGGCTATGCAACTACTGCTAGCCCACCATCACCACTAGGCTATTGACTTTTGGCCTCTGCATTATCTTAAGATGGCTCCCTCAGGAGATACACAGAGTGAAGTGCTCCTGCTGTCTTTGTGAGAGAAACAGTGGAATGTTTATGCAGTACAAAATCACATCACACATCTCATTCTAGGATGATGTTTTACAGCTTGGAGAAAGGAAAATGGCCATCCTCTGATCTCCCTGTCAGGAGAGGAAAACATTCCAAACTGTGGGTTTGTTCAAACACAGGAGTTGGGTGCCACAAAGGACACAGGAGTTGGATGCCATGACAAATATGATCTGGCTGAGGGTGATCATTTTGTTAGTTTGTAATATTGAATGCTGGATTTTTGTACGATTTTCAGTGCTTTAAAACGTTTTGGTTGCTACGTTTCACAACTGTAGTGGGAAATGTATACTGTTAATTAGCAGTCATTTCACCAAACAAATGGAATTTTAGGGCATGGTTTTGGTTTATTATTTGTCTATATGGAAAGGGTTCTCTCCTTTGAGAAAAAGGGGCATATACTGAAATAGAATCACATGCAAAGTAAACATTCATTTCGTTGCCAAATCTCAGTGTCTGTTGCCAATTAAGTCTCTCCTACAAGGACACACACATTAATGTGGTCAGTCATGGGAAAAGCATGTATATGATTTAAGCCATTTCAAACCCTCACAATCCTCCGATATGACTGTTTGTACTGGGTATTGGGTTTATGAATCCAATGTATTCATTAATTTTGTTGAATATAAACTGTGGCAATCTGATATACAAAGGCTACATTTTCACATGGAGAAATTCACAAGTGATAGACCTGGGGCCTCATTTATAAACGTTGCGTAGGCACAAAAGAAGGCGTATGCCACTTTCTAAGCAAACGTTGGGATTTATTAAAAACAAACTTGATGAGAGAATGTGCATGTTATGACATTTATTCTAATAAAACATAAGGTGAACAGTAGGGCAACTTACGTTTAAACTGATGCCGTTTTCGATGCCTTTGTCGGGCAGATAAGAGTACACAGTTTCACAAATTTCATACATGTTTGTTGCGCAGAACTGTCAATGTGATTCTGGCCCAGTCATTGTCAGTTACAACCGGGGTAATTACCACACCTGAAGGTGTTACGCAATTGGGTATCTTTGACAATCAAATGGGTGGGTATAAAAAAGGCATGCAATTACAATGCGTATTGACGCACAATGGCTGCTGTTGGAAGATTTGGCGAATGGAAGAATTCAGAGAGAGCCAATTTTAGAGACCTGCAAGATTTACTGGCCAATGATGAGGAGGGCTTATGAGCCGGTTCCGATTTCCAAGAGCTGTTCTCTTGGATCTCTGTGCTGTAATGGGCCCAGCTTTACAGAGAAGCACCTGCAGAAACCAATCCGTGCCTGTCCCACTTCAAATCCTTGGCAACCTCGGTTAATAGCGTCGTTGGTGTCTCTTTGCGTTTGCAGGACTGCATCTGTGAGGACACAGCCGCCGGAGGGTTGTGACGCACGAGGTGCGGTGGAGACGCCGGGGCAGGGTGCACTCAGCTCCTGCTCAGCTGCAGCACCACCGACCCCGCTAGAACACGCAGCGACTAAAAACAATAGAAAATGTCACAATTGTTTGTGTAAATAAATGTTTAAACACAACTTGAATGCATTTGGTTTACTCTTTTCAAACGAGGGAATACTAATTACATACCTGGATCATCCGGTGCGTCTTGCATGTCCGTGTCCACCTCCGTCACTACTGCACTCAGGAGGGATTCCCCTATAATACCGGCAAGTCAAGGGGGTTGAGCTCCGGTATCCCCTTTTCCCCGCCGTTGGCACAAACACTTTGTCTGTGTAAGGCCATCTTGGCCTCCACTTTTGTCGGACCACTTCTTTTTTTTTATTTCTGAGGGGGTCCGACCTTCTGAGCCAGCAGCATCCACAGCGTCCGCCACATGCTGCCACTCTAACGCCTTTTTGGCATTTGCAATGCTCACACTGTGTCCACCAAACAATATATTTTTTCATTGCTTCAACCTCCCCTACAATAACTTTCTTTTTTTTAGCCTTTCTGTGAGGATGTGCGGTCATTGTTGTCATGCAGTCAGTATGGATGAATATTAATTAGGGACCTTTCACTGACTATCTATAGGCAACTATGGGTGTTCACGTGCGCCAAATTTCGAGTTGATTGTGATTTATAAAGTGAAACCGGGGTGGAACGTGCGTGGGCACTGTGTTATAAATCAGAATATTTTTGTGCATAAGCACATTCAGTGTTTGGTCCATAAGCCACCTTTTGACGTGAATCCTCCTCACAGTTTTATAAATGAGGCCGCTGGGCTTTCAACCCCTGTGAAATAGAATAGTGGCTGTGGAAGAGGCCCTCCGTTCCCATCAAGCCAATATTACTGTTTGCCATGTTTGTGGCTGTTCAATAGAACACCTTATAGACTACCTACACACTTGCTCAAGATCACAAAGCTTGGAGAGTTAGACTCAGGTATTTTTCTCTACTGTTATTACCATCTTACATGCCACCTGAAGACTAGTTTAGAGGTGCTGCTGTTTCTCTGTGCCTCTGTTCATCTGTAATAGAGGGCTGTACCGGCTGCCCCTTCTGCCAGCAGGACCTGTAGACTATCAGGCCAAGGAAATCGAGACGTTTTCATTACTAGAGAATGAGCCCGAAGGAAGGAAGTGTTTTAGAGGCCAGGTCTACTTCTGTTGGTCAGGAGAGTTTAATAAGAAATATTATATTTGACACACAAGTGGTGTGTCCAGCTATAGTAAGTTTCCATTTCACTATAGTCTACTGGTGGTTGGGATTCACATATTGTTTCAAATGACTTTTTATACGTGAATTTATTTGCGATGTGAATTCTATCTCTTTTGGAGAGAGAAGCCTGAAAACAACTGTCATTAGCAAATTATTACAACTATATGTCTTCATTTACCTTGTGCTTTAATTTCCATCTAGGATTTTGTCTGTGTTAGAACTCTCAACATTGGTACAGTTCTACTCAAATCAGATAAGATCGGCATAAGCAGAAATGATTTGTGCTTGTTTTTCGAGAACATTAAGTTTGGCATCTAGTTTCCTTTCGCATGCCGTTCCTACTGAGACTCAGTATCACTATGAGGGAGAAGAAAGAAATCACTTTTAAGACGGGATTACCACTCCCACATCCAAGAATTTCATATTTTGTGCTTAACTTTTTGAGATACAATAATTCCTAATACAGTCATTCCGAAAAAGAAGAAAGAAAAGTGTTCTTGGGTGCAGTAGGTTACGTTTTACGTGTCCGAATCATCCCGTTTTTTTCTGTACACTTTCATAGTAGATGAGGGAATGAAGCTTGTCCATTACTGCTTCCTGGACCCATGGCTGGTTTCCAGCAACACTCGTCCTTGGTTGCTTCCTAGCTTCCGCCTCACTCGTCCACGGCAGTCATTCTAGCTTCATCCTCACTCGTCTATGGCTTCTTACTAGCTTCAGCCTTAGAGAAGGGTGGAAGAGTTGTTTGGAATTCCAGTCCATTGATGCATGGGACCCTGTCGAAAAAGGGTGACTGCCCACAATTCCCAATCCTCTGGCTTCACACTCAGCTAAATTCCAGCTATTTCTGCTTTATTTTTTCACCCTGCTTTCCCAGGCCTGTTGTTACCTAGAATAACCAAGGCACTGGTGTCAGAAACATACAGTAGTCTGAATGGCATATGGATGTTTATGCTGTAGAACTACTAGGTCCCCTTCATTCAGTTATGTCTATAGGAGCCTTGGCTCACTGTTAGAAATAATAATATGGATCGTTTTGAATCTGATTCCACGCTTCAAGATTGCTTCGAACACGTGGATTGGGATATGTTCCGCATTGCGTCCAAGAACAACATTGACGAATATGCTAATTCTGTGAGCGAGTCCATTAGAAAGTGCATCTGCGATGTTATACCCATGGCAATGATTAAAACATTCCCAAACCAGAAACCGTGGATTGATGGCAGCATTCGCGCGAAACTGAAAGCCAAACCACTGCTTTTAACCAGGGCAAGGTGACCGGAAACATGACCGAATACAAACAGTGTAGCTATTCCCTCCGCAAGGCAATCAAACAAGCTAAGCGTCAGTATAGAGACAGTATAGAGTATAGAGTCAGTATAGAGACAAGAGGTATGTGGCAGGGTCTACAGTCAATCACGGATTACAAAAGGAAAACCAGCCCTTTCGCGGACCAGGATGTCTTGCTCCCTGGCAGACTAATTTGAGGACAATACAGTGCCACTGACACGGCCCGCTACCAACACCTGCAGACTCTCCTTCACTACAACCATGGGAGTAAAACATTTAAACGTGTCAACCCTCGCAAGGCTGCAGGCCCAGACGGCATCCCCAGCCGCGTCCTCAGAGCATGCGCAGACCAGCTGGCTGGTGTGTTTACGGACATATTCAATCAATCCTTATCCCAGTCTGCTGTTCCCACATGCTTCAAGATGCCACCATTGTTCCTGTTCCCAAGAATGCTAAGGTAACTGAGCTAAACGACTACCGCCCCATAGCACTCACTTCCGTCATCATGAAGTGCTCTGAGAGACTAGTCAAGGACCATATCGCCTCCACCCTACCTGACACCCTAGACCCACTCCAATTTGTTTACCACCCCAATAGGTCCACAGACGACGCAATCGCAACCACACTGCTCACTGCACACTGACCCTAACCCATCTGGACAAGAGGAATACCTATGTATTCATCGACTACAGCTCAGCATTTAACACCATAGTACCCTCCAAACTCGTCATCAAGCTTGAGACCCTGGGTCTCGACCCCGCCCTGTGCAACTGGGTACTGGACTTCCCACCACCTGGGGTAGGTAACAACATCTCCACCCCGCTGATCCTCAACACGGGGGCCCCACAAGGGTGCGTTCTGATCCCTCTCCTGTACTCCCTGTTCACCCACGACTGCGTGGCCATGCACGCCTCCAACTCAATCAACAAGTTTGCGGACGACACTACAGTGGTAGGCTTGATTACCAACAACGCCGAGACGGCCTGCAGGCAGGAGGTGAGGGCCCTCGGAGTGTGGTGTCAGGAAAATAACCTCACACTCAACGTCAACAAAACAAAGGAGATGATTGTGGACTTCAGGAAACATCCCCATCGACGGGACAGTAGTGGAGAGGGTAGTAAGTTTTAAGTTCCTTGGCGTACACATCATGGACAAACTGAATTTGTCCACCCACACAGACAGTGTTGTGAAGAAGGCCTCAGCAGCGCCTCTTCAACCTCAGGAGGCTGAAGAAATTTGGCTTGTCACCAAAAGCACACACAAACCTCTACAGATGCACAATCGAGAGCATCCTGTCGGGCTGTATCACCGCCTGGTACGGCAACTGCTCCGCCCACCACCGTAAGGCTCTCCAGAGGGTAATGAGGTCTGCACAACGTATCACCTGGGGCAAACTACCTGCCCTCCAGGACACCTACACCACCCGATGTCACAGGAAGGCCATAAAGATCATCAAGGACAACAACCACCCGAGCCACTGCCTGTTCACCCCGCTATCATCCAGAAGGCGAGGTCAGTACAGGTGCATCAAAGCAGGGACCGAGAGACTGAAAACAGCTTCTATCTCAAGGCCAGCAGACTGTTAAACAGCCACCACTAACATTGAGTGGCTGCTGCCAACATACTGCCTCAACTCCAACCACTTTAATAATGGAAATGGATGGAAATGGATGGAAAAAATGTATCACTAGCCACTTTAAACAATGCCACTTAATATAATGTTTACATATGTAACGGATGTGAAATGGCTAGCTAGTTAGCGGTGGTGCGCGCTAATAGCATTTCAATCGGTGACGTCACTTGCTCTGAGACCTTGAAGTAGTGGTTCCACTTGCTCTGCAAGGGCCGCGGCTTTTGTGGAGCGATGGGTAACGATGCTTCGAGGGTGACTGTGGATGTGTGCAGAGCGTCCCTGGTTCACACCCAGGTCGGGGCGAGGGGACGGACGTAAAGTCTATACTGTTACACATACCCTACCTTACTCATCTCATATGTATATACTGTACTCTATATCATCTACTGCATCTTGACATCTTTATGTAATACATGTATCACAAGCCACTTTAAACTATGCCACTTTTATGTTTACATACCCTACATTACTCATCTCATATTGTACTCGATATCATCTACTGCGTCTTGCCTATGCCGTTCTGTACCATCACTCATTCATATATCTTTAAGTACATATTCTTTATCCCTTTAGTAGTTGTGGAATTGTTAGGTTAGATTACTCATTTGTTATTACTGCATTGTCGGAACTAGAAGCACAAGCATTTCGCTACACTCGCATTAACATCTGCTAACCATGTGGATGTGACAAATCAAATTTGATTTGATTGACCATTTGATTGATGTAGACGGGAGGATACAGTTTAATCCTATATCGATATAGGATCATGTTGACACTCAATCAAGTCCATGCCTAGCAACATTGTCATGTCACTGATTCCATATTCAGATGTTTGAGTTGGGCATCAATTCATAGCTAAACAAACTCCACAGGCAGCCTGTGATATGGTTCAGTGCGTTCTTATCCAAGTGAACATAGAATCCAATGTTCTGTCCTAGACAGCTCTCTGATTGACTCGGGTCAAAAGAGGAGTAAGTCAGCGTGGGGAGGCATGAGGCCCAAGTGAGGAACCCTGTCTAAACTCATCAGCCTGATATTATATGCTCATCTGCATGCTACCTCTGTCATGTTGAAACTGCTGATATTAACTCACTGCCACTTTCACTACTTCTACTTTTACCACTAGCAAATTATACTGTTACCACTACTTTTACTGATGTTGTCATTGGATACACATGTATCTGTAATAACAACAGGCAGGCCCGTCATGCAACCGAGCAGACAAACCTCTCTCTCTCTCTCTCTCTCTCTCTCTCTCTCTCTCTCTCTCTCTCTCTCTCTCTCTCTTCTCCGCTCCCTCTCTCCGTTCTGTCTGTTCAGTGCTGTGACCTGACCTCTGGTTTCCGTGGCAGCCAACTGGGCTGAGTCCTCCTCCTCCTCCGTATTCTAGCGTTCTTCACCGCACTTAATCACACGGACGAAGCTCACAAACAATTCTTAGTTGTGGGTCGAGAAGTATCCGAGTCCGCCTTACTCATCAACCATGTGGCAGTTTTATTAAATCAAATAGTCCGGCTAACTGACAAGCTCTATCCACTTAAATGCACCCCACTGCTACCAGTACATTCCAAAACAAGCTAACTGCAACCCCTGTATGACAACATATAGCTAGACCCCAGCAATCATTGCACCCATATGTCCTACCTGAACAGATCACAGAGCCTGACTAACTTGTCGTTCTTGTAGGCCTATCCATCCTAAGCAATGATGGGAGATAGAAACTCTGTGAGCTTTTGTGTCAGACAGGCAGAGCCCAGCAGCTGAAGAATCTCCACATTTAAACACAGGGATGTTGGGATGCGCCTCAGATGTAGGCCAAACAGACTCTCTAACCAGAAGACCTTTCACCCTGAACTCTGTCAGACAGCAAGGAAGCATAACAAAACATGAGGCAAGAGGAAAATAGCTTTCGACTATTTTGTTGCTCTCTCTCCGGACGGCCTACGTTTGAGAAACAGGGCGATGTGTTTAGTGTGTGTGTGCCAACTACACAGTACATGTCCATGTGAACGTGGTAGTGGGTGCAGTTGGTGTCAATATACAGTAGGTGTTTCTTTGTGGAGTCGTGTGTGTATGTGTGTCTGCCTCATGTCACAGGCCAGTACACACTGGAGGCTTTGTGAGTAGGACAGGAAAAGAACACCTCGTTATAGAGTGTGTGTATGCCCTGTCACACAAAAATGCATTAGAGGAGATTATCCATCGACAATAATTGATTAACCCGATTCCAGATAGTCTCTTCTGGAGTGCTCCTCTGTGACAATGCGTCTGAAAAGGAGTGTCTTTTCTCTCATTTGGCAATGCAACCCTTCAACTCCACCTAGTGGTGTTCATTTCAATGTGGCTGAGTTGGGAGTTTGACTGGACCGCATCCAGAGTGCAAGAAACAAAATGGAATGTTGAGAAATTGGAGGTGTAGGTTGCCGTGTTAACCAGACGGGGGTGCTATTGACCTTCCCCATCCCATATTACAGCCTCACTCAAAGCTTGCTGAACTGAGTGCTGAGTCGACAGCTGCAATGACATTTGGTACAATCCAGCAAAACACAGTCAGTGTGAATGAGCTGAGCTCCCGGGTGGCCTGTGGTTACCGTGGTACCCAGCTGCCTGGACTCCCCTCCTCTGGCTAACATGAATATCTCTCCCTGCTCTAACTTGGTGGTGGAAATGACTCATTGGATCATAACCCCTATAAATGATCATGCTGTTACAACATAATAATCTTGTTGAAGAGTGTGAACTATGGTAATACTGTAGCCAGAAAATAAAGTACTAACGAGTTACTCAGAGGGTTTAGACATGAAATCCAGGCATGGATCCCTTACCCTACTGCTGGGTCCCTTCCCAGAAGCCTGGTGCTGTGACGTGTGACGTGTGACGTGTGTGTGTGTGTGTGTGTGTGTGTGTGTGTGTGTGTGTGAGTGAGTGAGTGTGTGTGTGTGTGTGTGTGTGTGTATAAATGTGGTGTGTATCCTGGCCTCTAGATGTGAGAGCAGTGTAGAGTAGTGATGGGGGAAAAGATCGCTACAGTTACATATCGGGATATTATTTTTGGATGATATATTGTATCTTTTTGACAATATTGCAATATTATTTTTGCACTAGTTGGCTGTAGCTGCACCAAAACGTCAGTATTTTTCCCTCATAGCTTGTTCTCCATTTTATTTTTAAATAGGGAGCCAATTCGTTTTCAGCGCTTCTATTTCCATGACTGATAAAAAACTATCTTGTCCCTTTGCAGCAGACATATGGTGAGCAATATGCTTGGAATATCGAATCGCAATAAAATCACAGTTTTGAATCGCGATACATATATATTCGTGAGAATCACAATGCATATCTTATCGGCACCTAAGTATCATGATAATATCATATCGTGAGGTCCCTGGTAATTCCCAGCCCTAGCATAGGGTTGAGTTCACCAGGGTTAGGGTCGAGTTCATCAGGGTTAGGGCTGAGTTCACCAGGGTTAGGGCTGAGTTCACCAGGGTTAGGGCTGAGTTCACCAGGGTTAGGGCTGAGTTCACCAGGGTTAGGGCTGAGTTCACCAGGGTTAGGGTTGAGTTCACCAGGGTTAGGGCTGAGTTCACCAGGGTTAGGGCTGAGTTCACCAGGGTTAGGGCTGAGTTCACCAGGGTTAGGGTTGAGTTCACCAGGGTTAGGGTCGAGTTCATCAAGGTTAGGGCTGAGTTCACCAGGGTTAGGGCTGAGTTCACCAGGGTTAGGGCTGAGTTCACCAGGGTTAGGGCTGAGTTCACCAGGGTTAGGGCTGAGTTCACAAGGGTTAGGGCTGAGTTCACCAGGGTTAGGGTTGAGTTCACCAGGATTAGGGTTGAGTTCTCCAGGGTTAGGGTTGAGTTCGCCAGGGTTAGGGCTGAGTTCACCAGGGTTAGGGTTGAGTTCACCAGGGTTAGGGTTGAGTTCTCCAGGGTTAGGGATGAGTTCACCAGGGTTAGGGTTGAGTTCGCCAAGGTTAGGGTTGAGTTCACCAGGGTTAGGGTCGAGTTCACCAGGGGTGAATAGATGGTAACATGGGAGGACTGTAGGAGAGTGACTATTATTATTGCACAAATGAGGGGTGGGGGAGTCAGTTGAACCAGGACGAGCAGGGTAACTGAGGTAACAAACCGACAACCTTCAGTATGTTGTTCTACTAACACCGATGGAGGGCTATATTCTTATGTCAACATAGAAAAATAAGCGATATGGCACACTCGTTATGGTACGGTCTGCAACCCTGTATGTATTCTAATATGGGTGCTTGAAATATTTAGTTGCTTTACTTAGGATAATCTATTGATATGTCACCTTGCTGTATTGCATTGTATTCTAACACCCTTTCATTGTCCACCTTTTCCCCTCTCCTCCTCCTCCTCTCAAACCTTTTATCTCTCCTTTTCCTCCTTTCATCTCTCTATTGGCCATCCCTTTCTTTATTCTGATGGCATGTCCTCCTTAAGTCACAGGATGTGCCACAAATGGCACACTATTCCCTATATAGTGCACTACTTTTGACAAGAGCCGTATGGCCCCTTAATGCACTGTATAGGGAATAGGCTGCCATTTGGGACATTGCCACAGTCTCCATGTTAGTAGCTAATTAAATAGACGGCATAAAGAAGCTGTCCTTTTGTTATCTTGGTTACAGAGGTAAACATAGCGCCTGTGTCTATTCCTCTTCCCCCCCCCCCCTCCCCCCTCCCTCCCTCCCTCCCTCCCTTGCACTCACACTGTTTTGGAAGGGAGCAAAGACCCTCGTCATACCAGAGCAGGTTCTGAAGAGCACTGACGCACTTCAGTGTTCTGTGTGTGTGTGTGTCTGTTTTAGCAGTTGGATACACTTGATGATGTGCTCATGTCCTGGCCAAGTGCTTAATAAACCTTTAAATGCCCTTGTTATGATTTAGAGAAGACTAGAGCCATAGATTGCTCTAGAGTCTAAAATGTCATCATTCTACCCAAAGCCCAGTGCACTGTGGGAATGTGTGCAGAATAAACACACTGAAAGAGTCCCCTTTAGTGGCCACTTTACTGTGCCTAGTCTGACTGGCTTTGTCCATGCTGCTGCTCCTGTCTCTCTCTGCTTCCACATCCCTTTGTCATGTTGTATCACTACACCCACACCCCACTGGCTCCACTCAGACGAGAACAGTCTGCTGCTGGAATGTAGACATTACAGGAATAAGCATTTTTCTTTCGGGCCCTTTCGGGAAACTCGAGCTGCCGTGGCAATGGAGGAGTATTAGGGAGAGAGGCAGACGGCTTCAGGGGTAGAGAGAGGAGAGGGAGGGAGGGGCAGGGAAGGAGTAGGGGGAGGAGGGTGTTACTACAGGGAAAGGAGGCTGAGTTCTCGTTATTCAAAAGTCAGAGTCATTTGAATCAAGACCCCCATGGGGTCATTTACATTAAGAAGCCCAAAAGATGGGCGAATTTCAGTTTAGAATAGCCTAATTGTCTCTGGATCATTTGAATGAAGGAAATACATTCGGGAGGCTTGTTGAAACAAAGAGGGGAGGTTCTTGTGGTAAATCTAAAAAAAAGAGGAGCCAACACTTTAACTAGGAGTCTAGATCATTATATTAAGACATTAGTCTGAGCTTTAATACGATCGTAAAAATGGACGTCTCCTACTAATTTGCAGCAGAATGCTGAATTCATTTTCCTGGCTAACCAAACTTGCTTAGGCCAAACATGAGTTTATTCTCCGCAATGAGTTTGGGCCTGAGTACCTTCCAGACGATTTCTAGAACGAAAACACATTCTAACCATTCTGATTGGAACCAGAAACCGATGGGTTGGGCTAGAGCCATAAAACGTGGGTAAAAGCAGCATTTTGAAAATGTGTCATTGGCTTTGATACTCTGATTGGTTAGAAATGACCCAATTGCAGATTACTTTGTTTTGTACAACATCCCTCATTTTGACATCACCACAAACGACTTCAACGATGGCAGTCTCAGACTGAAGTATGGAGCGAACATAGAACAGTCGAAGAACTCAGTTTGAGTCGCCAGGCAATGAATGAATCATAATTTGCCCTAAACTGAGAGGAGGGCGGTTAATAAGCCTCAAAGCCCAGGGGTAGCGTGGGAAACGGAGTTCTGGGTAGAAGCTGCTCAGCCTGAGGCCTGTTTGGGAGCTGTGGTTGTCTGGAGCCACACCTGTGTCAGATTAGCTGAGCCAGCAGGGAGGGCTTCCCTCTAATGGAGACTTAATAGGCTCTGAAATGACTTACTGCTGCTGCCGCTGTGTGAGGAGCAAAGCACTGTCTTACTGGGTTCAGTGTGAGACAATGGCTTCCATGTAAGACAGTGGGTTTCATGTTAGACACTGTGCTGTACCCACAGACAGACAGACAGACAGACAGACAGACAGACAGACAGACAGACAGACAGACAGACAGACAGACAGACAGGCAGGCAGGCAGGCAGGCAGGCAGGCAGGCAGGCACACACCCTGCGTGCGCACACACGCGCACACGCACACACGCGCACACGCACACATGCGCACACACACACACACACACACACACACACACACACACACACACACACACACACACACACACACACACACACACACACACACACACACACACAAACTGCAATCACTCATACCAAACTGTCCCTTCTCACCTCCTGTTCTTCTGTTTGCCGACAGACCGACAGCACATTTGGGTTAAACCTGTACTTCGTAGATTCATAGCATGTGGGTTTGTCATCGTCACTGTGTTGCCAACACTGTTTCATTGTAGTGCAGCAGCAGAGCGACTAGAATATGCCCTCTACTGGCCAACACTGCTACCAACCAGCAGCCCAACATTCTTCTCTCAGGGGGCTGTCCATCCAAGTTTCTATAACTTAATAAACTCATCAGTCTGCTACTGTATGCTCAACTGCATGCTACCTCTACCATGTTGAAACTGCTGATATTAGCCCACTATCACTTTCATGCTACTACATCTACTTTTACCACTAGCAATTGATACTGTTACCACTACTTTTACTGATGTTGTCATTGGATACACATGTATCTGTAATAACAACAGGCAGGCCCGTCATGCAACCGAGCAGACAAACCTCTCTACCTCACCCCTGGAGTGTATCTCTCTCTCTTCCTCTCCCTCTCTCTCTTCCTCTCCCTCTCCCTCTCCCTCTCCCTCTCTCTCTCTCTCTCTCTCTCTCTCTCTCCCTCCCTCCCTCCCGCTCTCCCTCACTTTCTCTCTCACTCTCTCACTTGGTGTCGGCTCACCCCTATGGAGCCAAGAACAGCTGGAAGCTCTCAGAGCAGGAGGACACACGCTGCTAACCTCTCACTGAGAGGACACTCGAGACGAGGGCCTGTGGTGCATTAAGACTCAGGGAAACGGACTGACCTGTGAGTGGCCACTGTCCTCTAGGTTGACCATCCACTCTGACTCAATAGATGGAGGGTTACAGGACATGGTTCTAAAATGAAGTACCCTTTTCACACTATCATGCCAAACCGAACCATACTGTACGGTTCCAGGAACTATGGTAGTGTGAAAAAGGCAGACTAAGGAGTGAAATCCAAGGACAGTACTCAGTTGGGCAATTCTTTAAAAAAAATATATATATATACTCATTGTGTTGCGTCCAAGAAAAATATTGGATTCTCCATCTGATAATAATGTAACATTTTGTATGTGGTTAGTTAGGTCATCGAATGTTGCAATAGCCAAGCAATGGTAGGACCTAAAACTGTACAATTTGCCGGATATACGTTTTGCTTTTGCGTAATCCCAACGGTGATATTTCCCCACACACTCCTCTCTGCTTCCTCCTGCGTGCTATGGCGACCATGGAGAGTTGTAAACATTTCTCGTGACCCTGTCTGCAGGAGGGTGACTACGTAGGGTAATGCAGAAGAACGGTATTGGACTAAAGCCTCTGAGATGTCTCTATACTGCATTTAGTCCCAGATTGGTTACAGCATCTTTACAGGTTCTATAAACCAGAACGTGGACCGATTACACTCAGAGAATATTAAAGGCTCATACACATAGCTTACAGTATAGGTAGGTAGGCTGTAATGAACAGGGGCTACATGTGGTTGTGAGGAACAAGCATTGGGGCGGCAGGGTAGCCGCCGCTATTGGTTAGAGCGTTGGACTAGTAACCGAAAGGTTGTAAGTTCATATCCCCGAGCTGACCAATAGGCTACCCTGCCGCCCCAATGCTTGTTCCTCACAACCACATGTAGCCCCTGTTCTGTCGTTCTGCCCCTGAACAGGCAGTTAACCCACTGTTCCTAGGCCGTCATTGAAAATAAGAATTTGTTCTTAACTGACTTGCCTAGTTAAATAAAGGTAAAATAAATAAAATAAAAATATCCACCTCCTTTGGCTATTATAGGGGCCAAATAAACCCTCCAGTGTCTGTCCGTTAAAGAACCATGAATTCCACCTCAAGAATACCACCTCCGACACACAATGTAACATCCACATCAGTTTGAACCATCTCTTGTGCTGTGATTAGTTGAAGATCTCATCTCTGTGTGTTTTGTTGCAGTGCTAGAGGAGCCTGCTGGTTTGAGATGGAGGGAGGCTGGAGCTGAGGGGTGGGGCACATGGGGGAGTCTGGGTAGGATTCCAGACGCATTCCGGAGCTCCCAGGGAGGGCAGAGGAGCCGGGATGGATCTTTCAATCTCCACCTTTTCTCCCCCTCCTCCCTCATTCCCTCATCCCTCTCTCTCCCACAATTGCCTGCAGAAGCTCAAATAGAAGTGGAACACATAACTAAGCTTTTGGAAGGAGAGTCAATTCATGAGATAAAGCTTTAGAATCGTTCTCCAAAATGTAGATGTTTCAATTGTCTAAGCTTTTGGAAGGAGAGTCAATTCATGAGATAAACCTTTAGAATCGTTCTCCAAAATGTAGATGTTTTAATTGTCAAATCCTCTGTGGGTTAGTGTAAATGTTTACAGAACGTCTGGAAAAGTACAGTTTGGACCTAATGCTGCAAACAATGAATTCAATATTGTTTACAGTACTTTTACACCGACTGCCAATAGACTATATAAACAGTGGTAGTTTGTGTTCACTCATCATTAATGCCACATACTTCATACTATGGATATACAGTATGACGTGTAAAATACTATAATATGATGTGTAGTGGAATTCCCCACAAGCTGATGTGAGAGAATGTATAACCCATTATGGTCGTGTTTGCTTCATAGGTCAGGTGAACAAGGTCATATACAACAAAACTATACTATGGGTAGGCTAAGATGAAACGTCATGAATGTTTTTTTTGGGTCTTTGTGCGTGTGTGAGCGTGTGTGTTAATGTTTGCGGTGGCCTAGTGTGGTGTAGGTGTCACGGATAGCTAGGAGTGGTGGGTGTGGAGTCAGGCGCAGAGAGCAACGCATACGTTTATTAAGCTGAGTCTAGCCAACAACCAGGCAAAATGACCAATAAACAGGTATGTCCCCAAAACCAGGAAAAATAACAGACAGCAAAATTCGTATAAGCAAAACAATTACACCACTGACAGCGAGAATAAGCCCGCACAAATGCAGTCGGGCCCTGGAAGTTTAAATAGGCCAATAATTAACAACAAATAAGTAACAAGGTGAAAACAATCAAGACAAAACTAACAGAAATTAAAAAGGAATCGGTGGCAGCTAGTAGACAGGTGACGACGACCGCCGAGCGCCGCCCGAACAGGGAGAGGAGCCACCTTTGGTGGAAGTCGTGACAGTAGGAGGTGAGATAGCAATGTCATGGTCCAGTCTACGTTGTGTTTGACAAATAGGGCACTCTGACACAAGAAGAGGCGGCATGAAACCAAAACGATATCCTCGGTGCTTGCCCTCTCTCTGCTTGCTCCCTGTCCTTCTTCTAACACATACAATGACCCCGTTTTTACAGCTTGCAGACCGGGTTCTCAGAACTATGTGTTTAGAATCCAACATAAATATTTAGGACGAGAGCGCAAAAGAACTGGAGCTTCTCGGTTGTGCGACAGATAAGGGTTTCGATGTGTTCAACGTCAAGACTTTGTTGATTTGGACGTTGTGAAATGACAACAACAAAAAATCGTAGAAATGAATTATTAGCAAAGTCACTAAATATGTCCTGCATGTTTTTTTGTAGAGTAGTGGGCTGTTCCCAGCTCTCAGTATAATATAGTGGGTTGACTGGGTTCACTGGGTTGTGTTTCTTTTAGAGAGGATGATCGGTTCTCCCGGGTGGTGCAGTGGTCTAAGGCACTGCATCACAGTGCCACCAGAGACTCTGGGTTTGAGCCCAGGCCATGGGACAACGCACAATTGGCCTAGCATAGTCCGGGTTAGGGAGGGTTTGGCCGGTAGGGATATCCTTGTCTCATTGCTAGCTTTTTCAAGCAGAAATTTGCTTCCTGCAAAAAAGTTCTGGGACACTGTAAAGTCCATGGAGAATAAGAACACCTCCTCCCAGCTTCCCACTGCACTGAAGATAGGAAACACTGTCACCACTGATAAATCCACTATAAATTAGAATTTCAATAAGAATTTTTCTACGGCTGGCCATGCGTTCCACCTGGCTATTCCTACCCCGGTCAACAGCACTGCACCCCCCACAGCAACTCGCCCAAGCCTTCCCCATTTCTCCTTCTCTCAAATTCCAGTCAGCTGATGTTCTGAAAGAGCTGCAAAATCTGGACCCCTGCAAATCAGCCGGGCTAGACCTTTCTTTCTAAAATTATCTGCCGAAATTGTTGCCACCCCTATTACTAGCCTGTTCAACCTCTCTTTCGTGTCGTCTGAGATTCCCAAAGATTGGAAAGCAGCTGCGGTCATCCCTATCTTCAAAGGGGGGGACACTCTTGACCCAAACTGTTACAGACCTATATCTATCCTACCCTGCCTTTCTAAGGTCTTCGAAAGCCAAGTCAACAAACAGATTACCGACCATTTCGAATCTCACCATGCCTTCTCTACTATGCAATCTGGTAGCAGAGCTGGTCATGGATGCGCCTCAGCCACGCTCAAGGTCCTAAACGATATCTTAACCGCCATCGATAAGAAGCATTACTGTGCAGCCGTATTCATTGATCTGGCCAAGGCTTTCGACTCTGTCAATCACCACATCCTCATCGGCAGACTCGACAGCCTTGGTTTCTCAAATGATTGCCTCGCCTGGTTCACCAACTACTTCTCTGATAGAGTTCAGTGTGTCAAATCGGAGGGTCTGCCGTCCGGACCTCTGGCAGTCTCTATGGGGGTGCCACAGGGTTCAATTCTTGGACCGACTCTCTTCTCTGTATACATCAATGATGTCGCTCTTGCTGCTGGTGAGTCTCTTATCCACCTCTACGCAGACGAAACCATTCTGTATACTTCTGGCCCTTCTTTGGACACTGTGTTAACAACCCTCCAGGCAAGCTTCAATGCCATACAACTCTCCTTCCGGGGCCTCCAATTGCTCTTAAATACAAGTAAAACTAAATGCATGCTCTTCAACCGATCGCTGCCTGCACCTGCCCGCCTGTCCAGCATCACTACTCTGGACGGCTCTGACTTAGAATATGTGGACAACTACAAATACCTAGGTGTCTGGTTAGACTGTAAACTCTCCTTCCAGACCCACATCAAACATCTCCAATCCAAAGTTAAATCTAGAATTGGCTTCCTATTTCGTAACAAAGCATCCTTCACTCATGCTGCCAAACATACCCTTGTAAAACTGACCATCCTACCGATCCTCGACTTCGGCGATGTCATTTACAAAATAGCCTCCAATACCCTACTCAACCAATTGGATGCAGTCTATCACAGTGCAATCCGTTTTGTCACCAAAGCCCCATATACTACCCACCATTGGGACCTGTACGCTCTCGTTGGCTGGCCCTCGCTTCATACTCGTCGCCAAACCCACTGGCTCCATGTCAAGACCCTGCTAGGTAAAGTCCCCCCTTATCTCAGCTCACTGGTCACCATAGCATCACCCACCTGTAGCACGCGCTCCAGCAGGTATATCTCTCTGGTCACCCCCAAAACCAATTATTTCTTTGGCCGCCTCTCCTTCCAGTTCTCTCCTGCCAATGACTGGAACGAACTACAAAAATCTCTGAAACTGGAAACACTTATCTCCCTCACTAGCTTTAAGCACCAACTGTCAGAGCAGCTCACAGATTACTGCACCTGTACATAGCCCACCTATAATTTACCCCCAACAACTACCTCTTTCCCTACTGTATTTATTTGATAAATGTATTTATTTTGCTCCTTTGCACCCATTATTTTTATTTCTACTTTGCACATTCTTCCACTGCAAATCTACCATTCCAGTGTTTTACTTGCTATATTGTATTTACTTTGCCAACATGGCCTTTTTTTGCCTTTACCTCCCTTATCTTACCTCATTTGCTCACATCGTATATAGACTTGTTTATACTGTATTATTGACTGTATGTTTGTTTTACTCCATGTGTAACTCTGTGTCGTTGTATGTGTCGAACTGCTTTGCTTTATCTTGGCCAGGTCACAATTGTAAATGAGAACTTGTTCTCAACTTGCCTACCGGGTTAAATAAAGGTGAAATATTTTATTTTTTTAAAATCACGCAATAGCGACTCCTGTGGCGGGCTGGGCGCAGTACACGCTGACCAGGTCGCCAGGTGTACGGTGTTTCCTCTGACACATTGGTGCGGCTGGCTTCCGGGTTGGATGCGCGCTGTGTTAAGAAGCAGTGCGGCTTGGTTGTTTTTCGGAGGATGCATGGCTTTCGACCTTTGTCTCTCCCGAGCCCATACGGGAGTTGTAGCGATGAGACAAGACAGTAATTACTAACAATTGCATACCATGAAATGGGGAGAAAAAGGGGGTAAAAAAAAGAGAGGATGGTCACGCCAGAACAGCCATTCCAGACATTGTCACTCTACTTGTTCTGTTATGTCTACTGGGTTTGGGCTAGGTCAGGCTTCAGAGGCCTGGTGACCCTGTCAAGGCCAGCAGAGAGAGGGGAGAGACAAGGAGAGGGCTGGAGGATGAGAGAGAAAATTCAGTGCTTGTCTACGACCACGTACATGCATGTGTGTGTGTGTGTGGATGCGGTCGTCTCACTCTGGCTTTATCTCTGTCTGTGAGACCAATTCATAAGACCAAACGCTATGCTCAAGCTTCAGTTTTCCCTAATGGACCAGAACACCCATAATCACACAATGACACTACAGAGCAGACCGTGTACTACATCCCCAACAGCGCAGGGCAATATAATCAGCTAATTTAAAGTAGCCATTCCTCTTCTTGCTGTGTGCCCATTTAGACAACCCTTATTTTGAGGGAGGGCAATTAAGGGATATTTAGCTGTGCAGAAGAGGAGTCACTTGAGAGACATTAGCCGGCAGTGAGTTGGTGTTTTCTCTGGGTCTGCCGTCTCTGATTACTGTAGGGTGAGACATTGGCTTTATTGAGGAGGAATTCAACAAGGAGCCCTCAAACATCTCTCTCTCTTCTTAGACACAGCATCACAGCATCACAGGAAGGCATTGGAGCCAACAGTAGGACTCAGATAGAAGGGGTTTAGGGAAAGGGAGAGAAGGGGACCGATGGAGGTAGGGATGTAATGTCTAAAGTGCTTGATAATTGTAGTTAGTATAATTTGTCCACCACATTTTCACGCAAATGCCATCTGTCAAACTGTCAGTACCAGATGCAGTGCATGCCCGTTGCTGTGTTTCATTTCAGTCAAGTAACCCTCTGTCTGTCCTCTATCAGCTTTAGTGTATGTTTCATGTGACAAACAATGCGCTGTGTGACACTGACATTGTATGGACATCCGTAGCATTGTGCTGTCTTGCACAGCTGGCAGGCCGCGACGCCATGGCAACAGTCGTCAACGGTGGTCAGTGGAAAACATGTAGGTGCGTAGGTGGAGGATGTCTGTCTCTGTCGCTGTGTAAAAGCAGCGTGAGCCGCACATCCCATTTCCCTGTCTAGGTCTGGTTTTCGCCTGCCTTCAGTTCCTCTGTGTCCGCATTGGTTTCTTCGGGACTAGTGTTCCCCTTAAGGACAGTCTGACATGGAGACATTGTTCACACACTTCGCAGAATGTGCAAGCCTTCTCAAACTACCTTTGAGGTCCTTAACAGTTCACACGAATGCCATTCCAACTACATCATTTGCCATGGTTTTAAAAGCCTCCCGAAGCCAAGGCACAACAGAGACATTTCTTAAACTGTGTCGTGAGCTAAACAGGAAATTGATAATGCCGTATTTTAAGTGAGCTAAACAGGGAATAGTTGATGTGAGTGGCCCTGTCTACATGTAAAACTTAAGGGGAGAAATAGAGCACAGTGTTATGCGTGTACCCTGATAAACATCACTCCCAGTCCGTCACAGGCCAACTTAATCCTAATTTGTATCATACCACTGTGCTGGAGAGTACAAGCTGTGCAGTTTCGCCAGAGAAGCCTAACTTCATGACTGTGAGGCATGTGATGAAGTATAGCCAGCCATCAGCAGACAGATATTCAGGCAAAGAGGGTGTAACTAGGAAACACTGACCCCCAAAAAAAGCATGCAGGTCTGGATTCCATCTCACTGCCATAGTCTTTTGTCTTCTGAAACACTTGGATTTGATTAACATTTTACTTCCTTCCTGCCTTACTTTTAACTTGGAATTTTTGAAAATAAATTCTGCCCATTTAAGCTTTAGCATAGGTCTTGAACAGCTCTTGGATGGGACAACTGGAGTAAACAATATGTATAGAACCCCTGTTCACCCTCAGGATAGAAATGGATTCAGGGCAAGTGGTCCCTGTTGCCTGCTGATTGAAGCCTGCTGATTGAATCCAGACCAGGGGGTGTTGTGTGTTTGGGATGGGGTGGATGCGAAGAAGGGTGTCTTAACCCTAACCCCCTTCCTCTGCAAGAACTCATGTTCGTACAGGTGACGTTGTCCGAGGTCCTTGAAGACGTCAGCGAGAGACACAGTGGTAATAAGCGGCTGTAAACAAGTACGGTAAATTTGTCCAGGGTGAAGTATAAATAATTTTTCTATTGCAGTGTTTCATTGGCTCTTGTCTTGTATCATGGGAGATATCCAGATGAGGAAAGAGAGTCACGTAAACAAAAACGAATCCACCAAACGATCACCGAAAGGGCAACAACAGAACTCGTGCAAGTATTTCATGCCGAGTTTCTTCTGCGAATGTTTATTAGACAGGTCGTGACCACTAATGGGATATGTTGTCATTCATTGGATTGTCATAAAGGCTTTTATGGGAGATGTTCCATACGATTCAGGGATTTCAGTGCAGAAGCATGTAGTCACTTGTCTGGATAAAGCGGGCGCGTAGTAACTGAGCGATGTAAACATTTGCATTTTGCTCCACGCTCTGAGTTTACGATGACAGAAGGCATTAGGATGGCCGCCGATGAGTGCATTTCATTCTTTAGTATTTTTCCAGATGCATAAGCCTGGGAGAAACAACTGAGGTAGTAAGTAACGTCACACAGAACCAGGCATAGGAATAAACAATTCAACTACCAGTTACAGAGACAGGCACATGGCAGACAGTGGAATATGTCAGGGTTATATATACACCGTACGTTGTACTGTAGTTGAATCACAAGAAGCAATTGTCCGTACAACCAATGTACACACAACCAGAAATATCAGCGGTGTGAGAAATAATGGAGCATGTGAAACATTATTAGATGTGTGTGTTTATGTCTCGTGTTGGGGAGTAGTAACATTCCACATTCTGTCCCACTGTTAGTCTTTTTGTTAGTATTTTTGTTATGACTGTGACTGTGAAATATGTCGCTCATCAATAGGATCATTCTATGCCAGAATCAACGGTGGGAAATATCAAGCACAGTGCTAAATACGATACCAAAAGACAATGGCTCTGCCGCTGAAGGTGAGCACAGGAAGCAGGTTAAAGGTGACAGAGAAAATCCCAAGGCTCAAGATGTATGTGCTCAAGATGACTCAGGTCAGACTGGATATGATGACTATCAGGGTCCCATCTCGGAGCCGTACACTTTCAAAGTGTTACGCTGTGAGGGAGGAAGCAGGGAGGGACCTGCACCTTTTAATTATTATTTCTCACTTGTTGGATTAGGCAATGTGTCTCTTTGACGAGCTGTGAGTAAATTGCAAGAAGAGCTCAGGATAGTATGTATGTAGGCTTCATCCAGACCGTATGTGACATTATGGTCTTTTGGTTAGGTTGCCATTTGCAGACACATTTATGAGGCATTTGTTCGGCAGCAAATTGAAGATGGAATCTATAGTGTCGAGCATTCTCAAAGTATATCCTACTCACTAACCAGTGAGCAGAATGAAGTGGATTGCTCCACATACAGTGCCTTGCGAAAGTATTCGGCCCCCTTGAACTTTGCGACCTTTTGCCACATTTCAGGCTTCAAACATAAAGATATGAAACTGTATTTTTTTGTGAAGAATCGACAACAAGTGGGACACAATCATGAAGTGGAACGACATTTATTGGATATTTCAAACTTTTTTAACAAATCAAAAACTGAAAAATTGGGCGTGCAAAATTATTCAACCACTAAAGTTAATACTTTGTAGCGCCACCTTTTGCTGCGATTACAGCTGTAAGTCGCTTGGGGTATGTCTCTATCAGTTTTGCACATCGAGAGACTGAAATTTTTTCCCATTCCTCCTTGCAAAACAGCTCGAGCTCAGTAAGGTTGGATGGAGAGCATTTGTGAACAGCAGTTTTCAGTTCTTTCCACAGATTCTCGATTGGATTCAGGTCTGGACTTTGACTTGGCCATTCTAACACCTGGATATGTTTATTTTTGAACCATTCCATTGTAGATTTTGCTTTATGTTTTGGATCATTGTCTTGTTGGAAGACAAATCTCCGTCCCAGTCTCAGGTCTTTTGCAGACTCCATCAGGTTTTCTTCCAGAATGGTCCTGTATTTGGCTCCATCCATCTTCCCATCAATTTTAACCATCTTCCCTGTCCCTGCTGAAGAAAAGCAGGCCCAAACCATGATGCTGCCACCACCATGTTTGACAGTGGGGATGGTGTGTTCAGGGTGATGAGCTGTGTTGCTTTTAAGCCAAACATAATGTTTTGCATTGTTGCCAAAAAGTTCAATTTGGGTTTAATCTGACCAGAGCACCTTCTTCCACATGTTTGGTGTGTCTCCCAGGTGGCTTGTGGCAAACTTTAACCGACACTTTTTATGGATATCTTTAAGAAAGGGCTTTCTTCTTGCCACTCTTCCATAAAGGCCAGATTTGTGCTATATACGACTGATTGTTGTCCTATGGACAGAGTCTCCCACCTCAGCTGTAGATCTCTGCAGTTCATCCAGAGTGATCATGGGCCTCTTGGCTGCATCTCTGATCAGTCTTCTCCTTGTATGAGCTGAAAGTTTAGAGGGACGGCCAGGTCTTGGTAGATTTGCAGTGGTCTGATACTCCTTCCATTTCAATATTATCGCTTGCACAGTGCTCCTTGGGATGTTTAAAGCTTGGGAAATATTTTTGTATCCAAATCCGGCTTTAAACTTCTTCACAACAGTATCTCGGACCTGCCTGGTGTGTTCCTTGTTCTTCATGATGCTCTCTGCCCTTTTGACGAACCTCTGAGACTATCACAGTGCAGGTGCATTTATACGGAGACTTGATTACACACAGGTGGATTGTATTTATCATCATTAGTCATTTAGGTCAACATTGGATCATTCAGAGATCCTCACTGAACTTCTGGAGAGAGTTTGCTGCACTGAAAGTAAAGGGGCTGAATAATTTTGCACGCCCAATTTTTCAGTTTTTGATTTGTTAAAAAAGTCCCACTTGTTGTTGATTCTTCACAAAAAAATACAGTTTTATATCTTTATGTTTGAATCCTGAAATGTGGCAAAAGGTCGCAAAAGTTCAAGGGGGCCGAATACTTTCGCAAGGCACTGTAACATAGCAGTGGCCAGTTTGGAATTGAACTGGCAACCTTTTCTCAATAGAGAGGTGTGGGAGCTTAAACATGTCTTCTGTTTCACTTAATAAACCACTGCTGCTGACCTTTTCTTTTTGATCAGCGTTCCTTCTTGAGTTAAACACTCTCTCTCTCTCTCACTGCCAGGGCTTGAACAGTGAGAGCTCTGCTCAGTTGGGACAAAGCGCCCCATGTTGTGTGACGCAACACATCTGGAGTTTTGGGATGTTCTGCCACGTTCCTTCCTCCTCCTTCTTCCTCCTCTGCAGCACAGGCCGCTGGGTCAGCGTGTCAGCCACAGTCACACTGGGACTATCAAACTGCCATTTTAGGAGACAAAGGACTTCTCCAGGGGGATCACAAAGTGGCTCCTTCAGATATGAACTCATGTTTACCCAGTGGAGTGAACTCAATGAGTGGCATTGGAAAAAAACCCGTAAATAAACGACTTCATAATTGTTTCATTTGGACAGTGCCACAAGGTCTATGTTTCTTTCAGGGAGCAGGGTTGGCCAACCTAACACGTTTCCCAGGTTTCCATACTGTAACAAGATTGTAACAAGTGATGACGTCAGTTGATCGTGATCATGCACCTTGATATAGCTGCACTGTAGTGCAATGCAAAAACCCTCCATTCCTTTTAGTCAGCAGATTTCTCTTTGCTGTGCCTCACACACTCTTCAGATGTTTACACGTCTCGTTCTGATTACACCGGTATTCAGCCTGTTTGTGTGTGTGTGTATGAATGTGCGTATAGCCTACATGCCCTAATCATGTGCTGCATGTCATTTTCAATCAAGTCCCCTGAGGTTTAACCATGCCTCCGGGCTGGTTCAGTATTAATGTCCCCTATAAGAGCTCTGTACATGAGAGATGGACAGTGAAGACAGTTTCCCAATAAACCCTTGGTCAGCTAGCAAAGCAAATGGTTTGCAATAACTCAAGTGAATATGAGCCTGGAAAGTGTATTGTAAACCCCTCACAGGAGGCCAGTATTAGTCCCTGTGCACCGTGACCCGATGAAACCGCTTTATTTTATTTCTGTGTTTGTAGAAATTGCAGGCAAACCTTGGCCAGGATTGCTCAAATCTGGTCTCACACAAAGCATTGCAAAAACTCAGCAATGTCCCCCTAAAGCCCTAATGGGTTTTTTCATTTAGAGTTATTTTTAGCCACTAGTTGTCTTTAATATCCTTTTAACAGTAGTGTGACACATAGCCATCGTGCATAACTGTAAAGTCTGAGGGTCTCATCTATAGCCCCCCCCCCCCCCCCCCCCACCGCAAACAATGTACTGAAGGGGTTTTGCGTAGTGATGAGGTCACAACACATTCATTGGTTTACAGTCATTTCCCAGCGTCCATACTCCAAAGGCTGTTGATTCTTTGTAAGTTTCTGTAGAAGCAATGGGGTGAACTGTTTATTTTGTTTTTGTTATCCAATTACACACCGCTGTGACAACCATGCCTAATACAGCCCACAGTAATTGTACAACGGGAGGGTGAGAGAGGAAACAGCCAATAACAGCCTATAACAGCTTATAACAGCCTATAACAGCTTATAACAGCCTATAACAGCCTATAACAGCTTATAACAGCTTATAACAGCCTATAACAGCCTATAACAGCCTATAACAGCTTATAACAGCCCATAACAGCTTATAACAGCCTATAACAGCTTATAACTGCCTATAATGTGGGGACCCGCTCAGGCGTTTCTTTTACACACGCTACATTAGGTTACTGTGGCCCTGACCCCCAGTCACTCTCACACAGATATCATGAACATGATGAAAACATATATAGAACTGCAAGACATGTGCTTTAAAACAGCAAAAGTGTCTCACTACCCTATGGCAAAATGCGTAGAATTGCAGGAAATGTATTGTAACACTGCAAAAAAAAAATGCACTGAATATCGGTATGTTGTTGTTGCATTGGCCGATCATCTCTTTTACTTTCTCCACTCGCTCTCCGTGTGCTCCCTTGAGGTGCCCCGCCTTTAGCCCCTCTCCCTGACTCGTTTCCTCTCTGTTCAGAACAGCGGCGCAACATCGCTAACTTCATCAGTAGGTCCACTACAGAGCGGAGTAGCCAGCATGGAGCGGGAGCTGTTGCGCACTGACACTGCTGTCCTCCGTGGCATGCATAACCTCCAACCGTACAAGTGTTGTCCTATTCGGGGATTTGACTATTCAGCATAAACCTGTTACAACTGTTTTAAAAAATTGTTTAGCTTTTTTCTTTAATCGAAATTGATGATACAGCGAGTTGTGAGGATATAACGACAACGCTCGGTCCGTTACTTTAGCAAGGATTCAAATAACATTCATTTTATTTCCTCGTTCACTTTTGGATAGGCTACTGTATATGTGGATACTTGTTCTGAACCATGGGCGACTCCGTATTCTTGGAGAGGCACAATTCTTACCTTGTAAGTATTCTGCCTTATTCTTCTCTCATTACAGCCTGTGGTTTTCAGAAGTACGGTAGTTGAGACATAGGCTTCCTCCTGTATTTGTTCATGTTAGAGGACAGAGATGGGAGGATATTGGTTTCCTGAAAGGAAATGACTGACACATTGTGCAGCATCGACATGAATCCAGGCTATGTGCTATGCACACTTGTTTTACTTCTTCCTCCAGACAGTAGTGTTTTAGCCTCACCTCATTTCAGCTGCTATTCAAATGTAATTCCCATAGAAGCATGCAACTAAAATCGGTTTAGTTTCACACCATCCAGTGTCCTTCCAGATATCAAAACAGGAGAGGAGAAAGCCAGAGGCAGCTAAGGTCAGTGGTAGGCTGCCTCATGACTCCGGAGAGTTATGTGGCTGGCTGAGTGGATGTTACCACAGAGATGAAGAAAGAACAGTACAAGCAAAGCCAGTCTATAAGTCTTCTTTTTCCTCACTGCCAGGTCAGGGTTCCAGTGCAGTGAGTGCACTCAGGCTTCACATAGAGCTCTGAGCAAAGAAAGCAACAGGTTTTGTGTAGCCTACAACGTCCTGGGCTTTTGGAACCTCAGTGTTTCCAATATTTCATGAACTGAACATGTTGTAGTTTCCTACCATCAGCCCACAGTCTTCCCTCTTGCTAACTTCACATTCTATGATGCTTCTTATTAGAGAGAGAGAGAGGTCTAATGATGCAAGGGTCAGAGAGGCAGAGTAGAGGATAGAGAGGCACGCACGCACGCAGACATACACACACACACACACCACACACGCACACACACACACACACACACACACACACACACACACACACACACACACACACACACACACACGCACGCACACACACACACACACACACACACACACACACACACACACACACACACACACACACACACACACACACACACACACACACACACACACACACACACACACACACACGCCTTGCACCTGTCAGAATGTGTTGCATGTTTGCTTAATCCCAGCATGCATTAGGGCTCATTCCAAAGTGACACATATGGAGATAAACCTTCATAAACAGGTTTATTTACACGTTTCTGAGACTTAAAAGATAGTGGGTTACGTAATACAATATAGGAGCTCTGAGAGCCAATGACCCCGTGTTGCCACAATCGTGTTTTGATGTGGTTAAGTGGTTGACGCCATCAGGCACCACAGAGGTGTTAGATAAGGACAAATCAAGTCTATTCTGTCGGTGATCACAGAAAATACCTGAACTAATGCAACTATAGCCTCATTAGCAATTGTGAGTGGTGTCTTTTGTTTACGTAGTGGAGTCTTAACCAAATCGTAGATTGACAAAGAACTCTTCTGCTTGTAAATCCTCATGGGTGGTAAGATCAGCGTTGCGGGTTGCTGTCTTTGCCCTTGGAAATGATGTGGGGTAATTTCTCCCCATGTGTGAGTAATCTACTGCCCACTGAGGCTGTTCGGTGGGTCGACTTCACTTTATGAGCTATGTTTTTGCGGCGAAGACTCATAAAAGTGCGACCAAAGATTGAAAAACAATACAGTTTTCTTTGGCTTCGCTGGCCCACACTGTGGTCTCCCAGCTGACACTTTTTCCTGAGGGGCATGAAACGTAGTATGTATGAAAAGCCCATGCAAGTGTGTAGCCTCTCATTTGTGGTATCACTCACACACATTTTACTTAGATAAACAACATGTCCGCCTTCTCTCGCCCGCAATTAATTGGTCGTTCAACTTCAACTGTCTCTGGAGTTATGAATGTCATGTGGAGTGTAAGCAACACATTGCACATATCATATTTCAGAGTGCCTTGGTTTTCATTGTAACTATTTAAGCAGACTCCACATAGCCTTAGACATAGCAACCTGAGTGCTGCTTCCTCGAGTGTGTAGGAGTGGTTTATGGTTGGCTGTTGGTCGTGAACTCTGGCATTCTGATGATGCAGTCCAAGGTTAATATCACTGCCGAAGGATCCCAAAGTTGGTGACAAAGCGTGGAAAGGAGGATTAGGTCCGCATAAGCTTTCCCCATCAGCCTTCCAATAAACAAATTCCATATTCCGTCATTCTGTCCACTGTGTATAAATATTCCAGATTCCAGTGTTATACTGGTTGGAGACATTGAGGATTTGAAGAGGAGAGAGCAGCACCATGGCTGTTGCCAAGGCATAAACTTTGAATCTGTCTTGTAGGCAGCCATGTGGCTCTGCTCTGCTAGGTTCTGATTGGCTCTACTAGGCTATGCTAAGTTCTGCTAGGCTCTGATAGGCTCTGCTCGCTTCGGAGTGATGCTAGCTCCTCCAGGTGTACTAGAGCTGGCGACCCAATACTCAACCTAGACACAACTCCTCACTGGGGCGGCAGGTAGCCTAGCGGTTTAGAGTGTTGGGCCAGTAACCGAAAGGTCCCTGAGTAAGACACTTTACCCTAATTGCTCTTTACCCTTAGAGCATCTGCTAAATGACAAAAATGTTTAAAAAAATGATCAGACCCCACAGGGTTGGTTTTCACCCGGTCACCCCTTTGTTCCAGACCATTCCCAGACGTGTGTTATTACACGGTTGTTATCTAATGTGTTTGGACCCCCCCCCCCCCATGCTTTCTATTTGTTGGGGTTTGGGGTTCCATGATGGATTCTCTCTTCCTCATTTGGCCGAACATCCGCTGCCTGCTTCCTCCTTGACTAAAATGGTGATGTGTTGATGTCATCTGGATGTCATCTGGTGGCTGGTTGTAGTGTCACGGCATTACACAGGATGGCACGTGTTTGTAGCATGGTTAGGGGAAGTGATGTCAACCTCAGCTGCCACTCACTCTACTGAGGCTGGTTCCTGCTGCTCCGACTTGTATCACTGTTGTCCGAAAGCTGCATCTTTACTCTCCCCTGGCTCTCCATTGTGTCCTTTAACCTTTTACTGCAGTGGGATAACTCAGGGTCACACAGAGTGTTTCTTGGTAGTCTTAAACAGATCTACTTCATAACAAAAGTATATACCCCACACACATGGTTATGGGCTTAAAAAAAGAAGACACCTGAACCATGTCAGATATAGAGTTGAAATGTATTCAATTTTGAGTTTGTATCCCAATATTACATGTTATATACATCACAGAAGCCTGAAATATAACAACATTGTTTGACCAAGAAACAGACATGTTTTTAGAATTTTTATTAATTATGAAATTGTGAAAAATATTAATAACATTCCACCCATGAGGCCACTAGATGGCGCTTTGGTCATATGACTGCAGGAAAGGGCTACAGATATGGTACATTATGTGATGTAGCAACAGACCTATTGGCTACTGCGTGCATGTGACTGACTCAGAGAGAGGAAGCAGACAGAAAATCAGACACATTAACTACAGATCGGATTCTTTAATTGTTGATTAATTGAATGACTGATTACATACGGGCTGGTGTCAGCTGACCTTCAAAAGACTTCTGTGTCACAGTGGCTGGGCCTCTGTCTCTGTCCCCCTGTCCACACACTCTCTCTTGCCCTCCTGCCTCTCCCCCTAACCGAGGCATCACTGGCCAAAAGGAACCCGCATCCACCCTCTTCCCTATCCTGGAGACATTCAAGAGAGCCTTGTCAGTCTGAGGGCCAAGTACCTGCCCAGACAGGCTCCAAATTCCTCTCATTGTTCTAGTACTAAGTAGATGTTTCGTAACGGGGTCTGGCCCCCTTACCCTTTTCCCGCTCACCTTGTCCTCGTTGTTTCCTGAAGGCTGTTTGCTTTGCCCCAACCACAACCACTCCCTCTGCAAATAGGACTCAGGTGATCGGCCGCACAAAGAAGGCTGTTTCAGGGCACCTGACTCCATGATTAAACACAGTCGGATCCTATGGCATCCAGGATGTTGCCCAGTTCCAACAGTGTTTGAGTAGATTTCTATTGATTCTGATTGAGTTAGAGCTGTTCTAGTTCTAACATTTCTATTTCTATCAACGCTTTACTTTTTTTCAGTTACCGGCGATTTCAGTGATTTCAGCCAACATGGTCAAACTAATAATACAGTATAACACGTTGTATTGGACTCTGAGGAAACAGATTCAGTGTGTTGGATCTCTACTTACGGTTGTGTAATCTGACCAGAACCTCACATATAAATACAAGGAATAAAATGTACTGTTAAATATCATTTTCAAAAAACATTTGAAGAGGCCAGACCGATTTCTTATTTTATTTATCTCATGATTTAAGTTGTATTGCAGGATTAAAGCCGCCATAACAGCCCAACGGGGGTCAAATGTTGGACGTTAAAATCGGATGCAGTTATTTTGTTCCAGTGCCCATTTAGCCTGGGACTGGAAAAATCCTGTGGTGTTACAGAGGTCATAGGGTCAAAAGGTGAGACAGGGGTCAGCACATCACTGTCATCTGATTAACTTTTCTGATATGTCTCACTGTGTACGGTCAAAGGGCATGGAGCTCAGTGAACTGCAGCCAAGGCAATGTTCAGGATCGGGGGAGTGTGGCTAGGCTAAATCAACCAGCCAGGGGAGAGGAACATTCAAAGAAAAAGCTTATGCAGCTACACTGAAAAACTTAGATGATGCATGGAAAAATAGTGGGATATGCTTCCGATGGAAACAGTGTCCAAATGAACTCTGGAAGATTCCCTGCTTCCCTGTAAATTCCCCTTGATGATGTAGATATAAAAAGCTTTTTATATAATTTTCCCTGATCAAAAACCTGGAACTCCTTGACAAATTCATGTTCTTTGCTTACATGGAGCCAATTTCCTGCAGTGCCCAAGAAGGAGATTGAATGGATAGAAAGGACATTCCCACTTGATTTCACATCTACACTTGCATGCTCCGAAGAGTTATCATTGCAAAGAGCGAATGAACATAGCACTTTATTGTAGACTGTAAAGTGAGTGTAGTGGTTCTACGTTCAATTTCTATTCCTGGAAACAGAAGCACTGCCAATCTAGATGATGAAGAGCACATATTCTACCATATAAGGAGAATTCTGCAGACGACTTATTCACAGAAGGTTACAGGCCTAAGAGGGCTTGTGGTGATTTTATGTGTAAATGGGTGTTTACGCTTGAGTGCTCGCGTGAGTGAATATGTGTGTGTGTGTTATGGCAATCACAGGTCTGTGTATGGGTGGCCATAGTTAATTAAAGCCCAGTGTGCGACCTCTTAGCTCATGCTGATGCGGCTGGTGACACTTTGCTTCTTGAAAGTCCAATAACTTGAAAATGTGACAGCTGACACGCAAAACATTTCGGGACTGTATCGACAGTGGACTACGGGAAAAAAAACACCAAAAGATTGTTTTTGAGTGAATTTTCCCTTTAAGAGTAGATAAGCTTGCTTCCATGCTGAGGTGAGGAATGTCAGGCCGAAAAGTGTGTCTACGCATACAACACATACAACACACACGCATGCATACACACACACACACACACACACACACACACACACACACACACACACACACACACACACACACACACACACACACACACACACACACACACACACACACACACACACACACACACACACACACACACACACACACACACACAGCCCAGTGTGTGACCTCATCATCATACATTGAGGCCGAACAAGGTTAAGCATCACTGATTAGTGAATTTTCAACTACACTGACATCCCACTCAATATATTATATTTACCACATCAAAGCTCTGACATCAGGATGACATTCCTCATCATTACAGCTGAATGGCTACACCCTTCACTTTCAACTGGTTGCGGTAAACATTGCATGTGGCTGAACAAAAAGCAGAACGTGCTTGTCTCCCCCACTCTCCTGGTATGTTTGCTGGTCGTGTCTTGTGACCGTGAGCTGATAGCTCACAGGATAGCTCAGAGGATTCCAACAGGCAGGGTCAGAGGTGCATGGGACAGAGGAAACACCAACGGGATGAACGGGAGACCGAACAACCATCCGTCAGAAGTGATGTGGGGCTTGAGGGCTGTCTCCTCTGCCTTCAGTCTCTCTTCTATCTCATCTCCAGCATGTGGACATTTATCTTGTGTTGTGACAGCCTCGTGTGGTTAGACTGAGCGACTCTCTCTCAATGGACTGAGCAGGCAAGTTCCTTTAGGAAGTGAAAGTTGTTTGTCCCTTTTTCCACGTTTTGAGTTCAAGAGGAAAGAGATGTCAGTGGTTAAGTCAAAGCACTGTTCTGTAGGTGATGCCATGATGGACCTTTCCCTTTTGCCAGTAACGTCACAACATCAACCAAGGCCTCCTCGTTAGTATACAGTATATCCCATGTCTAGAGCTAGCTGTGTATTCCCAATGAGACCCCCCCACCAGACTCAACGCAGAAATGTCAAAGAGCTTCCCACTTTGTTTCACAGGGTTCCTGTGATGTCAGAGAACGAAAGAGAAAGAGAGAACAAAACGATGGTGTGTTCCTTCCTTTTGAGTCTCAGGTCTTTGAAAAGGCAGCAAGGCTACTCCCCCACCCTCTCTCTTAGACCCTCAGGAGGATAGAGCCCAGTTTGACTTGGAGGGTCCTTGTCTAAGAAAACATTCAGTGAAGACCGTTAAGGTCCAGCACTTTATCTCTTCCCTTGCCAAGTCCTACAGAGTATAAAAGGCTGGGTGGTTCTGGTGACAGCCAGCAGATAGCTGGATTAATGGCCAGACCTCCTGCTTTCCAAGAGGAATCTATTTTAATTGTGGTAAAGAAGTCCAAAAAGAAGGTGAAATCATGCCAGAAAACAAGCTAAGTATACAGATACATGGTGTGATTAAGAAACTCAAAAATATCGGACTAAATTGTACTTTTAGAAAGGGTGGACCCAAATGGATTCGCAAAAGAACATTGTCAACAAGGTTTTCATTTCTTTATACAGCAGAAGTGCTCTCAAAGTTTCGGAGCTTAGGCTGTATTATGGCCTGTTGATGATTCACCAAGGAACGGATCTCTCCAGGATTTGTGTAGTTATGAAATGACACTTTTAGTGGAAGAGTCTTTCATAATAGGTAGTTTGGGAGTCATTTGTCACTATGAGGGATGTTGAGGAGGAAGTTGTGAGGGCAGGAGAACAGAATTAAGTCATTGTCTTATAAACTGTCATGTTGTCTTGTCTCTGTCCTTTCCCTTCACCCTGTCTCCCTCTGCTGGTCGTTGTTATGTTACCTTTTCTCCCCCTCTTTTCCCCAGCTGTGCCTTGTCTCCTCCTAATTACCCATTCACCCCGTTCCCCACCTGTTCCCTTTTTCCCTCTGATTAGGTCCCTATATCTGTCTCTGTTTCTGCTCCTGTCCTTGTCGGATTCTTGTTTGTTTGTTTATGTGTCTCATGCCTGAACCAGACTATCATCGTGTGTGCTGCAACCTTGTCCTGTCCTGTCGGAATCTACCTGTCCATCTGAGCCCACGTATGTTCGTCATTAAAGTACTCTGTTTGTTAATTCGCTTTTGGGTCCTCATTCACGCACCATAACAGAAGAATCCGACCAAGAATGGACCCAGCGACTTCGGATCCTCTCCACTCAGCCGTCGAGATCCAGGGAGCGATGCTAGGCAGACACAAGCAGGAATTGTCTGCTGCTCGACATGCCGTTGAGACCCTGGCCACCCAAGTCTCCAACCTCACAGAACAGGTTCACCATCTCCGCCTCGATCCACCGGCCACTTCCAGGGCTTTCGAATCTCCGGAGCCCAGAATCAATAACCCGCCGTGTTACTCTGGGGAGCCCACTGAATGCCGCTCGTTCCTCACCCAGTGTGATATTGTGTTTTCTCTCCAGCCCAACACTTACTCCAGGAGCACTGCTCGTGTCGCCTACGTCATATCTCTCCTTATTGGACGGGCTCGTGAGTGGGGCACGGCAATCTGGGAGGCAAGGGCTGAGTGTATTAACCAGTATCAAGACTTTAAGGAGGAGATGATACGGGTTTTTGATCGATCTGTTTTTGGGGAGGAGGCTTCCAGGGCCCTGTCTTCCCTATGTCAAGGCAATCGATCCATAACAGACTACTCTATTGAGTTTCGCACTCTTGCTGTCTCCAGTGGCTGGAACGAGCCGGCCTTGCTCGCTCGTCTTCTGGAGGGTTTCCGCGCAGAGGTAAAGGATGAGATTCTCTCCCGGGAGGTTCCTTCCAGCGTGGATTCCTTGATTGAACTCGCTATTCGCATTGAGCGACGGGTTGATCTTCGTCACCGAGCTCGTGGAAAGGAGCTCGCGCTCTCCGTCGCCTCCCTCTCCGCATCACTACCATCTTCCTCTGCCGGCTCGGGTGCTGAGCCCATGCAGCTGGGAGGTATCCGCATCTCGACTAAGGAGAGGGAACGGAGAATCACCAACCGCCTCTGTCTCTATTGCGGTTCCGCTGGTCATTTTGCCACTTCATGTCCAGTAAAAGGCCAGAGCTCGTCAGTAAGCGGAGGGCTACTGGTGAGCGCTACTACTCCTGTCTCTCCTTCAAGATCCTGCACTACCTTGTCGGTCCATCTACGCTGGACCGGTTCGTCAGCTTCCTGCAGTGCCTTAATAGACTCTGGGGCGGAGGGCTGTTTTATGGACGAGACCTGGGCTCGGGAACATGACATTCCTCTCAGACAGTTAAAGGAGCCCACGGCCTTGTTCGCCCTGGATGGTAGTCCTCTCCCCAGGATTCAGCGTGAGACGCTACCTTTAACCCTCACTGTTTCTGGTAATCATAGTGAAACCATTTCTTTTTTAATTTTTCGTTCACCTTTTACACCTGTTGTTTTGGGCCATCCCTGGCTAGTTTGTCATAATCCTTCCATTAATTGGTCTAGTAATTCTATCCTCTCCTGGAACGTCTCTTGTCATGTGAAATGTTTAATGTCTGCTATCCCTCCTGTTTCCTCTGTCTCTTCTTCACAGGAGGAGCCTGGTGATTTGACAGGGGTGCCGGAGGAATATCACGATCTGCGCACGGTGTTCAGTCGGTCCAGGGCCACCTCTCTTCCTCCACACCGGTCGTATGATTGTAGTATTGATCTCCTTCCGGGAACCACCCCCCCCCGGGGTAGACTATACTCTCTGTCGGCTCCCGAACGTAAGGCTCTCGAAGATTATTTGTCTGTAGCTCTTGACGCCGGTACCATAGTCCCCTCCTCCTCTCCCGCCGGAGCGGGGTTTTTTTTTGTCAAGAAGAAGGACGGGTCTCTGCGCCCCTGCATAGATTATCGAGGGCTGAATGACATAACAGTGAAGAATCGTTATCCGCTTCCTCTTATGTCTTCAGCCTTCGAGATCCTGCAGGGAGCCAGGTTTTTCACTAAGTTGGACCTTCGTAACGCTTACCATCTCGTGCGCATCAGGGAGGGGGACGAGTGGAAGACGGCGTTTAACACTCCGTTAGGGCACTTTGAATACCGGGTTCTTCCTTTCGGCCTCGCTAACGCTCCAGCTGTCTTTCAGGCATTAGTCAATGATGTCCTGAGAGACATGCTGAACATCTTTGTTTTCGTTTACCTTGACGATATCCTGATTTTTTCACCGTCACTCCAGATTCATGTTCAGCACGTTCGACGTGTCCTCCAGCGCCTTTTAGAGAATTGTCTTTTCGTGAAGGCTGAGAAGTGCACTTTTCATGCCTCCTCCGTCACATTTCTCGGTTCTGTTATTTCCGCTGAAGGCATTAAGATGGATCCCGCTAAGGTCCAAGCTGTCATTGATTGGCCCGTCCCTAAGTCACGTGTCGAGCTGCAGCGCTTTCTCGGCTTCGCGAACTTCTATCGTCGTTTCATCCGTAATTTCGGTCAGGTGGCAGCTCCTCTCACAGCCCTTACTTCTGTCAAGACGTGCTTTAAGTGGTCCGTTTCCGCCCAGGGAGCTTTTGATCTCCTCAAGAATCGTTTTACATCCGCTCCTATCCTTGTTACACCTGACGTCTCTAGACAGTTCGTTGTCGAGGTTGACGCGTCAGAGGTGGGAGTGGGAGCCATCCTTTCTCAGCGCTCCCTCTCTGACGACAAGGTCCACCCATGCGCGTATTTTTCTCATCGCCTGTCGCCGTCGGAACGTAACTATGATGTGGGTAACCGCGAACTGCTCGCCATCCGGTTAGCCCTAGGCGAATGGCGACAGTGGTTGGAGGGGGCGACCGTTCCTTTTGTCGTTTGGACTGACCATAGGAACCTTGAGTACATCCGTTCTGCCAAACGACTTAATGCGCGTCAGGCGCGTTGGGCGCTGTTTTTCGCTCGTTTCGAGTTCGTGATTTCTTATCGTCCGGGCTCTAAGAACACCAAGCCTGATGCTTTGTCTCGTCTCTTCAGTTCTTCAGTAGCCTCCACTGACCCCGAGGGGATTCTCCCTGAGGGGCGTGTTGTCGGGTTGACTGTCTGGGGAATTGAGAGGCAGGTAAAGCAAGCACTCACTCAAACTCCGTCGCCGCGCGCTTGGCCTAGGAACCTTCTTTTCGTTCCCGTTCCTACTCGTCTGGCCGTTCTTCAGTGGGCTCACTCTGCCAAGTTAGCCGGTCACCCTGGCGTTCGGGGTACGCTTGCTTCCATTCGCCAGCGTTTCTGGTGGCCCACCCGGGAGCATGACACGCGTCGTTTCGTGGCTGCTTGTTCGGTCTGCGCGCAGACTAAGTCCGGTAACTCTCCTCCTGCCGGCCGTCTCAGGCCGCTTCCTATTCCCTCTCGACCGTGGTCTCACATCGCCTTAGATTTTGTCACCGGACTGCCTTCGTCAGCGGGGAAGACTGTTATTCTTACGGTTGTCGATAGGTTCTCTAAGGCGGCTCATTTCATTCCCCTTGCTAAGCTTCCTTCTGCTAAAGAGACGGCACAAATCATCATCGAGAATGTTTTCAGAATTCATGGCCTTCCGTCAGACGTCGTTTCGGACAGAGGTCCGCAATTCACGTCTCAATTTTGGAGGGAGTTTTGCCGTTTGATTGGGGCTTCCGTCAGTCTCTCTTCCGGCTTTCACCCCCAGTCTAACGGTCAAGCAGAACGGGCCAATCAGACTATTGGTCGCATCTTACGCAGTCTTTCTTTTCGCAACCCTGCGTCTTGGTCAGAACAGCTCCCCTGGGCAGAATACGCCCACAACTCGCTTCCTTCGTCTGCGACCGGGCTATCTCCTTTTCAGAGTAGCCTCGGGTACCAGCCTCCGTTGTTCTCATCTCAGTTCGCCGAGTCCAGCGTCCCCTCCGCTCAGGCTTTTGTCCAACGTTGCGAGCGCACCTGGAAGAGGGTCAGGTCTGCACTTTGCCGTTATAGGGCGCAGACTGTGAGAGCTGCTAATAAGCGTAGAACGAAGAGCCCTAGATATTGTCGCGGTCAGAGAGTTTGGCTCTCCACTCAGAACCTTCCCCTTAAGACGGCTTCTCGCAAGTTGACCCCGCGGTTCATTGGTCCATTCCGTATCTCTCAAATCATTAACCCTGTCGCAGTGCGCCTTCTTCTGCCGCGATATCTTCGTCGCGTCCACCCGGTCTTCCATGTCTCCTGTGTCAAGCCCGTTCTTCGCGCCCCCGCTCGTCTTCCCCCCCCCCCCCCCCATCCTTGTCGAGGGCGCACCCATCTACAGGGTCCGTAGGATTTTGGACATGCGTCCTCGGGGCCGTGGTCATCAGTACCTAGTAGATTGGGAGGGGTACGGTCCTGAGGAGAGGAGTTGGGTTCCCTCTCGGGACGTGCTGGACCGTGCGCTGATCGATGATTTCCTCCGTTGCCGCCAGGCTTCCTCCTCGAGTGCGCCAGGAGGCGCTCGGTGAGTGGGGGGGTACTGTCATGTTGTCTTGTCTCTGTCCTTTCCCTTCACCCTGTCTCCCTCTGCTGGTCGTTGTTATGTTACCTTTTCTCCCCCTCTTTTCCCCAGCTGTGCCTTGTCTCCTCCTAATTACCCATTCACCCCGTTCCCCACCTGTTCCCTTTTTCCCTCTGATTAGGTCCCTATATCTGTCTCTGTTTCTGCTCCTGTCCTTGTCGGATTCTTGTTTGTTTGTTTATGTGTCTCATGCCTGAACCAGACTATCATCGTGTGTGCTGCAACCTTGTCCTGTCCTGTCGGAATCTACCTGTCCATCTGAGCCCACGTATGTTCGTCATTAAAGTACTCTGTTTGTTAATTCGCTTTTGGGTCCTCATTCACGCACCATAACATAAACACACCAATATATCACTATCTGGGGAACTATTGTGTGTGTGTGTGTGTGTGTGTGTGTGTGTGTGTGTGTGTGTGTGTGTGTGTGTGTGCATGTGTGGAAGGAAAGCAGTGCATGTGTAGACTTGACAGCATACCAGTGTTAGACTATGTTTATAGTGGAGCGATACCGTACAGTATGCTATTAAAAAATGCCTCATTGAAACTCATCAACAAGAATTCAAACTGTTGAACAACATTCATCATCTTGAACAAATGAATTGATTGGATAGAACACTGACTACACCCCACAGTTCAAATGCCCATGGTAACACTCGGCTAAAAGGGAAAGTTGTCCACAACGCTGGACTCCGAAGAGGTCAGCTGAAGGTTGTGGTGCTGGAGGGAGGAGGTACAGAGCCGGGCAACTCAGATCAATAATCTGAACCGAACTGACTGATATGCAGGGCCCTGGTGCTGGAACGCTGGGCACTGGGCGGCTTTTCTGTGTTGAAGGTGTTTAAAAGCCAAGGACTCTTTCCCTCGCTCGCATGCACGCACACGCACGCACGCACGCACGCACACACACACACGCACGCACGCACGCACACACACACACACACACACACACACACACACACACACGCACACGCACACACATACCTGCCGGAAGTGACACTTGTCTCACACTTACTGAGCGGAGAGAAATTAGCAGCAATGACTGACTGTGGCAGCTTGTGACGTTGCGAGTAATTGTTAAATCAAATCCAACTGGTAAATTAAACTGTGGTTGTGTTATTGTGCACAAAACAACTCAACTGGGGTAGAGATAAGGACATAATTATCTTTCGGCAATTTCAACACACATGCCACACACACAGCCTGCATACATATGAATGCACGGATGCACACGCACACAGATGCATACACAGATGCGCGTGCGCACACACACACACACACACACACACACACACACACACACACACACACACAGTCTAACAAAATAATAAACAAACTCTGAAAAGCTTTTCTCTGAGGTGGAAGAATGTGATGGTGACCTTTTGTGCCACGGTCAGATATCATCCAGGTCATACCGGGGACAGGCATTCTCATTCAGCCATGGAGATTCTCTTTGTCCAAGAGAAAGTTCTGTAAGAGGTCCTTTCCTATTGGTCATTTCAGTTGGCAGGGTTCAAAGACAAACATTTCCTATAGTTAGGCATTCATGACACAGTCCATGACAAAGTGGTGATGCATCAACAGCAACCCGCCGAGCACAGCCGTCAATACAACGTCTATTCCACATTGGTTCTACATAATTTAATTGAAACGACGTGGACACAGCATTGATTTAACCAGGGTGAAGTACCTGAGGTGGTTTTCAAGTGACACAATGGAGGACACCATTTGAGTTCTTCCATTCTATAGATCAGGGGTTCTTAAACTTTTTCGTCTCGAGACCCTAATAAGTAGTTGACCGTCCTCCCGTGACCCAGAACCTCCTCCAACAACCCAAATGAAGAATAAATAGTGTGTGATGTATTTTCAGAACTCGCGACCCACCTCTCACATGCCCACGGCCCACTTTGGCTCCCGACCCATAGTTTAAAGAAACCCTGATGTATGTTGAATGAATAATGGCCTGTCGAAAGTTGACAGGATAAATGTACTGTAATGACCTCTCCATCGGGACATCTGAGAAACGACTTTACAGGCGTAACTGTTCTGGTTATGAATCGCCTTCATTTTCAGGCTGCTTAAGTCAGCACAGCCATAACACTCTGTAACCATCAATCACATTCTCATGAACGTCTGATGGCTTCTTAGAGTCTTAGCGCGTAGCGAGTGTAAACGGTGCCATGTGTCTCGTAAAGGGGGTATTGCCTGGTGCTCAGCCTTCCCCCTGTCACCAAAGCTTTAAACCAGCCCAGTGGAACCAAGCAGTGTTGTAATCCCTGTTTTTTTAACAGGGTCTGTCAAAGTGAGGACTAGGTAGCGGATGGAATGCAGTGTGGCTTGGGGTTCGCTCACAGTGGGCTAGTTGGAGCGTTTTTTAAGCGCTGTTAAAGAGTGGCCCATGCCATTTTGCTAAAGAAGCTCTCGTAAGAGCCAGAGCTGCTGTGACATCACATTAACAGGCCACAAGGGCCACAGATTTAGTCTGTCTGGGCTCGAGAAATGATGCGAGTGGTTTGCAGGGGGTGTGAAATGTCACAGCGAGTATAGCGCGTCTGGAGGTCCCCGGTGTGTTTGTTATCTGGCGAACAAACACTGGTTTCCTGAAATGCGAGAGGAGAGAGGGAAGGAAGAGAGGCAAGGAAACGAACAGGAGAGGAGTTAGGGAAATAACATGTTTCACTTTTCTGGCCCCCACAGAAAACCTCCAGTCTTGATGGTGGAACATTGTGAAATATTGTGTTGTTGTTTTTCTCTAGTTATTGGTCCTAAGAAAACCACCTTAGCAACCAAAGTTTCTCCGAAACCAACTAGCGGATCATGTGGCTCGATATGGTCGTTCAGCTTGATTACTCCTGATTGATTCTCTATTTATTTCCAGATGTCCCGACTGAGGAGGATGATTGAGTGGCACATTATTTCTTGGGGAATGGGTTATGTAGTGATATGTTCTCATGCCGTGGGTATGGCAGAGTGTTCTCTCGGAGCAATCTGTGAGAAACCAATGCCCACACAGCTGAGAGGGGGAAAGAGACCAGAAGCTGCTGGCTACTGAAGCTAACGTCTGCAGTTAAGAGTTCCTAGAGTTATTGACACACATTGGAAGGCCATACTTAAAAACATGCCTCAGCTATACTGTCATTACCACCTCTGATTTGGGCATAGTCTATAACTCACAGCACTATAATTAACTAAGTTGGACAAAGGTAATTTCATTCAATATCAGCCACTCCCCTTTCACCTAACCAAAACCTCATGTTTTGCCTCGGGTCACATGTTTGACCACCCTGGTAGCTTTGACATCAAAGGACAATTGAAAACTAATGGAGTGCGTCGTCTGTTGTAAACACAGAACCGCGGTGCCATTGTGGCCTGCACAGTAAATTTATCAGAGTAAATTTTTACTCAAATTGAATACAATTATACTCAACAGAAGATAACATTTGGTCCCAGTCTAAATAGAGTAATAATTACTCTTGTTGCAGAGTTCAATTTTCAAAGTTATTTCTACTTTATTCAGTGCTTACATTTAACGCCACAAACTGTAATTCACTCTGTTTAGCTTAACATGGAAACAACTCTACTGCCAATTCACTCAATATAGAATTGAATATTATCTGTGCAAAGTGTCATTTCTTACACAAATTGAATACATTTTTACTCAACAAAGATAACGTTTGGTCCTAGTCTAAATAGAGTGAAAATGACTCGTTTCAGAGTTCATTTTTTGGGGGGAGTTATTTCTACTTTATTCAGTCTTTATATAACTCTACAAACTGTAATTTACTCAATTTTGCTTCAAATGAGAACTCAATTCACTCAATATAGAATTTAATATTATCAGTCAAGATTGGCATTTGTACAACCAAACTTAATGTCAATAAATCAGAAGTTCACATTTAACAGAGCACTTTATTCTTAAATGTAAGACTCTTGCAGTACACACATCAAAATACTGATGATAATAAAATAAAATTGTGGACTGAAATGAAATGTTGGCCACTTTAAATGAAATTAAATGAAATGGTTCACTTTAATACTTGTACATAGAAAAAAAGCTCAATATTGAAATTCAATACATCTAAAAATGACATGGAGGATCTTGTGAAACTGGCGTCTCGCACATCAAAAACACTGATGATAAAATAAAATTGTGGCCTCTGTAAAATGCCATTTTGGCATCTGTCCCCCCTGTATTAAAAGTAAATTAAAAAAATCCTATATTGCAATACAATACATCTTGGTTTTAAAGAGCTTACTGTGCAGTTTTTAGAATCACAGGAAACAGTATGGGACAATAAACAAAGTTGAATCGTCACAGCTGTAAGACATCTGTACATCAAATGCTTTGTGACAGAAAAGCTCTTTAACATCAACTACATAAGGTCCCTCTGTTGTACACCCAACTCTATATGCATTAAAATTGCTCATCAAGACATATTGTTTTGTAGGGCAAATGTAACCAACCAGTAACCTCTCATCGTTAACAACAACATGGTGGATTTTCTGAAAAACTTGCATCTCACAATGAACTTTAAGACAAACAACTAAACCTGAACGATACATATTTCCATGGTTTTTGGCCCATTTAATATTCAAAACCATGGTGTCATTCTACCACATTTAAAGATAACATTTTACCTGGATCGATCATGACTGTTGATGCCAATTGTCTGCCAACTGTATGCTATTTGACTTCAGTGTTTTTTTGCCAATGTTTTAGTTACATTTATTAAAACTTTTTCATTTTTTAAAAATACATTATGCTTAGCCTCATAGCGCATGCACCAGCTATGCAAAACCGGTCCAATTTGGGGTAATGCACCATAAAATGATGCTTCGGTAGCAGCCTCTTTTTCGGAAAAAATTGCTTGAATGACCCGTGGTGTTCTGCGATTAAGTGTTTCAAAAAAAAATGTAATACGGTAACTCAAAGCAGCATCCGAGCCCTCAACTCTGCAACCCTAGGATTAACCTTAGCGGTATCAACATCAATTTCATAAATTGTGGTTAGCAAGAAGTTGCACACATTTATCAGATCCTGGTTGTACGAGGTACCGAAGACAAAATTAGCTTTGAAAAGCTCATCAAAACAGGCAAGAGAGTCTGCTGACATACAAGGTATTGCATGTTTGTCAATCACAATGAAGTACTTGTGAGTCACACTCCTCTGGGTCCCCACAGCAAGCAGGTAGGGTTGAAGGCTTTCCGTGATGCTCTCCAGATGCCCCTGGATGCTGGTCCCAGTCTGTGACACAAGAACTTCATTAGTGTGCTAATAAAATGAATCACGGTTCGCAAACAGTTTGTGAAAATGTAAATTACAGCTACACATGATCTTACTATGATTTGTCCCTAATCACAAAAGTAGTAATTAGGATTAGGAATGGGGACAGAATAGTCAACTGTAACCTCACCTTGATAAACTTCACAATGTGGTCACTGGCGTGTCTGGATGAGGTTTTTCCTGGTCTCTTGTGTCCATGAGGTGACGGTGGCAGAAGGTGGACAAGGACCAAAATAGATGACATGTCACTGTCCCATCCTGAAAGTACACATTTTCACTGAAAGTTACATCATTCCAATTTGCTTTCAAAAACAATGCTCCCTTCCATTAGTATAATCATTTTATTCCAGCAGACCATTTTCCACTTCTGTTGTGGATTCAGCATTTTGAACCAGGTCGCCTGTCTGTGTGAAGCCACGGCTTAGGGCAATTTTTAAAATTTTATTTCACCTTTATTTAACCAGGTAGGCGAGTTGACAAATTACAATTTACATTTACAATTGCACCTGGCCAAGATGAAGCAAAGCAGTTCGATACATACAACAACACAGTTACACATGGAGTAAACAAACATACAGTCAACAATACAGTAGAAAGAATATTAAAAAAAAGTCTATATACAGTGTGTGCAAATGAGGTAAGATAAGGGAGGTAAGGCAATAAATAGACCATGGTGGCGAAGAAATTACAATAAACCAATTAAACACTGGAATGGTAGATGTGCAGATGATGAACGTGCAAGTAGAGATACTGGGGTGCAAAGGAGCAAGATAAGTAAATACAGTATGGGGATGGGCTATTTACAGATGGGCTATGTACAGGTGCAGTGATCTGTGAGCTGCTCTGGCAGCTGGTGCTTAAAGCTAGTGAAGGAAATATGTGTCTCTAGCTTCAGTGATTTTTGCAGTTCGTTCCAGTCATTGGCAGCAGAGAACTGGAAGGAGAGGCGGCCAAAGGAGGAATTGGCTTTGGGGGTGACAAGTGAGATATAACTGCTGGAGCGTGTGCTACGGGGTTGGGTGCTGCTATGGTGACCAGTGAGCTGAGATAAGGCAGGGCTTTACCGAGCAAAGACTTGTAGATGACCTGGAGCCAGTGGGTTTGGTGACGAGTATGAAGCGAGGGCCAGCCAACGAGAGCGTACAGGTCGCAGTGGTGGGTAGTATATGGGGCTTTGGTGACAAAACGGATGGCACTGTGATAGACTGCATCCAATTGGTTGAGTAGTGTGTTGGGGGCTATTTTGTAAATGACTTCACTGAAGTCGAGGATCGGTAGGATGGTCAGTTTTACGAGGGTATGTTTGGCAGCATGAGTGAAGGATGCTTTGTTACGAAATAGGAAGCCAATTCTAGATTAAAGTTTTGATGGGAGATGTTTGACGTGGGTCTGAAAGGAGAGATTACAGTCTAACCAGACACCTAGGTATTTGTAGTTGTCCACATATTCTAAGTCAGAACCGTCCAGAGTAGTGATGCTGGACTGGTGGGCAGGTGCGGGCAGCGATCGGTTGAAGGGCATGCATTTAGTTTTACTTGCATTTAAGAGCAGTTGGAGGCCACGGAAAGAGAGTTGTATGGCATTGAAGCTTGTCTGGAGGTTGGTTAACACAGTGTCCAAAGAATGGCCAGAAGTATACAGAATGGTGTCGTCTGCGTAGAGGTGGATCAGAGAATCACCAGCAGCAAGAGCGACATCATTGATGTTTACAGAGAAGAGAGTCGGCCCGAGAATTGAACCCTGTGGCACCTCCATAGTTTGACACACTGATTTCTGTCTGAGAAGTAGTTTGTGAACCAGGCGAGGCAATCATTTGAGAAACCAAGGCTGTTGAGTCTGCCAATAAGAATGTGGTGATTGACAGAGTCAAAAGCCTTGGCCAGGTCGATGGATACGGCTGCACAGTAATGTCTCTTATTGATGGCGGTTATGATATCATTTAGGACCTTGAGCGTGGCTGAGGTGTACCCATGACCAGCGCGGAAACCAGATTGTATAGCGGAGAAGGCACGGTGGGATTCGAAATGGTCGGTAATCTGTTTGTTAACTTGGCTTTTGAAGACCTTAGAAAGGCAGGGTAGGATAGATATAGGTCTGTAGCAGTTTGGGTCTAGAGTGTCTCCACCTTTGAAGAGGGGGATGACCGCGGATGCTTTCCAATCTTTGGGAATCTCAAACGATATGAAAGAGAGGTTGAACAGGCTAGTAATAGTAATGGGGCGGCAGGGTAGCCTAGTGGTTAGAGCGTTGGACTAGTAACCGGAAGGTTGCGAGTTCAAACCCCCGAGCTGACAAGGTACAAATCTGTCGTTCTGCCCCTGAACTGGCAGTTAACCCACTGTTCCCAGGCCGTCATTGAAAATAAGAATTTGTTCTTAACTGACTTGCCTGGTTAAATAAAGAAAAGAAAAAAAAAAAAAAAAAATAGGGGTTGCAACCTTTTCGGCAGATACTTTTAGAAAGGGAGGGTCCAGATCGTCTAGTCCGGCTGATTTGTAGGGCTCCAAATTATGCCGATTTTTCAGAACATCAGCTATCTGGATTTATGTGAAGGAGAAATGGGGGAGACTTGGGCGAGTTGCTGTGGGGGGTGCAGGGCTGTTGACCGGGGTAGGTTTCGCCAGGTGGAAAGCATGGCCAGCCGTAGAAAAGTCCTTTTTGAAATTCTCAATTATAGTGGGTTTATCGGTGGTGACAGTGTTTCCTAACCTCAGTGCAGTGGGCAGCTGGGAGGAGGTGCTCTTATTCTTATAAAACTACAGATGCGCCCATAGATGAATAATTGCTCATTCAACAGGTCTGCCCCTCGCAGTGCAGAACTTAACTGGGCTATTATACCACCAGAGTTGAGCTTAGGAAAGATGGCAGAGATGGTAGGCATAGAAACATGTTATTAACATATATTTTGTTTGAAGAAAAACATCACCCGACAGTAAAACAAGTCCCGGAGAGTGAAAAAGGTTATCCTCGGCTGTCTTTGTTGTAGCAGGACTCTGCTGCAATATAATGGTGTCATCGGAGTCCCCCTCATTGTATCCAGTGTATTTTGATAAGGAGCTGCTTGCAGAGGAGCTCAACTCATGTTAACACTTTAACTGGTGTGATTAACACAGTAATTATAACACAATTTAGGTGGAAACATCCATTATTATGATTAGAGGACTTTTGTTAATGATAAGCGGAAAGCAAAAAATAACATTTTGAATTGATTAGGCCCACTACCGTTCTAAAAGGGGTGGGAGAGGTGAGCACAGAAACAAATATCATTTTAAAATATCAAAATGAGAAAAGAAAATCAGCAGATATATCTGCTTGTCTCACATATTCAGAACATGTGTTAGGCTAGCCAGGACTGTATGGATGAATGTGAAGCTCTAAGCTAATAAGCAACTCACCATCACGATTTGGGTCTTGGGGTAAACAAATCTCCTGCACACCAAGGTCTTGTTTCTTTAGAATAAACTCAAATTTATTGGCAACTGTGAAGACAAAATAAGATTGCACAACCTTATTGATTAAATATGTTGTGTATTTTTTGAGAAAACCCAGAACAGAAGACAGAAATCAAGAGGTCATCTTTACGTGAACATCGTAACCCCAAAACTGACTTAGTGCTCCTTTCCACGTCAATTCCAATTATATGCAGTCTACAGCCTGTCTACTACTGCCACTTACTGAATTATTAGAACAGCAGTCTGAGTATTATAGCAATACACCACAGATAGCTATCAACACTGAGCTCATTGTAGAGGCATCCAAATGTTAGTATCACTTATTCTTTAAAACCATGAATTACCGGCAAAGACAATGAGCGCAGTTACAGATGAGTATAACTAGACAACTCCCAAAACAGAAACCAATCTTTGACTGATCTGTGATTTGGGGAGGCGCAGGTTTGCGTTGTATTCATTATCAGCAAGGTAATTGGCAATCAATTTGACAGTAAATATAAAGTAAGCATATTTAAAGTTTATCAGTATAAGTATGTTGTTCCATAGGATATTGTGTGAAATTTGAAACGTTTCACTCACCACAATTCAAAAAGGATTTGAAGGTCAGTTGCCCCTCATAACACATGTACTTCTGACAATCCCTGTACTTCACACGTACAGCCTGCATCCTTGATGACAAGAAAAAAAAGTTAATTTAAATTGCGTTAACACAAATATGCACAAATGACAAGAGAGCAGTGCTCTGTTTAGAGTAAAACACACGTGTTGCCTCGACCTGCCTGCCACTAAATACTGTCTACTAACAGCTCTCTTTTCACAGTAAACACCATGTGTCTTACCAACCAAACAGGAGCTAAAAACCGTCAACAGGTAACAGCTCTAAAGTTCAGAGTAAAATGCACATGTCGCACCGACCAAACCGAAGCTAAAAACTGTCTAATAGCTCTAACTTTGAGTGAAACACACATGTAGCACAGACCAACTGCCTCTAACTGTCGGCTAACAGCTTACCATTTCAGAGTAAAACACATGTTGCACTGACTAACCTGCTGGCAGTAGTCAGTAAAGTCCGCTAGCTACTGATAATAGCTAATACCGCTCTGTTGAACATTTAAAGCAGGTGATGCACCGATCCACCGGGCGTACATACTGTCCATAAACCACTAAAAGTGGTATAACTTAATGTTACAGTAGCTAGCTAGCTAGCTAATTAGCTCTAGCCAGATGCTCACATTAGCATCTGACTATGCAAATAGTGCTGTAACAGTTAGCATACACTACAATGCTAGCTAGCTGTAATGTTGCTCAACAGTTTCAATTTGCACACAAAGTTAACCAATAACAGTGCACTTACCTGGAATTCTAATTAAGTTTAGAAATGAAGAAATTCTGTGGTTCTGTGAATGACTTCTGATGTTCGGCGGATCCTCGCTCTCGATCTGTCCACTCTTTCCATTCGCGAGACACTTGCAAATGGACGATGGCGGCAAAATCTACATTTAACCAACATTAGTGGGCGTGGTCATGCTGTTTCACAACAATATAATTGAATCCGTATTTTTGCTCTCTCTCTAGCGGCCGCTGGTAATAATTACACTCTAAAAGGATTTAATTTGACGACTCTAGAGGAAAATCATTTTAACTGCAAAAAACACTCTCCAGTTTTTACTGTGTGCATACCTCGAGTAACAAGCGCTTGCGTATGAAGCAAAATCAATCAACCTATGTGTCAGGGAACCTACATAAGCTGTCTTAAAGTGGGACTATTAGGACTTTAGGGTTTCCTCCCTCCAGTCAATAAATATGTGTAAATCCTACTATAAGGGTGACTTTAAAGGGGAATGGCATTGCCCTGGCTGCCTTAACTCAGGAGCTTCTAGCTGGGTAGATTAGAACCAGCAATTGCGGGGAGATGGAATACTTTCTGCAGCTGTGGAGCCTTTGAAAAAAGGACTGTACCTTATATGATCAGTGGCTAATCCCAGGGCAGAGGTCAGAGATGCATGCCCCCTTTGAAACACAATAGGCTGCGATATGCATGTGTTCAGCAGAGAGAGAGAGAGAGAGAGAGAGCGAGAGAGAGCGAGAGTGTGTTTGGTCGTGTATGCATGAGAAGATATGTGCAGCCCTCCGTGTGAATGTGTTTGTGTGTGAGCCAGAGATTTTTTCGATTATACTCGTTATCGTTTTGATTGTTGTGTGATTAGTCTAAGCATTTTGACGCAGGTGCGTTTGCTTATGATATGCACGTATTTGACTACATCATATTTACTTTGAGACATTGACAGGCCCACAAGAGAAAATGGAGACATTCTTAATGTGAGCTATAATAGTAAAAAAAAAAAAAAAAAAAAAAAAAAATTATATTTTCAAGGTTTCCTGATTCAGGGCCAAATCCTAACTGGAGAAATGTGTGTATAGCTCAGACGTTTGTGTAAATCATGCATTGATGTCAATGGCACGGAAATTCAAGTTACGTACTTGTATCTCCAGTGAGGAACTCAACCATCACTGTCTACCCAGCTTCTACTGGACTAATGAAATAAATACCAAAAGATCGTTTTTGGGTGGTATTTTCCCTTAACATTATCAATTATCATTATCAATTTCCCTAAAAGACACAGGTCCCTGACAGTATATGCAGCGGTTAAAATGGGGAAACAAAGAGTAGTCATGCTATGTTGTAGCAATATGTATCCATTCATTGACCCTTGACATTGAAGAAGTAGATGTGAGAACATACAGTCACAATTTGTATGTATTTTCAATGTTTATGGCTACCACTTTTCCAAGTTTTGAAACTAATATCCAGCGCCACACCCTTCTTTGCGTTCCTGCCTCACATTTACGTGTTTGCGGTGACATCTTCATCTTTTGTTATTGTGCGGCCATTCGGAGGTCGCAACTACTACTTAAAAAGGCTCCAATTCACCAAGAGTCGAGGAAAGGTCTTGCCTTCCTCTCTAGCTTTAATCACGCAGCAGCACTCAAGTTCAATTGCACATTTAAAATTGCACATTAATTCCACATATTTTCCCCCATTGACTAATCATTGAAAGCTCTGCATATAATATTGGAATCATTAAGAGCGTTCGTTAGCTCACAGCGCTGTTGATCTCTAAAGCTAGAGGATTTGCCTGCTGGCATGCATGGGAGATTACACACATTCTTTGGTGGTGGTGATCTCGGCTGTAGGGGAAGAGAGAGCAGGGAGCGCTTGCACCAGAGCCCCTTAGTGTTTGGGCTGGTTGGCTGGATGGACAGGGGGGTGGGGAAGAAGAGCGAAGGAAGGAGAGAGAGGGGAGCGATCTTGGGTCATGCTATAGGCTGAATAGAGCAGTGGGAGGAGGTGTGGTTTAGTTTTACATGAGGTTATATGATTAAAATATATGACACACACACACGGGCCACTCGCACACACATAAAGTTATAGCTGAAGGGAAACGTTACAGTACTTAACTTACACTAATAAAACTTTACAGTAATAAACCATTCTGTGATTGAATTTGTCAGTAGAAAAATTGGGCCAATGTGGTTATGATTTAATTGAACCCATGTTGTCTTACTGGCCTGACTGGGGTAATGTCTACAACCTCTCCTTAACAGTCACATTTGCTAGATACCAGAGTTGTTTTGGTTTTATATGTTATGTAACAATGACGTCATCTATACCCTCAACCTCAAGGGTTGAACTCAGTTACCCTAATGCACACATTCTTATGTAGTTACAGTTTGGAGTTTGTGCTACCCTAATGTCTTCAAAATAATCTACCTCATATGACCCCGCTCCACTTGATTAGCAAGCAAGTATGTTTGTCACGAGCTGGAGCTGGTGTGTTGTCACAGTCCCACATATTTGCAATTTAGAATAGTACATTGGAAGCACACCATCCCCCTGAAGAAACACTAAATATTTTGTAATTGTTGATATGGCCAGTGGTAGTTACCTCCCCTGCTTCACCGTGGTTTATTTTGCAGCGAACATAGTCTCTCCCTGACAGCCATGCTCGAGATGAGATGTAGGCTCACAATTGAGGTGCTCGGATAGTTAGGCATGATTTTGCTTCTTACTGAATGTTTATGATACACGATCGTCCTCATTAGCCCCCCCAGTTGTCTTCTGATAACTTGACTTTTGCTAGTTGACGTACCAGGATGTTCCCCGGGCTATTTTCTCTCAGCCAGCGAGACGGATGGACCACGGCAGGTGGAGGGGTCCATCAATCCTTTGTCTCTGACAGGCCAACCAGAGTTTAGCTAGCCCAGCGGCGCTGTAATTGCAGGCAGATGTTCGCCTTGGTGTGGTTCCAGCGCTACACGAGTAATCCATTACCCCGTCAGAGTCAACGGGACTTGTAAAACAAAAACATAAAGAGTGAAAACAATGACGTAAAAAGGAACATTCCTTTGCTGCAATCGCTTAACACATTTCCCTCTTTTAATTTTTTTTTTTTCGTGGGCCACGGAATCAGGCGGTATCCCTATGCAAAATTGGGATTGGGAGGCCTATTTGGGATTGGGATGTTTCCTCTTCAGATGTGCGATGTGGTATCCACATCTGTGAGGGTTGGAGAGCCGACCGTGAGGGTTGGAGAGCCGATCATTTTCAAAAGGCAACAGATGTTGCCGTTAGTTACATGTGCGGCCTGTCCTCTCTCTGTGGTGTGGATATGTTTGTGTTGGGGTGTTTCAAGGTTTGTTTTTACATGAATTAGATTCTATTTCATAATACCACATAGAATACACACGCGGTAACAATGGATTTAGAAAATTAGAAGGGCGAGAGTTGATGACAGGGACATCAGCTGTCTCCGATTTAATCTGTTCACGATCACATTCGCATGGGGTTGTTGTTATAATAAGAAATCCTCAAAGTGAGGCCTGTAGCATACTGGTCAGTGGTGCAAGAACGGTTGAGCAAAAGTTCACTTGGCAATATGAGGTGGTTGTCTTATTGTATGATGTATACAGTTCCGTTTAATACTCTGTATAACGAGTGATAGCCTCCTGTACCTTCAGCATAAGAAACAATCACATTGTTTAAAATGTTCTCGTAGATAGATCAAATTGTTTCATTTGCAAGGTTTGGATTCTCATTCTAAAGTTTGACTTCACATGATTCTGTACAGGCATATGCATATGAAACCACTTGAAAGGAACCAGAGTGGTGTCAATAACCTATTATTGTCCGGGCATAAGCGAGGTTACACGTCGGCCCGCTGCAGTAGAGGCTGCTGAGGGGAGGGCGGCTCATAATAATGTCTGGAATGGCGCGAATGGAATGGCATCAAACCATGTGTTTGATGTGTTTGATACCATTCCACCTATTCCACCTCCAGCCATTACAATGAGCCCATCCTCCCCAATTAAGGTGCCACAAACCTCCTGTGGCCCACTAATTCATCTGACTGGTGAATTGCTTAGTTATGTTCAGAGGATTCTGCATTGTTTGTTTGCTGTGGTTTAATGGGTGATGTCGTGATCTTTTGTCCTGCAACCAACACTATGGACATGTGTTGTCATATCAGAGGATTCCTATTCAAGTCATTCATTCATACTATTCATTATTTTTATACACTCTCTCACCCATTGAATTAGAATGACTAGAACGAACGTTCAAGTCGACATTCCGGCGGCCATATTGAGTGTACCCCTATTTCTATGCTCTCACCTATAGGCTATGACTGTGTGTTGATCCCTAGAGTGACATCCTACACCTCATTTCTGGGCCCAGGTTCATCTGGTCCTTTGGATCAGCTGAATGTGTTCTCAATTAAAGCAGTAGGTTTGTACCTGCCAGGGTCTTAATAGAATGAATCTAATGGAGAGAGAGGAACATGTTGTCTTTGGCAGAGTGCCAACCAGGGCTATTGTGTCTTCCCAACTTTAAATTCACTGGTTTTCATGCAGACAGCGTGTTATGAAAATCACCATGAAATGTTCGATTGTATGATGTAGTTGAAGTTACTGTGCAGTTTGCTACTGCTGATGGTTGCTGAGTTGTTGAAGATGGTTTTAGGTCACTGCATTTAGCTGAGAAATGAGAGAGAGCGTATGGAACATTCCAGTTGGTCTTCTAATATGAAAACATGCGCATTGATTCAACTGATGATGCGCTTTCTTTACCGTATGTCCATTCAGTGAGGTCAGTAGCGTGGGCAAGTTTAGCGATTGAGCGTTCGTTCGAGGGTTGCCATGGGGATGTTTTCTGCATATCCCGGAACACTTGAGGCTCTGTGTATACGTTACCATGGAAACAAACATATTCTTTTGCTTCAATTTGTGCAATTTGTCCTCGCTCATTGAACAGAATTAAAAAGGTGCATACGCCCACCTCATTAGCCGAGCCATCCCAAAGCTATTTAGAGAAGGGCTGCCCTGACAAACAGTAACACTCCCACACAATACATCACATAGGAGAGAACAGAACCTATAGGTTGAATATTGTCATGAGTCAATAGATTTTATTTCAGCTCGGATTTGAGAGTCTGGAATAGCCATGATTAGATGAAGATGTTGATCCTCCCTCTATACATTCTATACTTTGTTTAGCGAACCTGAAGGCGTTATTGTAGACGTGTCCTTTATATCACAGTAGAGTAATAGCCTACCCTACATGACAGTCATTGGTATGCTACAGTTAACCTTTCTTCTTGCAAGACTTTTACACTTTTCAAAGCAATTGAATTACTACCTAAGCCAAGTTGTTAAGTGATATGATTAGTGACCGCAGCATGACAACCTGAATAAGATTATAGTTAGATAACAGGAAGTGTTTTCTTGCACATCGTCTGATGATTGGTTGAATAGAGATGTTCAAAGCAAATGGAATAACTCGATTGCAGTACACGACCATTTTACAATTCTATTCTCATCCCGCTATTAAAGCAAGCTCAAACATGATTGAGACCTATGACAATGTGCTACTGAAAGGCAAGGTAAGAATCAACTTGCATACAGTAAGCTTATTGTTTCAGCTCTATGCAGTTGGCAAGGAAGTTGAATTGATTTCCTGATTTCACTGGGAAATCAAATGGAATTGATGTGTTGAGGACAACTCATTCTGAGTGACAATTTGTACTCATCCTATTGGCAGTATCTTCGGCCATGAGGTCTACCTGTGTCGAGGGTAAACATGTTTTCAGGCGCAGAGTGGATATGATAATATGTGAGTAGTGGAAAACACACTAAGAGTGTGGAGGGAGGCAGCCTGGTCGGACCCTGTCTTTATATATCTTTATATTTGGGACCATGTGGGACCCAGAGCTGGGTGGTGGAACAGGAGTTGAGATGGTTAACAGGTTTGGGAGATGTAGTTCCTAGTCAACTGTAGTCCTTAGCCAAGTGTGAAAAGAGCGATTATGAAACACAAACTGACCGATATTGATTGGTTCTCTGGCAAATGTTTACAGTATGTACAGAGGAGAGGATAAAATTGGACAAGATAATTTTTCTTCCTGAGGTTGTTAAGGGAGCCATAGTAGATATTTGACCCCTTTAATTCACCCAGTGGGTCATGGCTCTGACAAGCATGTTGAATTGTTTTGTAACAAATGAGTTGTGTACACTAAGCACTGTCAAAGTCAACTGGCTTTCCTGTTTACTGTATTGTAAATGTGCTCATAGAGACTAGAATTAGAGTCTGAAGAGAACTCCCAAGTGGTGAGGAGGGAGCACCATTTCTGAGGTACCAGCGTTCCATAGACATTCCATACATGATCCATAGATGGACTCGGGGGAATTGGAGCTCAGCCATCGCATTCAGCCCCCCTGCCATGCCAACAGCTCAAGAGAGTAGCAGCCCCTGCTTTTCCAGCTGTCCCCCCCCCCCCCCCCCCCCCCCGACCCCCTTCAAAGGTCCCCCTTCCCTTCACCCCTTACGGCTGTGTCCTATGTGTGCAACCAGTGGAGGGGACTGGAACGGAACGAGCTCCCTGCCACCACCAGTGGGGTGGGGAACTCACAACAACACTGCTGTGGTTTCATCCACACAGGGCTAGACGCTAATGACTAACTATTGGAGCGAGTGCATCTGGCTGTTCCTCTGCATGCTCGTTAGCTAGGAAGTATCAGGGCGGGTGAGAAGCCTCTGTCCTCTTAGTACAGCTGTGTAGATCTTCTATTTCCACCTCCTTGTTTTTCACTGTTCTGGTGGAGGATGCTGTTGTTCCTCTCAGCTGGCTGGGGCGTTTTGGAAGCACAAGGTGGGTATTGTTGTATCTTTAAGCAGGAGTGAATTCAAAGTTGTTGCACAAAACTAGGCTTGCGTAAGAACAAATTACAAGCTAAATGAAGTTCTATGACGTACTAAGGCCGGTTCAAGGAGGTGTGTGTGTGTGTGTGTGTGTGTGTGTGTGTGTGTGTGTGTGTGTGTGTGTGTGTGTGTGTGTGTCAGATTTAAGACTTTGTGGCTGTGCCCACTAGTGACCACTCTGCAGAGCTGCCTCCAGAACAAGATTCATGATGAAAAATGCTGACCTGCTCTGATCGCTGGCTAATACATCAGTACTCTAGCTCTGTCCTCTCTCTTCACCAGCTTGTAGGGATGACAGAGGGGAATGCAGAACCATAGACCCAGGGATTGAGGTGATTTATGAGTTCATCATGAAGCTCTTTTTGAGTTGACTGCTAGTCTAGCCATCCACTCTCGTCCCTCCCCTTTCCCTAACCCACCATATACAATACTGTCCGCTCCACTATGTATATATACTGTATATACAGTGGGCCCAAAATTACTGGCAATGCATAAACAATACTTAAACAAATATAAACAATGCAATTTTAGAGATAAACTCAAAATACCAACATGTGAAAAATACTGTACTTTATTAATGTTTCAATGGAACCCAACAAAATAATTTATTGATTTAATTAAAATCAATGTCCTCCAAATCAAGGTTTCACAATTAATGGCACCCTTAAATATTATTGTGAATAACATCTACCAAAATTAGACCAGGAATTAAATTGCACTTATTTAAGTTGATCTAAGTGTTTTGGAACTATATTGAGCCATAACATCACTTCCCTTTTCACTAGGGTATTAAAATGCGGTAACACGCATGTAATATCCCTTTGTCATCCAACACCATGAAGAAAAGAAAAGAACGGGCAGTTCAAAAGGGACAGATGGTCGTAGACCTTCCTAAATCTGATAATGGCTACAAGAAGATCCACAAGTGATTGAATATACCACTGAGTACTGTCAGGGCAATTATAAAAAAACAAAACAAAAAAAAACAGTTGAAAACCTCACATGGTCTCAATATGTCGTCCCTGTTAAAATAAAGGTAAAAAAAACAAAAACAAAAACAAAACAAATGCTGAGCCTAAACATCCATCAGCTTCACTGACCTGGGCTTCTCTTTCAAGCTAAGGAGTGCGCCTTTAGGACTTATTGCTCAGGCATAAAATGCTTTGGGTTGAGCTGTAGAGGTTTGAATCTAAGGACAATCTGTCCCGATACTGTAGCATCTGTTTGTGACGATAGTCGAGACTTGTCCATTCCTTTCAAGGTGTTGCAACTTTACAAACAAGCAGCCTTCGATCATTATGGGCATCACGGTCAATTGTAGTTATTGCAGACCCATTCTTCGAACAGAAAATATCTGACAACGCGGTCAGGTTTTGGTGACAGTATCACTGATGAAAGTGGTAACAGTGGAGGTAGTCTTAAATAAGAACAGCTGGTGCTAGCCACTCGCTCCGGTAGCTAACAAATGTTCCTCTGCCAAGTGACAGAATAGAAATCTCTCCCCAGGGTGACTTCACCTGGAACAGCCTGTCAGGGCGGAGTGTACGGCTGACGCCGACGGCCATCCAGAGCCTGTCGGAGCTGGAACGGACCTGGCTACAGGAGGTAGCCTTCAACAGGCTCCATCAAGACTATGACCTGGGCTGTCAGATCACCATCCCCAAAGGTAAAGCATCGAGGTGTTTTGTGTGTGTGTGTGTGTGTGTGTGTGTAAATGTTGTCTGTCTGTCTTCCTTTCTAGTCCGTCCATCCGCCTGTCTGTTCATATGGCTAGTCAGTCTGTCCCTGTGGCAATGCTACAAGCGATTTCACAAACATATGCCATCAACATCCACCTTGGACCTCTCCGAGACCAACATCAAACTGTCTAGCAGACAACCGTGAGCTTCCCCTCCACAGAGTGTGTTTGGAGAAGCTTTAAGCACTTATGATTTGAGATGCAAACCTCAGTACACATGTTTTCCTATACAGTACATCTAGAAGACTCAGGAGTGAACTTCCTGTCTTATGTAGTGTCACTAAGACTCTTACACATGAAGATGTGTAGCCCTTTCCACTCAGTACCATAGGGCCGTAGCCTGCTGCTCTGTTCTAAGTCATGCTCTGTGGAGAGCTGTATATTAGCCAGGGCGTGCATTCCAGTCAAAAGTTCTACCTCTCCCCCGGATGATTTAATGCGTTTGTCTGTGTTCCTTATGAATTCCAGAACCCCTCAGGCATGTGTTACTGAGATATTTCAGCACACTGACTGTGGGTTTTGTTTATCTTCGCCTGGGGTTGGGTTAGCCGGTGTTTCGCTGAGGCCCGGAGATCCTTGAAAAAATAGAGAACAGAAAAGCAAATGGCTCGTTGGATCGTTTCACGAGTCGTTGGAGTGGGGAAGAGAGAGAGGACTGGAGATTCCTGGGATTACTGTCCAACTTTGCAGAATCAACTGACAAGAATCCAAACCATTTCCTCTTCTTTCTTTCTCTCTTTTTTTTTCTCTCTCTCTCTCTCTCTCTCTCTCTCTCTCTCTCTCTCTCTCTGTCTCTCTCTCTCATTTTCTCTCTCTCTCTTGCTCTCTCTCTCTCTCTCTCTCTCTCTCATTTTCTCTCTCTCTTGCTCTCTCTCTCTCTCATACACCTTCCATTCTCTTTCTTTCTGTCACACACATACTGTCTCCCGCTCCCTTTCTCTCATGGCATCTCTGTCTCATACCCCCCCGCTGTCTTTCTCCCGCTCCCTCTCTATTCTTCACTCTTGTTCTCTCATACTCGGTCTTCAGATATTCCATAACGATCTGTAGATATGTCGAAGCATAGTTTCTTAGCAACCTGTTCTATGTACCTGTTCCAAGAACAGATTTGACTGAGTCAATTGGGAAAAAAACAATCCTTGTTAAGATTATAAACCAATTACAAAAGAGCATAACCACAGGGCACAGATGTCAATTTAACATCTATTCCACATTGGTTCAATGTAATTTCATTGAAACGGTGTGGAAACAATGTTGATTCAACCAGTGTGTGCTCAGTTAATAACATCTCGACTGTTTTGAAGACAGATCAATCGACTGTTTGATTAGAGTTGCTCTGGCTATAGACACAGTTTTGAGGTATTTCCCTAATAGAGTTCCAACCCCTGGTCCAAGCTACCGGAGGTTTCCTGTGCATTAATCAAAGTTCTTGCTAGGAGTCATAGATCTTGTTGACAGCTGACAAAACACTTCTTTCCCTTCCTCATAACGATTCAGTCCTTTTCAAACTGAAACTCATATTTGGATCCACACTAATTCAAAGCATGATGTGAAATTGTCCAAACAGTCCACAGCTGGTAATATATTTTCTTGTTAAGTGGTGTGCTGTAACCTTGATATAACAGTATAATAATATGCTATAAAATATATTTTACATTTTTACTGAGAACACGTTCTCATTTGCAGCAACAACCTGGGGAATAGTTACAGGGGAGAGGGATGAATGAGCCAATTGTAAACTGGGGATTATTAGGTGACCGTGATGGTTTGAGGGGCAGTTTGGGAATTTAGCCAGGACACCAGGGTTAACACCCCTACGATAAGTGCCATGGGATCTTCAATGACATCAGAGAGTCAGGACACCCATTTAACATCCCATCCGAAAGACAGCACCCTACACAGGGCAGTGTCCCAATCACTGCCCTGGGGTATTGGGATATTATTATTTTTAATTTTTTAGAACAGAGGGAAGAGTGCCTCCTACTGGCCCTCCAACACCTCTTCCAGCAGCATCTGGTCTCCCATCCAGGAACTGACCAGGACCAACCCTGCTTAGCTTCAGAAGCAAGCCAGCAGTGGTATGCAGGGCAGTATGCTGCTGGCCATTGAAGGGGCTCATTCTCTACTTTTCTCAGGGTTAAGCTTCACCTCCAGGATTGAGCTCAGGTGAACTGGAGCCCTGATTCCTTATTATAAAGTGGGTGATTTGAGTCCTGAATGCTGATTGGCTGATTCCTTAATAATCCCTCTTCACAGGAAAGCCTGAGGATCAAGAGGAAATGAGAATGTCCTATGTTTCTTTCCTCTTGATCCTCTATTGATGAAACCACTGGACCAGAGGCTGGAGACACTCATCTGTCATCTTTATCGCTGCAGTGTTCTGATAAGCAATGCTCTTTGAAGCCACTGGCTTGATCATCTTCAAAATGTCCGACATACACGCTAATGGAAAATATCACCTAATGTGACAGCAGGTCAATGTGTGGATTGTTATCAGTGTGTACAGATAAATTACAGTTTTCATTATTTTCTTTATTTTTCTCTCTCAGATGGACAGAAAAGGAAGAAGTCGCTGAGGAGGAAGTTGGACTCTTTGGCGAAAGAGAAAAATAAAGATAAAGGTATATGAATGTGAAGCCCTCAACATGGTTACCGCATCCACAAAGTCATAAACCCTGTCCATTTCTTCGATTTCTCTTGTTAAATGTTTTATTTTAAACCTAACCTTAACCACACGGCTAACCTTATGCCTAACCCTAACTTTAAATTAACCAAAATATAAACCAATTTTTATATAGCTACTTTTGACTTTGTGTCTGTGGTAACTAGTGGAACCCCGCCCCAACAATAGAATTTTTATGGAAAGACGAAGTGCTTTGTACAGTACATTTTCTTGCTGTGACAAACTGTTCAAATTAATGTAACAGATCTCTAGGCTATGCAAGCAGCATCCCCCTTGGTAATGCAATTAACACTGTTTAACAAGGCAGACATTGAAAGCAGTCCCTTCACTATTGGTGCTTCAAAATGGACTAAGGAGGCAGAAGGATAGTGGAAATATTGGAAAGATAAGGATTGGGTGTCTTTTCAGATGCAAACTAGAACCAGGGGTTAGGGGGGAGCGCTCTAGTTGACATTTTTTCTTTGGGTTTTTCTTTTTATGCTGTCACTTACATTTATGAAGACGTTTTCCCAGTCCTGGTCATTTAGTTTTCAGGGAAAACAGAACCTTGTCAGTCTCCAGCCCTACACTCTTAGAAGAAAGGGTTCCAAAAGGGTTCTTCGGCTGTTGCCATAGGAGAACCTTTTTTGGTTCCAGGTAGAACTATTTTTTGGTTCTGGGTAGAACCCTCTGTGGAAAGGGTACTACATGGAACCCAAAAGGCTTTTTGCCTCAGAACCAAAAAGGGTTCTCCATTGGGGACAGCTGAAGAACCCTTTAAGGTTCTAGATAGCACCTTTTTTTAAAGTGTAGCATCAGCCCCAGGTGAATAGCAGAGTGGCTATGAAAACACAGACATATTTACTAGGGGAGGAGGAGGGATATTTTTAGCAAAGTGGAGCGACTCCTTGTAAGGGGACTGGGCTGAAATACAGCCACTGTGCTTGCATCACAGACGGCATATTTGGCAATGTGCTAACTACAGATCTGCAGGAAGGTAACTCTCCAATAGAGATGGAGGTAAAAACCACTCCAAGTATCTTCCACATTTGCTCACAAGCTGTGGGGAACTTTCCTTGCAGTCAGTTTATTCGATGTAAACATGCATGTATTTCAGGTTCTCTTTGATGCTGGTGGGCAACAGTAACATCAACGTCAGCTCTGCCCGTTGTACACAGTACCAGTCCAAAGTTTGGACAAACTCATTCAAGTGTTTTTCAATTTTTTAAAAACTATTTTCTACATTGTAGAATAGTAATGAAGACATCAAAACTATGAAATAACACATGGAATTATGTAGTAACCAAAAAAGTGTTAAACAAATCAAAATATATGTTATATATAGTAGCCACCCTTTGCGTTGATGACAGCTTTGCACACTCTTGGCATTCTCTCAACCAGCTTCACATGGAATGCTTTTCCAGCAATCCCACATATGCTGAGCCCTTGTTGACTGCTTTTCCTTCACTCTGCGGTCCAACTCATCCCAAACCATCTGTATTGGGTTGAGGTCGGGTGATTGTGGAGGCCAGGTCATCTGATGCAACACTCCATCACTGTCCTTCTTGGTCAAATAGCCCTTACACAGCCTGGAGGTGTGTTGGTTCATTGTCCTGTTGAAAAACAAACGATTGTCCCACTAAGTGCAAACCAGATAGGATGGTGTATCGCTGCAGAATGCTGTGGTGGCCATGCTGGTTAAGTGTGCCTTGAAATCTAAATAAATCATTGACAGTGTCACCAGCAAAGCACCCCCACACTATCACACCTCCTCCTCCATGCTTCACGGTGGGAACTACACATGCGGAGATCATCCATTCACTTTCTCTACATCTCACAAAGACACAGCGGTTGGTACCAAAAATCAAGAATTTGGACTCATCAGACCAAAAGACAGAATTCAATCGGTCTAACCCGATTCCGGGCTGATTCAATCAATTCAAGCCCCCCTGGAAGAGGGCCACTTCTAGGCCGATTCTTCAGGTCACACCCTGACCTTAGAGAGCCTTTTATTCTCTCATTTGGTTAGGTCGGGGTGTGACTAGGGTGGGTACTCTAGTTTTTGTATTTCTATGTTAGCCTGGTGTGGTTCCCAATCGTTGTCTCTGAATGGGGATCATATTTAGGCAGCCTTTTCCCACTGGGTTTTTGTGGGATCTTGTTTTTGTGTTGATGCCTGTGAGCTCTACAGAACGTCATGTTTATGCTGTATTGTTTTGTTCTGTTACTTGAACTCTGTGAAGCATTTCTTTGGGCTGCAATTTCTGAGGCTGGTAACTCTAATGAACTTATACTGTGCAGCAGAGGTAACTCTGGGTCTTCCATGCCTTTGGCGGTCCTCACGAGAGCCAGTTACTTCATAGCGCTCAATGGTTTTTGCAACTGCGCTTGAAGAAACTTACAAAGTTCTCGACATTTTCCGGATTGACTGACCTTCATGTCTTAAAGTAAATGGACGGTCATTTCTCTTTGCTTATTTGAGCTGTTCTTGCCATAATATGGACTTGGTCTTTTACCAAATAGGGCTATCTTCTGTATACCACCGCTACCTCGTCACACCACAACTGATTGGCTCAAACGCATTAAGAAGGAAAGAAATTCCACAAATGTACTTTTAACAAGGCACACCTGTTAATCAAAAGGCATTCCAAGTGACTACCTCATGAATCTGGTTGAGAGAATGCCAAGAGTGTGCAAAGCTGTCATCAAGGCAAAATGTGGCTACTTACACTGGGGCAAAAAAGTATTTAGTCAGCCTCCAATTGTGGGTACACTTCAACTACCAGCAACAGTGAGTGAAAACCTTGTGAAGACTTACAGAAAACATTTGACCTCTGTCATTGACAACAAAGTGTATATAACAAAGTATTGAGATAAACTTTTGTTATTGCCCAAATCATTTTTTTCCACCATCATTTGCAAATAAATTCATTAAAAATCCTACAATGTGATTTTCTGGATTTTTTTTCTCATTTTGTCTGTCATAGTTGAAGTGTACCTATGATGAAAATTACAGGCCTCTCGCATCTTTTTAAGTGGGAGAACTTGCACAATTGGTGGCTGACTAAATACTTTTTTGCCCCACTGTATAACATATATTTTGATTTGTTTAACACTGTTTTGGTTATTACATGATTCCATATGTTTTATTTCATAGTTTTGATGTCGTCACTATTATTCTACAATGTAAAAAATAAAAAAAATAACGAAAAACCCTTGAACGAGTAGGTGTGTCCAAACATTTGACTGGCACTGTATGTAAATAATTCATCACAGCAGCAGTCCCATTCTCAGTTTCTCATGTCATGTAAACTCACTGTGGGAGAGGTTGGCGGTCGATGAAACATTCCCCTGAGGTACTGGGTTAGAACCATAGTGGCTGTGAACATGCAGGCTGCCAAATGCTTTGTCATTACAGTGTGTGTGTGTATGTATTCATGTTCAAATGCATGTGTGTGTGTGTGTGTGTGTGTTTAAGTAAACATTCTCAAAGTGTGTGGTTGTAGAGAGAGTGGACTGTGTCACCTAGCATATATGGTTGTTTAGTACATGATGACTCGCTCATTCTCCCTCCCCGCCCCCTCTCTCACTCTCCTTACTTCCATCCCTCTTTCTCCCTCCCTCCCTCCCGCTCTCTCTCCCTGCTTCCTTCCCTCTCCCCTCTCTCCCTGCATCCCTCCCCCACATCTATCTCTCTCCCCCTTCTCTATTCCAGCTGTCCTGTGCTGTCTCAAAGCTCTGGCTCAGTCTGTCACCAGAGTGGGACATATGTGATGATGTGGCATGTGCTGTGGTCCACTGGGTTGATGTGATTCCATACTGGCCTCTGGAGCAGCCTCTCTCTCTCAGCTGTTTAGACAACCATAGTAAATGAACTTTCTTACATTTGGGTACACACTGCGTTAAACTCACTCCTGAGAGGGATCTGTTTATAATGTAGCCTTCTACCACCAGTTTTGGAGACGCACTTGCTCTGAAGGCTGTAACAGTAGTTGATTTTAGTGCTCATTTTGAGTATGCAAACTAAAATAGTTTAGTTTCTCTCCTAGACAGAGAATGAGAACAGGCCTAGAGTAGAGCCAGATCACACGGACGCTGTTAATTGAGTTTACGAGACTGCCGTGAGCCTGTTCTAAAAATGACTTGTAGCTGGACAGGCTTTATTGTTCACTGGGATCAAAGACCACCTGGCTAATGTGCAGAGAAGTCTTAAACAGACGTACTGTTAAGAAATGGTTCCTTGTTGACTTATTTATGGGACAATATAGGCTGGATGAGACGTTTTAAGAGATTTAGTTTCATCTGTTTTATTCGTAGCATGTGCAGTAATCTCTTTTTGGCGTGTTCATCGAAACACAGATGGTATCTTGTAATGTTTAATTGGTGAATTGTTTCATGTTGATAATCCTGAGCTGCGATAAACCAACTCTGTAAACAGCAATTTGTTTTTAGCTTAATCCCTTCTCTTTCTGTAGTGTCAATTACATTTCAATGAATCCCTTCTCTTTCTGTAGTGTCAATTACATTTCAATGAATCCCTTCTCTTTCTGTAGTGTGAATTGAATTTCCGTTAATCCCTTCTCTTTCTGTAGTGTGAATTTAATTTCCGTTAATCCCTTCTCTTTCCGTAGTGTGAATTTAATTTCCGTTAATCCCTTCTCTTTCTGTAGTGTGAATTTAATTTCCGTTAATCCCTTCTCTTTCTGTAGTGTGAATTGAATTTCCGTTAATCCCTTCTCTTTCCGTAGTGTGAATTGAATTTCCGTTAATCCCTTCTCTTTCTGTAGTGTGAATTTAATTTCCGTTAATCCCTTCTCTTTCCGTAGTGTGAATTGAATTTCCGTTAATCCCTTCTCTTTCCGTAGTGTGAATTGAATTTCCGTTAATCCCTTCTCTTTCTGTAGTGTGAATTTAATTTCCGTTAATCCCTTCTCTTTCCGTAGTGTGAATTGAATTTCCGTTAATCCCTTCTCTTTCTGTAGTGTGAATTTAATTTCCGTTAATCCCTTCTCTTTCCGTAGTGTGAATTGAATTTCCGTTAATCCCTTCTCATTCTGTAGTGTGAATGTAATTTCCGTTACTCCCTTCTCTTTCTGTATTGTGAATTGAATTTCCGTTAATCCCTTCTTGTCACGGTTTTCTGTATGTGAAGGAGAGTCGGACCAAAATGCGGCGTGTAGATTACGATCCATGTTTATTGACTATAGCAACACGAATCTAAATACAAACAGTGCAAAATAATAAACGTAATGAAAACCGAAACAGCCTAAACTGGTGCAAACTAACACTAAGGACAGGAACAATCACCCACAAACACACAGTGAAACCCAGGCTACCTAAATATGGTTCCCAATCAGAGACAATGACGAACACCTGCCTCTGACTGAGAACCATATCAGGCTGAACATAGAAATAGACAAACAAGACATGAAACATAGAATACCCACTCAGATCACACCCTGACCAATCAAAACATAGAAAATACAAAGTAAACTATGGTCAGGGCGTGACAGTACCCCCCCCCCCCAAGGTGCGGACTCCGGCCGCAAAACCTGAACCTATAGGGGAGGGTCTGGGTGGGCATCTGTCCGCGGTGGCGGCTCTGGCGCTGGAAGTGGACCCCACTCAATGACAGTTTTAATCCCCCTCCTAAACGTCCCTAAATAGGTTACCCACCACAATGATAACATGGGACAGAGGGACAGCTCGGGACAGAGGTAACTCGGGACAGATGGGTAGCTCAGCACTGAGAGGAAGCTCAGCACTGAGAAGAAGCTCAGCACTGAGAGGAAGCCCAGGCAGGTAGTAGAAACTACCAGAACCTGGCTGGCTGGCGGTTTCAGCAGATCCTGGTCGACTAGCAGATCTGGAAGAATCTGGTCGACTGGCGGATCTGGGAGAATCTGGTCGACTGGCGGATCTGGGAGAATCTGGTCGACTGGCGGATCTGGGAGAATCTGGTCGACTGGCGGATCTGGGAGAATCTGGTCGACTGGCGGATCTGTTAGAATCTGGTCGACTGGCGGATCTGTTAGAATCTAGTCGACTGGCGGATCTGGGAGAATCTGGTCGACTGGCGGATCTGGGAGAGTCTGGACGACGGGCGGATCTGGAAGAGTCTGGTCGACTGGCAGATCTGGAAGAGTCTGGTCGACTGGCAGATCTGAAAGAGTCTGGTCGACTGGCAGATCTGAAAGAGTCTGGTCGACTGGCAGATCTGAAAGAGTCTGGACGACTGGCAGATCTGGAAGAGTCTGGACGACTGGCAGATCTGGAAGAGTCTGGACGACTGGCAGATCTGGCAGATCTGGAAGAGTCTGGACGACTGGCAGATCTGGAAGAGTCTGGACGACTGGCAGATCTGGAAGAGTCTGGACGACTGGCAGATCTGGAAGAGTCTGGACGACTGGCAGATCTGGAAGAGTCTGGACGACGGGCAGATCTGGAAGAGTCTGGTCGACTGGCAGATCTGGAAGAGTCTGGACGACTGGCAGATCTGGGAGAGTCTGGTCGACCGGCAGATCTGGCTGCTCCATGCTGACTGGCTGCTCAATGCTGACTGGCAGCTCTGGCTGCTCCATGCTGACTGGCAGCTCCATGCCGACTGGCAGCTCTGGCTGCTCCATGCTGACTGGCTGCTCCATGCTGACTGGCGGCTCTGGCTGCTCCATACTGACTGGCAGCTCCATGCCGACTGGCAGCTCCATGCCGACTGGCAGCTCCATGCCGACTGGCAGCTCTGGCTGCTCCATGCTGACTGGCTGCTCCATGCTGACTGGCGGCCCTGGCTGCTCCATGCTAACTGGCAGCTCTGGCGGCTCCTTGCAGACTGGCAGCTCTGGCGGCTCCTTGCAGACAGGCAGCACTGGCGGCTCCTTGCAGACTGGCAGCTCCATGCAGACTGGCAGCTCCTTGCAGGCTGGCAGCTCCTTGCAGACTGGCAGCTCCTTGCAGACTGGCAGCTCCTTGCAGACTGGCAGCTCCTTGCAGACTGGCAGCTCCTTGCAGACTGGCAGCTCCTTGCAGACTGGCAGCTCTGGCTGCTCCATGCAGACTGGCAGTTCTGGCTGCGCTGAACAGGCGGGAGACTCCGACAGCGCAGGAGAGGAGAGAGGCTCCGGCTGCGCTGAACAGGCGGGAGATTCCGGCAGCGCAGGAGAGCAGAAAGGCTCTGGCTGCGCTGAACAGGCGGGAGACTCCGGCAGCGCAGGAGAGTAGAAAGGCTCTGGCTGCGCTGAATAGTCGGGAGACTCCGATAGCGCAGTAGAGAAGAGAGGCTCTGGCTGCGCTGAATAGGCGGGAGACTCCGGCAGCGCAGGAGAGGAGAAAAGCTCTGGCTGCGCTGAACAGGCAGGAGACTCCGATAGCGCAGGAGAGAAAAGAGGCTCTAGCTGCGCTGAACAGGCGGAAGACTCCGATAGCGCATGAGATGAGAGAGGCTCTGGCTGCGCTGAACAGGCGAGGCGCACTGTAGGCCTGATGCATAGTGCTGGCACAGGACGTGCAAGGCTAGGGATGGGCACAGGAGGCCTGATGCGTGAGACTGGAACCAACTTCACCAGCCGACTAAAACGGACCTCAGGACGAGTATGGAGCGCTAACCCAGGTGCCATCAAATCCCTGACACGTTCCGTCAGGCGAATTCTATGCAAAATGCACCAACACAGCAACTCCCTCATTTCTCTCTCCTCCAATTTCCCCATGAACTCCTTCACAGTCTCTGTTTCACTCACCTCCAACACCGGCTCTGGTTCTGGTCTCCTCCTTGGCTCCTCACGATAAACAGGGAGAGTTGGCTCAGGTCTGGCTCCTGACTCTGCCACACTCTCCCTGAGCCCCCCCCCAATAAATTTTTGGGGCTGACTATGGGGCCTCCGTCCGCGCCGCCTTGCTTGCTTCGCAAACTCCATTCTCCTATATCCTTCCGCGCACTGCTCCATCGAATCCCAGGCGGGCTCCGGCACTCTCCCTGGGTCGGCCGCCCACCTGTCGATCACCTCCCAAGTCGTATACTCCATACTGCACTCCTCTTTGGGCTGCTCCTGTTGTTTCTTCTCCCGCTGCACCTTTGGGCGGCTACACTCCCCTGGTTTAGCCCAGGGTCCTCTCCCGTCAAGGATTTCCTCCCATGTCCAGAAATCCTTATTGCGCATCTCCTCGCGCTGCTCCTGCCTGTTGACACGCTGCTTGGTCCTTTTGTGGTGGGTGATTCTGTCACGGTTTTCTGTATGTGAAGGAGAGTCGGACCAAAATGCGGCGTGTAGATTACGATCCATGTTTATTGACTATAGCAACACGAATCTAAATACAAACAGTGCAAAATAATAAACGTAATGAAAACCGAAACAGCCTAAACTGGTGCAAACTAACACTAAGGACAGGAACAATCACCCACAAACACACAGTGAAACCCAGGCTACCTAAATATGGTTCCCAATCAGAGACAATGACGAACACCTGCCTCTGACTGAGAACCATATCAGGCTGAACATAGAAATAGACAAACAAGACATGAAACATAGAATACCCACTCAGATCACACCCTGACCAATCAAAACATAGAAAATACAAAGTAAACTATGGTCAGGGCGTGACACTTCTCTTTCTGTAGTGTGAATTTAATTTCCGTTAATCCCTTCTCTTTCTGTCTTGTGAATTGAATTTCCGTTAAAACATTATTTGTGATGTTTTTTTCTCTCACTATTATAGCTCACGTTAAGAATGTTTCTATTTTCTCTTGTGGGCCTGTCAATGTCTCAAAGGAAGTATGATGTAGTCGAATGCGTGGATACGTGTGCCAAAACACCTGCGTCCAAATATTCAATGAGTAATCACAGAACAATCCAAACAGTAACGATCGTAATCTAAAGATCTCGATCGTTCACGCACAAACACATTCACACAGAGGGCGGCACACATCTTTCATCCATACACGACCAAACACACACTCTCTCTCTCTCTCTCTCTCTCTCTCTCTCTCTCTTTCTCTCTCCCTGAGAATATGGTATTTACATTCCTCTCTCCCCCTCCCCTTCCAGAATGCATCCCACAGGCCTTTGGTATGGCCCTGTCCCAGGTAATCGCCAACGACCGGACCCACAGGCAGCGCCAGGACGGCCTGCGTCAGGACCCTCCTCACAGGGAGGAGCATAAGGACCCGTCGGACCTGGTGTCGTCCATCCTGCAGTTTGCCACCAAGAGGTCCACCAATAAGGAGCTGTCCAGCAGTAACTCCTCCCTCAGCTCCACCTCGGAGACAGCTAACGAGTCCACGTCGCCCAACACGCCCGAGGCTGCCCCGCGGGCGCGCAGGAGGGTGAGGGTCTCCCCCCACACGCCTACTGTACCAACTCCATGCACACACTCCATCGTTGTGCGTGTGTGTTTGTGTGTGTGTCTGTGACCTCAAGTAGACGTCAGCTTGATAATGCTCTCATTGTGGTCTGCAGGGGGGCATGTCAGTGGACTCCATCACAGATCTGGACAATAACCAATCCCGCCTGTTGGAGGCGCTGCAGCTCTCTCTGCCCGCTGAAGCGCCCAGCAAGAAGGAGAAGCACCGGGACAAGAGGCTGAGCCTCAACCCTATCTACAGACAGGTGCCTCGCCTGGTGGACAGCTGCTGCCAGCACCTGGAGAAGTATGGTACGAATGAACACAGCCCCTCTCACTGACCAGACCTGGGGCCTGTTCAGTATGGCACAATATAGCAAAAGGTTTTGCAAAGGAAAACAAAAACGAGCACAGGTAGCACCTCCCTGTTTCAAAATGTTTCCTATGTGCTGGACACGGCTCTATTCCTGTCTTCAAAATCCTGGTCTTTGTCCGGGATCACTCACCCGATCTGACCCTACAGGGTGCAGTCTGTTGGAGTTTCCAGCCCCACGTCTTTACCCCGCCCTGCACTGCCCAACCAGCCCCACATCTTTACCCTGACCTGCACTGCCCAACCAGCCCCACATCTTTACCCTGCCCTGCCCAACCAGCCCCACATCTTTACCCTGACCTGCACTGCCCAACCAGCCCCACATCTTTACCCTGCCCTGCCCAACCAGCCCCACATCTTTACCCTGCCCTGCCCAACCAGCCCCACATCTTTACCCTGCCCTGCCCAACCAGCCCCACATCTTTACCCTGACCTGCACTGCCCAACCAGCCCCACATCTTTACCCTGACCTGCCCAACCAGCCCCACATCTTTACCCTGACCTGCACTGCCCAACCAGCCCCACATCTTTACCCTGACCTGCACTGCCCAACCAGCCCCACATCTTTACCCTGCCCTGCCCAACCAGCCCCACATCTTTACCCTGACCTGCACTGCCCAACCAGCCCCACATCTTTACCCTGACCTGCACTGCCCAACCAGCCCCACATCTTTACCCTGACCTGCACTGCCCAACCAGCCCCACCCACATCTTTACCCCGCCCTGCACTGCCCAACCAGCCCCACATCTTTACCCTGACCTGCACTGCCCAACCAGCCCCACATCTTTACCCTGACCTGCCCTGCCCAACCAGCCCCACATCTTTACCCTGACCTGCCCTGCCCAACCAGCCCCACATCTTTACCCTGACCTGCACTGCCCAACCAGCCCCACATCTTTACCCTGACCTGCACTGCCCAACCAGCCCCACATCTTTAGCCTGCCCTGCCCAACCAGCCCCACATCTTTACCCTGCCCTGCACTGCCCAACCAAGATGATGTAGAAACAAGACAGTAGTGTCTGGCCATTCATTCCTGACACTCAGTGAACCGACTTTGCAATCCTTCTCAACGTGGACCCCTGGGTTTACTCCCCCCGCTCTCCCACAGTCTTTAAATCCTCACTTGCTGGACTGAATGTTAGGAGCTAAAGTCCTCTAAGGCGTGAATGGGCCACAGCAGCGTTGGTTTAGGTTTGATGGCTCATGATGTCTGTGTTGAAAGGAGGCGTATGGCGGCTGCTTCTTCACGTCTCTTCCATCTGTGATTATTCGGCCTGAGTGTCTCTTTGACCAGGGGAGGATGATGCTCACTTATGTCCTCCGCTGTTTCTTTCCGACAGGTCTTCAGACGGTGGGGATATTCCGAGTGGGGAGCTCCAAGAAGAGAGTGAGGCAGGTGAGAATCTGGGAGAGGCACTTTTTGATACTTCTCACACATTGCTGCACAACACTGTTGTTTCAGCTCACCGTGAGTGGTCGGCGACACCTTGTAACTTAATTCATCTTATTAATAGGTGATCTTGTAGTGTTAACTTAGTTGAAGCATTGATTGTCATGAACTACACATTTTATGAATTGACTGTTCTGGTTGACTATATGGTTTCATAAGTACTTTTTTTTTTTTTACAGGGGCCCATGCTAATTACCTTATATTTCTGCATACTGTGATATAGATAGAAGCTATTCAAATTCAGATATATTAACAGAATATATTTATATTCATGCATTGGTTTTGATATTGCCGCCGCTGCGGAGAATACACACCCACTTAGCATTAGTTCAGCGTCTGTTATTAAAGGAAGCAGAGCAAATGAACTTGTCTCTCGGCTGAAGAGCCAGGCTCCTCTGTAGCCGTGGCCCTGCTCTACAAAGGGACGCAGTCGAGCCTTAATGCCATATTTGTAATTCAAGCAGGGCTTTTAGCATTCATTTCCATCCCAGGGCCTGTATTCAATTTCCATCCCAGTGCTGATCTAGGATCAGATTAGCCTTTTATATCATAATGAATCAGATTACATGGACAGGTATGTTTTGCCTATATCGTCCAGGTGTGGTTTTACTCTCTAGTCTTATTTTGCTCGCCATAAATTTCTTTCCCTCCTTTTTTTTTAAATGCCAGTTGAACATTTGCTTTTGGTTATTGTGGCAGAAAACTCCATTCGTTTTTAGTGTTGTTCTTGGACAATGTCTTTGTTTAAAGGAGATTTGAGTGTTTTCTGAGTTGTGTTCTCCGAGTTTGAACTTCTCGTGTTCTCTGTTTGCGTAGCTCATACGCAACGCTCACAATGGCAGATCTTAATCTTTCATTCAAGTCAGCAAAAACAAGCACTGGTGCCAGCCGGTTTCAGTCTCAGTCTTAAATGGTGTTGTTTCCGTTCTATGATGGGGATTTTTTACATTTATTTCCAACATCTCACCGTTTGAGGGAATACAATGCTCTCAGCGCGTTGAATCAAATTGTCACCATGTGAGACAATTTCCATGACTTCTCACTGTAGTTTGCTGACTTGAAAAAGAACAGACTAGCTCATCGACATCACTTAGTATTTTCAAAGTTACTTTTAAATCTCAACTATCTCTCACTTAAGGAAGTACCTATATTGGTTGGCTACTTCCTGACGACATTTAGATCTGTAACAAAGTTTGTTTAAAAAAAAATCCAAAACACAAGCTATAATCACACTTTGATATAATGCTTCATCAAATACAATACTTGGTTATCATGCTTATCTTACTGGACAAAGTGGACCCATTTTAACCCTGAGTAATGCTAGGGGTCAGATTGTGGAGTAAGTAGGTTGATACAGTATGGGAACAGAACCGGTCGGACCAGGACTACCTGTGAGAATGTTTTCACCGCCAAGGTCACACCTGGTGTGTGCATACCTGTGTATATCTGTGTATATCTGTGTGTATCTGTGTGTCCCCGTAATGTGTGTGGAATGTATTTTTGTGAATCTGTTTGAGTGTTTCTCTTGAGTTCACTTTCTAACTGTAGTCGCTATAAGCAGTAAAGTACGTGGGCTACACGGTATATCTCATGTTCTGTTTAACTCTGTCTCTTAGCTGAGGGAGGAGTTTGACCGGGGAGTGGACGTCCAGTTGGATGAGGAGCACAGTGTCCACGACGTGGCCGCGCTGCTCAAGGAGTTCCTCAGAGACATGCCTGACCCTCTCCTCACCAAGGAGCTCTACACTGCCTTCATAAACACCATGTGTGAGGACACATCAACTTCACTACTTATGAATACTACTCTCTGTGTGTGCAGTAGTAGACTCACTCTTTTCCCTAGGCCCAATCACCTTGGTTGGCCTCTTTCAGTAGGACACACCCTCAGATTGCACTAAACCCACACTTAAGAGTGTATACTTGAGTCAATGACACACAGACATGTTGTATGCTCTGTAAATGTTGGGCTTTAGCCTACCAGAGTGCACACATTGTGCCAAATGTTGTGTATGTGATTGTCGTTGTCTACATGTATGTCTATGCATGTATATTTGGCTATGTGTATGCACTGTATGTGAGAGTGTGACATATTTCTAATGATTTAGACCGAATCCTCACTCTTAACCCCTGACATCTAACCCCTGACCCCTGTCCTGTTCCTCTGTAGTGCTGGACTGTGAGGAGCAGCAGAGTGCCACCCAGCTCCTGGTTTACCTGCTGCCAGCCTGTAACAGCGACACCCTGCACCGCCTCCTGCAGTTCCTCTCTACCGTGGCCAACCACGCCCACGACAGCCAGGACAAAGACGGACAGGAGGTGAGTCGAATACCCCCTCTGTTACCCCCACCGCTCCCCATTATTCCCAAAACAACCACAAGCCCCTACCCCCTAGACCTCCCTAGAAACTAGATCTGAGAGGATTGGATAGGGGTGTAACCGGCGTCAAGCTGCCGTTTCAACAGTATAGCTTCCTCCCTCACTGAGACTAGGTCTCTAACTCGCACCGAGACTAGGGGCACAAGCTCTCAGGAACGTGCAATCAAAACATTGTCATGTAATTGTGTCCCTCTGATGCACAGTGACTGATTTGGTCTCTTGTTCTTCATGGTAGTTGTCCAATCTGTTTAACTAGTTATTTTCTTGAAGCACTCAATAAAAATATAAGGAAACTCAATATAGTATTCTATGAGGTCAATATAGTACTCAATGAGGTCAATATAGTAGTCTATGAGGTCAATATAGTATTTTATGAGGTCAATATAGTATTCTATGACGTCAATATAGTATTCTATTCGGTATAGTAGTCTTTGAGTCAATATAGTATTCTATGAGATTAATATGGTATTCTATGAGGTCAATATGGTATTCTATGAGGTCAATATAGTAGTCTATGAGGTCAATATGGTATTCTATGAGGTCAATATAGTAGTCTATGAGGTCAATATGGTATTCTATTAGGTCAGTATAGTATTCTTTGAGGTCAATATAGTATTCTCTTAGGTCAATATAGTATTCTATGAGGTCAATATAGTATTCTATAAGGTCAATATAGTAGTCTATGAGGTCAATATGGTATTCTATTAGGTCAGTATAGTATTCTCTGAGGTCAATATAGTATTCTCTTAGGTCAATATAGTATTCTATGAGGTCAATATAGTATTCTATAAGGTCAATATAGTAGTCTATGAGGTCAATATGGTATTCTATGAGGTCAATATAGTAATCTATGAGGTTAATATGGTATTCTATGAGGTCAATATATTGTTATCTGGTCGAAAAAAATTTTTTAAATCAGGAAGTATAATGAAAAAGGAATTGTTTTCCATGGTGTGTCTCTCTTTGTTAAAGACAATCAATTGCACTTGTTTGTCTAGTATGTGATTCCATGCTACTGTATGCAGGAATCACCTACAGGACACACTAAAACTGAATGCACTCCCTGTACTGTCAGTTGTTTAGATATAACTGTTTGATAAGCAGCTGGCATTATTGTTATTCCTATGTCCTCATCTCCTCCAGGTGACCGGGAACAAGATGACCTCTCTGAACCTGGCCACCATCTTTGGTCCTAACCTCCTCCACAAGCAGAAGAGTTCAGACAAGGAGTTCAGTGTGCAGAGTTCGGCCCGCGCAGAGGAGAGCACTGCTGTTATCGCTGTCCTCCAGAGGATGATCACAACCTTCCACTCTCTCTTCATGGTGTGTGGGGGGTTCCTTGTGTGTGCGTGCCTGCGCACATATGTCTGTGTTTGAATAAAGAATAAAGATATAAACATACTATGTGTGTGTGTGTGTGTGTGTGTGTGTGTGTGTGTGTGTGTGTGTGTGTGTGTGTGTGTGTGTGTGTGTGTGTGTGTGTGTGTCTGTGTGTGTGTGTGTATATCCTACCCACTCTCCTGTTTAGTCACTCTTTATAATACAACCTTGCACTTGTATGGTAATTGGACAGGCAGGTACTGTGTTTTTACAGTAATGTATTCGTAATAGCCAGCAAACAAGCTACAATTAATGATCACTTTAGATTGGCCAGTAAGTAAGACTCCCTTGTGAGTTCATTGTATACACTACATACAGGCGAGGTGACGCAGTTGTAGAGAAGTTGCAACAACTGCATAGTATACTCAAATCTGTTTATGTAGTTACCATGTCAAATACATGGGCTTAGCACTGACACATTTGATGATCTCTCTATGTCCTGGGTCCATATACATCCATTCAATTTCCATTATCTCTGCCTGTCCTCTTTCATCACACATCCCTCCCTCCCTCCCTCCCTCCCTCCCTCCCTCCCTCCCTCCCTCCCTCCCTCCCTCCCTAGCAGTGCCACTCAGTAAAATATATCTGCATCCCAAATGGCACCCTGTACCCTATATAGTGCACTACCTTTGACCAGGGCTCATAGGGAATACAGTGCCATATGGGACAGAGCCTGTGTTTAAGTTAGAGAATCTCCAGGCTTTACCAGACAATGGCTCTGTCTTATAGAATGAAAACAAAGCTCTGTGGGCCTTTGTTAGTGCTGTTAGAGCTGATCCTGGACCTGATTAAAGGCCTTAGGGCCCAGTTCAGGACCACTACAGATCACAGGCTTCTGAGACAGTGCCAGAGGGACTTATGGGCCAATCCCTTGCACTGATTGTTCCGACACCACCACCACTATTTCCCTGAACAGAAGTTGCATTCGTTGAACTTTGCAGAGGTTGTTTTCTCCTCCGCCCAGATCATGGAATTCAGGGTAGTGGCGGGACAATGGAAAGAGGTCTTGTTAGGTTCTGAAATGTTATCCCTCGTGTTTTATCGACTGGGCTGGGTTGTTTGCTGAAGGTCCTGACGTAAACCAATAAAGATGTTTGTAGCTCTTTAGTCGGATGTGTTTGGACTGTCGTGCTTCATTGCCAAATCACTTCTTTTATTACCCTTGTATTTTATTGCCCATTGCCCAGACACTATACATCAGGGATGGGAAACTTTGATGGGGGCAACAAAAAAATCGGGAACTCATTATGAGGGGCCGCAGTGGCTCATGGGTCGGAGTAAATGTTATTTTTCAAGTTAATTTCCTGCAAACATACTATGTTCATGTATTGATTGGCTTGTGGTCACTGAACGTGAAGATGGAAAAAGTTAGACTCACTTTCACATGAGGTTGTCTTGGACAATAGCACCCCCTAGTGCTCCATCAACTGCCATTACATACATAAACCGTTTTTTATGTACATGTTTGGTTATGTCTGTGGTTATCTGTGTGTAGGTGCCCCCCGACCTGCAGAATGAGGTCCTAATGACTTTACTGGAGACTGATCCTGATGTGGTAGACTATCTGCTCAGGAGAAAAGCATCACAGTGAGTACATTGGTTCCACTGCACATATCACAGTCACACATTTTGAGTACTCATGGAAAGTAGTTGCTTAAGCCTGGTGTTCATGTCTGTTGAGAGAAAGTGGAGAACCCATTATCTATGGCAATATCTTTTTATTCTCTCTACCCATCCTTTTCTCTCCCCCATCCATCCCTCCCTCCACTCCACAGGAGTCCAGACGTGTTGCGATCGGAGGATCCTTTCTCCCTGAGCGAGAGGCGCTCATCCAGTGACTCCAACAAGGTCTCCAGTGGAGAGCTGTCCCCCTATGACAACAACTCCCCCATCCTGTCTGAGCACCCGGGGGAAGGGACCAGCCCAGGGTCAGAGAGGCTCTTTCATGTCCCAGAACAGTACACCCTGGTGAGGCAGGTGGAAGGACGGACACGGAACCCCCATGGGTCCAATCCCTGGGTCTCAAAGGGTGAGAGGACTACTGTCCAGTCTTACTTAGCTGTGGTTGATATGATCGTGGTGGTGGTGGTGATAATTAAGACGATGATGATGATGATTGTGGTGAAGGTGATGATGATGATTATAATCTTGATAATGATGTTGATTACAGTGCCTTGCGAAAGTATTCGGCCCCCTTGAACTTTGCGACCTTTTGCCACATTTCAGGCTTCAAACATAAAGATATAAAACTGTATTTTTTTGTGAAGAATCAACAACAAGTAGAAAACAATCATGAAGTGGAACGACATTTATTGGATATTTCAAACTTTTTTAACAAATCAAAAACTGAAAAATTGGGCGTGCAAAATTATTCAGCCCCTTTACTTTCAGTGCAGCAAACTCTCTCCAGAAGTTCAGTGAGGATCTCTGAATGATCCAATGTTGACCTAAATGACTAATGATGATAAATACAATGCACCTGTGTGTAATCAAGTCTCCGTATAAATGCACCTGCACTGTGATAGTCTCAGAGGTCCGTTAAAAGCGCAGAGAGCATCATGAAGAACAAGAAACACACCAGGCAGGTCCGAGATACTGTTGTGAAGAAGTTTAAAGCCGGATTTGGATACAAAAAGATTTCCCAAGCTTTAAACATCCCAAGGAGCACTGTGCAAGCGATAATATTGAAATGGAAGGAGTATCAGACCACTGCAAATCTACCAAGACCTGGCCGTCCCTATAAACTTTCAGGTCATACAAGGAGAAGACTGATCAGAGATGCAGCCAAGAGGCCCATGATCACTCTGGATGAACTGCAGAGATCTACAGCTGAGGTGGGAGACTCTGTCCATAGGACAACAATCAGTCGTATATTGCACAAATCTGGCCTTTATGGAAGAGTGGCAAGAAAGCCATTTCTTAAAGATATCCATAAAAAGTGTTGTTTAAAGTTTGCCACAAGCCACCTGGGAGACACACCAAACATGTGGAAGAAGGTGCTCTGGTCAGATGAAACCAAAATTGAACTTTTTGGCAACAATGCAAAACGTTATGTTTGGCGTAAAAGCAACACAGCTCATCACCCTGAACACTGTCAAACATGGTGGTGGCAGCATCATGGTTTGTGCCTGCTTTTCTTCAGCAGGGACAGGGAAGATGGTTACAATTGTTGGGAAGATGGATGGAGCCAAATACAGGACCATTCTGGAAGAAAACCTGATGGAGTCTGCAAAAGACCTGAGACTGGGACGGAGATTTGTCTTCCAACAAGACAATGATACAAAACATAAAGCAAAATCTACAATGGAATGGTTCAATAATAAACATATCCAGGTGTTAGAATGGCCAAGTCAAAGTCCAGACCTGAATCCAATCGAGAATCTGTGGAAAGAACTGAAAACTGCTGTTCACAAATGCTCTCCATCCAACCTCACTGAGCTCGAGCTGTTTTGCAAGGAGGAATGGGAAAAAATGTCAGTCTCTCGATGTGCAAAACTGATAGAGACATACCCCAAGCGACTTACAGCTGTAATCGCAGCAAAAGGTGGCGCTACAAAGTATTAACTTAAGGGGGCTGAATAATTTTGCACGCCCAATTTTTCAGTTTTTGATTTGTTAAAAAAGTTTGAAATATCCAATAAATGTCATTCCACTTCATGATTGTGTCCCACTTGTTGTTGATTCTTCACCAAAAAAATACAGTTTTATATCTTTATGTTTGAAGCCTGAAATGTGGCAAAATGTCGCAAAGTTCAAGGGGGCCGAATACTTTCGCAAGGCACTGTATAATCTTGATGATGATGATGAGTATGACGGTCCCTAAACACGGTCATGTTCATTATGTTCTATGTGTCAGAGGAGCATGCTAATATCTGGGGAGCCTGGCATTCTACTCTGAAACCAGGGCTGAAGGACCAGGCTTATGCAGGTAAGCTGTTGAAATGTAACAATCACATTTTTGGACTTTTACTTATCTTCGTTTTCGGACTTTTCCCATTGACATTTGTATCTCCAGGTTCCCATAGCAACATGTCAGAGGGCAGCTCACGCAGCTCCCAGGAAGGACTTGACTGTCTCCAAGGCGATGCCAGGCAGGTGGTACGACGGACACAGACCTCGCTGGGCGTGGCTGAGTGCAGGCCCCACCCCCCTGTGACACGGGTCTGCAGCAGCCCTCACGGCGAGGCGGGACGGCCGCTCCTCCTGCTGAGCCTCAACCCTTTGACCCCACCCCATCCGCACCCCGACAGCCAATCAGCAGCCAGCAGCGCAGAGGACCTCCCCCAGGGAATTAGACACCAGGCTATCCTCAGCCCTAACTCTGCCCACTTGGGTCCCGCCCTCTCAGGGCGTCCACCCCCTCCCCCGTACAACAGCTCGTCCTCCAGGCTCTCCCCTGCTGCCTCTAAACCAGCCCAGCCTGTCTCCCCCTCCCCCGCAGCACCCCTTCATCAGCAACCCCTGCAGGGTGGGAGGCCAACGGTGCCACAGAACTCAGCCTCCCCTACCACGTACAGCATGGTACCCATGAGCCAGGAGTGGCAGGACTGGCAGAGGGACAGATGGCAGATCTGGCAACTCTTGTCCTCGGAAAATGCAGACACACTCCCAGAGACACTGGTGTAAGCTGGACAATCGGACCGTGGGGTGATGCTAACCATCCCTTCCTCCATCCCTCCCCTCTGTCCTCCCCTCTGTCCTTCCCCCCAAACATGGACGCCATGGGGTTGTTTACATGTGCAGCTGCTGCCTATACTACGGACTTGGTACGGAGTCACAAGTGTTTCCTGTTTGCTATGTATTGATCCGCAATTGATGTTGTATCCTGGGGACCCCTTTGTTATTAAATACTCTCTCTGAGCTGTTTGAGAGGATCAAAACTAACTGTCCGCAAGACATACCTCAAACGTCAAGTTCATCAATTTGATTCACAGTTATTACTGCATGTCCACATTTCGATAAGGCCCCAGTTTAAATTGAACTGAATGTAATATGTAGAGGTGACTTTTGAAGACAGGAAGGTTTAACATTTATGGCAACGATTGATAAGCTACAGTCAATTTACATGACCAATCCTACCCTTATATATTTACTGAAGTCATCATATATATTAGTGATCGCTGCTAAATATTCAGAGTGTATTTACTTGCTGATAATATATCCCGGTAAGTATCGTACGAGTTTGTATGAACAGAGTTTTATTCAATGTCAGTCACCAAGTAACAGAGCCCACAGTACTGTTTTTGCAACAGTTTGTATATAAGCATTCTAATGCATTTTAGGTCGACCTAGCTAAACAAAAACCTTTTACAGGCTGTCTAAATGTTTGTGTCGTGTGGTTTTAACACGGTTTAAAAAGTTAACCTCTGTCAAAGCTTTACTGAACAAAATTGGGTTCTAAAAGAAAACTATTATTGCGATCAGTACAGTAATGTGCCACGTGCCAAAGTTCCTTTCCTCTCTCTTTTCATCAAATGTTTTTTGGCCGTCTATAAAGTCTCATCTGCTTTCTCTCATTCCGTAGTTAGCATTGTTCTTTTAGCTTTTGGATTTCACTTCACCATGGTTGCTACAGCATGGCTTATCGTACAAGGTCAAATCAACATGATTCCAATTCCAATGATCTCCCTCATTCCATTAGGTGGTTGATGTCAAGGTTATGGCTGCATAGGAGTATTTTTGGAAGCAGATTAAAAAGACAAGTTCATTGCTTGCCTGACAGGTTCATTGCTTTACCTCTCACTGTATTTATCTGATTGTTATGGGATTTCAACTAGATATTTGCACTTACTCTACTGTGGACTCTGGGAATTGCCCATTTTATTTTTGATTCCTCCTTTTCAACAACAAAACAAACACGTCTCTTGCTTTTGTCATTACGTGCACTGTCTGCCTCTATAACTTACCTTTTTGCTCCCAAATACATTAGTAGTCTCCAATCATTTCCCAGTTTTGTGGATATTTGCTGGCAAATATTGCACACTTTCTAAATGGGAGTTTGGGTGGTTTATGTTTGTTTCAATCCGTCCGCATGTCAGAGGAATTTGATGTGTGATAGACATTGGAATTATTTACAAGGATTCACACATTTCTACATGTCTTTGCAGTGTCCCACAAAATGACAGTACTTGTTTCGAAAACGTGTCCCATCTTTACTTCTATAAAAAAAACGCTTTCAACAGCTTGTGTTTCTAAGCACTATTCTGAATGTCTGTGTGTTTGGAGTCAAGTATGCCATAGATCCATGCTCTTTGAAAATGATTTGATACCCCACATTGCTTTGTGGTTGTCAATGATTTTTTTTGTAGCATGTCATCCAATACATTTTTTTTTCTTAATAACTATTATGTCTAACAATTTTTACTCCCCAAAAAAATCTACAAACACATGTATAAGGCCTGAGTTTTGACCGGATGTCAGCTTTTGTATTGTGTGTCGTCTTAAATGTGCCATGGTGTAATTAAACGTGAAAGAAGGTGTTTTGTGTACTTGGTTGGTTAACAGCTTGTGCCCTGATACGCCTTTTACCAGTGGCAATGTAACCGATGTAAATGTTTGACGGTGTAATAACAGTTTTGAACCAAAAGAGGGGACCCTAGATCTTTTTGCTTAGTCATCTTGTCCATCTTGTCATTCTAAAGGTATCTAAATCCTCCACATCATCCTTTATCACCCAACGCTCTTTTAAAACCATTTGGATATAGTTGGACAATTTCATAATTCTTCACCTTGAGGAAAAATCATATGAAAAGAGAGAGGAGGCGAGAGGGCGAACGAGAGAGTGTGGGAAGGGAGGAGGTAAGAGTGAAGACCAATACCTCCGTGTTAGAAACCTGAGATGAGAACGTTCCACGCATGGCGGCTTTAATTCCCACTGAGCTCAGGAGAAGTCCTAAATCTGTTTACGGCGTAGAACAGAGCTGACAACTAACTTCCAGGAGATCATTACCCACATCTTAATTGGTCATGTCCTGCTAATCCCGTGTGTAAGTACAGCCAGAGAGATGTGGTCAGAAGACACAATGATTTCCCACCGACGTCAGAGGATCATAGAAACATGGTCTACTCTTTGATAATTTGACGATTGATTAAGCTATTCAGTAGGTCATTTCGTGCAATTACTTGCAAACCATCAACTATAAGTATTTTGAACATTTGAAAATGAATCAAATCCCCTAGCTTAAAATAGTTCAAAGGGATGTTAAGCTTTCTGTGGAAAATTGCTTCCATAAAACAAAATCATTCTGATTTGTGCAATCAGACTGCATAATGATCTGAAAACGGACTTCCTCGAAGATAGCTGACATTCAATGGTGCAGTGTCCCATGGACTGTTCAGAATCCCCTCTAGTTTGGCATCCAATCCGGCAGTCAAAGCATGTGATTCAAGTATTTCCTTTAAAGCCTGTGGTTCACCCAATCGGAATTCCAATCACTGTGTATCTGTAGACCACTGAATATTTCCCTCCTTTTTTTCCCAGAAGGCAGCGGTAGGTCTTACAATCCTTACTAAATTTGGGCTCAATTTCCCCTTAGCCTGGTGTAAGCACAGACACAAGGAGAGAAAGGATACAAGACATAATGAATCAATCAGATTTTTTTCTCTCTCAAGTTATCAATGAGTACATCTTACTGACATCAACCACTTATTAAGAGAGGGATACATTTTTCTATTAGTTCCCAGTGGATATCTTAGTCTATGGAAAGCAGTGATCATACTCTACAGGTATGGAGCGGTGTAGCTATTTGCCCTTGTCCACCTGACATTAACCATGCATTGTAATAGATTGTCAGTGTTGCAGAACAAGCAGATACAGTGGAGGCAGATGATCGCATGCAGGCCACAGTAATTCCCTCTGTCTCCGGTTTGGCTCTTGCAAAGTGGAACCATGGGGACCAGATGGTTCTGGAGCCAGACCCAAGGCTGACCTCAATCCTTAGCCCAGTGGAGGAGGAGTGGTTCTGGTTCTGAGAAGGAACACACTCCGTCGGTGGTTCTGTTCTGTCTCTGAGGTCCCGACTCCGCTCTGCTACCCTGCCCACGCAACGCTGTTTCATAGAAAACACTCCTGGTGGGAGAGCGGGAGGGAAGGAGGGAGAGATGTGTGTGTGTGGGGGGGGGGGGGGGGGGGAACTGGTAGAGAGAGGAGAGGGAGAGAGAATGGAGAGAGAGAAAGAGAGAGAGGGGGAGACCGAGGAGAGAGAGAAAACAAGTGAAAGTACGCTTCTTCAAAGAGATGAACACACACACCCCTGTGCCTTCAGGGAGAAGGTTTGACTGACTCTGTGTTCTCTCCTGAGTATTTATCCGCCTCCAGAAGTAATGTGAACTGTTTGGTATCTATCTCAACTAGAAAGGAGTTGTACAACAAAAGCTCTTTTGTGGCCAAAAACCGACAAGCCCAGTAAGATCGAAGCTCAAACAATGACTACAAACAATGGCACACAATTATTTTTCTCCTTAGAAGCTTTCCTCTGTTACTGAATGCTTGCCCATGCATTGTTTCTGTTTTATTTCAATGTTCTAGTTATTCAAAGGAGCCCACCAAAGGATACCGTGAAAAGTCGCTATGCTGCTGAATGCTTACAGAATCTGTGATATAAAAAAGACTAACTTTTTGCAATCTGCCTTAGTAACGCGAGAGCGATGGGGAATGATGCTTGACTATCCCACTGGACACAGACATCAATTCCACGTCTATTCCACGTTGGTTCAACGTCATTTCATTGAAGTGAAGAGGAAACGACGTTGATTCAACCAGTGGGTGCCCAATGGGATGTGAATATTAGGCCCGGTTCTTTTGTCTTCTGTCTCTTTTGGGCCCGTGGGACATGTCTGTTTTCTGGATAGCAGCTTTGTTCTGAATAGCCTTTGCATGGACTGTGAAAACAAATATAGCCAATACAAAGCAGCTTTCTTTCTGAGCGTGATGACATGGCCTCCTAACAGAATAAGCCGACTGGCCTTTGATTTCTTGCTGCAGGGGGGTAAACAGTTGGTTGGTGTGAGCTGTGGGAGGTCAACAAACCATTGATGTACTGGAGTGTTTAGTTAGATGGAGCATATGTGGATCTATTTTTCTACATAATATTTGCACGTGTTATGGTGCCCACTGCATTAATGAGCCTCTTATATCCTCAATGTTTTTCTCACCATCACTGTGTGTGCATGCGTGTGAGTGTGCATGTGTTTGCATGCGTGTGAGTGTGCATGTGTTGCACAAGGAAGGGTGTTTGAGCCCAGGAGGACCTCATTAGCAAAAAGGACCAGCAGCTAGCTGTCTGTTTATTATCAAGATTTCTGACCCAATTGTCCCTTATTGTTATCACACAGTGAGAAAATGCTAAATATCATGGATTTTCGTGTTCTGTTACTGTTTTTGCCAAGGAGACCCACTAACGTTTTCCACATGAACTAAATAGCCTGCATAATGCTGTGTACCTTGGGCCAGCATTTTGATTCAACCCTAAGACAGTTGTGAATCAAGAACGCTGGAATACTTAGTAAATAATCATCCAGATGTGTTTTACCACTGGCTCATCTGCATCATGTTTGAGGTTGTGGTGGTCGGGACAGGGAGGGACTCTGATTTGACTGGATGTCAACAGTGCCCAGAGTGGATGGGCACATCATCAGGGGGGCTGGGAAGCAAGTAGGATGGAAGATGGGCGATTCAGAGCTCTGTTAGCTCTGTTAGCAGCCAGAGGGGAGGAGGAAGGGGAGGTGGAGGAAGAGGAGGAAAGAGGGGAGGAGGAAGAAGAAGAGGAGGAGGAAGGAGAGGGGAAAGGAGGATGAGGAGGAGGAGGAGGAAGAGGAGGTGGTGGAAGAAGAGTTGGAAGGAGGGGAGGAGAAAGGAGGAAGGAGAGGAGGAAGAGGAGGATCAGGAAGAAGGGGAGGAAGAGGAGTAGGAAAGAGAGGAGGAAGAGGAGGAGAGGTGGAGGAAGATGAGGAAGAAGAGGAGGAGGGAAATTTATCCATCCGACCGTAACGTTGTCCACGGGGGATACAGAGCAAACACGGACTACACATGTTCATACTGATGCTAACATACTGTACTGTACTTATGGAAGCACATGCAAACACACACATTCACACAGATGTACGAGCAGAAGCGTGCACATACACACACGCACACACACACACACGCACACGCACACGCGCACACACACACACACACACACACACACACACACACACACACACACACACACACACACACACACACACACACACACACACATACACACACACACCTTGGTCCTCCTTTCTATTTGATGACCCATTTACCCCTTTACCAAAGAGCACCTTCTGTCTGCCAAGATCTACTAATGCGTACCTTAGCAGCGCTTCCCTTACTCCTGTAAGGGAACGGCCTGTTTTAATAGGCCGTTGGGCCACCACAAGCCACCAGAACAGCTTCAATGCGCTTTGGCATAGATTATTCTACAAGTGTCTGGAATTCTACTGGAGGAATGTGACACCATTCTTCCTTGAGAAATTCCATCATTTTGTGTGCTGTTGATGGTGGTGGAAAACGCTGTCTCAGGCGTCGCTCAAGAATCTCCTATAAATGTTCAGTTGAGATCTGGTGACTGAGACAGCCATGGCATATGGTTTACATCGTATCCATGCTCATCAAAACATTCAGTGACCCCCCAACACACACAGATACCCTGCTTACCCTACACACACACACACACACACACACACACACACACACACACACACACACACACACACACACACACACACACACACACACACACACACACACACACACACACACACCGTTGATGTCTAAGAGGCCAGCTCAACACCGATAGCCCTGAAACAGCTGTGATCCCTCCCCATGTGAAAGCACATGTGTTCCATATCCTGCTCTTTGTCCGATCAAAGCCTACCGCGGGCCCTTACAGTATGGAACAGGCCTGTCTGAGCACGCTGAAAATAAAGGCCAACTCAGGTATGTCCTTTCTGTCTCTCTCACCTGAACACATATTGAATGTTCTGGGTGAAATCAATGTTGTGGGACAGTATCCTGTGTGGTTCTTGGTTTTTGGCTCAGTGGGTTCAGTGGGTTGGCTCATATGATTCACACCTTTAAACTAATCTAAGGTCACTTTTGCATTTGACCTCTCAATAGTAAGAGTAGGTTGGGGAAACATCTGCTGTAACTGGTCATTTGAGATAACATTTATAAGCATAGTGAAGTGATTCGGTTTGACCTAAAGAACTGTTCTAAGGTCAGGATATGTTTTTAACCTTCCAATGGTAAGAGTAGGTTGGGGCAACATCTAGTGTACCTGGATCATACAGTGGGTCTGACAAGATTCTGCCTCTGAGAAAACAGTATGATAAATTACATTCTTCTAGGTGGCAAACAAACAAAGCACAAAAAACGCTCAACATGCTATATAACATATGACATAGAACTATGACAGATGAGATGACATTGAACTATGACAGATGACGTAGAACTATGACAGACATAGATCATATGCAGTATGTCATTACATGTCATGCAGAGTCCCCTTGACATCCTTTCCCAGTCGTTGATCACTCCCTGTCAGCAGCCGTGAAGCGTGACAATAGTGACTTCAGACCATGGTCACGTTTTCCATGGAGGTGTTTCCCAGAGCTCGGCGCTGTATGATGGATGTTACCCATCATGCTGAAATCAGGAAGTGGAGGTCAGTAAGTGCTGAAATGAGGAAGTGGAGGTATAACCCTCACACCTCCTTTAGCCTTCCCAATGCATTTACTGTACTGAAACCGAGAGAATGAAGAACTGTTAGATGCTTGGAAGTAGCCCAGAGCTGCAAAGTGTAGTTGTCTCTGGCAGCCGTTGTTGATAGGCCAGAGTATACGTAAACAGATCTCGAACATTCAGATGCAACGATATGCAACTTGATGGTCAACATTTGAAGTTCAAAAAACATGCACCTATTTTTTCATTATGCAACAATCATGCCAGTATGTAGTATTTATTAGGATCTCCATTAGCTGCTACCAAAGCAACAGCTACTATTCCTGGGGTCCGAAGAGGATTAGAACAACTACATCAGAACAAAACACAACAACAGCCTACATCATTAAATAAATCAATGCAACATACAAGACATTATTACAATTTTACTCCATTATTACAAATTACAATATAAAATCCACAATACCATAACATTACAATGTGTGTGTGTGTGTGTGTGTGTGTGTGTGTGTGTGTGTGTGTGTGTGTGTGTGTGTGTGTGTGTGTGTGTGTGTGTGTGTGTGTGTGTGTGTGTGTTCGTGTGTATGTTAGAGTGTGTATTCGTGTGTGTGTGTTTGTGTGTGGGACTCTTCACAGTTCGCATTGTTCCATGAGGAGTTGTTTTATTTGTTTTTTAAAAATTGGATTTTAAATTGAGTTACTTAATGTGGAAGAGAGTTCTACGTAGTACTGCACATTCCCCAGAGTCTGTTCTGTCTTGGGGACTGGGAAGAGACCACTGGTGGCATGTATTGTACGGGTGTCTGAGCTGTGTGTTAGCTCCCGCGTTGCTGTCGCGTTGTGCCTTGAGGTGTTGTTTTATTCTGTTTTTTTTTATCTGATTTTACGGCTTCGCATGAGTTACTTGATGTGGAAGATGTCTGAGCTGTGTGTTAGCTGTTTGTACAGACACTTCAGTGTTTTCTGCATGTCAATACCTCTCACAAAGACAAATAGTGATGCAGTCAATCTCTCCTCTACACCATTCAGATTCACAGTCAAGTCTATGAACCATGCCAGCATGACATTGTAGAGGAAACAAATGATAGAGAACATCCCTCAATCATCTTGACACTCTCAAGGGTGTTCCCATGTGTTCTGTTGGATGAACAAATGTGATAAGCCAATTTGAAAAGCACCACGTCACATCAGGGGCACACGCAGTGTCTTTCTGTTTCACTGCACCATCGGTTTCCTAGGCGACAGCCTTGCTGCTTCTGACTGGCTGAGTGCAATTTCCTGTTTTGTTTTGATTGTGACAATCAGGTTGAATGGTCCCTCCAGTGGGGCAGCAGCAGGGAGATGCCCACTAGGAGGTTATTATTTCTGGCAGGGAGGATGGCGCTAACTAACATCCCCCAATGCAAACACTATGCCAACTGCCGATGTGATGTGTTACAGCTGGGATCTGCCCTTCGTGAAGTGTCTGCATGTTGTTTGCAAAGGTGAAATTTGTCCTACAACCAATGCTTCTATTTATTTTGTTTATGGAGTAATTCTAGCCTGTGATTGTAGAGCTCTGTAGTGCTCTGGGTTTTTTACAAACATGTCTTCATACATTCATGAACTGTATGTATATGTCAACACATACTCATACACGTGTCGTGTATGACCTTAATATGATGCTAATCTACAGTAATGGAATGTCTCACGTGACATTTTCACCATGGGTTAATCAAGTCGGACAATGTGAAAAGGACATGCCATCCAACAGTCAAAACCCATTAAATCAATACATCAACTACATCCGTGAAATAAAGGGCTTGCAACTCTTTTGTTCAGATGTTTGCATGCAGAGCGAACAGACTGTTTTGAGTAAGATGTCCTTTTTTCCATTTTAGCTGCACTGGCAGAGAACCAAATGGAGACCGTTTGGCTCGTGGTGCCAACAGACCTGAGACAGACAGATTGTTTCTCTCCTATAAGAACTGTGACTACATGGGTGCGCCCCAAATGGCAGCCCATTCCCTATATAGTGGGCTATTCCCTATGGACCTTGGTACAAAAAAAAGTAGTGCACTATATAGGGAATAGGCTGCCATTTGTGATGCAAACCTTCTGTGAAGACATACTCAGTAAAATGTTTTGCATACCTATGTTGACATATGAGCGAATGGAGGTGTATGGGTACAGGACGGTCAGGGTAACTAGAGACAGGTACAGTCAGCTATCTGTTTAAATGGTTATTAAAACCTCCTGCAACATTCTGTGCCCCGTCACCTGGCTCCAATAAATGCATCATTCACCATTGAAGCGTATGGAGAATGTGTGCTGAGTATCAACTAAATATCCCCAGGTTACCAGGTACCAATAAGCTCCTGTGAAATTACGTTTGATAAGCCGTCCTCTCCTCTCCTCTCCTCTCCTCTCCTCTCCTCTCCTCTCCTCTCCTCTCCTCTCCTCTCCTCTCCTCTCCTCTCCTCTCCTCTCCTCTCCTCTCCTCTGCTCTCGACTCGCACCCATGCTAGCTTCCGGACCGCCACGATAAGGCACATACATTTCACTCAGGATATTAAAAAGCACATAGATAAAATCCATGTAATATGTTGAGGGGTGTTAAGGGTTCTCTCTCCATCTGATACCGTTCTAAACTCATATTGCTAAAACAAGGCTTTGTATTACATGTAATAGCTGTCAAAACATATTGTACACACATTCTTTACCACGTCGTCTGCAAACACTATCCTCAGCAGGCATATTACCCCGGGGTTGGTATTGTACTTCATGACTTCACAACACCTTTCTGTTATTTCAGGGGAGGTGAGGGGAGTTCTGCAATGACGGTATAGTCCCACATGGGAAGTACAGGAAGAATAAGATGTTATGACAGATTGTGCTCCCCTTGCTCTTAGTAACCTCCGGGGTGAGAGGCAACACTGTTTCAGAGATGTTATTAATCCCAGCATGCCTCAGGAGAAGGGAAACCAGTTGTTTCAAGGTGCAGGTTTTTTCACAACTTTGTTTCTATGACCGGTTCAGTGGAAAGTAAGTAACAGTGGGACAGCAGAAGCGTCTGAAGTGATGCTCTGGATCCCTTGTCACCATCTTGACCAGAAATTATGTCACTCAACATGGAATTCAGAAATCAACTGTCATTATTTGTATTGCAGGTGCAAAATGGTTGTAAAATAAATCTCTGTTATGTCTGCACGGATTTAAGATAGACCATCAACACATTCCCTCCCCTTCTTCATTGAACTCGCAGTAGTAGCTTTGTTCTCCGAACATTTTTAGAATATGTTGAGAGATGGTTGTTTTTTGGAGGAGTAAGAAACGTTTAAACTACAACTCTCTGGCAAGTAACATATCATTTAAAAGGGAACTTAGATAATTACAAATGACAGGACTGCTTTGGAAGACAATGTGGTAACTCCTGCTGACCTTGCAGTTAGTCAAACCGGATCTTGCCTCAGTTTGTGTCTATGAGGCAAAGCTAAACTACACTATACACTCTTAGAAAAAAGGCTTCCAAAAGGTTTCTCTTATGGGGACAGCTGAAGAACCCTTTTAGGTTCTAGATGTAACCTTTTTTTCGAAGAGCGTAGAGACTGTTCTGGGCACGGCCGCCTTTAACCACATAACCATAGGCTCTCAGAGCAGGTTGTAATTATGCTGAAGCAGAAGTCCTGATTATAAGTAGGCTGTGTATTTGCTGAAGAGAAGACTCTGAGTACAGGCAGGGTCATCTTGGGCCTATACACACACACACGCACGCACGCACACACACACACACACACACACACACACACACACACACACACACACACACACACACACACACACACACACACACACACACACACACACACACACACACGCACGCACAGACACACACACACACACACACACACACACACACACACACACACACACACACACACACACACACACACACACACAATGTCAATGTAAACCGTTCACTGAACATTCCTGAGCATGTGAGAGCAGGGGCAGAGAGGTGGCCGAACTGAATTTGGCCTCGGTCCTATGAGCAGTAATAGAAAAGCAGAACCGTTGGCTCTTCTCCACATTCCTCGGTCCTCTCTCTCACTGTACCTCCCTCTCAGTGAGCCTGTCTGTAAAAAGACTGCTGGGACTGGTATGCACCATTTACTGCGAGAACTCACTTTGCACAGCAGATAGCAGCAGGCAAATCGTTTAAGGATCAGCTAACGTACGCTATATAGACAAGCCATAAGTATAGTCACTGATGTCTGTTTTTCTCAAAACACAGACACATTTGACATCAGTTGTGCAGGTAACGGGGTTGAAATGATTGAACAAACTTGACTTTTAACTCTTTACTACTTAATATAGTCCCAACAGGTGATATGTTCTCTGTCTTTCCCTCGCTCTTCCTCTTGACAGAACGACTCACTTGTTCTGCTTGATGACTTTGGATGTCGAGGCTCAACACTCGCTCAGATGGACTGCCGCACGAGAATATAACGAGTCCATTTCTAATTAAGATAACGCGTTCTCGTTTTAATGAGGATGCTACGCTGATGTTCTTGTTGAGCTACGTTTGATTGAAGGGAGAGACACAGATCTGCTCTACTTAAATGAGTTTAACGGTTGCACATATTTTTAGAGCCATACCAAATTGTATATATATAAAAAAAAAAAAACGTTAAATTAATCCCACTTGAAGAGACGAGCGGAATGTATTTTGAGGTACCTTTTAAATCTTTTCCCGTGGCCCACCGTGCATCTTTGGCATGGATGCCAAATCTGCAGTTGTATGCCACTCCATATCTATTGTTAGAATGAATAAATAAGATTCACAAGAAATCTTTTCCAAGTTGTGATGTTTTTCAATGGCCTCCCGCTCAGTCTACTGGGTAGGCTCGTGATTGTAGATGGCCTGAAACATCATGCATCGCCGCAGAGGTTTTGTGGATAGGAAAGACGGATGTTGAGATTCACTTATCTGAAGTTTGGTAAAAGTTGCATCCCCGTGTGCTATGTGTATTACTTGGAGAGGAGAGAATGAATGAATAATGCAAGGTCAATGCCTGATGGGCATCTATTATTCTATTCCATTGTTTGGAGAGGTCTGAGCTTCAGCTGTCCCTGTGAAATATTGATTCCGTACTTAGCAGTTGTTGTGTGGAACTGTGGTGTAAAGGCAAGATAGATTGTGTTTTTTTTTTTGGAAAGACACATGAGGTCAGGACTTATCGGCTATACACAAGTCTGTATCTTGCCTTTCTTGTCCACCATCTTGGACGGGTCAGGCAATGACTTTATATTTTCTTCCTCCCCGTTTCATTCCTTCTTCTCCGTCCCACCCTTTTTTATTTTTTCATTTGTTTTATTTCACCTTTATTTAACCAGGTAGGCCAGTTGAGAACAAGTTCTCATTTACAACTGCGACTTGGCCAAGATACAGCAAAGCAGTGTGACAAAAACAACAACACAGAGTTGCACATAAACAAACGGTCAGTCAATAACACAATAGAAAAGAAAAATGGAAAAATCTATGTACAGTGTGTGCAAATGTAGAAGAGTAGGGAGGTAGGGAATAAATAGGCCATAAAGGCAAAATAACTACAATTTTGCATTAATACTGGAGTGATAGATGTGCAGATGATTATGTGCAAGTAGAGATACTGGGGTGGAAAAAGCAAGAGGGTAAGAAATAATATGGGGATGAGGTAGTTGGGTGGGCTATTTACAGATTGGTTGTGTACAGGTACAGTGATCGGTAAGCTGCTCTGACAGCTGATGCTTAAAGTTAGAGAGGGAGATATAAGACTCCAGCTTCAGAGATTTTTGCAATTCGTTCAAGTCAATGGCAGCAGAGAAGTGGAAGGAAAGGCGGCCAAAGGAAGTGTTGGCTTTGGGGATGACCAGTGGAATATACCTGCTTGAGTGCATGCTATGGGTGGGTGTTGCTATGGTGACCAGTGAGCTGAGATAAGGCAGGGCTTTACCTAGCAGAGGCTTATAGATGACCTGGAGCCAATGGGTTTGGCAATGAGTATGAAGCGAGGGACAGCCAATGAGAGCATACAGGTCGCAGTGGTGGGTAGTATATGGGTTTTGGTGACAAAACGGATGGCACTATGATAGACTACATCCAGTTTGCTGAGAAGAGTGTTGGGGGCTATTTTGTAAATGACATCGCTGAAGTCGAGGATCGGTAGGATAGTCAGTTTTACGAGGGTATGTTTGGCAGCGTGAGTGAAGGAGGCTTTTTTTTTGCAAAAGAGGAAGCCGATTCTAGATTTAATTTGGGATTGGAGACACTTAATGTGAGTCTGGAAGGAGAGTTTACAGTCCAACCAGACACTGAGGTATTTGTAGTTGTCCACCTATTCTCGGTCAGAACGGTCCAGGGTAGTGACCCTACTCCTCCCTCTCCTCTTCTTCATTGATCTCTCTCTATGTGGTTCTCAAAGCTATTGTGCGTAGAGCTGGAGGGAGACCCAGCATCATTAAACATGACAATTCACTTTACAGTCATTAAGTGGATGGCTTCATTGGAGGTTCCCCAAGGATTCATCCTACTTCTTCATTTCACGGGGGGGGAGCCTTTTCTTCAAAACGTAAGAAAGTTTCTAATGCCACCCATCATTCAGGTATGGTTACAGTGTGTGAATACTGTATGCATCCTAGTTGGTGTATGATTGATGTACACAGTGCAGTGTATGCATGACTTAATTGTTCCCCTTTAGGAAATATGTTTCATTTAAAAGTGAGTGAGGCATCACCACGTCCCTTCCTGTCCACATGAATGTTTCAGAGCTGGTGCCCCCCCACCCCTTTTGTGTCCCAGGAAAAATGTCCAAATACTTTCCCCTCACTGCTTCTCTCAGTTACCCTCTCATAGCTATACTGAAATAAAGATTTCTTATGAATTACTTATGTCTATAGCGTAGGCGGGCTAAGGCTTATGTACAGTAGGTTTCGTCCGTCGCCATAGAACTTCAGTTGTTGGGGTCACTCTCGCTCATGATCCTCTCCTGTCAGGGAAAATAAATATTCAGCATGGATTAATATACAAGATCATATGCTGCAACCCACAAATCTGTTTACTAATGTTACAGGTGTACAAGGCAAGATCAGGACTTGGTTTTGCCCAGACATTATGTTTGAATAATGCACAATTATTATAAGGATAGCGCATTGGTTATGTAATGATTGAATCCTATCAAAATACATGAAGCGACTAATGCACTATGGGCCAGTTGTATGAATTTAATGCGGAATATTTCTCTGTATTTTGGTTGGTTTGAAAATTGCTTTTGGGAATGATTTGCATTGAAATTGAATTGGGAGAAAAGTGGTTCAGACAATTGTGATGGATTTTTCTCAGGGGCGAGCTAAACGTACTGTCTACTCTGGTTGACTGATCGTAGTTGACAAACGGGTTTACTTATCTTTCATTTGTGTTCATTATTTCAAACTGAATGTTTTATCTCAAGGCAATGAATGACAGGAGAGCAAAGTGGACTTAAGCAATGCTGGCCAAGATTACTCAATACAACAAACTAACCCAGTATATGTTTGTTTTGTCAATTTTGGGACAGACATAGTAACTTCTGGAAAACATACTGATTTTTTCCACATTTTTCCACATTTTGTTACGTTACAACCTTATTCTAAAATGGATTAACTAAAAAAAATCCAAGGGACTCCCGAGTGGCACAGTGGTCTATGGCACTGCATCACAGTGCTCGCTGTCCCAGTAGAGATCCTGGTTCAAGTCCAGGGTCGGTCACAGCTGGCCATCACTGCTCCCAGTGATCCATGGGGCGGCGCACAATTGGCCCAGCGTCGTCTGGGTTAGGGGAGGATTTGGCCGGCAGGGATGTTCTTGTCCCATTGTGCTCTAACGACTCCTATGGCTGGCAAGGCGCAATGCACGCTGACACGGTTGCCAGGTGTACAGTGTTTCCTCTGACACATTGGTGTGGCTGGTTAAGCGGGCATTGTGTTAAGAAGCAATGCAGCTCGGCTGGGTTGTGTTTCGGAGGACGCACGGCTCTTGACCTTTGCCTCTCCTCAGTCCATATGGGGAGCTGCAGCGATGGGATTGGAAATAGGTAAATAAACAAAATCCTCATCAATCTACACACAATAGCTCATAACAAAGTGTAAACAGGTTGTTACAAAATGTGTAAAAAAAACTTTGCTATGAGACTCGAAATTGAGCTCAAGTGCATCTTGTTTCCATTGATCATCAAGATGTTCTACAACTTGATTGGACTCCACTTGTGGTCAATTCAATTGATTGGACATTGTTTGGAAAGGCACATACCTGCCTATTAAAGGTCTGACAATGCAAAAAACAAGCAATGAGGTCAAAGAAATCGTCCGTAGAGCTCCAAGACAGGATTTTGTCGAGGCAAAGATTGGGGGAAGGGGACCAAAACATTTCTGCAACATTGAAGGTCCCCAATAACACAGTGGCCTCCATCATTTTTAAATGGAAAAAGGTTAGAACAACCAAGGCTCTTCCTAGAGATGGCCGCCCGGCCAAACTGAGCAATCGGGGGAGAAGGGCCTTGGTCAGTGAGGTGACCAAGAACCAGATGGTCACTCTGACAGAGCTCAAGAGTTCCTCTGTGGAGATGGGAGAAGGACACCCATCTCTGCAGCACTCCACCAATAAGGCCTTTATGGTAGAGTGGCCAGACGGAACCCCTCCTCAGTAAAAGGCACGTGACATCCCGCTTGGAGTTTGCCAAAAGGCACCTGTCACGTCTGGAGGAAACCTGGCACCATCCCTACAGTGAAGCATGGCGGTGGTAGCATCGTGTTGTCTGGATGTTTTTCAGCGGCAGGGACTGTGAGACTAGTCAGGATCGAGGTAATGCTTGGAATGTTTTGTCCTGTGAAACACATTTAACAATGCCCACGTTAGTTTCTACTCCTGTCTCATGTCCTGATATTGGTTTTATAGTAAAACAGTGTGCTATTCAAAACTCCCCAAATACAGGTGTGCCAAGCTTGTAGCATCATACCCAAGAAGACTTGAGGCTGTAATCGCTGCCAAAGGGTCTGAATACTTATGTAAATGTCATATTTCAGTATTTAATTTTTTATAAATTTGTCATTATGGGGTGTTGATTTAGGGAAAAAAATAATTTAATCAATTTTAGAATAAGGCTGTAACGTAACAAAATGTGTAAAAAGTCAAGGGGTCTGAATACTTTCCAACAGACCAATTAACTAGTGATATATCTGCTTCAAGTTTTGTTTTGAATTGGTTATCTGTTTAGTCTGTTTGTCATAATTTTTTACCTGCTGCTGAAATGCCGTGCTCCCTCGCCTCGGGCAACGGCCCACTCACACTGGCGCACACCACAGGAGGTTGGTGGCTCCTTAATTGGGGAGGACGGGCTCGTGGTAATGATTGGAGAGGAATCAGTGAAATGGTATCAGGTACATGAAACACATGGTTTTATGACTTTTCATGACCTTTTACAAACCCTAATTTGACAACTTGGAACAGCGAATCATACGTATTCCGGCTGGCGCGTTTTCAATCTGCCCTATCTCAAACAGATTACGCACAGATTCACAGACTAGGCGGCAAATAAACTTGAGCAAAGCGGAATCAAGAAGTGAAATGCCCACTGTCTGTTGCTGTTTAACTTGGTGGGTTCACTTCCTGAAGAAGTTAACAGCATTGGTGGGTTAACTTACAACCTCATGCTAATCGCATTAGCCTACGTTAGCTCAACCGTCCCGCAGGGGACCCACCAATCCTGAAGAATTAATGCAGATCTCGCCTTCATTCCGCTTTGATCAAGCTTTTTTGCCTCAGTGTGTGAATCTGGGCTGGTGATTATAGAGAAGCCGGTATGCCAAAATTGTAGGTGCTGGTAAGGCGCTCAAGACCGCTCTGGCCCACATCAAGCACTGACTACACCTTAATCAAAGTTGACAGTAAAGTGCCGAGACAAATTCCTGTAATCCATCATTCCATGTCAAACTGTGCCACCAAGACCATCATCTTTGTATGTGTTGCGCTAGATGAGGGCTTATTCCCAGCCCATCATGTGGGAGTGAAATATGCCATCATTTTAAAGGCAGGTGTACAAAAACTGTTTAAATTGGTGTCCGTGTTTAACTATGGCTAACTAACTACTAATGTCGTTGTCGCCTTTCAACCAGCACTGTAGATAACCTAAATAAGTCTGCAACGTCGGGAAACTGGGATTCCCATGTAATTGCGCCAATGTTACAAATATTATAAGAATGGCCTAATTGACAAATAACTTGCTGAAACAATATTTGAGCCTTATATACATGTCTAGATACCATGCTATGAAGTAGCCTACCTCATCCATTGATCCCTGATTTATTGAATGAGGGAAGTACTTCATAAAGACAAAATAATTTGCTTGTGGGCCTAATGTTAAAATATTTTATATCACGGGTGGCGACCTTCCTCCGGGACGGCTACTGGGTGTGCAGGCTTTTGTTCAAGCCCGGATCTTTTTTTCCCACATTGTAGCTTAAACAACAGCTGCTCAACAGGACCTTCTGTTGGATCAAAAGCCAGGGCAGCACACCTGGGAGCTCTCCAGATGTAGGGTTGACCACATGTTGACAACATGTGACTAACAGTGCAGTACTACTTTGTTGGGGGTTAAGTGCCTAAATCAAGGCCACAGTGGCAGGAGATGGTGGGCCTATATGGGATCAGACACAGCAGCCTTCCAATGTCAATAATGCTTTCTTTTTCATGTAGGCTTTAATAATAATAATAGTCATGAAAATTTGGTTGAAAGTCATTGAGAAGTCATGGAAGAGCTGTATGGACCCGTAAGAGTGAATAATCAGAGGTCTCTATAGTATAATGTAGTGAATTTCGGTGAACACAGTCTGATGTACTTGGAAAAAGACAGCTCCTGCTCTTATTTCATCCCAAGTCAAGCACTGGGTGTAGTATTACTTCATAGCCAGCCATATTGTTGGTTGTGTTGTTTTCTAAATGATCCAATGTCAAAACTAAGATGAACAACATAGGGAAACATTGCCAACACATTGAGTGCTATCAACTAAAGTATGTCCAATTTTGCATTCATCCACAAATTGCAAGATTACGGTGGCCAAAGCCAGAAATAACTTCATCATCATCTGGTCCTCTCCTCTACTGCCCTGCCCGCTCCGTGGGCAATCCCAGCCACAGCGCCAAACTGTACCCAGGTCCAACAGTGGGGTGGAGCTCCATGGATCTGCTTCCATTTCAGACAGTGGAACTTTGCTGAGGAACCATGGTATAATGCCTGGACATACAGTGGAAACTGTGACTCCAGCCAGTCCACTGTTTGCGTGTGGGTTCGTGTTGAGTTTGTTCTGGAAAACTGAGAGTCATTATCTGTGGTAATTAGTTTGGTTAACAGCTGCTTCGTTTTCCACAAACAGATTTGAGCACCATCTCTGGATTAGTTAATTTGCCTTGCTCCAGTGCTCCAGCCTACAGTACAGTATGACGAGTCCCAGCTGCCCTCGATGCTAACTTTCTTAGAGGAGTGAAGTGCACTGTATCGTACCAGGCCTGGGTCTTCGTGCCTCAAGCGAGAGTGCAACATGTTCCAATGAACAGCTGACAATTACATCTCCATGTGAAGGGAAAATACACACATCTAACTCTTTGCTGGAAACGTTTTAGAAGTATAATTTGATTCATTCAAGTGCAACAGTAGAGGTGACATTATACAGCAGCCGTGTGGATGCTGGTTGATAAAGTTGATTGATAGTAGGCTGCTGTATGTAACTACCGCTATGTCATCCCAAGTTGTTCGGCGTAAGCGGGGACCAATGACCATCCAATGACTATCTAGTGGAAAATACTAGGCCAACATTGATTGATTGAAAACACTTTCAACTTGGCCATTTGACCTAAAATCAGCTGATGTTAATCTACTTATGCACTCTCTCGACATGCTTGTAAAAATCATTGACTTAGATGTGTGTGTGTGTGTGTGTGTGTGCGTGTGTGTGTGTGTGTGTGTCTCTCTCTCTATGTGTGCAAGATTACCATAAATCTCAGCTGGCTGAATCTCTATATATCTGATGGTGTATTTATGGAATGTTGTTTTGGTATAGCAGTCTCAGTCTGCCATAAGCAATTTCTGTAACTGAACTCACGAAAACACATTTCTTGCCCAGACTGACACTTGATATGCAGTGTAGCCATCTTGCCAGGGAGTTGTGAAAACAAAAATAGGGTAAGTTGTGTTTCGATGATAAACAGCTATGGCAACCACAACAGACAATTGAAGGCAGGAATAAATGAAAGAATAAAAATAATGATTTTTCCAAAAGTGAATGAAATAGTCAGTTGTCATAATTTGTGGTAGCCACAGGACCAAAACAGCAGAGAAGATGAGCCTCACACTTCAACGCTCGTAGTTGGTGCAGAAAGTGACCCACTATGCTGTTTACTTTCTGCATCTACTGTACGTCACTGAGTCTACCTTCAATGGGATACTTTGAGATTTTGTCAATGAGGCCCTTGATCTTCTTCCCCAGAGTTAGATGAACTCGTAGATACCATTTTGTTTTTCCTAGCATGCTAGTAGATAACCATAGACTTCCAGTCATTGTGCTAACGCTAGCTACCATTGGCTCGCGAGACTACCTCTGACTTTGTTCATACTGGCCACAGAGACATAAAAATGGTATTCACAAGTTAATCTGACTCTGGGGAAGTAGATAAAGGGCCTCATTGCCAAAATCCCAAAGTATCTCTTTCTCTTTTACCCTAATTTCAATGTTTGCAACCCTGGTTGAAATGAAGTAAACAATACTGGTTGATTACTTTATTCGAATCCAATGTATTTTCCACGTTGATTCCACGTCACAATACTGGACAAATTAAGTTGAAACAATGTTGATTCAACCAGTGTGTGCCGAGTGGGACATTTGTGTTAACACATACACTTTTGCAGTTGAAGACACACATCGCAAGTAACACACAGTGGGAAAATTAATTAATTCATGAATTACATTCAAAAAACAACTACAAATCTAGAGTGATGAAACTCTCCGTAAACCTTGCTCTGAGAGCTGGCTTTAGTCACAAAACAAAAAATGTGCCAGAGATGTGTTTAAGTTTTCACGTGGCTCTGAAAGCCTTCAATTCCCTTCATTCCTTCAACGCGTGATTGCTACTCTTCGTCTGAGAGCACAAGGCTTCTTCTTAATGCCTCCTAAGAGCTACGACTGCATTGTTCAGGGACCCACTTGGCCAAATAAGAATATATATTTATATACAAAATGAGAGGTTATGAAATACGCATCAACAAAAGTGGATGCTGCGGTTTCCCCTTTTTCTTTGAAGATGCCTCGACATGATCTCCGTGGGGAGAAATACATGCATCCGATAGGGACGATACAGAAGGGCTCTTTATGCTCTTTGTGGGGTTCAGAGAACACAATCTGTCTATGTTCTCTTCGGGAAAATACCCAGATGAGAATAGTTAATCTGCGGTAGACTACCCATGAGCAGTGATTGAACTAGGGTGGTCACCTTTGAATGACAAGAGCTTCAAAGATATTTTAGGAACACCAAATGATGTGAAATCATCAGATTGTGGGTCTTTGCTGAGATCTTGCAGTAGAATGACAGTCCCTCTTCAAATGATTCACACCATTGTTTATTCTCAATTTCACCAAATGATCCGGCTCAACTCAATGTGCTGTCCAATCATAAGAAATGTGCCATGTAAAACAGCCGCTGGTATGTGCTGACATATTCAGGAAATTACTAAACCTGATACTCTCATTTCCAAACCTGAGGTCTGTTGTGTTCCAAAAATCTATAGAGGCCTGTGAAAACACTTTGTAAAACAAATCCCTATCCCGGTGAAACAATGAAACATAGAATGAATGTTTTTTTGTGCTTCTCCGGGGAGATTAACAATGTCTCGGCATGAACTGTACTCTATGTGAACACATGCATTGTGCAGTATGGGATGAAATCAATGAAAAAAATACAAGACACATGTTTGTTAAACGTGACGGAGTATGAGAGGATGACAGCCATTCTCTAATATAATCAGGGAATAGTTCTCATCTTTTCCCCCTCTCTCTTCCCTCTGTCTCTCATTTATTTATCTCTGTATGTCACACCCTGATCTGTTTCACCCATCATGTGCTTGTCTCCACCTCCCTCCAGGTGTCGCCCATTTTCCCCATTATCCCATGTGCCTTTATATCTGTGTTTTATGTTTGTCTGTTGCCAGTTTGTCTTGTCTCGTCAAGCCTACCAGCGTGGTTTTTCCCGTACTCCTGATTTGCTCTAGCACCTTGTTTTTCTAGTTTTTCCGGTTTTGACCACTCTGCCTGCGCTGAGCCTGCCTGCCGTTCTGTAGCTGTCTGACACTGCCCTGGATTACTGACCTCTGCCTGCCCTGACCCTGGCGCTGCCTGCCGTTCTGTACCTTACTGACTCTACCCTGGATTACTGACCTCTGCCTGCCCTGACCCTGAGCCTGCCTGCCGTTCTGTACCTTACTGACTCTACCCTGGATTACTGACCTCTGCCTGCCCTTGTCCTGTCTTTTGCCTGCTCCCTGTTTGGTCAATGAACATCTGTGATTCGAACTGTCTGCATCTGGGTCGTGATACTATATCCCCCCCACTCTCTTTCTACCTCCCTCTCTCAGCAGAGAAACAACTGCACATTCTATTTATTCTATCTAGCATTAGTCTCTCATGGAAAGGTCCTGGTTGCCCATCAGCATGACCTTAGTCCCAGGACATTGTCTGTCTGAGGCGGTTTGCCAACAAATGACCTTTCAAAGGTTAGAAACCATGAGCCAGTGGACTACAGATTAGCCTACAGTTGTTAAGTAAATGTTTCCTCTGGAATTATCACCACTAAACACTGATATAAGACCACTGGGAATACTGACTATTATTAAATATATCCGTGTTGTTGTGACATGTGTAGAGGCATTATCTCAGGTATGACGTTTATCCATAGTACGACAGTGGACAATGTGGGATGCGGTAGTTGTCCGTCCATAGGCTACAGATGTAGGATCTTAATTTGAGCCAGTTTGCTACAGCAGGAAAAAAAATCCTTCAGAAACAGAAATTGTGGATTATAAATAATGGACATTTTTGTAGGGGCTGGTACATTTTTTTGTAAGAAAAAATCAAGTCTGCAATTTCCAATGGGAATTTCCAAACTTCAGAAGCCTTTTTAAATGGCAGGTAGCTTAGTGGTTAGAGCATTGGGCCAGTAACTGAAAGGTTGCTGGATTGAATCCCCATTTCAGTTGAAGGCATTCAGTTGTACAACTGGCTAGGTATCCCCTTTTCCCTAAACCTCAAATGTGAGTCACTACCTGGATTTGGTCTTGTGTACAAAATGTGAAATGGTTTTTTTTACATTGGATACAAGTAGAGAATCAGAGCTACAAAATGGTATATCATATGCTACATTTGAGAAAAATATGGGAAAGTAATTCTGCTTTGAAAGTTTATCAACTTGTAAACTCACTTTTGAGAAAATTGATTTTGAATGCTTTGGAGTCTAGTGAAGGGCTCTACTTTGTCTACACCCATTCATCATCGTTCACACCCTCTTAAGCTTTATCCACACCCATCTCATGTTGCTCTCGGAGTGCACACTTGATGCTCTGCCCGATGATTTGTTTACCTATGGATAACATGAAAACAGCCTAACCATCTCTACTGGCAACAATTTCATTACGCTTTTTTGCAGTCGTTTACTGACACCGGCCACATTCAACGGGTGTTGTACACACGTAACGTTAGCTAACGAGCCAGCCAGCTAACGCTAGCTAGTTAAACAACAATGAACAACATGCCAACAATACCACAGTGCTTGGAGCTAACCAACCAGGTTCAATGTTAGCTAGCTAACATTAGGCTCTAACTAGAAAAGCAAACAGCTCGGGGAAACAAATAATGTCAGCTAGGGAGCCAGCCATTAGCTAGCTAGCTAACAGTACACTTTTGCTTGAAATGAAACCAGTTTCTGTCTAAATTAGAAATGTGTAATATTTGAAAATGTAGCTAGACAACGCTAGACTATCTTACCTGTATACATCATCATGCATGATGGACACGTCTCCCTCCCTGTCAGGAATGCCATACCACGGTTGCCCTTAGTTTGAAGATGTAATCCGGAGACAGGTGTTTTCTCCATCTCTTTAGCGATCACTCTCTAATTTCACTGATTTCAAAACTTGATTCTCCAGAAAGTGGAGAGCAACACTTATGCAGCTCCACTACATAATACATTACAAAAAGCGACACCTGTCAAACGTTGCAATTTGCAGTATAATATAAAACAACATAACATACCATAATTAAGTATTCTCGGTTCAATCTGTGTCCTTCGCCATGATCATCCCATAAATGAATTAGTATGATGGAAATATACAGTCATAACCTAGTTTTCACTAATGCCTGTAGCTACACACTTATTATATATGTTATCCCCAGGGTGGACTATTATCATGTTGCTCATATGAAGGTCACCAAGCAGGGTCATGTTAATTAGAAACCAAACAGAAGAAAAATGGATGGAAACAGGGACAGTCTACCTGAATGTGTCCAAAAAGTAAAATGTGTTTTCATGAATAGGACCCAGTACTCTCTACATCCATCCACACGTCTGATGGTTTCTCTTCTCCAGATCATTGCACTCACTAGCTAATTAACCCCAATATGCAGTGAAGTGGCACATGGGAGATGGAGACCATCTGCAATTTATTCAGTCAAAAATAATTCTGAGAAATCCAACTGTGCGGTGAGCTGTCCTGGAAGAGACACAGTATCACTATGACAGCATTTCAGAGTCCAAGAAGACATTAGTGTTTACACTCAATCTCTTGCATACAAATTCCCTTTGCTCAGAGAGTTTGTGAACTTGTGAAGGAGATATTTACTTCATACTTAGCAAATAAAAATTACAGAGGCGGATTTGAGTAAAACAAAAAAAAGCTAATCGTTTTGGGCTTGGGGGAGTACTGAGCTGGCTTAACTGTGGAGGAACAAAGACCAAAATGAATCACTCATTAATTGTGTTGGTTTTGTTCTTGGCCTTCTGGAACAGGCAGTGAATGTAATTAAAATTAGCATGCCCCCCAAAGAAGCAAATAGCGAGAAATCGCTTGAAGAACACAGTGAGCGAGACATGGCTCCAAACTGAATCCAAGTGAAACTATGCTCCGAGGACGCTTCAGGGTCCTGGAGGGTCTTCTGAATGTGTAGATAAAATGTTAATATATACTTCTGTCTGGAACAACACTGTAAAGTTCAGAGCACAATCTGCAGCCATTGTGATGTACGTACCGTCGCCTTCTGAGGGTCACTGCCGTGCTTATTGGTTTAGTTCACATCCTGTACGTGACACCACATTTGCCACATTTCCCTCAAGAGGCAATGTAGGCTTTTTATTTTGTATCTTTTTAGTTAACCTTTATTTAAATAGGCAAGTCAGTTAAGATCAAATTCTTATTTACAATGAAGGCCTACCCTGGCTTAATGGAGGCTATAAGGCTAACACATCGATCTCATCCAACCCCGCCCCCCTCCCCCGCCCTCCGAACCCCTCAGGGGCAGCTGAGAAAAATGAATAATTTTTCCAGGTCACTTCCCATGGTTGCTCCTTGCCTCGCAGCTGACTTGGCCTACTCTAATTACAAGGCCGACCGGGGGTCAAGGGGATGGAAGGTTTCTGAGAGTCGCAGTGGCATGAGGCGGTAAGTGGTCGTGGCATGCTTCTTCCCCACCCTCGCCCACACTGAAGCCCGGAGGCATTGCCTGGCGGGCTAGGAGGCTCGGAGGAGAAGCAGTCCTACATATGACAGAAGCTCCAGAAGTACTGGAGAGCCTGCATGCTGCACTGACTAAATGGGCAGAGACTGACAGAGTTCAATGCTGGCTTCCGTCTTGGCACATGGCTGTGTTGGGATGTACTGTAGAGTATCTCACTGCACAGTTCATGGTTGCTGACATTGGTGAACGGCTGTTGGTCAGCATTGTTCTATGGTCTTGAGATGTATGTTGTATCAAGGCATTGGTGTCTCCTCAATTATCTTTCAATATTCCGCTAAATTGCTAAGTATCTTTCCAGTTAATTTGCAATACCGTAGTTAACGATCACACTAGCAGTTTCCTGGCTACTGCGTCACAACTCTACCAATCTAGCAATCATTTTAGTGACCGACACAATACTCATTAAGAAATATGACCTATTCTTTCCAACCAACAAAGTAATACAGCAAATAATTCACCAATTTCTGGAATAAAATGTATGTAGTCTAGGGGAAAATATTGTCTGAATTATTTCAAATCCCATTCTATTGTTGCCCTGTTAATACAGATACACCCTCGGGGACAGTGTTTAGCTGGATGGATTTGTGTATTGTCCTATACAAGCCGTCTCCATCTTTGATTCGGACCCACATTACATAAGAGCCTCTGGGATTGAGGAGGATGGAGGGGAGGATGGTGAAGATGGTCCACAGTTATGAAGGCTTGTGTTGCTCCACATGCAGAAATCGCATCATGTATACTGTGACACAAAGCATTAATGTCATGATCAGGCAGTCTTTGTTCAATGGCTTGTAGGTAACAGCATTGCCCGTGGACACTTTCCCCCATCCATTCCTCTGACACAGACTTGACCCTGAGATGTGTGCTGGAGAGTCATTCTTCACCCCACCACTGACATGTACCAAAGCAAGCTGTATTACAGTGAACCTGTCAAATCCACTTGTATACAAACTACTGCAATTCACTGGAGGGATGCTATTCTCTCTTCAGAGTTTAGTCCTGGCTCTGTTGCTTTTGCTCTGGCTCTTTACTGGGTGGCCCTGGGTTTTGTGTTTTTGGCGCCACTATGTATTACTGAAGTAGCTCTGAGGGACCATCATTCCTCTGCCCGGGAGATGACTGCCGCACGGTGTCCATGTTAGCACAGGCTCAGTCTCAGCAGGACTTATTCTACTTCTGCTGTCACACAGATAAGAACAGCACTTTGTTGATACTAGCTTTAAAAGGCTTTGCAGATAAGGATTGATGACCTAAATGTCCCTTTGCCCCTGCCCACCACTCTGAGATTAGCGACCCTAGTATATGTGTACAATCTTGTCCTTTGCTGTTACTTAATTTACTTAGTTTAAGAACTTCATGAGCAGTTACATAATTTAGGATTCCACTCTCACTGTTTAATGCCAGTAAATCCATAGGTGGTGAACCTCCATTCCCCCCAGTTTAACCATAACTGATCTATAGGTGGTGAACCTCCATTCCCCCCAGTTTAACCATAACTGATCTATAGGTGGTGAACCTCCATTCCCCCCAGTTTAACCATAACTGATCTATAGGTGGTGAACCTCCATTCCCCCCAGTTTAACCATAACTAATCTATAGGTGGTGAACCTCCACTCCCCCCAGTTTAACCATAACTGATCTATAGGTGGTGAACCTCCATTCCCCCCAGTTTAACCATAACTGATCTATAGGTGGTGAACCTCCATTCCCCCCAGTTTAACCATAACTAATCTATAGGTGGTGAACCTCCATCCCCCCCAGTTTAACCATAACTGATCTATAGGTGGTGAACCTCCATTCCCCCCAGTTTAACCATAACTGATCTATAGGTGGTGAACCTCCATTCCCCCCAGTTTAACCATAACTGATCTATAGGTGGTGAACCTCCATTCCCCCCAGTTTAACCATAACTGATCTATAGGTGGTGAACCTCCATTCCCCCCAGTTTAACCATAACTGATCTATAGGTGGTGAACCTCCATTCCCCCCAGTTTAATCATAACTGATCTATAGGTGGTGAACCTCCATTCCCCTCAGTTTAACCATAACTGATCTATAGGTGGTGAACCTCCATTCCCCCCAGTTTAACCATAACTGATCTATAGGTGGTGAACCTCCATTCCCCCCAGTTTAACCATAACTGATCTATAGGTGGTGAACCTCCATTCCCCCCAGTTTAACCATAACTGATCTATAGGTGGTGAACCTCCATTCCCCCCAGTTTAACCATAACTGATCTATAGGTGGTGAACCTCCATTCCCCCCAGTTTAATCATAACTGATCTATAGGTGGTGAACCTCCATTCCCCTCAGTTTAACCATAACTGATCTATAGGTGGTGAACCTTCATTCCCCCCAGTTTAACCATAACTGATCTATAGGTGGTGAACCTCCACTCCCCCCAGTTTAACCATAACTGATCTATAGGTGGTGAACCTCCATTCCCCCCAGTTTAACCATAACTAATCTATAGGTGGTGAACCTCCATTCCCCTCAGTTTAACCATAACTGATCTATAGGTGGTGAACCTCCATTCCCCCCAGTTTAACCATAACTGATCTATAGGTGGTGAACCTCCATTCCCCCCAGTTTAACCATAACTGATCTATAGGTGGTGAACCTCCATTCCCCCCAGTTTAACCATAACTGATCTATAGGTGGTGAACCTCTATTCCCCCCAGTTTAACCATAACTGATCTATAGGTGGTGAACCTCCATTCCCCCCAGTTTAACCATAACTGATCTATAGGTGGTGAACCTCCATTCCCCCCAGTTTAACCATAACTGATCTTGGTTTTGTCTCTTTGAAGACCTTTTGTCCAGCTATATTCAATTATCTCTTTGCTCTAACCAGAGCTCGCTTATGCTGCTTGTTTAGCATTAGAGCAATACAATCACTGTCCCGATGGTAAACTTAGTGAGTCGTCTTTGTCTAGCTAGCCACTAGAGTACTTCTCAACCGATCCAGCTATCAGATTCCATGTTGCATCCTGTAACGATTTTCTGTATGAGAAGGAGAGTCGGACCAAAATGCAGCGTGTAGATTGCGATCCATGTTTTAATGAACAAACGTAAAACACGAATCAATGCAAACACTACAAAATAAAGAACGTGATGAACGTAACGAAAACCTAAAACAGCCTATCTGGTGAAAAACACATAGACAGGAACAATCACCCACCACCACACAGTGAAACCCAGGCTACCTAAATATGGTTCCCAATCAGAGACAATGACGAACACCTGCCTCTGACTGAGAACCATATCAGGCTGAACATAGAAATAGACAAACAAGACATGAAACATAGAATGCCCACTCAGATCACACCCTGACCAATCAAAACATAGAAAATACAAAGTAAACTATGGTCAGGGCGTGACAGTACCCCCCCCCCAAGGTGCGGACTCCGGCCGCAAAACCTGAACCTATAGGGGAGGGTCTGGGTGGGCATCTGTCCGCGGTGGCGGCTCTGGCGCTGGACGTGGACCCCACTCCATGACAGTTTTAATCCCCCTCCTAAACGTCCCTAAATAGGTTACCCACCACAATGATAACATGGGACAGAGGGACAGCTCGGGATAGAGGTAACTCGGGACAGATGGGTAGCTCAGCACTGAGAGGAAGCTCAGCACTGAGAAGAAGCTCAGCACTGAGAGGAAGCCCAGGCAGGTAGTAGAAACTACCAGAACCTGGCTGGCTGGCGGTTTCAGCAGATCCTGGTCGACTAGCAGATCTGGAAGAATCTGGTCGACTGGCGGATCTGGGAGAATCTGGTCGACTGGCGGATCTGGGAGAATCTGGTCGACTGGCAGATCTGGGAGAATCTGGTCGACTGGCAGATCTGGGAGAATCTGGTCGACTGGCAGATCTGGGAGAATCTGGTCGACTGGCAGATCTGGGAGAATCTGGTCGACTGGCAGATCTGGAAGAGTCTGGACGACTGGCAGATCTGGAAGAGTCTGGACGACTGGCAGATCTGGAAGAGTCTGGACGACTGGCAGATCTGGAAGAGTCTGGACGACTGGCAGATCTGGAAGAGTCTGGTCGACTGGCAGATCTGGAAGAGTCTGATCGACTGGCAGATCTGGAAGAGTCTGATCGACTGGCAGATCTGGAAGCGTCTGGTCGACTGGCAGATCTGGAAGAGTCTGGTCGACTGGCAGATCTGGAAGAGTCTGGTCGACTGGCAGATCTGGAAGAGTCTGGTCGACTGGCAGATCTGGAAGAGTCTGGACGACTGGCAGATCTGGAAGAGTCTGGACGACTGGCAGATCTGGAAGCTCTGGCTGCTCCATGCTGACTGACAGCTCTGGCTGCTCCATGCTGGCAGACTGCTCTGGCTGCTCCATGATGACTGGCTGCTCCATGCTGACTGGCAGCTCTGGCTGCTCCATGCTGACTGACTGCTCCATGCTGACTGGCAGCTCTGGCTGCTCCATGCTGACTGGCTGCTCTGGCTGCTCCATGCTGACTGGCTGCTCCATGCTGACTGGCTGCTCCATGCTGACTGGCGGCCCTGGCTGCTCCATGCTGACTGGCGGCCCTGGCTGCTCCATGCTGACTGGCGGCCCTGGCTGCTCCATGCTAACTGGCGGCCCTGGCTGCTCCATGCTAACTGGCAGCTCTGGCGGCTCCTTGCAGACTGGCAGCTCTGGCGGCTCCTTGCAGACTGGCAGCTTTGGCGGCATCCTGCAGACAGGCAGCTCTGGCGGCTCCTTGCAGACTGGCAGCTCCATGCAGACTGGCAGCTCTATGCAGACTGGCAGCTCCTTGCAGACTGGCAGCTCCTTGCAGACTGGCAGCTCCTTGCTAACTGGCAGCTCTAAGCTAACTGGCAGCTCTATGCTAACTGGCAGCTCTATGCTAACTGGCAGCTCTATGCTAACTGGCAGCTCTATGCTAACTGGCAGTTCTGAACAGGCGGGAGACTCCGGCAGCGCTGTAGAGAAGGAAGGCTCTAACAGCGCTAAACAGGCGGGAGACTCCGACAGCGCTGAAGAGAAGGGAGGCTCTGGCAGCGCTGGACAGGCGAGGCGCACTGTAGGCCTGATGCGTGGTGCTGGCACTGGTGGTACTGGGCCGAGGACACGCACAGGAAGCCTGGTGCGGGGAGCTGCTACCGGAGGGCTGGGGTGTGGAGGTGGTACTGGAAAAACCGGACCGTGCAGGCGCACTGGAGCTCTTGAGCACCGAGCCTGCCCAACCTTACCTGGTTGAATGCTCACGGTCGCCCTGCCAGTGCGGCGAGGTGGAATAGCCCGCACTGGACTATGCAGGCGAACCGAAGAAACCGAGCGCAAGGCTGGTGCCATGTAAACCGGCCCAAGGAGACGCACTGGGGACCAGCTGCGTAGAGCCGGCTTCATGGCATTAGGCTCGACGCTCAATCTAGCCCGGCCGACACGCGGAGCTGGAATATACCGCACTGGGCTATGCACCCGCACTGGAGACACCGTGCGCACCACTGCATAACACGGTGCCTGTCCGGTCTCTCTAGCCCCCCGGTAAGCACAGGGAGTCTGCCCAGGTCTCCTACCTGGCGTAGCCATACTCCCTGTTAGCCCCCCCCCAAGAAATTTTTGGGGCTGCCTCTCGGGCTTCCTTGCCAGCCGTGTTCCCTCATATCGCCGGCTCCTCTCTCCGGCTGCCTCTGCTCTCCTAAGTGCCTCCACCTGTTCCCATGGGAGGCGATCTCTTCCAGCCAGTATCTCCTCCCAAGTGTAACAGCCCTTGCCATCCAAAACGTCCTCCCATGTCCATTCCTCTTTACGCTGCTGCTGCTGCCTGTTGACACGCTGCTTGGTCCGTTGGTGGTGGGTGATTCTGTAACGGTTTTCTTCGTGAGAAGGAGAGTCGGACCAAAATGCAGCGTGTAGATTGCGATCCATGTTTTAATGAACAAACGTAAAACACGAATCAATGCAAACACTACAAAATAAAGAACGTGATGAACGTAACGAAAACCTAAAACAGCCTATCTGGTGAAAAACACATAGACAGGAACAATCACCCACCACCACACAGTGAAACCCAGGCTACCTAAATATGGTTCCCAATCAGAGACAATGACGAACACCTGCCTCTGACTGAGAACCATATCAGGCTGAACATAGAAATAGACAAACAAGACATGAAACATAGAATGCCCACTCAGATCACACCCTGACCAATCAAAACATAGAAAATACAAAGTAAACTATGGTCAGGGCGTGACACATCCCTACTGTCTAAAACCTATTATGAAAACAACCGTTTTACGTTGGGTGGGCCTATTCTGTTAGCTTTGTTGGGATAAGATTAAACCAATTGCAATCTAACTGAACACATTGTTGGATTATCTCTCGTGTCTGCACGTGTGGGTGGAGGGATACTAGCAAAATCAGTTTCACGTCCTGCCTAGCCTTTAGGGAAATTGGGCTGTCTAGTTGCAGCTTGCCTATGCTCCTGATCTTGTAAGAGGTTTGCACTGCTGGCACCGCTATGGGTAATTCAAATCCCCAGCCTGTGTCATCAGGGGGTACAAAATATTATTGCTTTCCCCAGATGTCTAAAGCGGTCGTTTTGGATCTCGCTCCAGAACTACAGGACATTAATTTGAAGCTCTGGTGGATAATATTGAACCCCCATTGTCAACCAAACTGCAGGCATGTTGGGGCAGAGCGCGCCTCATACTTGTAATTCAAAAATCCTGCAATCTGTTGCAAAAAAATATACCCAGAGCCAATAGCATGTTTTCCAAGTCAATGGGCGACGCTACAGAGAGCTTGATTATCATCGGGAACAACAAGGGAGACTGCTGTGTGTTTGTATGGAAAGAAAACCCCAGCTGATCCCTCTGCCTTCAAGGACTGTCTGGAATACCCCATGATACAGGGAGTTTACACCTGCATTGAGGGAGTTTACACTTCATAGTCAGGTATAGTCAAGTTTACACTTTACAAAAACATATATTTTAAGAAGGTTTACCTGTTCATTAGAACATTTCACAGTTAAGAGTAGTTGTATAAGTAGGTTTATAAGAAGCACATGATAAATGTTCAGAGTTAACAAGGGATTTAAAAGGGATCAAGCCCATGTAGGAAAGAGCTGGATGCACTGTCTCCTCCATGTCTATGAGAAAGAGTGATAGCGATAGTGGGACAAACCGTTGGTGCCAAGTCTGCTAAGTGTCAACACAATCAGTAGCATCTCCCCCCTGAGGTTTCCCGCTCTTTTGTGTCCCATTCTGAAGTCAACGAATGGGACAGTGGGAAGAGGGAAGGTGGTGGGGTGGGGGGGTGGGGGGGGGGTGGGAGCAGGCAGCTCAACGTTCCGCATAATGGGAATGAGAGGTCCAAACCACATGATAAAGCACTCAAAGCACTGGTCTCTCCAGCCTGCTTCACGCTCTCCTGAGCATCTCGACAAGTATGAGTCAAGGGAAAGGGGGAAGGACAAGGAGAGGAGGGGGAGAACAACAGAGGGAAAGACTCACTGTGGAGGCTTGATTACTCATGTTGTGTTTTGAGTGCCCGTTGGATACGTGGCTCCATCTCTCTCTCTCTCTCTCTCTCTCTCTCTCTCGCTCTCTCTCTCTCTCTTTCTCTCTCTCTATATATCGTGCCGTGCTTCACTGTTTTCCCAGGTTGGTCATCCTATGCTTGTCTGTTCTCGGTTGGAGGATTACGAAAGAGTCTTGAATGTAAGTACTTCATTTGTTCAGGGCCATCCTTGTGGGCTGTATGTTAGTGGAAGATGCTGAGGCACTAAGCTTGGTCACACATGGGGAGGTGTGTTTCGGGGGCTCCATGTGCTTGGGCATGGGTGCACGTGTACGTTGTCTGCACGTGTACATTGTTGTTATTCTGTCTGTGGCTTCCACTCTTCGGGTCTGACTTGGACTGGGATAGACTTCCAGCAGATTTACTTCAAATGGATTCAGATTCAGTAAGTCAAAGTAATTAAAAGTACAAACCCTTTGAGGTAACTATATGCAAATGTATGTCCAAAAACAACTTTGAAATGACTGATTGGACTGTATATATTGGAGACCACAAATGCCATAGATTCAATAATACATAAACCTATTACATTGCTGATTAATTTTGCAGTACAGTTATTGAGAACATTATACGGTGGCTGAAACAGGAAGCAGTTGCTTTCCATGTTGAAACAAAGATCCATTTTTTCAGATGAATTCTTCTTGGAACCATAATTCCAGTCTTGACTGACTGATGTCCAATATAATGTCCCAAGTCTTTGGAATAAGGCTTTGGCCTATTTTGTATTCTCACAGGCAGCTGCCAGAAGGACTCTGAAAAGGGCAAATACCCTTGGAGCAATCATATTTTGTGCCTTTTTTCAAGGGATTTGTCTTTGGAGGTTTGCCAGAATCAGGGTTTGCGTAAATATCACTTGAATGACATGCTCACTGCTGAATTGTATAACAATCTAATACAATAATGTACAGGGTACATTAGAGGGCAGTGCCTTCAACTGCACTCAAGGAAAAATGGTTTTCATTTTGCACTCATCTGCAGGACTATGTTGTCAGGCTTTTTCTGAACACCTGCAACTGACCTGGGATAAATTTAGTCTTACATTTTTGGATGTTGGTAGTTAACATTTGCATTACATTTAAGTCATTTAGCAGACAATCTTATCAAGAGCAACTTACAGGAGCAATTAGGGTTAAGTTCCTTGCTCAAGGGCACATCAACAGATTGTTCACCTATTCAGCTTGGGGACTCGAACCGGCAATCTTTTGGTTACTGGCCTAAAGCTCTTAACCCATACGCTACACAGCAACAAAGGAACACAATTCTGACCCTATTTACTGTCTTTTTTGGTCAATTATAGATGAATGATTTACCCATTTTGAGTGTTATATTGTTTTTGTGCATCTCTAAGCAATGACCTATCAATTCCCGGGGTCATTTCATGTTTTCATGTATATCTAAGCTATTACTGTTCAAGCAGGAAAAAATCCTGCCGGTAAGATGTAGCGCTGCGATAAAGCTGCTCTCACTACACTCAAGTTAATAGGAATAAGACTTTTAGATTGTGAAAACATCTATCATACATGTCAGATTTCAATATTTGCAGATGTAATAACTTGGGAGGTTGCCTTCTCTAGAATGAGCCATTGGTCATATTTTTGCGATATTCCTACCTTGAGAAATGTGTAATTGAACAGGAGGTCCACCTAATTTCTCCTATTTGTCTGCCTCTTCAGTCCAGGGTGCCTTGCATGGTTCCGTTGTGAATGTCAGACTCCACTCTGCGAGGCACATCGAGCTGCAGATTGAACATGGTGAGATTGTAGACTCCTAAATTGACTCCAGTTTGTTTAGGCGATTTTAAAGCTAACTAGCTACTCACGTGTTGATATTGATTTTGTTATTATTGTGTGCAGCTATGTTTGCAGGCCAGCACATAGATAGAGTATTGTATTGTGGGTTTTGTAGTCAACTTGAGCTGCAACAAATTTCCACAATTTTTACATTACCACCAACTGTATTATAAAGACAAAATGTGTTAGTGTTATTTAACACTATAAATTATAGGAATGAGTGGTTTTGGGTGGATTTTTCCTTTAGGGCTGAAGCACGTTGAAACCCACAGGATACTGTATTCATCAAGGCCTAATTGTAAATTCCACATAGAACTACAAATGAATCATAAATGTCCCCGTGACCCTTTTCCACTTGGTTGTCACGTAGGATGCTTTTATAGGGGTGTTTCTATTCAGTGCAACTCAAGGACATTTGAAGTGAGTTTCAGTCAGGACGACTGATGAATAATCCACATAGTGTACATACATTTAAGCAATAAGGCCCGAGAGGGTGTGGTATATGGCCAATAAACCACAGCTAATAGCTGTTCTTATGTGCGATGCAACGTGGAGTGCCTGGATACAGCCCTTAGCCGTCGTATACTGGCCATATACCTGAAACCCCTGAGGTGCCTTATTGCCTGTGGTATATGGTCTGATATACCACGGCTGTCAGCCAATCAGCATTCAGGGCTCGAACCACCCAGTTCGAACCACCCAGGGCTCGAACCACCCAGTTTCTAAACATCAATAATACACATGCTTGGTACAGTATGTTTACAGAGTGCACATCAAATAAACAGAGTCCGAATTGGTGGCTGCGACCTAAGTTTTAATATTCATTGTTGGTTGTTTTTCTGTGTGGCTGCTCTCTACTTTTCACACGGTTCTGCCCTGGGTCCATTGTTATAGCATGGCAGATTGTGTCCTAACATAAATATTGGATGACAAGATAAGTGTATTGGTGCAGGGGCCTGGTTCCTCCTTCCACCCCCTCATCTAAACATATAACACCATCAGCAAGTCCCAAGGGAGTGATAAGATACATTCTGAAATATTTCTTAACACTTCGAGGTCAGGAAGGTAATATGCTCTTGGGAAACCGATGAAAGGTAGGATAGCTGTCCGGAACTCTGTTTACTTGTGAAAAGATGTACTTTCTTAGTCAGACTTCTCAGTTGACCTCGAGCTAAGGTTTGTCCTCTGAGAGAAACTGTGAAATGGGACTGCTTGAGCTCAGACATATACTGTAGAAGTAGGATCTTCATTTGATTACTGTTTTGTTGCTGAGAGTTTTCCTGCAATTTTCCTACACTTGTAGTGTATTCAAGGTAAAAAAAAAGGCCTCTAAAGTTCCCAATTTCCACTTTAAAATGTCAAACTTGATTTGCCCTAATGACAAATGTATCAACCCCTACAAAAACGTCCATAAATTATAATCGACATGATAATTCACATTTCCTGTTGCTGTAGGAGTAATTTCCTACTGTAGCAAATTGACTCAAATTAAAATTCTACATTTGTATTTATAGATTTGAATAACTTCAGTTTGCCCCTCGCTTTCAGAAAATCCCTGATTCTAGTTGACACGCAGAGTTGAGGCAGTCGTGACAAAGTCAGGGAGTGACAGTTCTGGACCTGAGGCCTGGAACAGAGCTGTGGTTGGTCACACTGCTGAGACTGTTGACATAGAAACACAGAGAAAGTGATGCTGTTATACCAAGTCTTTGTCTTTGAATACTTGTCAAATAAACTCCATCAGAAAGTCATGGCCACCCCCCAAACAGTAAAAACACAATGGATAATGTATTCATATTACTTTGGTGGGATCAGTTTCAGTACAAATGTATTTAATTACTTTATTTAACCTTTATTTAACTAGGCAAGTCAGTTAAGAATATTTTATTATTTACAATGACGGCCTACCAAAAGGCAAAAGGCCTCCTGCGGGGACGGGGGCCTGGGATTAAAATAAATAAATACAATGTAAATACAGGACAAAACACATATCACAACAAGAGAGACAACACAACCCTACATAACGATAGACCTGAGACAACAACATAGCAAGGCAGCAAACCCATGACGACACAGCATGGTAGCAACACAACATAACAACAACACGGTAGCAAAACAACATGGTAGCAGCACAAAACATTGTTTAAACATTATTGGGCACAGTCAACAGCACAAAGGTCAAGAAGGTAGAGACAACAACACATCACACAAAGCAGCCACTACTGTGAGTAAGAGTGTCCATGATTGAGTCTTTGAATGAAGAGAGATAAAACTGTCCTGCAGCGAACTGAAAAGAGGTGCGACCCAGGGATGTGTGTGCTTTGGGGACCTTTAACAGAATGTGACTGGCAGAACGGGTGTTGTATGTGGAGGATGAGGGCTGCAGTAGATATCTCAGATAGAGGGGAGTGAAGCCTAAGAGGGATCAGAGATAAGCATCAACCAGTGGGTCTTGCGACGGGTATACAGAGATGACCAGTTTACAGAGGAGTATAGTGCAGTGTTGTGTCCTATAAGGATGACAACATGGTCTCATTAAAATGTCAAAATGGTGACATTTAACCTCTGTACCCAAGCTGACCTATTAGTTATATGAATGATACAGATATTCCTTTACATAGACTGCTATATGTTGTTAGTCAAAGCCTACAACGGAAGATACCACAATGGTTCGCAGTGGTCAACAAGGCAAAGGAGAGTTCACATCAGCACAGTCCGTCTTTAGGCTAATTACTGTGGTCCAATTTTAATAAACCAACTCCCTTGTTGCCATGGTAGAAACACCACCATTTCCAAGCAAGGCCTTGTGTCTCAGATCTATTCACGGCCAGCCAGTCTCCCAAATTCCTGCTGAAAATCTATCCTTTCCCCCTGCTGTGACTTCTAGTGTCTGGCAGCCATTCTCTGGCTCTTCCACATCACACAGTTTCCCACTTGAGTCAAGAATGCTGGAGTTGTCAATAGAACTAAAGTGGTTTGTTTGTGAGGGTCTTTCTTTTCTACGCTGTGGGGTTACTGGACTGTGTGAAGGGTGGTTTGTGTTCCGTGTGACCAGACATGACATTGGAACGTACCTCTTGGCAAAGACAGACTAGAGAAAACCAAGCGAATCCAATTTACTGTGGTGGAGGGTGGATATTTAGTTCTATTCTATTCCGCACCTACTCATTAAAGTGTGTTGGCTTGGGAAAGGTTCAGTGGCCACCCTTTTCCAGCTCTATGCTGGAGGACAGTAGCAGAGGACATACAGTCATAGTATGCTTACCCCTGGGATGGTGTTGTGCAAACTTGTCTTTAGATTCAATGTCATGTCTATTAAACCAGCTATGACCCTGCCACAAATAAAATGGTCAATGACTTTACCCTGAGGCCAGTTTCACATCACTATCTAATGAAGGTGTTAGTGCGATGTCAGACTTTGGGCATACAGGGACATGATAGGAAGCTGCTGTGGAGGTTTGTTGACTATAACACGGTTGACACCGTCAATATAGAGCAGAAACAACCCGAGAGAGATCTTCGAGCAGTAACTGATAACTGCAAATATATTTTGGCTTGAATATCTTGACTTAGACCCAGGGCAAGTCATTGACCTCAGAAAGTACCCGTATTAGCCTAATCTGAGTATCTGAGTTGATTTACAAGGACGTAACGCCATCATGTAGGTTTATTGTTTCTCAAGTGCACACTTGATTTGAACTGGTTGATTTTAAGCGTTGTGCCAACATGATTTTAGTTGCATTGACAAAAGGCGCTGATGGAGTCTGTGTACACAGCTGTCGGCGTTAACTGGATATTCGATTGGATGACGTTTTCAGTCAATGGCACTGCATTTACACAACAGAGCAGTAGATTTTCTTTTCAAGCTAGGCTAGACGATAGCCCAGGATAAAAGAGGAGAGAAGCGAGTACAGAAAGAACAGTATTGATTGTCTCCTAGCCTTTAGAAAACACACGTTGACTTAAAAGGAAAGAAGATAATCAACGTATTTCCCTATTTCATGTTGTCACTGTGGTGAAACTACCAGAACTCGAGCACTGAAACATCGTCTTAGGTAACCTTCTACATGCCTTTTGCTGCAGACAATCTGCTGTGCTCTGTAATTATCCATTGTGTTTGTGGACCCATTTGACCCAGTCTATGGAGGGAGACCATAACAATACATTGAGATGCAAGGTGTGTACACACACAGCTACGCCGTGTTTAAGCTCATTAATACAGAAAGGCCACTATTGGTCCTGGGGAAATTTTATTTTGTTGTCAATTTCCCCTAATCTCCACTAAAACGGGCTCAAGGGGACAGTATTATTAAATGCAAGTGCTTTGGTGGGCAGTCCTGGCACATTGGTTATATAAGATAATATATATATAATCAAAGTATAATCAAAGTTAAATGTCATATATGGTCAATTAACCTAACGGAATCCATTTAGAATTCATATGGGACGGGTTATGTTAACAGGGTATATTTATGAAATTCAGGTAACACTATACATTAGGCTGCTCTTATACACATTTAGTAACATCGCAATTACACTAGTAACAACATTGTTAACATGATGTCAACGCACACAGTGTTTCAGCATTAGTACACAGGTAGAAGATCAACTTGATGCAAAGTATTACAAAATATAACACTTATGGTTAAACGTCACAAGAGCAACTGAATGTAATGTGTTTACAAACATCTAGTCCAGGGAGGGTGACACTGTGCTGACTTGTGCTTCTCGTTCCACACTATCGACTATGGAAACGCTCTGTTGTCTCCACAGTTCGATGCAGCAACCCCTCAATGTTGTTTTCCATCCACACAATCCATTTGGACTCATTTGATATACCCATCCCATGCATGAGCACACGCTGAGAGGAAGTGTCAAGGTTGCATTGCATCGCCACCAATCAGAAAGCGTCTTTCTTCGTTAGCGGATAACAAGTTGTGAGACAACAAAGCCACGGTGTGCCAAGGGAATTAATGTGAAATCAGCATGTGGCCTATGATAAATTCGGTAATGTGTTTTAAGAACAAAACATCACATTCTGTCTAGATAGAGGCCTACAATGCAACGTTTGCTGGACAAAGGCTATGCCGTCAGTGGTTTATTGATTTAGGTTTTCGATGTAAAAAGAATAGAGATAAGGCGCTTAGTTTGCCTTTAGTCTGAGTCAGAATCTGTTAAAGGCCCAGTGTAGTCGAAAACATGATTATCCTGCGTTTTATATATATATTTCCACACTATGAGGTTGGAATAATACTGTGAAATTATGAAAATTATGATAATGCCCTTTTAGTGTAAGGGCTGTTTGAAAAGACCCCCTGAAAATTCAGCCTGTTTTGGTGGAATTGAGTTTTGGCCTGCCTGGTGACATCACCAGGCGTAAATTAGTTTACACACTCTGAGGAAGTTTACACACTCTGTCCCCATCGGAGAACGCTTTTTGGTTCCAAGTAGAACTCTTTTGGGTTCCATGTAGAACCCTTTTGGAAAGGGTTATACCTGGGTTATTCAAAGGGTTATCCTATGGGGGCAGCCGAAAAACCCTTATAGGTTCTAGATAACACATTTTTTTCCCCAAGAGTATAGATCAATAAAAGGGAGTTCGAAACCTCTGCCAGAAAACAGCTAGTTTTCAGTTTTCCACTCCCAGACAGTCCCAGCTAAATTCTTGCTTGAGAAATTGCTCTTTGCTAAGAAGCTATTTTTGTTTCTTTTTGACCATTTTAATGAGAAATATCACAGTAAAGTACTTAATTGTTACTCAGAAATGATTTGCTATTGAGATAAAAACGGCTGCATTAGACCTTTCAGACTTAACTGTTCATGGTTTAAACTATTTCAGGTGAAATAAACCCATTGTTTGACTTCCCATTGAGATCCTTAGAACGTTTTGTTTAGTTTGGACCCTATTTGGAACTTTTGGAAGGTGAATGGAGAATTTAAGGAAAATTAGTCATTCGAGATTTTGATAGGATCCACGACTATAGCCTGGCTCGAGGGCGTATCAATGGATCACGCGACCTAATGGCCGCTCATCACCATTTTTAATTCCTCTGCCATAGCTAGCCCGTGTCCGCTCATGTAAAATGCATGGCTCTGATGAATGTTCCTACGCCTTCCTCTCTTAGCCCCATTAAGCATTTCTCTCCCATCTCTCTGTCTTTGATGCCTAAAGATGATGCATAACTTTCGTATTGGCGAAGAGCGAAGTGGGATATTCCAGTTCTGAGCGAGCCCAGGGTATAGACCTCTTGCTCTCTTTTTTGAAGGAGAGATAAATCACGTCTATCCCTAACGGGCCGTCACATTACACAGTGCACTACTTCTAGCTCCACTGTTAGGGGAACGGCGAGGTTAGAGTGACGGACGTATTCATGACTTATTCATAAACTTGCATTTTTATGCACCTGGATATTTTCAGTGTGACGTTGCTAGCAAGGGCAGGTGGTACAGGTGGTAGCCCGCCTGGGAACTTAGTCTTCTCCCATCCATATTCATCCTCTTTGACTTATTCTTTCGAGTTGTTTCCGTCAAGTCGTTTGTTCTAAATTATTATAAACCGTGTTACATATTGTATACGTTCAGATTGGCTGAACAAACCCCCAGTGCTCACTCCCCCACACTGGATATGAGTGATGCGTTCATTAGATATCATTTCTCTCTTTAACCGTTTCATCTCTAATAACTTCAAGCGTCACAGCTTACATGGGCACTCGACAAATAGTGCCTACATACGATATGGGTTCAAAAAAAAAGGATTAGCTGGCTATCGGGATGGGTTTGGCACATCACAGTTCCGCTGTAATCCATGCGAGTTGGTCATAGTAAATACATGAAACATATACAGTATTTATGCCACTAGATTGAGAACGTAGAGGAATATAGCACATCGCACCATCACAGGGTCCAAAACCTTATTTCACTTAATATGTTAGTTCCTTGCCGGAGCCTAGCTGGTGTCAGTGATGGGTGGGTTGAGGGCGAGAGTGGAGTGGACGCGTTTGACAGTTTAAGGCCTCTTTGTAATACCGTTCCCGCTGTGATAAAATGGTGATGTTTTGTGACATGCCAGTGTTGTGTGTGTGGGTGTGTGTGTGTGCGTGCGTGCGTGTGTGTGTGTGTGCGTGCATGTGCGCATGCCTGCTTGTACCCATATGTGTCTTTGCACATGCGTGTGTGTGAACTGGATTAACCCTGTGTGACAGAGAACGAGTTCAGTGCCGGGCGAGGGGCTTTTGTGTGTGTGTTTGCCAACACTTCCAGCATCGCCGCAAACTGTTTTCACTGTTCAATACTGGATTTGATTTAGCATCAGGATGTCTACTGAACCATAAAGACGAAAACACACAATTCATGATGCAAAAGATATTGATCTTGTGTATTTCCATTCAGCCCTTGTAGACTATCTCACTGGCTTGTGTCCCCTGGCAGAAAGGAGAATGCAGTATTCACTGGTTATAGTCATTACTGACCTCTTCATTCGTCCCTGAGCGGTCATTTCATTCAGTTTGTGTCCAATTATTAGTTTTTGCCTAGCAACCAGAGCCGACTCATAGGAAGTCCCTGAACAACATGGCATAGCTAAAAGAGAATGTCTGGTCCTTTCAGCTGAGACATGTCCTTTCTCTTGGTGTCTTGTTGAACCACGCAGCCACGCATACCTGTGGAACTTGGTGATTAGATCGAAAATATTTTCTAGGTGCCTGTGTTGAGAAGCCAAATGCAAACACTGGCAGTATATATCACCACAAAGAGTTTAAAAAAAAACTCCTTAAAGGCCCATCTGAACTCAGTTAAAGGGGCAAAGGTCACCAAGTGAAGAAATGTGTTTGGGATTTGCCTGGAGGCCATGACGCCTTAGAGCGTGATGCCCCCCCCCCCCCCAAGCAGACGTGTACTTTTATTAAAGTGCCCTCCCTTTTCTGTGAGTGCTTTGTCAACAAAGCTATACAGAGAACTTTAGATTTCCACTCAGCTTTATTAAACTACCACTAACATGTGTAGGAGCTCCCCTGTCAGACCATACCAGTTCATTGCAGGAGGGAGTCGAGATAGATGTGAGTGGTAAAGATGTTACGACCAGGGAGGAAGATGGGAGATGTTGATAAGAAGGGAGTGTGTGTGTGTGTTATCCATAGCGGCAGTGCCCTCTAAATAATCTGGTAACAGCCCTGGTCAGGCTTATCCCTTTAATGGGCTCACTTAGAGAAAGAAATCTCCTGAACATTCCAAGCATTCCACCACGTTAAAACCAAGGCTCCCAAAACACATCCTAGAAAGAAAGGTAGAGAAACCCCATATAACAGCCTGTGCTAATAATTGATGTCAGTTTCAAACACAGTAATCATCCACACCCGGATGAAAGAGCTGGCATTTTTACTTCGCACACTCTGACTTTGCACTAATGATTCCACAGACATTGTGTAGGTTGATGATATTACTTCCACGTACTAATTCGATGGCGGTCCTTCCAGGAAGAACAGAGAAAAGAATAGAAGCACAGTATCAATCAAATAAATAACACATCAAATCCTTTACATTGGAGGACGCAAGGCTCAACCTTGTTATAAATGACCTTCTTGACTCGTATAAGAGTCTCTTGAACACTGAGGAGGCTGAAGAACGCTGAGCTCCGCCTGTGTGCTGAGTGGCATGCATTGTGTTATTACAGCCGAGCCGGGGGCTTTCCAGCCAGGCTCTGTGACTGGAGGTCTATTGTGGGCTTAATTAAAGAAAGAGTCTGTGCTGTGGGTATTCATGTGCTTTCTGAAGAGGCCTCTCCACCTAACAGCACATCCCAAAGCAGCAGCAGCTCTCAAAAGGTTGCAAAGAGAACGGGGCTTTTATTTGATTTTCTTTTTACTCTAAGGGAAACGGAGGATATCATCTTACTCTGGAGATGAGCACTTATTTACTGAGGCTATTCTGGCGTAGTGTTTTTCCCAAAGCTAGAGAAACCTCTCTCCTGCTCAAACCTGCTACATAGTCTTTGTCTTAAAATGTACAATATTCTTTTTTGTTGCATTTCTGCAGACTATACATCATGTTTCATCAACTGTGCTTAGCTGATATAAAAGCGTATTTTGGGATGATACACTAACTTTGCTTTTTCAGTTAAAAGCTGAACTCTTGTCTAAAATGAACCTTAGATGGAAATGGATTTACTTCTCTTTCTCAAAAGTACATTTTTTAAAACTGTGCTTTACTCATCCGGTTCCAACTCTAAAAATAAGAGCCAGAATCACTGCCACGGTCAGGGTGCTTAACTAGCCAAGCGCCCTGAGTCATTGATTTCAGCCCAGGGCTTGTCTTAAACTTCAACTCTTTCTGATGAATACAAGCGTATTACATTCTTCTTCCAAACACGTTTGCTTTGAAATGCACAGATTCTAGAAGGGAGGTGGCAGATTTGAACTTTTCAAGTGACTATGGGGAATGTGACTCAAGATAAGGTCAGTGAGTCACTCAATATAATGCAGAAGTTGAGGGAGAACGAACGCCCTACTTGTCTCCAGAAGTAAATGACTGGGGCCAGAATCTTTAATCTAACCTTCTTTCGTTTGGGGAGAGAAAACAGCATGCGTGTGTGCGTGTGTGCGTGTGTGTATATGTGTGTATGTATGTGTGTGTGTGTGTTTGAGAGAGAGAGAGAGAGACATAGAAAGAGAAAGAAAGAGAAAGAGAGAGCGCGGGAGTGAGATACCAAGAGAGATACCAAGAGAGAGACGAAGTGAGACGGAGAGCTTTGACAAGATTGCAACAAGCGTAAATTATAAATGGGACAATACTAGGAGGGAGAGAAGATTATAAACCAGGATTGGTGATTGACACATTTCAATTTCAGCTGCCATAATCCCACAATAGGCATACTGTACTGTGCCAACTGACTGCACAGCATGGGCTGTCCCTGCTCTAGCTACAGTACCTCCCGATTGGCTCATCTAAAGCAGAGCCGCCCACTAAGCTATTTGAATACAGAGTGGAGGGGAGGGGGAAGGGGAGGTGGAGCGGTGAGCTAGATTCCCTCCTCCTGCCTGCGTGCTCTCACTGGGCTTGGGAGAGGAGCGGCTTTAGGGTGCGAGGAAATATGCCACGAGAGGCGATGTGACAGCCAGTGACAGACGCACACTGACACAAAGTTCCCCCAGTCGGACTGGAGTATTGCTGCGCTACTACTGCTGCAGCTGATCTGTTGTAACGGAGAATGAAGGGCCTCTACTGACCTGACGGTTCAGCAGCTCAGTTCAGCTCTCTCATTTCTTCTTCCTCTCTTATTTCACTCTGCTTATGGACAATGGGATTTTAACCATGTGGCAGGTAAGGAGGACTGTGATTGATAGTGTGGAAATGTTGTTGTGTGGTCCCTGAGGCTGTGGGGTCTCTGGTTACTTAATGCAGGGCTCATCAGGAGTCCTCTCCAAAGCACGTTACATCTAGTGATGATGGTATCACAGAGAGAGACGGATTCTAATCCTCAATAACTGGGATTACAGTTACAGACCTAATGATCGTATGACCATGAGGTTAAATAGGCAACATTTCCAGATGGGACTACCACCATATGCTTGTGAGAGGTAGTTCATTTAGTGAATATTCTACTGTATCAATATAACCTATCGATCATTTGTAGAATTGTAGAGTGTGATACACTTTACTTCAGAAACAGTGTTATTGTGTTTATGAGACTAGAACAGGTTTTCTGTCTGGGGTTATAACATAAGTAGTTGTTATCGCGCCTTGCATATTGAGATGAAGGGGACTGTGATATGTTAAATCTTTTTGAAAGCTGGAATACAGTGGGACTCATAAGGGTGCTTGACGTAATTGTATCAGCGCAGGGAGTGATGCCTCTGTTCGCTTCCACAATCGTTTTCATGCGACCCAATTGTGGGACGCAGACGAGCTTTTGTCCTCTTGGCAGACTTTACACGAGTGGGTGAGAGATATCGATGGGGTGTTCACAAAGTTAGTGTGGTGTGAGAAACCTGAACTGTTAGGCTTTTTATTGAAGAGAATTTGACACACTGACTATGGGGGGAGGGGGGGGGGGGGGGGACATGGGTGGGGTGGCAATTGGAAGGATGGCGTGTGTGTGTGTGTGTGTACCTGCATGTGTGTGTATACACATGTGCACTTGTGTTTGTTTATGCTATGTTATTTCTGAGTTCCTCCAAATCCACTCAGCATACTGCCGTCAACATGGTGTGATACTAATCACACAGAGTAGGAGGGAAGCAGAGGTCACATCTGCCCATTCAGCGACATGTCCTCTCCAGCCAGGCACGCGTTTGACAACGCTCTGCTGAGGATTCCTGTCCCTAAGCACAGTACTGTGGGTCAAAGGCACAGAGATGCCCCTCTAACCTTCTCTGCCCTGGTTCCAGATCTATTTGTTCATGTTTGGCATGACAATGACCATATGGGGTGACAGACAGCACAAACATACAGTATCTTGGATCAGGCTTTGCATTTATTGTCTTTGATAATGAAGGGAGCTGTGATTTCATGATGTGGTTGATGCTTTTTTAACCTGTTATAAAGCGGTCCACAGTCGACTTGGTCAGTGGAGACGACTGCTTGAGGACCATAGTCTGATAAGCTCTCGTGGGGCCACTTTGACCTGCCACAGGACATGACAGACTGTGGGAATGAGTCACTGTGACTTGCTCTGTGTTTGTCACTGGGCATAAATATAGCAACAACAGCATTGTCTGTTTGTCTCTGCTTTCCTGTGTCTTTGATGCACTTCTGGTCATGTTGTGTGTCTTGTTGATATAAGGTAATTAGATGGGTGGTGACTTAGCTGTTATCTTTGCGTTTGTAGTGGCTGAGGCATTTGTTTTCAGTTTAGTACAGTTGTGCTGTTTGCTAATTGCATTCTGGGTATCTCCCAGCAGGAAATGAACCACAGACAGTTTTTTTTCTTCTCTTCTGCGCCTATGCTTATGCGTTCTTTGATTGTTTGGTCCAATAGATGCATGAACAATATTTCCATGGTAACTTCTGCACTGAGCCTTTGACAATGAGAGACTTGTTTGGGATGTTGGCTCTGCCTCTTCGATCAAGGAAGTCGTGTGGACCGGAATGCAGTTTTTCAGTCTCCAGCGATCAGCCATAGTCATTCGGCAAAGTAGAGCGAGAACAATTGAAATAGGAAAAGTGTGACGCTTGCCATTTTGGGGGAAATGATGGAATGTGGGATGATGAGAGCCGTCTCTCTCAAGATCCAGCGAAGCAGATTCTCAAATGTATAACGATGTGTCTTTCTGCACGTCTGCATTGTTGCCACCAGAGAGCGTTCTTTTTTGAAACGTCTTACAAAGTCACCTTGATGGTCATTTTCGTGTGTAAATTGAAGAATTAAACGGAGTTCTCACATTCATATCACAAGAATGGTCAAACAACAGTATTAAAACAAGGCAAGATAATAGACAGGCTTGTATATGGTACATTGCACAGAAAACCCCGAAGAAGCAGGCACTGCGTGCTAAAACGTTGGTTGCTACACCCATCACATATTTGGGAGCATAATTAGTGTGCAACTTTCTTTCTTTTTATAGTTTACTCTCCGTTACTCAGCACTTCTACAAAACATTTTCGGGGTGTGTGTCAGCTTATGTCTTTTACTACAGAAAATGTGTAGTATTTGAAGTGTGAAACATAAACAGAATCACTCACACATAGGCTGCTTAAACACCTCCCATAGTGGCTTCATAGAGCTTCTAAGTTGATCCATGTGTAAGGTGTTATGTATGCTGTTATGACCTTATATGACTGTTTACCAGGTCAGTTCAAGCATGCCAAGGGTAACCTGGGGTCAGCCTCTTGGAGTGTGACTGATGGAGCAACCAATGACCCGTGGTCTTACTGACATGTCAGGACAAGGGCTCCCCAATCCCACGTGTCTGCAGTCTATAGCGACATCTTCTGCTGGTAGAAATGGGTATCAGTATGACTTGACGATGTGTGTCAGAGATAAGACCACCACACACGCACGCACACACGCACACACACACACACACACACACACACACACACACACACACACACACACACAAATAGGCGCACAACCACACAAACACACGGAAGGACACATGCACACACGCACACACACGAACACACACATGCACACACACACAGGCGCGGCCGCACACACACAGGTGTAGGCACACACTCACACAAAAGAGTGCACCCACACACACACCTTTATTACATTCCCACCTCTGACCTCTAAGACTGTTAAACTCAGTACCGTAAGCTTCCTAGCTCCATATAACATTCCACAGACGCCAGGTAAAGTTTTCCCACTCTCTCCACTCCGGCACTGGGCCTTTGACTCTGCCAGAACTGGCTGATGAGTGGAGAGGCATATGTCACCCCTGACCCCTCTCTCCTCCCCTGTCACTGACTGACACTTAGCCATGTCTGTGGAAACAAAAACTGGGCCTTGAAGAGTATCACAAAATCACATCAACAGTCTCAGCTGTTCTGAAAGGCAGACACTGAAAACATGAAAACATGCACACACACTTGCATTGTTGCTTGCATAGATCTCTCTCTCGTCATCTGTCTTGTAAGGGAGTGGAGCGAGGTAGAGGGGAACGACCCTATACAGTAAAGTGCATTATAGATGAAGGAGTTATGTAATGTTCACATCACACAGGTCATATAAGATGTCTCCACCGTAAACTGGACAGACTCCCACTTTCTACACAAACTCATAACCTCACATATGGGACTCAATTCAGGGAATTAGGCGTATGTCGCGGGTCACTACTTCACAGGATAGCCATTTTTTATGCTGACTTGCTGTGCAAACATGCACTCACACGTAAGCATGCAGGCAACGCACACACACATATGCATGCTTGCACGCACACACACACGCGTCATGGAAACTTTTCCATCGGGGCCTGTCAGCCTTATAAACACTATTATACATTAAACACATTCTTCCCCAATCTGTCCCCAACACAATTTTTTTTTAAATAAATGTTTTTATTATTATTCCATGTCTGGGTCAGTCAGGAGGGGGGAGTGAGATGAGGATCATAGCCAGAGAGACCCCCCTGAGTCAGATGTGGGTGACCCCCCCCCCCCCTAATCGCCTGGCTCACACCCTAGCCTCAAATACAGCGTCCAATCCCATTAGTCGTGACTGACCCAATCCTCAACATGAAAGTCTCTGACTGGTCACAGACACAGTGGCAGGAGCGGATTATGGATAAACAGGCAGGATGTCTAGGGTCGAAACAAAGACAGGCAGGCCAAAAGTGAGGGGGGGTGGGCTAAATGCTAACACTAATGAGTCGTACGGTCTGGGGTGGTCATTAGAGGTGATTAGGGGGGCACTGCATGCAACGGTTACGGGGAGAAGGGGAGAGAGACACTGGGTAACAATACACTCTATATTAGAACTGGTGTCATAACAGAGGAGGGGCTATGGAACTGTAGCTGTGACAAATCTGTTTTTATGCCAAGACCAAGGGGTCCAATAGCCATTTAGTAGTGGATATTTTCACACTCTCAACAATGACATTGGAAATATGCCTACAGTACATATTGACAATAAAAGCTGACATCAAGGGCATGAAGACCATGCAACAAATGTTATTCTATGGTTCAAAGGGTGGTGTCAATTTCATACACAAAAAAACATCTATCACTTCAGGTACATTGTAAAAGGGGGGGGGGGGGGGGGGCGGTTAATCTAGCGTCAGGAGTTAATCTCAGATGCTTTTTTTTCAAAAGTCCTAGGTAGCTAGAACAATTTTTTTCATTTTTTGTCCCTGGTTTGGAAACTATAGATTATGTCCTGATATATGAACTATGGACATGTGAGCTTTGATTCTTATTATATACCGTATAAGGATTATAAAACTCTAGTCATTCATTTCTATCTTTTTGGTCCCTTTTTTTCAACCCCAAAATAATGCAACCATTTTTTTCCCCATAAACAATGGTAAAATAAACCCTGCTATTTGAAGCATGTATCTCACATCTAATCCCCAAAAGTTGGGCGAGATGTGGACAAGACATGTTTGTATTTACACTACCTATAAATGGTTCAATCTCTTGCCCAAAAAACCACATTGTGCATCTCCTCTTGTTTTTCACCCATCTCGGTTCATTTGGAAATGAAAGTGCATGCGCATCCACACACTGATTACATTAGCTAGGTCAATGCCTTTGACCTACTTTGAGCGTTGCGTTCCGTGGGATGCCACAGTCGCTCACGTCAAGCCACCGGATGGACAATATTCCCCTCCATTTTGTTACAGCAGCTTTCTGCTGGTTAATTTATTTATTTGTTTATTCTATTTTACGTTTCAGCTGTTCTGGGACAACAAGCGTGGGATTTTAAAATGGCATCCATTGTATGGGATCTCCCTTTTTCGATCGTCCCATTGTACCAAACTGAAAGGGAATCTCTCACCACATATTATTGAATAAGGGGTGTTTTGTTTGGCTACCCCAGCTACACACATTCAGTAGGAGACGCAAGCTTATTATGAGAGCATAGGGGCTATTTTTACACCCAATTTCAATATACTGTAGCTTGAAGGCGTTAACCAATCTTCAATCAAATACTTTCCTTTTTTTTGTCTCAGAGCATCTGTTCTTTGCACCCTTATACTGCGTATTGTCTCGCTCTTTCATCTCTCATCCACTCTTCATGAAGTGACTGTTTTTAGAAACCGGAGAGAAAAATGATCTGTTTCAATTGTTACAGATCAAAGATAGTGAAAAAGCCACAACCTCTAGTAACCGAGTTGAATTAAAGATACAACCAGTACCTCCACACACAGACAAGATATCCAGAGAGACCGAATGGGATATGCACAGTGCTCTAAATCAGGGGTTGTTCAACTTTTTCAGCCTGGGACCCAAATGAGAAATTCAATGTTATCCTGGGATCTAAGCTCATGAAAACTTGCCACCTTTTGAGGGCCTTAACTGAGCAAAATATTTCAGTGGCCCCCCTCTTGAAAGCAGAGATATTTTTGGGGGTTTTAAAGTAAATTTCCTGCAATGGTTCATGCCATGGGCATAGAGAAAATGTATTTTTTTTTAAAGCAATCTTTCTGCAATTTTACACATTATGCCATGGGGCAGAAATCATATGTTGCCATTTCATAACAAATTGCATGCAATTCTACAAATGTTGCCATGGGGAAGAGATGTGTATATATATATATATATATATATGTTATATATTTTTTGTTTGTTTTAATGTTTGCAGTTTTACAGCTGATTTCATGCAATTCTACACATTATGCCATGTTAATATGATATTAGAGTGAGAGTGCAAAACAAAATCAAAGGGGGACCCCTGGAGGTCAGGGCCCCTGGGCACGTGCCCTGCGTCAGTATTCAGCCACAATAACTACACGTTTAGATAGCTGGCTAGACTAACTTACCAATCAAAAAATTGTTAGCTGACAAGTGACTGACATAACAAGAGAGAAACTGCTGATGCACAACCAAATCTCAAAATTGCACCGTGTATTCTACTATTGTAAATCTTAATAGTTAGTTGACAAGGCGCATTGAGTGACAGACATAACAGGAGAAAAACTGCTGATGCACAACAACATTTCAAAATTGCACCATGTGTTCTACTATTGTAACACTCAACAGTAAATTGACCCCCCCCCCCCATCATACTTTAAAAAAGGTTGCTCTTAAATGTTACTTAGGACTATATAACTTACTCACAGTTAAGGCAAATTTAGCTGAAAGTGATAAAGTTTACCTTAACGGTAAAGCAAACTGTTAGGTTTCAACTCGGTATGAAGATAGTGTAGCCTCTTCTTCATTGGTCATATTTCAGTCTGGCTGTGGCCAAGCTGGCTGTCAGTGTGAGTCTCCATTCTTTGTATCTGTCCCAACCTGGCTGCAATTGCCAAACCAGCAACATTTAACTTTCTCAACCCAAACCTGCCTGAGGCACCATTTTAGCTACAACAGAAAGTGTTAATGCCTTGAACGTTACTAAATGGAGAGTATTGTAATTCTACTTGTGACTCTATCAGGCATATCAGCACACTAACATAACTCCACACAGTATTTTATTGATCTTAAAGGTTCAGACTCAGTTCAACTACTAACCCTTGTTAGGCCCTTTGGGAAGGTCATCACAGTCTATTTTTCACAGAGGTCAATAGGAAGAAGAGTCCAAGACTAGTGTCTAAACCCATTACATGTCATAGAAGTTTACGCAAATATTGTTTTACATATCTGTACGTGTACCCCTCAGTGTACACAATGTGCTTTCCTCAGATCTGAAATTCACACCGTATTTTAATGACATGCGTTACATTGGTTATTCTTCTGACACCTATCCCTGCTGATTTTTCATTGGACCACAGCTATAAATGAGCAGAAGGGAGAGAGAAGACAATACCCTCTCCCTCACCCCCTCTCTGCCCCTCTCTTCTCTTCTCTCCCTCCTCCCCTCCCGCACCTCCACTGTGAGGTCCGACAGATTGCAGTGTCACTTTTTGTTTGTGTGAAGTGGGTTCTGTCCACAGAGCTAACCGCTCTAGTGAACCGCTCTCTCTCGCTAACTTTCCTGGAATTGCCCAGACAACTCTGTCCTTCCCTGTTGTGCCTCTGTGGCTCCTGTGGTACACTGGTCGGCAGCTACACTAGACGACTCCGTGTATTCAGTGTGTGCATGAGGAGGATAAGGGATAAGCAGACAGCAGAGCGATGCCTGCTGTGGACCGGTGTTCCACCCCGCTGTGTCTCCATGCTCAGGGCTCTGTCCTCTGAGCTCCCTGCTGCCTGTGTTTCTGATTCGGGCTCTTCAGCTTCTGTAGCATCGTCCTCCTGCATGGGAACGAGAGCCATCGGTGGTTACTGAGTGGGTAGGCTAAGAGGGGATCAGCGTGCTAAGGAAGGGAAAAGACCATGGCAAAGACTGACGGGGGCTCCACTTCAAATCAAATAAATGTATTGGTCACGTACACGTGTTCAGCAGATGTTATTGCGGGTGTAGAGAAGTGCTTGTGTTTCTAGTGCAGTAATATCTAACAAGTAATACCTAACAGTTTCACAACATATACACACAAATCGAACTAAAGGAATGGAATTAAGAATATATAAATACATAGACAAGCAATGTCAGAGTGGCATAGACTAAGATACAGTAGAGTAGAATAGAATACATATGAGATGAGTAACGTAAAATATGTATTCATTAGTAAAGTGACTAGCATTGCATTTGTTAAAGTTCTTACTTGCTTTGGACTTTTACCAGGGGAATATATTCAGCGGTTTCACGGTTTACCTGGTGTTAGTAGGTTGAGGGCCGACACTTTGACACGCCGTCGCATACTTTAATGGCGTACACCGAAGTCAAGGGACCGATCTCGTCGCCTGAGTTCAGGGAAACGATTGGGTCACTGCAGTTGTCTCTGCGATAGCCAAGTCATTGTTACTACGGCGCGTGCTACCCTTGATTTATTCAGTTCTGTATCAGCTCAATCATTGTAGGCAAGTTTGGTGTACGTGTTTAAAACGTACGAGTTATTACACATTGTATGATCCTTAATGGTGAATGTGTTTGGTCACTACAGCTTCTGTCCGATGGCGGAAGGTTGACGCATTCTGCAGTTGACATTCAGCGAACTCACTGTCCCCGATCAAAGGAATTCAGCAATGATTCCATACTAAATGAGAAGACTTTGTGTCTGTCACAGTTCCAGAGGGGTAGGGGAGTGGCGTTGCTTAGCAGTCTAGTCCCACTTGGAACTAGGTCAGAGAGATGTAAGAGTACCGTATTCGCTGGACACACAAGTACAGGAAACAGTGACATCTGTTGAAAATGCTGCACTCGGGGACATCCCTGGAAAAACGGCTTTATTAGAGGAAGGATTATTCTCTAACGTTGAAGGGTTATTGACATTAGACTTTGAAGAAGGGTTCAAATTGAACCCTTCAATTACATCAGGTCATCATTACCATGGTCAAGTAAAATCACATAAAATCATTACATTTCCTGGTAGACAGGTCCCGTTTCCTGTGCTCTGCTCAGCATCAGTTTATTGAAAATCATTTGCCCCTTGCTGTACTCGGCCAACCTGAAGTCCGAGGGTACATTTTCACTGCCGCAGGACTGAGAGAAGGGCATGGCGTCGGGAGAGTATTGGCACCCGCCACCTCAGACAATGGCATGTGTGTTTAGTTGACCTGTCTCAACGGCATTGTGGGGGAGCACATTTCAGTTCTCTGTTCTGATGTGATGTTCTGAGTGATTATCTGCATTCAGCATCAATTGGGGATTAGATAACCCACCTAGAGGCCTACAAAAAATGATATACAAATGTATATTGCCAAATGTATTGAGTTGTGTAACCAGGTTTTCAGGTAGAAGTAAAAAACATCCCTCCTTAATTGGTTTTGCCAATGGTTCTGGGTCACCGTCAGTCAGTGTGTTACAGCTTGCCGTTACCAAGACTGACGCTTAACATAAATTGTACTCCTGTCCTCTGTTTATTAACGTTAGACAATTAAGACACATAAATAAAGGAAACATAAAATAACAGAAGAGACTTTTGCTTTGTTATTTCTATGACCTCAACTTTTTTAGCATCACCCATATACTGTGGATATTGTAAACACTACAAGCTCTGACAGGTCAACACTCCACGTTTTTGTTGAATTCATTTTCATTGAAGTACGGAATCGGATGACAATGGAAATGATCAGTCAACTTCAGATAATCATTCACGTGTATTTATGTGAACGGTTCATTTCACCCCAAACTCTTTCTGTCCACCTCTCCAGATAGCTGAGCAGTTACCCTGGATTTCGCTGACACCGCGCCTGAGTTCCGCTTGAGAGGATGGAAGCGCTGGAGTCAGAGCTGACTTGCCCAATCTGCCTCGAGCTCTTTGAGGACCCACTGCTCCTGCCCTGTGCCCACAGCCTGTGCTTCGGCTGCGCCCATCGCATCCTGGTATCCCACTGCGCCTCCAACGAGCCCGTCCAGTCTATCGGAGCATTCCAGTGCCCTACCTGCCGCTATGTCATCTCTCTCAGTCCGCAGCGTGGCCTAGAAGGACTGAAACGCAACGTCACCCTCCAGAACATCATCGACCGCGTCCAGAGGGCCGCCTCCTCCGGCCCCCTGGCCCTGCTGCCCCACAGCGGGCCCAACTCCCCTAGCGAGGACGCCGGGCGATTCGCCCTGGCCCTGATCCCCGCCTCCACCGCCATGACCAGCCCCGGGACGCCGCCCAGCCACGTGCAGTGCCAATTCTGCGAGCAGGACCCACCGCAGGATGCCGTCAAGACGTGTGTGACGTGCGAGGTGTCATACTGCGACGAGTGCCTGCGTGCCACGCACCCCAACAAGAAGCCCTTCACGGGCCACCGTCTGATCGAGCCCATGTCGGACTGCCACCTGCGGGGGCTACAGTGCCTGGAGCACGAGGAGGAGAAAGTGAACATGTATTGCGTCACCGACGAACAGCTCATCTGCTCTCTGTGCAAACTGGTAGGAAGACACCGAGACCACCAGGTGGCGGCCTTGAGCGACCGCTACGAGAAACTCAAGGTAAGGGATGACTTTTTGATTGTATGCATGAACCTGGTCGCTATTCTTTGCTGGTGGACATGTTGTTTTGAGGAGGGCAGGAATCAGAACTGCTGTGGATAATCTGTGTGATCGGGTAAAGAATTAAAAGCCAGAGGTGAAGAGCTGCGGAAAGATATGTGTGATGTGAAAAGAGTGAGAAAGTGAGATGCCTTATTGTGCACTCGTAATCATAGGTATGACTTTGTAAGTGCAATGTTGTGGTGAAGAAATACAGCTACTGTATTTTGCTTTGAGTGCACTATAATGCTCACTAACTATGTAGCCTAGATTTCCAACAAAAATGATGTTATCATCTTTTTGTTTCATCATTAGCGGAGCGTCCTAATCATACAATTAGTACAAGTACCCCCAACATGCCAAGAGGGTTTCTCTGCATCTCTCCTGTGCAGGCAGTGTGAAAATAGGGGCTCATTAATGATGGGGAAGATGGCTGCCTACAGAAGGTTGAGGTTAAACAGTGGTAATCGCTCCGTTTGGTGGGGGTTGGTTTAATTGAGTGTGACTGGTAGGTCGTGTTAGAGGCTGTTAGGAAGGGCCCACTGGGAGATGGCAGGGTATTACCCCATCTCTGCAGGACAAATTAAGACCGGAGTTTGATTTGTGAGAAGGCCATGTGTGATCACTGATTTTCAGTTTGGCATCTTTTGCAATCAGGTCCATCTCTCGTGTGTATGTTAATTAAGGGGTCTAGAAAAGTGTTCTGATTACAGAAGTAACACATGAAGTCCAAATTGTAACTATTATCAGTGCTTAATTGGTAAATTGGGAGGTTCTGAAACAAAAAGTGAGCGCGAGAGGGGGGTGACCTGGGGGGCTCTGAGGTACCGGAATACATTATAAAAAATGTTTTTATAATAAAGCATTGCATGCACATCATCGTATTTGCCTAGTAGAGCAGTAGAGTAGAGGCACTTGCAGAAGTGGGGACTTTTTTTGTAGCCCCTGGTCCGGGAATTTTTTTTGCTTTTATAAAAGCATTTCTTGCAATTCTACGTCATTTTAAGTGACTGGTGACTTTAGCAGAATATTTTTTAATACCGCACAAGTTATAGACATTACAGACTACTTTGACACAGACAAACTGATAATCTGAGATTAATAAAAAACTACCTTGTGGAGACACACCAATCACATCTTTTTTTTTCACTAATTGTTCTTTGACCAATCAGATCAGCTCTGAAAAATATCTGTTGTGATTGGTCAAAAGACCAATTAGTGGAAAAAATATCACAGCCTTATTGTACAATATGAGGACGAAATTATAATCCTAAAAAAGCTTTCCAGTTTCACTGACTCACCCAATGAGCAACAGCTCACTCACTGGTCATGGACAATGATCTGATGTCAACAGCCTATCTCTCTATTGTTTTACTTTGTAAACAATGCTGTTTACTCAACAGGCCTATTTGGAAGTTGACAAAACAAAACAATCCTGCGATTGTATTTGAAATATTGCGAAAGGTCTGTTTTGGCTGCATGCTATTCGCTGACAGATTTGCAGAGCTTTCCTGAGGCCAATCCTTATAATTGGGCTACACACAATCCACTCATATGCTATTTATTTTAAATAAGCTATTGATCTTCTGTGGCTAAATAATAGACGTATTCCTAGTGTAGTATTCTGAATGATTTCATTTATTTTTGAACAGACAGACAGCAGTAATTCTATTCTTTGGCAAATGTATTTATTACAATTTCTCAGGGGTGCTGCAGCACCTCCAGCACCCGTTCCGTGGCTATGATTCTAAAAGGAAGTAAATGACGAAGTGCAACGCTGGAGAGGCGATAGTTGCAGGCTCATGTCCGTCAGAGCAAGAGAGATGGGGAGAGATCATAGAAAATGAATATCATTCTAGTTCTGTGAGTGATTCAAGAGTACTTCTCTCTCTCTCTCTCTCTCTCTCTTCACAGCAACGTTTGCAATTACCAGGCTACAATTATCTGCCCCCTAAAAAAAGGTATCTTTTATTTGAATTTTTACATTGCGAACGGTGTAAATAATGTTTCATACCAGAATCGGTAGGATACCGCATACTGGCAAAACTGAAAGGTGCCGGATCCTATGGTCGTGCCACGAGAGGTAGGCTACCGGATCCTTGCAAAACTGAGAGGTGCTGGATCCTATTCCGGCAAGATCCAGCTTAACTGAAGCACTGGCTTTTTGTTTTTCAGAGATTTGAACCATTGACTGAGTTTTTCATTTATTCTACACTACAGTGTCTTTCTGCCTCACTTATATATTATGTGTGCATTATGACAGACAGATGCATTCATATTAAGGTCAGTGAATCTCCCAATTTGTACACAGAATACTGTCATGGTGGTATACATGCATTTCTCACGGATCTTCTGCGCTTAAAGGGCATTGCACATTGCACACATGAGCAAACCAGAGGACTCACAATCATGTAAGAATGCAAGGACCGGTTACTGTTCTGCCGCCCTAGGTGTGTCCAAAAAAATGCCGCCCCCCCGCAAAACTAGAATGGGTACCTGGGTGCATGATTATAGACTTGCTCTGAGGCTTTGGGGTTCTTGGTTATAACATGGAGATAATTCATGATGCAGTGACAACGCAATACCACATGTAGGCACTGCAATCATCAAATAAACACATTTCGACCTACTGTAGAGGAAGAACCTGCTGATGCATGTCCAGTGAAGTAAAATTTGTTTTCAGAGTAATATTCTCAGTGTTGAGAATCCTTTATATTTTCCAATTTGACTCCAGTAACAATTAAGTAACGGAATGCAAACATTAGCTTTTCTTAAGTCCAGGTAGCCCCTCCTTGTAAGGGTAGACGAAGCTCAGATGTAGGTCACTACTACCGGGGCCCTTTGCACCCCACCATGTAAAATTCATACAGTATTGATTTGATTTTTAAGCTTTGCTCATGAAAGAAAACATTAAGGATCATTAAACTTGTACTACTATTAGGCGGAGCTGCCTAACGATTGACGGGAAATTACTGTCCTTTGATTGCCATATTTTCAGCGGTGGCAGTGGGCCTCTGTGAAGGAGCTAGGTCATTGTGGCTACACCCTTTCCTTTTGGGAGATAAAATTACCATTTCACAGAAACGTACAGAGAGAGGAAATGGTTCAAAATATCATCAGAGATCCATGGATCTGGGTCATAGAGGAAGCTCTGATCTAACAATGCAGAAGGATGATAAACTTGTAGTAGCTAAGCAAAGACCTTTGACTGTCCTCTGTCTTCCTCCCCTCCCCAATGGCACAGCTCCTGGCTTGGCCACAACTCATCACTTTTACTCAGCCCCAGTACAACTTGTTCCTCCATGCCCTGGAGTAATTGAGTCCTACTGTTACACTGTCATGACCCTTTGCCTACAGCCTTGCTTCCATCTACGACTGGCCATGCCGATGACTTTGTGTCTCAAGGGTCTAGGCCAAGGGACTGACAACAGACAACACAAGCATTGACAAGTGTTATCATGTACAGTATGTTATGCAGCATTATGGGTTGCATTTGGCAGAACTGGCAGAGTAGTGTCAGGAGAAACGTTACGTTTATCATGAACGTATAGTGATATAAATTATTTTGTATACATTTGATGTCAACAAAACTAATGGCACAAAATCACATGGATCCTGCAACTTTCCCATATGGTGCACACATGAAGGCCTGGAGTCCATTAAGTGACACTAAATAGCTCAAAATTGCTTGCCTTTCTACGTAAACAAAATCACTGAGTTTATATCAGACAGAAACAGCTTGGGAAAATGAAACGGGAGAAACGGAGAACTGAGGGAGATGACGAGAAGGTTGACACATGTAAAGATGCGGAGAACGAGATGGCACACAAACTAATACTGAGACAAGATACACAAGCAAGACAGACACATTAATTATAAAGCAGAATGTGAATTGGCAATATCGGAGAAGTTGATATACAGTCTAGGGCTGTTACAACATTCTGTATCCTCTGCTCAACAACCAACAATATCTTACGGTCTCACTTCAGTATTCAACTTTTGCACAGGGGGGACAAACGTCAAAACTCGACAGCTGTGTTTAGGTATTAATTCCGACTGGTTAAGGTAAGGGTTAAGGCCTGGGATATGGTTAACCCTGTGAGACCCAAGCATAAGCCTCTAATTATGGGTTAGGGTTATTATTATTTTTTTACTTCAAGTTTGTAGAACAATTTTGATGAAAAGCTGCAAAAATGTACCACTGTGATTGGTAGGAAGAATTTGTGAAATTGTAAAATTCTATAAAATACACATAAAAATGTACCAAAAACAGTGACGCGCTGGTGCATGTCCCGTGGGTCCTGGTGGTATGATCTTTGACCCTCTGTAACTTTCTCACTCATCATTATTCATGATTCATTCATGATTATCCGTAATCATGTTAGCATCCACATTAATGTAGAATTGTTTAGAAACATGTTCTGTTCTCATTTACAATATAAGTGACTCAAAAATGACATAAAACGTTAACTACCATATAATTCTGTTTTTAAATTTTGTAACTTTTATTTCACTTTTATTTAACCAGGCAGGCTAGCTGAGAACAAGTTCTCATTTACAACTGCGACCTGGCCAAGAATAAAGCAAAGCAGCTCGACACATACAACAACACAGAGTTACACATGGAATAAACAAGCATACAGTCAACAATACAGTAGAAAAAAATCTATATACAGTGTGTGAAAATGAGGTAAGATAAGGGAGGTAAGGCAATAATTAGGCCATGGTGGCGAAGTAATTACAATAAACCAATTAAACACTGGAGTGATTGATGTGCAGAAGATGAATGTGCAAGTAGAGATACTGGGGTGCAAAGGAGCAAGATAAATAAATAAATACAGTATGGTGATGAGGTAGTTGGATGGGCTATATTACAGATGGGCTATGTACAGGTGTAGTAATCTGTGAGCTGCTCTGACAGCTGGTGCCTAAAGCTAGTGAGGGAGGTATGAGTCTCCAGCTTCAGTGATTTTTGCAGTTCGTTCCAGTCATTGGTAGCAGAGAACTGGAAGGAAAGGCGGCCAATGGAGCAATTGGTTTTGTGGGTGACTAGTGAGATATACCTGCTGGAGCGTGTGCTACGGGTGGGTGCTCATATGGTGACCAGTGAGCTGAGATAAGGCGGGGCTTTACCTAGCAGAGACTTGTAGATGACCTGGAGCCAGTGGGTTTGGTGACGAGTATGAAGCGAGGGCCAGCCAATGAGAGCGTACAGGTCGCAATGGTGGGTAGTATATGGGGCTTTGGTGACATAACGGATGGCACTGTGATAGACTGCATCCAATTTGTTGAGTAGAGTGTTGGAGGCTATTTTGTAAATGACATCGCCGAAGTCGAGGATCGGTAGGATGGTCAGTTTTACGAGGGTATGTTTGGCAGCATGAGTGAAGGATGCTTTGTTGCGAAATAGGAAGCCAATTCTAGATTTAATTTTGGATTGGAGATGATTGATGTGAGTCTGGAAGGAGAGTTTACAGTCTAACCAGACACCTAGGTATTTGTAGTTGTCCACATATTCTAAGTCAGAGCCGTCCAGAGTAGTGATGCTGGACAGGCCGGCAGGTGCGGGCAGCGATCGGTTGAAGAGCATGCATTTAGTTTTATTTGCATTGATGAGCAGTTGCAGGCAATGGAAGGAGAGTTGTATGGCATTGAAGTTCGTCTGGAGGTTAGTTAACAGTGTCCATAGAAGGGCCAGAAGTATACAGAATGGTGTCTTCTGCGTAGAGTTGGATCAGAGAGTCACCAGCAGCAAGAGCGACATCATTGATGTATACAGAGAAGAGAATATGCCCTGTGGCATCCCCATAGAGACTGCCAGAGGTCCAGACAACAGGCCCTCTGATTTGACACACTGAACTCTATCAGAGAAGTAGTTGGTGAACCAGGCGAGGTAGTGATTTGAGAAACCAAGGCTGTTTAATCTGCCAATAAGAATGTGGTGATTGACAGAGTCGAAAGCCTTGGCCAGGTCGATGAATACAGTTGCACAGTAATGTCTCGTATCGATTGCGGTTATGATATCATTTAGGACCTTGGGCATAACATTTTCTGAAACACAACCAAAATGAACTGCAAATGCATCCAATACATTTGTAGAGTCACAAGCTTGTAGTAGTCATTGCGTGCTAGGAATATGGGACCAAATACTAAACTATGATTACTTTATATATAGGAATCTTTAGGGGAGTCAGTCATTTTGACACCTAGCTTTTTGAGTGAAAAAAAACTCCTTGTTATAAACAACATCTCTTTCTCTGAGCAATTGGGTTAGTATAAAATAATATAATTTCCCTTTTTTTGCATACAGTTTAGCTCAGTATTTTTATTATTTATTTCATACAGTCATTATTGTTCATCTTTTTCAAGGATGATAATCATTTCGGATATTGAGCATCTAAAATTAAGTCATATTGTCTGAAATAGCAAAATGCATCAAATTGATCTATCCACAAAAAAAAATTGCTATCAAAAAAAGTATTTTTGAAAGGATCAACTATTTTGTGGATTTTCTATGTAAGAAGAACAGCTAACTTACATTTAGTAATATTTGGTTGTCCTGTTTTAACTTGAAGAGATAACCTCCTGTCTTGCCTCTTTACCATAAAATGAATGATCATCAATGTCAGTTTTTTGACCTCATAGTTCTTTTATTTTTTATTTTTAAGATATACATTTGTATTATTTTCATATGTAGAGGCAATTTCAACATGATTCTTATTTGGTTGTCTATGTCTTGCTTGTCTATCAACATATGAAGAGTTTCATTCCGAAACGCTATAATGTATATCCACCTCACTCACAGATAAATAAGTAGTACATAATCACTACATCTTAGAGAAGACAGCAAAAAATGGCTCAAGTCATGTACTTGCATTGATGGTGTCATGACATTGGCCTGGGGGGTAGGTTTATGACAGTCATAAATACCTCTTCCCCCCTTTTTCCTCTCTCTACCCTACTGATGAGACATTTGAAAACCCCTTGGTTAACATAGAGATTCTGGGAACATCAGAAGGTGTCGGGAAATAAACTATATTCTGGTAATCTGACCAATTGAACATATGCGGTGGTACTTAATGAATATGATGTCAGTTCGGTTGTCCTCTGGGACATTCTCATCAATGATAGCATGACATAAACTCTACAGGGGAAAGTCTGCACATTGTAGTTATCGGAGTCACATGGAATTGTTGTTCAATTTAAATGTTTGAATATACAATTATTGTGAAGAGATGAAATGTAATTTTAGCTTCCAAATGAGAGATTTGGGTTTTCATAAGGTTAGGGCTCTGCTCATTCACCGGCCTGCCCCTGTGAAGAGACATTGGTTATACAATTTTTCAAACACACCCTTCTCGCTCCACTATATAAAGCCTTGACGAAAATGTAACCTCCTGTTCCAAGTACGTGAGGTCTGCAGCCTCTGCGTTAAAAAAGGACTAACATGTCAACTACAGAACTAAGCCAATCTCAGCATCATCTTTGGTTGCGATTGGTATGAACTTTGAACTCTTATTCACTACAGAAGTGATACCTCCTAGCCGTTGAGTTAGCAACAGCAGCTGCAAACACGGGCTAGGAAAGAACAGACAGAGTATCCCGTCTACAACGAAACGACATTACTACAACGTATCCAATTGACCACCAGAGACATTCTTCAAAGGACAAAGGACTCGGTTTGGCAACACGGCCTTCCATCTACCACCAACCTATCGAAGCGCAGCTCAGAGTAAATATTTATTGCATTTTCCTTTTCCAAATGGGCGGTAATTTAGAATGCATAAGATGCTGTATTTACGATGGCACAGCTTCTCCCTTTGTCCCTCAGTCTTCCCGCTCTTTCACTCAAACCCAGCCCCTTTTCTTTTGTGTAACCAGCTGTCATATCTGTTCCGCCCGCTAGGGACGTTTTCCTTTATGACGTAATTTGTAATCAAGGTATAATTCATTCTGTGTATATGTAATTCTGTGTGATTAGTCAGGTATTTAGTAAATCAATAATTAAACCCAATTTGGTATTGCTGATTCAACTTGTTAGCTAGGGTTCGTGAAGATAACCAAGAATTTACAACTTTCAGATGAGACTGATTTAAGGTGACGATTAATATTGACTGCTATTGATGTATAATATTACTAGGTCTTTAAGAGTTTACTCGTAAGATAACAGCTCTATAAATATTATTTTGTGGTGCCCCGACTCTCTAGTTAATTACATTGACATTGATTAGCTCAATCAGGTAATATTAATTACGGAGAAAGGATTTTATAGAATAGCATGTCATATCACTTAATCTGGCATAGCCAAAGACACCAACATATGCTTTTGTAGGGGACCATTGTAGTCTCAGTCGAGTGGACAGGTCTCTAATGTTTCAGAGGCTACTAATGCCAAAGGAATCATACTGACACACAACAAATGCTACTAAGAGATAAATATGGGTCGAAGGAAATGCATATAGTGTTTGACATCATTTTTTAGTGTAGGACCTTTATATGATGCGACTGTGGGTCTAAAAGGGATTAAACAGAAAAAAGGTAATGGTTAAGTTTAGGCATTAATTCCGACTGTTTAAGGTAAGGGTTAAGGTTAAAACATACCAAATGCAAAAGAGTGCCTAGCACTGGGATTCAAACCTCGATCCTCGGAGCCGTAGCTTGCGGTTCAAGCCCTTCCTCTATCCTAATCCACAACGCCCTATCAAGCCGCGAGCCTACTAGATGGTAATAGGTACTCACATTGCCCCCAGTGGATCGTATCCAAGGCATCTCCCGACGTCCTGGGAACCTGGACAAACGTTGAATACTGAAGTGGATCTGGTGTGACCTGGCTGCAACAACAGCGCTAGAGGGAGTTGTGATGTGTGATGACCCGGTAGACATTTTTCAGAGGATTAGACTGCTTGTTCAGGGACACCCGGACACAGAGTGAGCAGGAAAACAACGTCCCACCTGCCTATCTGGAAAGAAACAGTGGTGTAGCAACAGTATAGGATAATCGGTCTACTCCCATGACATCACTGCCTGAGGCTAACTATGTCTAACATCACTGAATGTCAGTGATAAACAGGGATAAAATATGTTTCTTGTTGTCATTCCGAACAGAAGCCTGTTGCTAAGAGATGTTTGGTATTGTGTTATGTTATAATGGTGGAATGGGCACTGACATGATAGTTCTTGGGGACCATTGTCTGCTAACTTTTTTTAGTTTTTCAAATCAGTGTCTGACCAGCAAATCCAGGTATATGCTTGCAGGTAATTACATGCCAGGCAAAGCACAACAACCAGCCTAGTTGCCCTCGTATAGAGGATGCAGAAGAAGTTATGTCACACGCCATGTTTTATCAGTGACCTTGTTTACAGTATAAAAGGTACAGGACCTGATGTACAGTGTGTGAGGAGGGTAGGCCTCCTAGGACTCACATCTTAGGGGGATGCTTTAGTGGGATGCTCACTTCTGACTATGGGAGAAGGAGAAAAGGGCAAAGTTGTGATCCTGATACTCCTGAGTCATGCCGTTCACAAAGGCAAACATTGGAGTAGAAATTGACACCCCAAAAGGTTCTTACTTACAAATATATAACAATTTTGTTATTTCCAAAACACATACATTATAGGTTGACCATTGCATTAAGATAAAAAACAGCCTGCCTGTCCTCAGCTCTCTTTATGCTATGGTAGTGTCAAATAAATAGTGTTTTAGATGCCTTTGGTGCTTCCTCCAATATAGATATGATCAGATATTGAACAGTAAACGTTTTTCAGGGATCTTGGAAGGTCAAGTTGAAAGAAGCCATTGAAATCTTGGTTAGTGGTAGCTTTCTCTTGATTAGATACAGATGTTGAAGGAAAGACGTTGGAATGTATTTCCTTTGTAGAACTCCCTGCAACTGCCTTCAATGTCATCTGACCACACTCAGGAGTAGCCCACTTTGTTTTTAGAGAACTGTATTTAAATCTCCAAAGTTTCCATATACCCTGCCACTAATGACCAGGGATTTCTCCCAGTTTGAAATGTTAACTACTGAAATGTGGCTAGTGATATTCCGCAATGAAGAGAACTAGTGTATTTGGTAAATGGATACAGTAGGCTGTCGTTTCATCTACTACATTATCTCCTGCTATGAGAACATTCAAAATAGAAACTAAGGATTTAGGCATTCCATCTGTTGTATTTGCATTTTAAAAACAAACTATTTTAAATATCTATAAATAGGACAATTGCATTGAGTTTAAGTTCAACCATGTTTTCATTTGTATTTTATTTCACCTTTATTTAACCAGGTAGTCTAGTTGAGAACAAGTTCTCATTTACAACTGCGACCTGGCCAAGATAAAGCAAAGCAGCGCGACACAAACAACAACATAGAGTTACACATGGAATAAACAAGCGTACTGTCAATAACACAATAGAAAAAAAAGAATGTCTATATACAGTGTGTGCAAATGGCGTGAGGAGGTAAGGCAATAAATAGGCCATAGTTGAGAAGTAATTGCAATTTAGCAAATTAACACTGGAGTGATAGATGAGCAGATGGTGATGTGGAAGTAGAAATACTGGTGTGCAAAAGAGCAGAAAAGTAAATAAAAACAATATGGGGATGAGGTAGGTAGATCGGGTGGGCTATGTACAGATGGGCTATGTACAGCTGCAGGTTGGAAAGCATGCATTTGGTTTTACTAGCGTTTAAGAGCAGTTGGAGGCCACGGAAGAAGTGTTTTATGGCATTGAAGCTCGTCTGGAGGTTTGTTAACACAGTGTCCAAAGAAGAGCCAGATGTATACAGAATGGTGTCGTCTGCGTAGAGGTGGATCAGGGAATCACCCGCAGCAAGAGCGACATCGTTGATGTATACAGAGAAAAGTGTCAGCCCGAGAATTGAACCTTGTGGTACCCCATAGAGACTGCAAGAGGTCCGGACAACAGGCACTCCAATTTGACACACTGAACTCTGTCTGAGAAGTAGTTGGTGAACCAGGCGAGGCAGTCATTTGAGAAACCAAGGCTGTTGAGTTTGCCGATAAGAATACGGTGATTAGACATCCATGGCTTAAAAACAGTGTCCATGTATGCCGATGACGCAAGCTAGATCCCTGCAATATCTCATCGATGACTTTTCTGTACTCTCTGGACTAAAACCTAAATATGATAAGTGTACAATATTACGTATTGGATCCTTAAAAAATACAACTTTTACATGACCTTGTAGCTTACCTATAAAATGGGCTGATGGTGAAGTAGACATACTCGGTATTCATATTACAAAATATATAAATAAGCTCTCCACAATGAATTTCAATAAGAAACTTGTAAAAATAGACAAGATCCTGCAACCATAGAAAGGTAAATACCTGTCTATTTATGGAAAAATTGCCCTGATTAACTCCTTAGTCATATCTCTGTTTACTCACTTACTTATGGCGCTGCCTACTCCTGATGATTTGTTTTTCAAATCATACGTGCAAAAGATATTTCGCTTTATCTGGGACGCTCAACCAGACAAAATAAAACAAGCCTATCTATATAATGAATATGAATTGGGTGGGTTGAGATTATTAAATTATTAAATATAAAAGCACTAAACCTCTCTCTAAAAGCTTCACTCATTCAAAAGTTTTATTTGAACCCTAAGTCGTTCTCAAGTAGATTAATAAGAAAAGCTCATCCATTGTTTAAAAATGGCCTTTTTGCCTTTGTGCAGATTGCCATGTCTCATTTTCGATTAATTGAAAATGATACTTTTGTGAAAGTATCTGTCTTTTTCAAACAAGCATTGCAGAGCTGGCTACAATTTCAATTTCATCCCCCTGAAAAGGTAGAACAAATATTACAACAAATATTATGGCTGAACTCAAATGTGCTGGTTGATAAAATACCTGTATTTATGGGAAAGATGTTTGAAAATGGTATTTTGTTCTTGAATGATATTGTAAATTGTAATGGTAGAGTTATGTCCTTCGTGGAGATATCAGAATTGTACGGGAAGGTCTGCTCAATCCAAGAGTACAACCAATTGATTACAGCATTGCCCCCAAAATGGAGGAGGTGGGAGGCAGCTGGAGGAGGTAGGGAACTGGTCTGTCTGCCCAATATAAAGGATCAAAACTGGAATAAAGGAATAAAAATAGCATAAATAGGATAGTATACCAGTTTCATTTGAGGACTAGGATGTTGACAACTGTGCCATACAGATTGCAAAATAGTTGGGAAGAGATTTTTGATGTACCGATTCCATGGTACAGGGTGTATGAGTTGATATATAAAACAACGCAAGATTCAAGACTTCGTGCTTTTCAGCTAAAATTATTATATAGAATTCTTGCCACCAACAAAATGTTGAATATTTGGGGCTTAAAATCATCAAAGCTCTGCAGATTTTGTTGTGAGGATACAGAATCAATAGACCATTTATTTTGGTATTGTCCTGAGGTAGCCTGTTTCTGGTCTCAGGTTCAGGAATGGCTGAAAATGATCTAATATTGACCCTAGAAATAGTACTGTTAGGAGGTGTGGAATGGTTGAGGGACAGCTATTGGGGAACTGTGGGGGGATCTTGGAGGGTTCGGGTATCACAAGATTGTGATCATGAAAAAGGAAACTATGACATATATTTTATATCACTATCATGCACACGCACCCTCACACATAAGGATGGCTCTGTTGCGGAAAGACTGATACATGTTTGATAGTGTCTTGTTTGTCCTTCATGTTGTAATACTTTAATGTTACCCCTTCCTTGCGTTTTTTTGTAATAAATAATTGTAAAATAAAAAAAATGCAAATAATACGGTGATTGACAGAGTTGAAAGCCTTGGCCAGGTTGATGAAGACGGCTGCACAGTACTGTCTTTTATCGATGGCGGTTATGATATTGTTTATTACCTTGAGCGTGGCTGAGGTGCATCCATGACCAGCTCGAAAACCGGATTGCACAATGGAGAAGGTACGGTGGGATTCTAAATGGTCAGTGATCTGTTTATTAACTTGGCTTTTGAAGACTTTAGAAAGGCAGGGCAGGATGGACATAGGTCTATAACAGTTTGGGTTTAGAGTGTCACCCCCTTTGAAGAGGGGGATGACCGCGGCAGCTTTCCAATCTTTAGGGATCTGCGACGATTCGAAAGAGAGGTTGAACAGACTTGTAATAGGGGTTGCGACAATGGCGGCGGATCATTTTAGAAAGAGAATGTCCAGATTGTCTAGCCCAGCTGATTTGTACGGGTCCAGGTTTTGCAGCTCTTTCAGAACATCTGCTATCTGGATTTGGGTGAAGGAGAAGCTAGGGAGGCTTGGGCAAGTAGCTGCGTGGGGTGAGGAGGTGTTGGCCGGGGTTGGGGTAGCCAGGAGGAAAGCATGGCCAGTCGTAGAGAAATGCTTCTTGAAATTCTCGATTATCGTGGATTTATCGGTGGTGACAGTGTTATCTAGCCTCAGTGCAGTGGGCAGCTGGGAGGAGGTGCTCTTATTCTCCATGGACTTTACAGTGTCCCAAAACGTTTTGTAGTTAGAGCTACAGGATGCAAATTTATGTTTGAAAAAGCTAGGCTTTGCTTTCCTGACTGACTGTGTGTATTGGTTCCTGACTTCCCTGAAAAGTTGCATATCGCGGGGATTATTTGATGCTAGTGCAGTCTGCCACAAGATGTTTTAGTGCTGTTCGAGGGCAGTCAGGTCTGGAGTGAACCAAGGCTATATCTGTTCTACATTTTTTGAAAGGGGCATGCTGAGGAAATTACTTTTAAAGAACAACCAGTCATCCTCGACTGATGGAATGAGGTCAATATCCTTCCAGGATACCCGGGCCAGGTCAATTAGAAAGGCCTGCTCGCAGAAGTGTTTTAGGGAGCGTTTGACAGTGATAAGGGGTGGTCGTTCGACCACAGACCCATAACGAACGCAGGCAATGAGGCAGTGATCGCTGAGATCCTGATTGAAAACAGAAGAGGTGTATTTGGAGGGCAAGTTGGTTAGGATAACATCTATTAGGGTGCCCGTGTTTATGGATTTCTGGTTGTACCTGGTGGGTTCCTTGATAATTTGTGTGAGATTGAGGGCATCTCGCTTAGATTGTAGGACTGCCGGGGTGTTAAGCATATCCCAGTTTAGGTCACCTAACAGAACGAACTCTGAAGATGTGTCTCCTGCCTAATATGAGTCTTTCCTTTTACCACCATAGACATTTCTTTACTCCATACAGCCAAATGTCTTTCAACAGAGGTCTTATCCACATGATTTATCTCTCAGGGATTCTCATTTACTCTATCAACACATTTACAGACAACAGGCTTGGATCACCCCAACATTGTCATACATGATTTATTGTCCAATGGTTTCAAGATATGTAACAGATGCTTCTTTCACATTTCTTCTGATACTCTGATTTATTCTGACCTCCTACTGGGTGAATAAGAATAAAATACATATTAAATATCCTCCTCAACCCAGAGCTTGTGTCCATTTTAAACTCAGTGAGTAGAGACTATGGGCTATAAATACATGAGATCAAGAGTAATTTCTCCTGACCCTAATACAAATTTACAACAGGGACATTTTAATTAATCTTCTCAGGAATGTGGGGGACAAATTCCATTGTATTAACGTCAATTTCAATCGGCCATTAGATTTAACACGCTGAGGAGAACATAATGGAGGGAGTCACATGGGGCATACTGTTTGACCCCTTAGTTGGTGACTGAACTACGGTTTTGGTTTCCAGTGATACCTATTCAATATGTCCATTCAAGCAAGAATACACGCTAGTAGTCCTTGTAGTATTGCTGTTTTCCTCCATGGGTTCAGTTATTTTTACACCCCCGTTGATCATGCCATCCCCTATGGTCCTTAATGTGTTTTTTGTTTTGTATGTCATCGTCGTATTAAGGCCATCCATTAGACTGGTAAGCCCCCCCCACCCTTATTCTCCTGCCTGGCTCGTCTGTAGTTTACGCTGTTTACCCATGGGGCAACTCCATTTAATCCCTACTGAACATCACATTGTGGCTTAATATGGTCGGTTTGGCAATAATATGATAGAATGATGAAATAAAGAGGACAGGTTTTTTTCCTGGCAGAATAGGAAGGGGGAAAAGGGGAAAAAACGTCATGAAGAACAGCTTACATAAAGACTCTTTGATAGGTAGATGGGCTGTCAGAGGAGCTTTTGATGCTTCATTTGCCGATCGGGGGGGGGGGGGTATGCATGACGTTTTCTTCCCCGGAGTGGCTCAGGCTCTGCCAGTCGTGTTAGGCTGTGAGTCCTGCTCAGAGACTGACTGACCGGGATGAGGCGGTATCGGGACGAGGGACAGGGGCAGCGCCCGGAGGTTCGTGTCCAAATTGTCCAAAAGCGAATGTGACAACTGTGGATGAGATTTTGGAAGGGGAAGGAGGGAGGAGGAGGAGGAGAGGGAGGAAGAGAGGGAGGAGGAGGAAGATGCTTCTCCGTTTTGGCTTTATGATTTTGCTCTCTCTAAAACAGAAATGTAGGACCTCTGACACCTTTTGATCAGCTTGGTTTTGTGTTTATTTTCTCTTGAAAGTATGGTAGGTTGATTTTCAGGCTTGTTCATAAGAAAAACAAGGACAATAACTGTTGTTTTCTCTTCTGTCTTCAATAGTAATTTCCTCTTTCTTTTGCAGCAAGCGTTGGATTCCAACCTGAGTCATTTGGTCAAGAGGAATAATGAGTTGGAAGGGTTGATGGGAAAGTTGATCCAAACCTGTCAACATGTAGAGGTGAGCGCTCTGTCACTGACCATGCTATGAGTTCATAGATGCGTGCATGTGCAAGAGGCATGCTGTAGTCAGTGTAGTGCATGTGATGCAAGCCCAATTAACTAACTGTACAGTATGTCATTCACCTCAGAGAACTACAAACTTTGTAGATTTTTGTATTGATTTTTTTCAAATGATGATTTCCCTGACATGATTATGCTAATGTTGTCATGTCATCATGAAGTAGTTTGTGTGGCAACAGATGCTCCTGTCTCCGCTTGAGTTTGCTCATCTGAATTTGTACATAGAATCATGTTCTACAATTTCAAAATACACAATGTTTTCCTGATATAGGCTACTAATCATTGACTTGTCAAGCAACACATTATAAACATGTATTATAATGTATCTATACGGAGACCACCGATTGGTTGTGCCACTTCTTTAATGAAGGTTCTTCTGGATTAAGCCTTTCTGACCATAGTCACTTGTTCTTGATCTGTGATGATTCAAATTAGAAGCGCCTGAGAGGAAAGAGTCACAGCCCCATGGTGGAAAGGTGGGCTAGGAAATGAAAATGACATGGCCTGAATCTTTATGACTTATACTCTAAGCAGAGATTGTAATATGCCTCCATGGCCACTGTGACCAGTACACTAAAAGGGTGGTAACATTTGAGGACAGGCCGCAGGTCCACTTTGGTCATTTCATTTAGCCTTTTAAAATCCACAAACCTGGTCCTTTTAAAATGGATGTATTTAAATAATGCATCAGAGAAAAAGAGGGGAAATATCTGACCTCGTTTTCATGGTGGATGTAGGTCAGAAATGAACGTGTACATGGTTTTTAAACACACTTCCACCCATTAACTAATGAGTGTATAGGCTAACTCTCAAGTGATTCTGTGTTTGTGTGTGTGTGTGTGTGTGTGTGTGTGTGTGTGTGTGTGTGTGTGTGTGTGTGTGAGTGCGTGCGTGCAGCTTGTGCTCAGTGAATCAACTTTGTACTTTGTAAAAGTAATCTGCGTGAATAATTGAGGAATGTGGAATGAGCTGCAGAATTATTGTGCAACACATGAAACCACTTCATTAAAGCTGTAGATTTTAATTTGATATATCCACCCCAAGGATTACAGTTAGAGTTTTTTTTGTATAGTCATCATCAGTGTGCATAAATGTGCAAGGACCGGAAAGACTCCCTTTCTCAGCACTTAAAGAGAGTACACAGGACGCGTGTGTACTTTTTGGAGAGATCGCTGAATATTTGAAATCCTTCTAAAGCAAATCAGCCTCTCCTCCACCTTCTGTTAAACGTTTCTGAGCTCTTTTGACGGGCAATTCCCCAGAAACGCTTTTGCTTTGGGTTAAATGAATCTCTTATGCTCCTGCCAAAGGCTCATCTTTTATGTCCGTCACACGCTCCCCTGCCATGTACAAAGGCTGAGCCCACAGTGTGTCCTCACTGAACATCCTACTGTAATACATAGAGAGTTCATTAGACCTACAATCCACAAATATTCCACGGCAGATCAGAGGGAGAGATGGTGGCACTCACCCATGACCCCCGTCTAAACCCTGTGAATGTACAGTAGAGAAACTCACTCACAGGGCGAAGGAACCTAATTACTGGCGTTGGAAAGGCGGATCTGTGTGCTTTTCAATGAGTCCCTTTCATATCATAAACAGCCTGTCCACACCAGGGAGTGACCGTAACACACCTCGTTGGCTTGGCAACGCTCAAACAATCCCTCTTTCACAACTCCCCTCTCTGCTTTTCGCTTCGGTTGAAAATCTGTGTTTCACCAGGACATAAAAACTGGCACCAAAGAGGCATCTATTTCAAAGGCCTGTGGCTAGTAAAGTGGACCTGAGTGTGCATGCACTCAACAATCGCAAACCTTCAAGATCTGTAGACTGATCCAAATGCTACATAGAATTGAGCACTGTTAGACTCAGCAAAACACAGGCACAGGGCATTCTTTATCTTCTGTAGTAGCCAGAAACAAACACACATTAAGGTACTGTGGCTCAATGTTGATTCATTCACCCGTAGGCTATTATTTGCAATGCAAAACCAACTGACATCTGAATTATCATTAGTTGAACTAGAGCTTTAAATGGATACTGCAAGATTCTGGCAATTCCTCTGTTTTTCTACTTTTTTTTATAAATCATGGCCTTGAGACAGGTCGGACATTTTGACAAATACAAAACATTAATGGGATACTGCGAGATCCGGTTTTCGACATAGCCAGAGTCAGATGAACTCGTGGATACCAATTGTATGTCTCTGCATGCAGTATGAAAGAGGTAGTTTTGAAAGCCAATGCTGAGCCACTGCTAACTAGCGTTAGCGCAAACCATACGCTAGCGTTCCTGTAGACTTCCAGGAATTGCGCTGACACTAGTTAGCGTTGGCTCTTGAAACTACCTCTAACTTCCTTCATAATGCAGACATAAAAATGGTATCCATGAGTTCGTCTGACTCTAGGTAAGTATAACAGTAAATGGTTTGTAATCACAGCTTACTTAAGGCTATGAATAATCAGACAGATGTATTATGTTCCACTTGTGTTTCTCAGGTCAATGCATCGCGGCAGGAGGGAAAGCTGATGGAAGAATGCGACCTCCTGATTGACATCATCCAGCAAAGGAGGCAGATCATTGGGACCAAAATCAAGGAGGGGAAGGTAAGATCCAGGAGGGGCCATGGGTCTGAAAGGGGAATCCCATCCAACACACACAATCCTCTGCACTTTCACTGAGCTGCAGTCTGAACCGTACGGCCTGGGAAGGAATGTAATAGTGAAACAACAGAAGGGTAAATGTCTCTCGCCTTCTGTTCGGGGTCTGCATTGGATCTGTTGGAAAGTCCACCGTCTGTTCACTCTCGATCTGTTCATTTACGATGCAAAGCGAACATTTGAACAAGGTCACCAAGGGGAATTGGACCATGCTTAATTATCAAGATGTCCAACCTACAGGGCATGTCTCAATTATTTTTACTGACTGACAGAGTTGGAGTTCTCTTAAAGCTAACTATTTGTAGTCAGAGAGGAAATGGAAATGACTTCACACTTTGTGTTACTTTTACTTGCTTCATTTCCCTTACTGAATTTCTGTTGGCGTTGGAATTACCAATAGCTGTCCAGGGTTAGTCAGAAACCAGACTCTTGCAGTTTCTCTAAATGACGGGACTTCCTTCGTTCCTTCCTGGTCTCGTGTCAGGACTTGAGTCAGGAGCAGGGCTTTAAAGTAGAAGTAGCAATATCAGGGGCCATAGAGGCAGTTTAGCTCTGACCTTTCGACTGGAAATAAAAACCTGCCTAAATAGAAATCCTTGAAAAGTTGTTTCATATAAATACCAGAAAATTGCAACAAAAATATACACATTCGAATGAAACCAAAGATTAGTTGTTCAGTTTAGTGTGTCAGAAAAGGTTGATGAGGGCAGTGTCTCTGACCTAAATACAACATCCAACCAACCACATTTCACTGCCCTCAATCACTCTCTCTTAACCTCTCATTAGGTGAAGAGAAAGCAACAAGCCAAAAACATCTGGATACGATCCCAAAAAGCCCCATCTGGGCTAAATCTCTACCATCCCTGACATGGGATTCAGTTAATCACCTTTAACCCATTCTAACCCCCTCTGTCCTATCTGCTCTATAGGCGGTCCGGATCAGGAAGCTAGCCCAGCAGATCTCCAACTGTAAGCAGTGCATCGAGAGGTCCTCTGCTCTCATCACCCAGGCCGACCAGACCCTGAAGGAGACAGACCACGCCCGCTTCCTCCAGACCGCCAAGAGTATCACCGAAAGGTGAGCAAGGCCAGCACGGAGGGTGTGGTAGAAATTCACTACAAACACCGGCTCTGACTAACCATTGACAATTCACAGTCAATCAACACGACCTCTGGCATCCTATGAAAATGTGCAACATAGTGGGATAGTTGTGAACTAAACCCTCTGGGATTATGTGTTTGTGGTAGGGTTTCCATGGCGACGGCCTCCTCCCAGGTCCTGATTCCAGAGATCAACCTGACGGACACGTTTGACACGTTCGCTCTGGACTTCACCAAGGAGAAGAAGCTGCTGGAGAGCCTGGACTACCTCACAGGTACAGAGTACAATCAGCTCTATTTACTGGTAGTGGTGGGCGCCAATAGTGATAATTTAATACAATATCGGTATATTGTGATAATGTGGCAATATCGTGATATACTGTGATATTGTTGCCTATATTATGATATTGCTTTATGTCATGATTTCAACTATATCAAAGCACTGGCAATATATCTCCCTATATTCTATTGTCAAGTGCAAGAGTTGGCATCTCTCTCTACAACCATAACCTAAAAATGTGGTTGTATGCACTCCACCTAACTGTGGTCCAAAGTTCCACATCTACATAATGCCAAAATAGTCCATGTTATTGCATATTATTGCAGTACCCAAAACAATTATACATCATATGAATAGATTTATATGAGTTTGTGGAAGAGATTGTTGTTTAGTCTTTGTGATGGCAGAGGGCTTCGCTTGAGGGCTGGCTCACTAAGTGAATCACTCTGAGTCATCGATGTGCACTCACTGGCGGAGGGGGAGCGCGAGAGAAGGAGAGGGAGAGGGGGGAGAGAGAGAGCGAAAGGGAAGGAGAGAAGAGAGAAGAGAGAGATGAGAGAAGAGAGAGAGGAGGGTTAGGGAGGGGAGGAGAGCGAAAGATGTCATCAGCCTCTGCTCAACTGTCAACCTCTGAAATATCATCTGGGCTACGAATTATCATTAGCAAACAAAAGCTTGGCAATCAACATAAGTCTCTAGCCTTCAGTCCTCCTTTAAGAGCCACGGTACTTTGTTTGAGGTAAAACAGCACGCTCAAAAGGTGAAGCACTGTTATTTCATCATTATGCCAGAGCACGCATAACATAACATTCTCCTTACCCTTATGTAGCGCCGAGTCCTCCGGGCATCAGAGAAGAGCTCTGCACTGCATCGTACGACACCATCACCGTCCACTGGACCTCAGACGACGAGTTCACAGTGCTTTCCTATGAGCTCCAGTATGCTATCTTCACAGGGCAAGCCAACGTTGTCAGTAAGTATCTGAGTGTCGGCAAAAATGCAGTCACACATACCAGGAACACCTCCAAGCACACAACTATCTTCATAGGTCAGGCCAATGTTGTCAGTGTGTATCAGGGTGTAAGTTAAACTACCCTCTGGCATACCAGGCACACCACCAGACACACAATGGTATCTTCACATGGCAAGCCAATGGTGCTAGTAAGTGCACAGAACGCCTTGAGAGAACGCTTTGTGCTCACAGAACTCTCTCCTGATGATAACTTTTGTATTTTCCAACTCAAAGCCCCGTGATGATTCGGGTGTAAAGCCAAACAGCTGGAGGACTCAAGAACCAAAACATGTGTTTCTTCTCTCCGAGCCTGTCGACTAGGGCCAATGGGGTGATCTCAAATCTCAGGATCTCAGCTTGAGTTATTGCAGTGTCAAAGGGGACAGAGTGGAATGGAGAGAGGGAGACTAGCTGACTCGGAGCGAATTACAGTCATAACACGAATCAGTGCTCAGAGCCCTCCTCCCCCACGGATCACGCCTGAATGCCACGCTCATGCATACTTCGCTGGGCAAGCAATATAAAATGAGATCAGGGGATGGGAAATATAGCGGTGTGTGGTTTGATGAAAGCGGACGGCTAGCAAACAAGGTTATAGGGTGTCATGAGAATAAATAGGATATGGTTTGTCTCATGTTGTGATCACCTCTCTTCACTGCAAACGTGAGCATTTTTAGCAACAACAACAAAGAGAAGAAACTGAGAAGTACCAGAACTATAGCTTTAATATTGCAATACAGCATCGGTGTTGCTGCAATTTGGAACTGGAGCAGTTGGATTTTTCCACGCTTAAATCATGTTGAAAACTCCAGTGCCCCCAAGTAGAATGACTTTTTGAATGTCTTTCTGGTACCAATATACACAATGAATGAGCATAAATGTATAATGGAAGTCTACCATGTTCACCCTAGAATGATAATTGAACGTAACAATTGTATCAGATGCTGTCTTTGGAACCCCATTGAGAAGGCCCTTTACCAACATCAGCACTTTTCATGAGGGGTTGGCTTTAAAACCCAAAGTGACACGTGTTTTTCTCCACTTCCTCCTCTCCTCATTCTCTGCACACGCTATGTTTTCTTCCTGCCCTAGTTTCACATCCAATCACCAGGTCTAAGCTCTGGACTGAGGCTGAGGTGTTGTCACAATGTCACATCTTTGAAATGACACTTCAGAGGAAAAGGGGTGACGGCAGACACTGGCCCCATAGGGTCTCACTCAGGGTCATTTAATTGCAGGGCAAACAGATGTCGCGTGAAGCTTACGGAGAATACACTGTGCACTCAGCACGATGGCTGTTCTGGCAGAGAATTAAGCCTGCGGGCATCAATGTGGCACAGCACGGCTTAGTATAGGCATATCAATGTACAGCACAGCCAGTCCCACGGACATGGAACAGCACAGCCATTGAGAGGTGAATGACCCCCCCCCCTCCATCCTAACACCTACAGTAACCACATGAAACAACAGAGTAGAGTGAATGGCAATATATATGGAATGTGTTGGATCATTAGAAATGAATCACAACAAATGGCATAATGCTGCGTTGCATACTGGCTGACTTTTTGAACATCACTGGCATTTGTCGTAATGAATTGACTTTGTATGATAAATTACCCCTCAATTCCCCTTAAATCTACTACACCCTCCGACGCCAAAGTCATATTGGACAAGAAGCATTGTCTGAACACACTGATCATGAATCCTTCCCCTCTCACTTGAGTATGATTAAAAGGCTTTAGAATTGATTGAGGAAGTGACTGATTATGGAATTTGGACCACTCCACTCTATCCTTTAGCTCTGGTCTCCTAGGATCACATGAATCGACTTCCTCCCCTCCTAACACAAACAGACTCAAACCTACACCTCTCTCAAACTATAGATAAGAGTTCGCTAAACTAAAGAATACAAATATACAATATGTTGGGGAAATATGGACTTAATTAGGTGAATGTTTATATTTGGTCCAAGTATGATACTTACATTGGCTGAGGATTGGCGGTCTCTGCAGCAGGCAAAGCAAATCATCTCCTCATTCTGTGACAATTAACTTTGCTTACGTCCTGGAATTCAGCAGGTTACGAGTGACCTAATTCATTGAAGATGTTTGCTTTTCAAAGTTTATCAAGGCCGCAATACTTCAACAACAAAGTATGTGTACTGTACATGTGCAGTCTGCGTTATTGGTCTGTTATAGCCACTCTGTGTGTGTTCATGTGACTACGTGTGTGGAAACGTAAACATTTGTGTGTTCCCACATACGCACCAATGCATAGCTGAGTGTGTATGCATGACCACACTGTAGCTGTGAGTCTGTTTCTCCCTCCCAGGCCTGTGTAACTCTGCAGACAGCTGGATGATTGTGCCTAACATCAAGCAGAATCACTACACCGTGCACGGCCTGCAGAGCGGCACCAAGTACATCTTCATCGTCAAAGCCATCAACCAGGCAGGTGCCCGCAGCAGTGAGCCAGGGACACTCAAAACCAACAGTAAGGGCTCCACATTCATTACGATTGAAGGAAACTTGGAATTATAGCATGCAGTTTTAGAGAAGTATCTTGTGATTCTTACCTAATATGGTCACCATATTATGTTTCAATACGGTGTCCATATTAGGACAGCATCACATGTCGGGGATGGTCTCCTAATATGGACACCATACATACAGCTGCTGCCTTCATAGCCTATCCTACCTTAGTCCCTTGCTAACTTAACCATGTTGTCTCTCTCTGTCCTCTTCGTCCAGGCCAACCTTTCAAGCTGGACCCCAAGTCCGCCCACAAGAAGCTGAAGATCTCCCATGACAACCTGACGGTGGAGCGCGACGAGACGGCATCGAAGAAGGGACACGGCCAGGAGCGCTTCACCAGCCAGAGTAGCTACGGCGTCGTCGGCAACGTTTACATCGACAGCGGACGCCACTACTGGGAGGCCCTGATTGGAGGAAGCACATGGTGAGTTAGACCTGGGAGACATGATGGACCAATGTCTTGCTCTGAGCCACATGGTGCCACATGGTGCCACATGGTGTTGGATCTGGCTGGGTAGAATGACAGAGATATAGGCCACATTGTAAGTCACTTAAAAGCACATTTACACAATGTAGTCAGAGAAATATTCGATGCACATGTAATAACTATGAGTATTTAACACTTGGTAAGTGTTCACAAGTGTTGAAGTGTTTGGGTTTTAGAGGCAGGCAAACAGTGTCTTCTTACTCCTTTCTCCGCAGGTATGCGGTGGGCATCGCCTACAAGTCGGCCCCCAAGCACGAGTGGATCGGCAAGAACTCGGCCTCCTGGGTCCTGTGCCGCTGCAACAACTCGTGGGTGGTGCGTCACAACAGCAAGGAGCTGGCCATCGAGCCTTCGCCCCACCTGCGCCGCGTGGGTGTCCTGCTGGACTACGACGCCGGCTCGCTTACCTTCTACGACGCCGTGGGCTCGCAGAACCTGCACACGTTCCACGTGTCCTTCGCCCAGCCCGTGTGTCCCGTCTTCAATGTGTGGAACAAGTGTCTGACTGTCCTCACGGGTCTGCCCATCCCCGAACACCTAGAAGGGTTGGAAACCCAGGACTGAGACCCCCTGGGAACTAGAGTTCCACCGGGCCAAATCAGACTAAATTGGGTTGGGTTAGGTTAGATTAAGCCACCTCCAAGGCACTTTGGGCCACTATGAACTAGAAAAGGCCATCCGCAAACTTGAATCATCACAGAAAATGTCATGCTACCACCTCATTTTATTTTAGGCACTTTGGACCACCCCTTGGGCCAACGTCAATCGCACAGACCACCCTCGATTCAACCACAGACCGTTTGACCACAGACCGTTTGACCACAGACCGCTCTTTGCAATGGGAAAGAAGGAAAGAGCTACGTAGCTGTACAGTTGTGAATTATAGCTTTGCCAAACTCCCACCTTCATGATTATGGAACTAAAGTAGCCATGAATTTAAATGTTTTTACTACCATTTTCTTGTGCTTATATGACAGATATTAATTATTGAAGTGTAAGAAAATAGCCTAGATAAATTTCAATATGCACATCTTCCCTTACATTTACACATTGTTCATACGTTATTTATGGTCAGTTTACCAGACATAGGAGACATTTATAAATCTAGGGAAATTATTTTGATGCAATTTATCGATGTTACTTTCTAATCTAGAAAAGGTATTGTGTCCTAATACATTAATGTGTAAATTATACATATTTTGTGACAACATAATTACTTTCTTCCTTGTAGTACCTTAAACCCACAAGTGTAAAAGTACTGTTGCATTTTAGACAAGCAATCCCTGCTTGCATTGCATTTTTAATTTTTGTCATGTTTTGTAATGGGATAGGTCCCTCTTTGCAATGGGATAGGTCCTTTGTAGTTCAGCCATGCATGTTAGTAAGTATCTCTCAGGTCTATTCCAAATCTTGTTTTCATCCATGGAAATAATGCAAACTACTTTGTCCTCTCCTGAGTGAATACTCACTTCCTACTGTACTTAGCAGTTGTCACAAACCCGAACTGAAAAACACTTCCACTTTGCTGTTAGGTACAGTGAGGACAAGACTAATATAATCATCACTCTCATTTCACTTACAAACTCAGTCATTATTTCACCAAGGTCGATGCCACCACGAGCCACAGCTTGACCTCAGCTTGACCACTGTATGACCCAGTGACCATGAACTCAAATGTTGTAGGATACGTCTCTCCACCACACACAGGCACTCCATGATGCACATAGCATATTATGTTCTCTTTTACTCTTGTCTTCTTTCAAAAGAAGGACCATCTGGATATTTTACAGATAATCGTTTTGTTTTTAAAGGAACAAAATGGATTGGTTCACTCATTAATATGTGTCTTAGGTTTGGGATGATCTGTTTCCTTGTATTGGATGCAGCGATTATCTGCTCTTTAATGTTGCCACAAAAACGGTTTCATTTCAGATGTATGTTTGAATCCGGTGGACACTATTTTAGGAAAGAGGATCGGAATGCTTGTGTCTCTGTACAAATATGAAGTAGCATTTGTCGATTGTCAAAGGTTCAATAAAATGAGATACAATTTAACTTTTTTACTGCCTCCTGTACTGTATATTTCACACGCACACACACACACACACACACACACACACACACACACACACACACACTCACTTTGTCGTAAACATCACTTTAGCAATACACCACATGGTCTTTGTCTGTTTCCGACCATCAACGTAGCCTAATATATCGTTTTTTTCTCTTTCTAGACCCTTGCCTTTCTACCATAAACCAACCCAACCAGCCATCTATGTCTAAGTTAAGACTACAAGCTGGTGAATTTATCCTGAGAACTTCCTGTAGACTACAGGGCCTCTTCCTGGTCCGCTATAGGCTTTTGACTGGTTCACAAGAGCAACGGTGTGACCGGGCAATATGGGCTTTACCAAAAAACAATAAGGGCCTCAGACAAAACAATATGGGCCCCAGACAAAACAATATGGGCCCCAGACAAAACAATATGGGCCCCAGACAAAACAATATGGGCCCCAGACAAAACAATATGGGCCCCAGACAAAACAATATGGGCCTCAGTCAAAACAATATGGGCCCCAGACAAAACAATATGGGCCCCAGACAAAACAATATGGGCCTCAGACAAAACAATATGGGCCCCAGACAAAACAATATGGGCCCCAGAGAAAACAATATGGGCCCCAGACAAAACAATATGGGCCTCAGACAAAACAATATGGGCCTCAGACAAAACAATATGGGCCCCAGACAAAACAATATGGGCCCCAGACAAAACAATATGGGCCTCAGACAAAACAATATGGGCCCCAGACAAAACAATATGGGCCCCAGACAAAACAATATGGGCCTCAGTCAAAACAATATGGGCCCCAGACAAAACAATATGGGCCTCAGACAAAACAATATGGGCCCCAGACAAAACAATATGGGCCCCAGACAAAACAATATGGGCCCCAGACAAAACAATATGGGCCTCAGACAAAACAATATGGGCCTCAGACAAAACAATATGGGCCTCAGACAAAACAATATGGGCCTCAGACAAAACAATATGGGTCTCAGACAAAACAATATGGGCCCCAGACAAAACAATATGGGCCCCAGACAAAACAATATGGGCCTCAGACAAAACAATATGGGCCTCAGTCAAACAAAGACCTGAAAACAACTGACTGGGGTCCTTCCTCTTACAACTAACATACATGTTTAACAACAGTGTTTGGGAAGGTGTGTGTGTGTGTGTGTAGTCCTTCATGTATGTATTTGACCTTAAATGGTACTCCACTGACTAAAAACTGTGATGACATGGAAAACTGATTGGACTTCCAAAAAGTTATCAATGTAATTTAGTCTTAAGCTGAATTCAATGACAGGGTGAAATCTTTGATTGATTTCACACTTGCATCATTTAGCAGACACTCTTATCCAGAGCAGCTATGGTTAAGTGCCTTGCTAGATGACAGATTTTTTAAAAATCTTCAACTCGTCAACTTGGGGATTAAAAAAAAGCAACCTTTTGGTTACTGGCCCAATGTTCTTAAGCGCAAGGCTAACTGCCGTCAACATATCACATTGAATTCATGTTAGTTGACAACTCAACCAAATGTAAATCAAAAATAGATGTTGAAATGATCTGTGCCCAGTGGGATGGTACGGTGATTCTCGCAGCTCTTGCACCAGCCCAGGAAACTGTTAGGATGACATGATTTTCAATGACATCTCTTTTGGTCCCCCGGTAGAAAAAGCTTTAGGGACTTGCTGTGTGTTTGGTGTGTGCGTGATGACATACGTACGTTGTGCATGAGTGAGTGTATGTGCGTGCATGCGTGCATGCATGTGCGCGTGCGTGTGTGCATACATGTGGGCATGCATATGTGACTGTGTGCGTGCATGTGTGTTGTTCATGAACTTACAGTGACCCTGCACATCAATTACTGGTCAGTGGAGGTCATGACTGAGCAGGAGCGCTGTGACATTTCCCTCACGGCTGGATGTTTGGCCAACACACCAGGAATCTTAGCTACCCGTGAAGGAACTGTCCAGAATCACAATTTACAGACACAGGAAGTGAAGGACAGTCGATAAGAAGGAAATAGGAAAAATAACAAAAACAAATGTCTATATCAACTGCCTTCATTCAATTTGATTAACATTGTCTGGTTTCGTGTGACTATTTCGCTGTATAACAGGCATCTACACACATTTCAATAGGGAACCCAAGTTGCTGGTCACGTATTAAAAGGAAAAGAAACCAAAAACGTTGTCCACGTAATTATACTTCACATTATGGCTCATGATACTCTTTTCTTTAAACAAAAAGTATTACATCAACTGTGGATGCCGAGTCGAGTCAACTCCATGGATGGCCAGCAGAGGCCAGTATAATGTGAAAAGAAAGTACTTCATCCATAATCCATAACGTCCTTTGGAGAAAATCAAAGAAAGTCTTGTGCCAATGTCTAACGGTCAGGGTAGTGATTTGAATAGGATTCATTACAATAGGACCACGCATGCTGAGTTGAATCTGTGTAGTCCGGCTCTTAGTATGGGTTATGGTTAATATCTCTGATGCAGGCGTCCGGCTATCAACAATGATCTGACAGTACTGATTGTACTTTATCAAAACAACATCTGTGAATTTGGAGTACTATAACATAAACAACAAAAACACACAAAAGAAAAGATCCTATTCATTCACTGACTACAGCTGTTCCAGTAATCAACGTTGGATCCTAATGAAAAGCTTATCGGTTCCTCTTACGCAATGTTTTGCTTCCTGCCGTGTACTAAATTCCCGTTTGATTCGCTGTGCCGCTGATGGATCGTATGAAGGCTGGGAAGCAATTCAATCGGAAGATTTTAGTCCTACTGCCCTGGGCCCAGGTTTTTCTAAAGTTATCTGCCTGGACTTTGCCGATCAGATAGGATTAAATGTATGGAAATAGAATGAATAGAATGGAAGTCCCCATTCAAGTAAATTGTTTGTCAATTCTATTCATTCTATGTCTATGCATTTAATCCTATCCGATAGGCAAAATCCAGATGGGTAACTTTGGAGAAACTGGGCCCTGGGATTACAGGATTATTAGGATAGATAGATGAGAAGGGAGGAGTTTTGGAGTCAGTTGTAAACAAGCATCATTTTTGCTTCCTTCTTTCCTGGTCTGGTCGGATGGCCTAAATGTTCACAATACGTGATTGCAAAGCACAACAAATGGCATAGCGTGGCAACCCTGACTTTAACATGACACATAATGCACCCATAATTCACTGTGTAAAAACACATGGAGACTTTTCATCAGATTGATATGGTTTTTACCAGCATAGTCAGACAGAGCATGCTCTGTATCCAGTTACACCAGTATTCACCGACAAAAAAGTTAAGAGAACATGCCAAAGAGGATAGAATTTCATAGCGGATAGAATTTCACAGCAGATACAATTTCTTGAGATCATCATGTCGCAAGTGAAGATGGGAAGGTCTGTAATCACAACTATTAGTATAAATATGATATCCTCCTATGTTCCCTCCATCACGCCTAATCAGAACTGGGAAGGTATCAGGTCTGTAATCTAACATCCTAATAGTTCTGATGTTCTTTCATCAGACCTAATCATAACTGAGAATAGCGGGGGAGCTCTCTGAGAGCTGGGTCAGAATAACAAATGATGCGCTCGTTTCACCTTAAATCATATTTTCTCCTAGCCCTCTCTCTCCATTTGGTTGAGGCAGCTCTGACAGCTCCTGTATCTGTCTGCACCACTCTCTTACATCCCCACTGGGCAAGTTCAATTAAGAGGCAGCTCACAAATACGCTCAATGCAAAGCTATGGACTGTCTCGCCTCTGTTTCTTTCCCTGTCTCTCTCTCTCTCTCTCTCTCTCTCTCTCTCTCTCTCTCTCTTTTCTCTGTCTGTCTTGCTCTCTCTCTCTCTCTCTCTCTTTTTCTCTCTCTTTTTCTCTCTCTCTGTCTGTCTGTCTGTCTGTCTGTCTGTCTGTCTGTCTGTCTGTCTGTCTGTGTCTGTCTGTGTCTGTCTGTGTCTGTCTCTCTCTTTTCTGTCTGTCTGTCTGTCTGTCTGTCTGTCTGTCTGTCTGTCTGTCTGTCTGTCTGTCTGTCTGTCTGTCTGTCTGGCTGGCTGTCTGTCTGGCTGTCTGTCTTTTTTCTCTGTCTGTCTGTCTGTCTGTCTGTCTGTCTGTCTGTCTGTCTGTCTCTCTCTTTTTTCTCTCTCTGTCTGTCTGTCTGTCTGTCTGTCTGTCTGTCTGTCTGTTTGTCTCTCTCTTTTTTCTCTGTCTGTCTTGCTCTCTCTCTCTCTTTTTTTCTTTCCCACATTTAGTCAGTCAGCTAGTGAGTCAGTCTCTCCATCCTTTCATAATAGTCAGCAATTTTATCCTGACAGCCAAGAGAATCCAATTATTTTTGCACCCCTCAATCCTAAAATCTTCACCGAGGGTGAAACAAACTTGGACAGGCCCCCCTTTTACCACTGAAGCAGCTAATTAAGTGATGATCATTTATTGCACTCCACATTTGCGAGGGCTTTTGTGCTTTCAAGCTATTGAAAAAAAGCAGCTTGAGCAGCCGAGCGACTGAAAACGATAAAGCCGTAAATTAAAAGGTCCCCCGCATCAGCGCTAACGCGTTACCTAGGTGTTTCAGTCTTCTCCCTGACCTTTCCCTTCCACTAATCTACAAAGTAAGAGCAGATCCAATGGGAATTGAGATGGCGAGGGCAGCCGAGCAACAATGAACGGCGAGGTCACTCAGGGACGTGTGCAGCCAGTTTCCATCCGACCGTTAACATTCTGAAGAGAAGCTCTACCTTACACTGACTCCCAGACACAGGACATGCACGTGAAAGTGATGCTGACGCTCCAATGGCAGTGGCTCACCACAGTTTATCCCTCCCCCCTCAAGGTCTGAGCAGTTTAACAGCACATTTCCCGTAATTCATTTGTTCACTTGTTTTTTTGTTGCCATGGCTATGACGTGTTCATATGCTATCTGGGGAAGGGGGGTGGGGAGGCTTGGTACACCAGTGTCCAATGGTGAAAAAGCAAAGGATCCTCAGTTATGTCAGCCCAGGTTCAAGCGGCGCTGCCTTATAAAAAAGGAAGATAGCGGAGAGATGATGTGAGACGCTGTGACTCAGTAGGTTGAACAGACAAGCGGAGGTGTGTTTGCACAGGGGGGTGGGATGTGGCGGGGGGGCGCATCGCAAGGCTAATTGCTTGTGGATAACCTGAGCAGAGTCCCCTTGGAGAGAGATTTGGAAGTTGCACTCTCCCAGGTGACACTTAAATGGCATTTTGCTGCCCCTGTTGTGTTGAAGGGAAGACAGCTCAGGGTTAGATGCATCTGTGTGTGTGAAGGGGGTGGGGATGGGGGGGGGGGGGGGGGGTAGTGTGCGTGCTTGCTTGCATGCTGTTTGGTGTGTGAGGGGTGAGGGGGTATGTGTGTCTGTCTGTCTGCCTGCCTGTCTGTCTGTCTCTGTGTGTGTGTGTGTGTGTGTGCGTACTTTAAAACATACTGAAACAAATACGTTTCACTCTTAGCGTCTCCTACAGCATCACACAGATGTCATTCCCATAGACTTTACAGATTGTGATCTGAATTGCCACCTGACCATGACCAAATATATAAGCAGTCACCCAGCATTTCCATATGACAATTTATCATCGAATAACTAATGATTAATACAAAACAATTTAAGACAATCAAAGTTTTTCAAGCCTTATTGCTTAAATAATGGTGTGTATAGACAGTATGAACAGTATATGAATAGCAAAGGTGTGTACGACAGTAGTTATATAGGATGAGCCTTGACTAGAATACAGTACATAGATATGAAGTGGGTAAAACAGTATGTAAACATTATTAAAGTGACCAGTGTTCAATGACTCTATATACAGTATATAGGGCAGCAGTCTCTAAGGTGCAGGGTAGAGTACTGGGTGGTCGCCGGCTGGTAACAGTGACTGAGGTTCAGGGCAGGGTACTGGGTGGAGGCACCTGTACTGTCTCCTACTTCGAGATGGTAGCAGGGTGAACCATCCATGGCTCAGGTGACTGAGGTCCTTGATGATCTTCTTGGCCTTCCAGTGACACCGGGTGCTGTAGATGTCCTAGAGGGCAGGCAGTGTGACCCCAATGACGCGTGAAAGCAATATCTTTAAATACATCTGGGAAATCTGCAAATATGACCCTTTTTCAGACATATACATGACAAAGGTTGTCATAATTGCATTTGATTTTGACATCAAGAAGATTATTTCTCTCTTCTGGAGTTTGCCATTGAGTAGGAATGACTTGCATCAATATCTCTCTTCAGGGGACAAAAAATGCACATTTTCTAATTGAAAAAACAAACCCAGCATATTGATTCACTTTGATATAACATCCCTTAACTCTTCTTGATGATAGGCAAGATTAAAAGAAATGTTCTTACCAGGTGAGTTGTGAGGTGAATGGGAATGATACAATTTCTGCATCTGAACAGCAGAGGGTGCTGTGGACACATGAATGAACCCGAGTGGATGCTTAGTGGACTGGGAAAACCTGGCTTGGCGCCTCTTGGGGCCTCATTTCTACCTCTGCAACACTGCCGTGCAGAGACACTACCAAACAGAGGCAGCAGAGACAAAGCTCATGCAAAACAATGCTTCATTCTCATTCGGTTGGTCACGTTCGCTTTCACGACCCTCCGTGTTTGCTACTTCCTGGAGGCAGCAGGCGAAATCATGTCTTTTAGGAGATGAACGTCCACATTCACTCCCGGCAGTTAGTGTGCTGAACGCATACCGGAGTGACACAAACAACCTGGGGATGTTCGGCTAAGTTTAATATCCATTTGGCGTTGTGATTTTAATGGGTCAGCACGGCTCCAGTGAGACGAGCGTCAGTCGAGAGATTGTCCATTGCACACCTTAATAAAATTAAGTCTGATGCATGGCAATGCAATCCAGCTTCATTCGCTACAGAAGACTGCAAACAAATAGCATTGATACTATCTATACATTGTATCATTGGGGTGTACACTAACTTGGGCTAACTGCTCTGCAGATACTGAGCAGTAGATAGAGACAACTAGACTACATTTCTAAACTTGAATTCAATCATTTGGAGTCTTAGGAGTGCAGTAAAAGGTTGTCCATTAAGTAATAATGACTAATGAACAAAGGAAAGATTTTACCTTCTGGTGGTGCAAATCCTGACCTGATTAAAACACAAGTAAAAAAAAAAAAAAACACGAGTGTGTGTTCGTGAGTCACGACTTCCACCGAAGGTGGCTCCTCTCCCTGTTCGGTGCGGCGTTCGGCGGTCGTCGTCACCGGTCTACTAGCTGCCACCAATCCCTTTTTCTTTTCTGTTAGTTTTGTCTTGATTGTTTTCATCTGTTACTTATTTGTTGTTAATTATTGGCTCAACACCCACCACTCCTAGCTATCCGTGACAACGTGTGTGTGTGCCTGTTGATGTATGTGTACAAATTCAGTGTGTGTGTGTGTTTCTCTGAGTTTGTGTGTGGATGTCTACACATGCCTGTTTGTGTGCTTCTGTCTGTGTGTGTGTGTGTGTGTGTGTGTGTGTGTGTTCCTCTGTGTGACTGTGCATGTGTGTGTGTGTGTGATTATGCATTTTTTACCATAGTCTCTGATATTCTTCTCACCACGTCTGACCTGTAGATTGACAGGGTCTTCCTCGAACCTTCAAGAGGAGAGGGACTGAGAGTCCTGAAAGTACTGGAAGAAGCACCAGGGTCCTGAGGAGGACACTTTAAAGCACTTCGTAGGAATAGTCAGCCAGCAACACAACGGGGGATTCAAGGCATCACTCCTTCAATCAACCTGTAGAATTGGAGTAAGCTGCTAACAGTGGCCCACTCACACTCTAGAGCACAGAGAGGGGATTTCAGAGCCTCACAGGTAGCCCTTTGTAGTCCTGCCAAATCTACGGAAGGGAGGTGCAAGCCGATTTCCACCCCGAGTCCGTCTCTCCACCCCTCTGCCTGGACGAGTTTGAAGACTTTTAATCTCAGAATTTCTTTTTAGGGGTGGGGATAATTCATGGGGATCTAAAGCTGAGATCCTGTGAAATGCCATTGGGATTCGACTTCCTCTTACTGCATATTCTCACTGAAGGTGTTTAGTTCTGTCTACAGTTGAATGATATTTTTGAATGAATATAAAAAGTTATCGAAATAGATGAAAGCGCTTATCACAACAGTGCCATGAATCGACAGTATGCAGACGGGGTATTAGGGATCAATAGTTTGTTAGTCTCCCCTGTTAGATGCTCTGTCAAAGGTAAGTGAATGGCCCATGGACTCTTTGTCAAATGCAAACCTAATGGTTGGACCAAAGGTCGAGCAGCGGAGACCAGCAGTTCAAAATCGATGGCCGGATTAATCTCGTTCCACTGTGCAGCTATTACAGCGGGAGAGTGATCACTAGACCATGGCAAAGGCCAGCATTCATCTCTGTAATGATCAAATGTGTTGGATGACAAAAGGTCCACTTCTAGGAACCACTCCAACATAGACATAGGCTCTCCACCTTTTCAGCCTCGACAAAGATGCACTCCGATTGAGACGCATGCCGAACACCTTGAGGCATTATTCTCCCTGACATGCTCCTGTGCACCTCTCTCTCCAACACCTTTCCTTACCATTAAGTGATGAGCACATGATTTTTCATTGGAACACCTCCCCGCTCTCACACACAGTGGGATTCCATGGAAAGAAAGGGGGGTGGGAAGGACACTGTGAGTAATCTTAAACCCTTAAATCTGGAATTGTAAGCTTAACTGGCTATTTATAGTCCCTTAGTCTCAACCTTAGCACCCGATAAAACCCCTCATTCTCCTCCCTTACCAACTTTTTTTTATAGTAGCAGATTGGCATGGGAGGAAGCAGAATTGAGTGGAAACTATTCACATTGAGACTTTGCTGTATTATTTTCCACCAGAATCCCCTGACAACCAGAGCTGGCCTTTCATATTAACCCTGGCTCTCTACCCTCCTCCCCCTCTTCCTCCGCGAACCTCCAGCACCAACCAACCATCAGCCTCTAAGGGATCAATTGAACTACAAATTCAATGAATTATTTGGCAGCTCCTGTATTTCCTTGGAGAAACCATTCCTCTGGCTATCAGTCGAGGGGGGGGGGGGGGGGGGGGGCGTCAGTTTGCTAGGGGGATGCTTAGCGCGTGGCTCTGACTGGTCTTGGCAGAGGAGTTGCTGCTGTTCACTCCCAGCAAGGCTAAATGAAAAGCTGTACGAGGAAATGAAAGAGGGCCAAAGGATAAGATCAGGAAATACAATAAGGAGCTGTCTTGTAAACAACACCTTGATGGCAAAAACAGATAATAAAAGGAAGTGTATTGAACAGCCATTTCATTTTTTCTGACAGAGGGTGTGTGTTTGCTGTTTTTTCATTTAGCCTCGGTGTCTGAGGCTTTACGCTGACGCTAACATTACCTTGACTTTAGAAGTGCTAAACACCACTCACGGTCCCTCCTCCTCCAATTCAATACCATTGCTTTGTAGGTAAAAGTCATGGCAACGTGCTTACAATACTAGCCAATGTGTGCATTTCCCCAACATTCAATTGCTTGTTTAAATAACCCTATTTATCGTACCAGTCCTGATACATCATGCACTTTCACGACATTCAGCATGCTCATACATAGCATACATAAGCAAAGATGTGGCATATTATCATTGATTTTATTCATACATTAATAGGCCACCCTTGAAGATAATGAACTTAGCTGGTGTATACATTACTCACTCAATAGGACAAAAGAATAATATGAGATATTAATATTTGTTTTCGGAGCATGGGTGATTAGTTGTGGGTGTGTGAGAACCTGGTTAGAAAATATGATGAGTGTGAAGACCCGGAAGGGAGGATCAACTTTATAGGGCAGAACAAGTGAACAGTTCCACCAGCGCATAAGACATACCGAAAGGATTCAGTGACACATTCACTTCCTCAGGCCTCATCTCACCAAGTGGTTGTAGCACACTAATGGAAGAATATTTATAAAAGTTCTCTTCCAGCATAATATATCATATAATACATGCCGTTTAGCAGACGCTTTTATCCAAAGCGACTTACGGTCATGCGTGCGCACATGAAAGATAACTACTTCATTTAATGGATGTAAAGTGCCTGTAGGACGAAACATGGAATATTATGGAGTCCTGAAATAAAAAAGCATCTCTTACTCCTTCTTTCTATTGCAAATGAGAGTGCAGCCCAACAGTAACAACAACAGCAGCAGCAGCAGCGGCGGCGGGCGGCTGTCCGTCTGTCTAGGAGGAAGTCTGTCTAGGAGGAAGTCCGCGTTCCTCTACAATAGCTGACAGAGCGGCGTTTGTCCGCGTCAGCAGTTTGTGTGACAGCCTGAGGAAGTCTTAAAGTACTGATCTCCAGGATTGGAGGGAGTCGTTTGATCACCACAGCATGGTGCTTCTTCCAGTACTTTCAGGACTCTCCGTCCCTCTCCTCTTGAAGGTTCGAGGAGCGTCTACCTACATAGCATTGTTGCCTGGAGGAGTGGTGCTGATGGTGGGAAGACCATTGTGTTCTAATAGCCTGACCACCCACACGCACACGTTTGTTGAGTGACACTTTATCAGTGTAAATGTTTCTGCGATGTCCCCATAATTATAAGTTAACTGCCCCCACACAATTTGTGCGGGGACTTTGAAGACCCACGATGAAGACTGAGAACGTTTCTGCATTAATGTTGACTAGTGATCATTCAACTGGCATTGTTATTTGATGTGGTGTGTTGGAAAATGCACATTCCATGCAAAAAGTTGAGTTTTTCTACATTTGAGTCCACGTCATAGCAGAAAAATGTATAACATACCACGTTTAGTGAGGCACGTCACTTGATTTCATCATAACAGTTTACAACACAGTTATAAGAGCCATCCTAGAATATTAGGACAAACTCCAGGCCAAGTGGAGGCTGCTGAGGGGAGGACAGCTCTCAATAACGCCTGGAATGTAGTAAATGGAATGGTATCAATCACGTGTTGGATACCATTCCATTGACTCCATTCCAGCCAGTATTATGAGCCGTCCTCCCCTCAGCAGCCTCCACTGCCCAGGCCAGGTCCTCATTTTATCTGATGAGCAAGGATGGCCACGCCGTCGCCATTCCTCACAGCTGGTTGAGATCAAGAGCGACAACACACACACACACACAAGCCTCTCCCAACCTCCCAACACCTGTGGATGTGTACCGCATGAGTCTCTATGAGTGAGAGGTGAACTCCCGATTAAACACTACTCGCCGCCACGTTCATCCTTCCTCCCTCCGTGACATAAGCCCAGGCATTTAGATCACTTAGCACTTTCTGAATCACTGCCTCTCTCTGGCTCTCACAGTAGCCTCCTCCTAGCCAAAGACATGGGGAGGAGGATAAGGGTTCATCAGACAAGAAATAACCCGTCAGGGTGAAAATATTCTTCCTTCCTCATCTACACCCTTGACTTTCTATCTTCATTCCTGCTCTCTTCATGTGTCTTTGAATGTTCTTCACTTATTTGCAATTTTCCAGTTCAGGGGAACCTCTCTCTTTAATGTCCAATGACAATACACTCTTCTGAACATGGACAAATTACCTTGACTAACCTATACCCCCGCATGTTGACTCAGTACCGGTACTAGTTATCGTTATTTCATTGTGTTACTTATTTGATTTTTTTACTTCAGTTTATTTAGCAAATATTTTCCTAACTCTATTTCTTGAACTGCTTTGTGAGTTAAGGCCTTGTAAGTAAGCATTTCACGGTAAGGTCTACTACACCTGTTGTATTCGGCGCATGTTGCAAATACAATTTTGATTTGAACCTTCTGGAATAGAAAAGACTGGACTTCCATGCATTTTTTAAAATTCCCCCATGACTGGTAGACTATAACTCATTCGTTAGATAACTTTGTTCTGGCACACTGCGTCTGGAAAAAAAACAACAACCTTAAGTTCCCAAGGTGATTATAAATATTGTTAGTCCTGGTAGTAGGTCAGTATAAAATGTCTCTTGAGACCCCTGGCAGATTTCTCCTCCTCCACACTTTGCTTGAGCTTGTCAACGCCCCAAAGTCACTTTCGCTGTCTTTCTTCACAACGGAGTTTCTTCCACCTCATTGCCTAAGCAACCCTCTGAAACCGACTCCTGTGTCGGGCCAACCTGTGCTGACAACCCCCCCGCTGGAGTAAACCCCGCTGGAGTAAAAAGTCGGCACATGGGCGCCCGCTCCCCGCTCTATACACCACACCGCTGTCTCCATGCCCCAGGATCCTCTCTGTTCCAATCCGGATTGACTTCCCTCTTGCTCAAAGCCTGCCAGCTCTGTAGGTCATCCAGCTAGTAGAAAAGATAGAAAAAAATTGAAAGAGAAAGAGGGGAGTGAGTGAGAAAATTTAACAAAGAACCCACACCGGCTCTCACAGTGTGGTGCTGGTATATCTCAGTCTCTGTAGAATGTGGAGCCTGGCAGAGTATATCCATCTGTCCATTTGTCTGTGGCATGGTGAAATTCACTTATTTTATGTCCGGGTATGACCTGAAAGGGAGAAGCATTTGCTTGGGGAGAAAGTTAAAAGCATCAAGGAGAGTCTAATATGAAAGTGAAAGTATAGTTTGTGGTTGTGCATTTTCAAGCGGCATATTGAAATGACCTGAAATGAGGAAGTGCAACCGCCACCCAGGACTATAATGTTATATTGTTTTTGTCATGACTGTTTCTATGCACTTTCAATGCAAAGTATCCATTTTCTATGTAATTATAGGCACATAGATGGGCAACACTGAGAAAAATAACTACGGCACTCAGTCTCTGTAGCAAAGTGTCTTAAATTGGAGTTGAACATGTGGGCACTCGACGTCACATGTCCTCCTCCTCACCAGCTAATTGGTATTCATTATCAGGCAAACGTCACCAGAACTTGGCACTAAGGAAACATCCTGTTATTTTCTGTTTAACTATGGGGGGGGGGGGGGGGGGCATTAGCTGTAGTGGTATTTGAAGAGAAGCTGTTTGGAAATTATGTGTGTTAATTGGGCTGAGGACGTGCTCACCTCTTCTGTCTTCTGGGGACTGCCTATGTGGTACCAAAACCCCGGGTCTAGCCAATCAGCATGATACAGTTGCTCCGTTTTCCTGTCAGAACAGCTTGCTCTAACACAACACACCTCTCAAGAGTTCAGAGCTTTCATTTTCTTCGTAGGTATTTTATTTAGGACTCTTTCCTCTTGAGACATGTTTTAATTTGGCACGCACTTCAGAGTCAAATAGGCCTACTAATTCAAAGAAAAATGTAAATAGCAAAGTGGGATTTGGGTCCTTTCAAAAATGTAACGTTAATTCTCATTACAAAATGAACATCGTTGGAGAATAATCCTTGGCAGTTAAAGCAGGGAATGGGCTAATATTTCCACAAGACTAAATACGTCAGGCATGACTGGAGGGAACCGGGAAGTAGGGCGCCCGCGGAGGGAAGGGAAGTCGACGTGAGAAGATCACTGTGTAGGTGAGAAGGGAGACTGAGGCATCTGACGCAGGCAATGGAGGATGGGCTGTGTGTGTATGTAAGTGTGTGTGTGTGTGTGTGTGTGGCAAAGAAACACCGGTACAATTTGTAAAATGCAAATATGACCCAGTCAAACACGCAGGAGAGGGAGAAGAGTGAGACAGAGTGTAAGACAGGAATAGAAATGTGATTCTACGATAGAAATAGAGAAAGAAAGTGGGATTGAGGGATAAGGAGAGAGAAGGGTGGAAGAAGTAAGGGAGGAAGGGCCCAAAATGAAGGTGTCGAGCAACTTTCAGATGAATTATGAATTATAAACAACCTAGGGAGAGAAACCCTCTATGGATTCGAGAGAAGAGAGACTCTTCATACGGTGACTCTTCAGGACTTTGCAGAGAACAAGATAACTGTTGCTGCAATATGTATCCACGTCTTGAACACCAGTTGATGAGCGACTGTTGAAATTGTTGATGGTAAATGGCTCTCTATTTCAAATACATTTTATATAAGAGATTCAGGATGGCTAATATGCCTTGAGTATATGGAAAGTACTGGAGAACTCATGAGACATGACTTTACTCTGTTGAAGCAGGTGATGACACATAATCAGGAAACATAATGACTGTATTCTAGGATCAGTTTGGCCTTTTAGATAATAATGAATGATGTTATATAGACAGAGAGGACCTGATCCTAGATCAGCACTCCTACTCTGAGATTCTTTGTGAAAAGGGGCCTTGAACATTGAGAATCGGCAGTCAGGATTTTGTGGTGCCGTCCGTGGTTCTGAACCTCCTCCGTCACTCCTCCATTTTGCTCATTTGTTTGTTATCGTTAGATATACTGTGAGATGATTTGCACTTCCTCAGTAATTGAAATGCCCAGATTGTGGCCAGTGCATGAGCAAAGACAGAATAAAGAACACATCCACATTTTAAAAGCAGTCAAACAGAAGGGGTACCAGAAGAGACACAAACACACTGCACACACACACACGAGCACAAACACACAACATGCATGCGCACGCACGCACACACACACACACACACACACACACACACACACACACACACACACACACACACACACACACACACACACACACACACACACACACACACACACACACACACACACACACACACACACACACACACACACACACACACACGTGTTTGAATGTGGAAAGATTCTGCACAGTTTATTTGGAAAATTCTCTCATTTATTTGTGACTTGCTTTCTCTACCTCAACCAGGAAAACATTTCCTTGTGACGAGCCCTCATTACAGTATCCCTTCTCAAACACACCAAATACAGGTCTGGAACTGGACATCAAAGTCAACAGAGCTCCTTTAATATGTGGGTCGGAGCAGCAGGGAGAGAGAGGACCCTGCGGCACAACCAGGGTTGATTTCAGTGACTCGGGCCACTCTGTGAGATCTATGAACTGTGTGTGTGATGTATGCGCAGTGGAACCTCTGAGGAAAGAGTTCGCTATTTGAATTGGAGCAAAGATGAATCAGCTCCATTCCCCAGGACTGGCGCCCTTCAGATCTCAGATCAGTATTTGACAGTGGTGGGAAAAGTACCAAATAGTCATACTTGAGTAAAAGTAAAGATACCTTGAGTAAAAGTCTAAAAGCATTTTGTTTTAAATATACTTAGGTATCAAAAGTAAATATAAATTGCTAAAATATACTCAAGTATCAAAAGTAAAATTATAAAATCATTAAACATTCCTTATATTAAGCAAACCAGATGGCACAATTGTTTTGATTTTGTAATATAAGGATAGCCAGGGGCACACTCCAAAACTAATTTACAAACTAAGTATTTGCGTTTAGTGACTCTGCCAGATCAGAGGCAGTAGGGATGACCAGGGATGTTCTCTTTATGTGTGACTAGGACCTTTTTCCTGTCCTGCTAAGCATTCGAAATGTAACGAGTAGTTTTGGGTGTCAGGGAAACTGTATGGAGTAAAAAGTACATCATTTTCTTTATGCATGTAGTGAAGTAAAAGTAAAAGTTGTCAAAAATATATATAGTTTAGTACAGATACCCCCAAAAACTACTTAAGTAGTGCTTTAAAGTATTTTTAGTATTTAAGTACTTTACACCACTGGTATTTGACATGGCTGATCAACCCATTTCCTACAGACAATGTATTTTATTTCAAAGTAAGCCTCACTACGTGTATGCTGTTTTTTTGGGCAGGGTGGGTGGAGATGTTTAGCTGACTGTCACGCCCTGACCTTAGAGATCCTTATTTATTCTCTATGTTTGGTTAGGTCAGGGTGTGACTCGGGTGGGAGAATCTATGTTTTCTATTTCTTTGTTGTTTTTGCCGAGTGTGGTTCCCAATCAGAGGCAGCTGTCTACCATTGTCTCTGATTTGGGAGACAATGAGTTGTCATTTTCCGTTTGGGTTTTGCGGGGTGTTGTTTTCCGTTTAGTATGTTTGCCTTCGTTTTTGTATTCGTAATTATTGTTTGAGTGATTCTTGACAGTAAAGATCATGAACACTTTCCACGCTGCCCTTTGGTCCACTCTTCCTTATAACGACGAGCATTACAGAACACCCCACCAAAAAAGGACCAAGCAGCATGGCCAGGAGGAGCAAGGATCCTGGGCCTGGGAGAAAAGGGAGTGGAGGACATCCTGGACCTGGGAGGAGGTAATGGCAGGGGACAAGACCCTGCCATGGAAGCAGGCGGAGGCAGCGAAAGAGGAACGGCGACGATACGAGGAGTCAAGGCAACGACGGAAGCACGAGAGGCAGCCCCAGACATTTTTTGGGGGACGGGGCACACGGGGAGATTGGCAAAGGTAGGGTTTAGACCTGAGCCAACTCCCGGTGCTTACCGTGGGGAGCGTGTGACTGGTCGGGCACCGTGTTATGCAGTGATGCGCACGGTGTCTCCAGTACGCATTCATAGCCTGGTGCGCTCTGTTCCAGCTCCTCACAGTTGCCGTGCTAGAGTGGGCATTCAGCCAGGACAGATTGTGCCGGCTCAGCGCTCCTGGCCTCCGGTGCGTCTCTTCGGTCCAGGATATCCTGCGCCAGCACTACGTACGGTATCCCCAGTTCGCCAGCACAGCCCGGTGAGGCCTGATCCAGCTCCCCGCACTCACCGAGCTGGAGTGGGTATCCATCCAGGACATGTGGTGGCAGCCCTTCGCACCAGGCTTCCAGTACGTCTCCTCAGTCCGGTGAGACCTGTTCCGTGTCCACGTACGAAGCCTCCAGTGATAATCTATGGCCCGGAGCCTCTAGTGATAATCCATGGCACAAAGCCTCCAGTGATGATCCATGGCACTGAGCCTTCAGCGAGGGTTCCAAGTCCTGAGCCTTCAGTGAGGGTTCCCAGTCCAGAGCTTCCAGCGAGGGTTCCCAGTCCATAGCCTTCAGCGAGGGTCCCCAGTCCATAGCCTTCAGCGAGGGTTCCCAGTCCGTAGTCTCCGGACTGGGAGACTTCAGTTGTTGGTAAACACAGCTTCAGTTGTGTTTACCAATGAGCCAGATTGACATATGAGACCGCATGTTTTTGTACACATTTTAACATACAATTTTAATGAGACATTACAGGAATTTTTGAGTTGTGCACAAGTTCCGTCACTCATATTGCAGATATACAGTCTATCAGATTATTACATACATTCTAATTATCTGCAGGACAGTGTGAATGGTTGTGTTGTTTTCAGCTTTTGACAGGCAGCATAAGAGCTGAGGCTTAAATGACCGCTATAAGTGCATCTGGCTGAAATAAAGTAATTGGGAGTAATTTCCTACCGAAGCCATTACATCCATTGCTTCAAATGAGAAATTCAACTTGACATTTTGAAAAACGCCAAACCTTTCAGACATAACTTTCTTTTCCACTGCTCCCTTCACTCTCTTTCTATCAAATGTACCCCCTTTCTCAAAATCCCCTGCACTTTCTGCAGATGAGCCCTCCCAAAAGTAGCTGCAATTACATTCGAAGCCCAGGGCAAGGGATAGGAGTGGAGGCAGGCGGAGAGGGGAGAGATAAGGGGGATGGGGGGGGGGGTTAGCTGTGTGCGATTGGTCATGCTTACCCTCTCTACTGAACCTCAAAGAGACTGAGAGATGAGAGAAATGGGATTGGCTATTCTCTTCCCCCGGATGAGAGAAATAGACTGAGGGCCTGGGTCTTTGGTCACCGCACCCGTGGCCCAAATGATGACTCATGGCTTTAATCTTGTTTGCTCGGGATTGATGCTGCTGTAGCCTGAGTTCGTACACACGCTGCCATAGCCACTCTATATTGCAGACTGGCACCTGGGCCTACCACATAACAGGAAGAAAGAGGCAGCTAACAGGGGCCAAAAGACAGTCAGAAGAGTCGGTGTCTCTGTAAAAGATGAGGGCGCTGTTTCAAACAGGAAGTGGTGATGAAGTCTTTCCTGTCATGAACTCTTGGCAGGACGTTGCTTTCAGCATTACACCTATAACAGAGGTGCTGCAAATCTGAACCTTTCTCCACAGATCCCCTTTAGAAATCCTTTCACTTAGTATTCCAAGCCTGCTGGACTTGTTACAGGTAGCGATGTACGCTGAGAGTCGGGAAGCAAGTTCAGGGAATGAATACATTTAATTAATAAATGAACAAAACAAGAAACACAAACAGAGCACCGACATGATACAGGAACAATGACGACTGGGGAAGAAACCAAAGGGAGTGACATACACATGGCAGGCAATCAAGGACGTGATGGAGTCCAGGTGAGTGTCATTATGTGTGTAATGCTGGTGACAGGTGCGCGCCCTAACGAGCAGCCTGGTGACCTAGAAGGCCAGCGAGGGAGCACACGTGACAGCTACGACATATCATCCCAAACCAGGAGGATTAGAAATAAGTGCAAATAGCTCACAGTCCCTCTGCCTTTCAGCAAAGACTCATGTCATCTTCTTTACTTCTAGGAAATCTCACCGATTTATTATGCTCGTAAATGAATAGGCTTCGCCGACACAATTTCACAACTGCCCAATTTAGGACGAAAAACTAATGAGTTCTGTTTGCCATACTATTGAGGGACTTTGTGTTATTTTCTCTTTGTGTTAGTATTAGAAATATTTCTCAACATCATCGTTATTGAGCACCACTTGGACTGTCTACTTTAAGAATTTAGGAAAGTTTCCAATGAGTACTTTGGGCCGTTATCGTAAGTGCGTCAGATTGGGTTGTGGTAAATATGGAGGCCTTTTATGGCCACATACATAACTCTTGATTTCTAAGGACAAGGGCTCGGGAAGAGTACCAACTGCTCTGTTTATAGAATGACATTAAACCCCTGGTATTCTCCTGAAGAAATAATCAACCCACACCAATAAAAAACAAAAGAGGCTTAATGAGCAAAAGGCTTTCACTAACCCATTATCAGAGGGCTGGAAATACTAAGGCATCGCACAATTACAAGGCCCTACACTTATCTTCTCACTGCAGATTCCTGTGGAGGGGAGAAATAAAGTGTCCAGTAAGATTATAATTACTGAGACTTCTGGTATGCCAAGGGAGAGGCAGGACAAGGATTCGCTGATTCTCAGGACTTACTGTCATGCCAGGCAAGATACATCACGGTTTATATGATTTATAATTCTGTCACTCCGTGTTAACCATTATGTACCACAAAAATGTCATGTCGCAACGATGGATTTGCGTTTTGTCCGTATGGTGCTCATTGCTACAGATTCATCTTTTTACCCGGTGGTTTTAACTGTATCTCTGGAATTGGTCCGTCCACCTGCTTGCCACCACTTTGCAGCTAACGAATCAATTAGGGAACAGTTAGCATGAGAGGAGATGAATTGGAGAAGATGTGCAGTGCGTCTCTGGTAAAACATTGAATCGTAGTGCTCTTGGTCCAGCTGGTGGGTCACTTAATGTGGCCCATTTAATTCTACTTGATCTCAATGAAGGACTATACTGCAGAAGTCTTTTTTACCAGTTTCGAATTAGACACTGGAAGAGTTCTACCAAATGGAACAAAAATATCATAATGCCAATAAATACACTTTAAAACACAATAAGGCCAATATCGTTTGCCAGGCTGTAACGTTTCTCGTTGGTGGAAGGAGAGGAGGACCAAAATGCAGTGTGGTAAGTGTTCATCATGTTTTAATTGAACAAACTGAACACCACACAAAATAATAATGAAGAGAAAACGAAACAGTTCTGCCAGGTGAACAGACACTAAACAGAAATTAAACACCCACAACCAAAATGGGGAAAACAGGCTACCTAAGTATGATTCTCAATCAGAGACAACGAACGACACCTGCCTCCGATTGAGAACCATACTAGGCCAAACGCATAGAAATATAACAACCTAGAAAAAGGAACATAGACTACCCACCCCAACTCACGCCCTGACCAACCTAACACAAAGACATAAAAAAGGAACTAAAGGTCAGAACGTGACACAGGCACAATTTTATATGCTCTCAATGAAGGCCTGTACCTCAGGAGTCTATTCACAAGCTTTGGTCTACAGACTGGAAGAGTTCTATTAAACTGCACACAACATCATACTGCTAATGAATACACTTTTTTAGACCATTGACTACAAAACGAACAGACCCAAACAAAGGCTTGCAGAAAGACTCCAAAAAAGCTCTGAAAAAGTGTGTCCAGCCAAAATAGTATCAAGGCCTCATTGCTGAGAAGGACAGCTTCCGAACATCCAAAAAGACCCAGTGATTATGTAATTGACCTTGCATCTCGGATTTTAACTGTCACCCCTGTCAATGGATGTTGGACTGAACCGCAAATTCCCAGTGCTTGACCGACCGGTACAAAGTGAGGCCAAATTGCCATAATCATAGTTTGTCACCTTGGCAACCACAGTTTATCTAATGAAACTGAGTTGTATCAGTGCATTCTGTAAATGCCCTAGGCATACAGAACAGCACGGCATGTACCGAGTCTTCTTTTCTGTTCAAATGTGGTATTTTGGAGTAAAAATTAACGTGATGTATTCTTTTCTTATAAAGCACTTATATAAAGCACTTGTTCCATCTTAAAAAAAGTGGGTGACTCACTGTGTCAGAGGTACTTGTACTGTACTTCATCCCACTATTAAATAGACCAGTATTTAGTCAGTCCAAAAAATCAAAGCTTGATGGTGAGTTGGTTTGGGAAACCCTGAAATGAGAAAAGCTGCATAACGCCCACAGGTTGCAATGACAGGGCAGGGCCAATGTAGACTTGAACACAACCATGGTGTCATGACGTTGGCCTGGGGGGTAGGTTTATGACAGTCATAAATACCTCTTCCCCCCTTTTTCCTCTCTCTACCCTACTGAGGTTACATTTGCATAGAGATTACATAGAAATTCTGGGAACATCAGAAGGTGGGGGGAAATTAATTATATTCTGGTATTCCGACCAATGGAACATATGCGGTGGTACTTAATGAATATGATGTCAGTTCGGTTGTCATCTGAGACATTCTCATCAATGATAAGATGACAAACTCTACAGTGGAAAGTCTACACATCAGAGTTATCGGATTCACATGGAATTGTTCAATTTAAATGTTTGAATATTACATTTTTTGTGATGGGATGAAATGTGATTTTAGCTTCTAAAAGATTTGGATTTTCATAAGATGAAGGCTCTGCTCAATCAGTGGCCCGCCCCTGTGAAGGGAAGCAAAGTGGGAGGAGACACAATATAAAACTATAAAACTTTTCAAACACGCCCTCCTCTCCCTTCCTATATAAGCCCTTGACGACAATATAACCTCCTGTTCCGAGGACGTGAGGACGACGGTCCTATGTCAGAATGGTTCAGATAATAACTACAGAACGAAGCCAACATCAGCGTGAGATTTGGTTGCGAATGGTATGAACTTTGAACTCTTATTCACTACAGAAGTAATACTTCCTAGCTGTTGAGTTAGCAACAGCAGATGCAAACGAGGGTTAGGAAGGAGCAGACAGAGTAACCCGTCTATCACCCAACGATGTTACTACAGCGTATCCAATTGACAACCAGAGACATTCTTCAAAGGACTCGGTTGGGCAACACGGCCTCCCATCTACCACCAGCCTACCGAAGCGCAGCTCAGAGTAAATATTTATTGCATTTTCCTTTTCCAAATGGCCGGTAATTTAGAATGCATACGATACTGTATTTATGATAGCACAGCTCCTTCCCTTTGTTCCTCAGTCTTCCCGCTCTTTCACTTAAACCCAGCCCTTTTCTTTTGTGTAACAAGCTGTCATGTCTGTTCCGCCCGCTAGGGACGTTTTCCTTTATGACGTAATTTGTAATCAAGTTATGATGTAATTATGTGTGATTAGTTAGGTATTTAGTAAATAAATGATTAAACCAAATTTTGTATTGCTGATTCAAATTGTTAGCCAGGGTTCGTGCAGATAACCAATAATTTACAACTTTCAGATGAGACTGAATTAAGATGACGATTAATATTGACTGCTGTTGATGTGAAATTTTACTAGGTCTTTAAGAGTTTATTCGGAAGATAACAGCTCTATAAATATTATTTTGTGGTGCCCGACTCTCTAGTTAATTACATTGACATGATTAGCTCAATCAGGTGATATTAATTACGGATAAATTATTTTATATAATAGCATGTCATATCACTTAATCCGGCATAGCCAAAGACACGACAATGATAACACATCAACCACAGAATAACAAAATAGGTTGTTTATTCCGTGATCATTATAATGTTATTACAGTTTCAATAATAATATGGGAACATTGCTTGAGGTGTTCACAAAATCTTGTAGAAGTACTGAATTTAAGTTGTAGGCTAGATACATGCCAAAGCTACATAGGTATAGCACAGCCCATGGTAGATTTCTAGCGAATACAGAGCACTCAGGTTAGGTTCAGTGCATACACAGCAGTCTACCACAGCAAAAGCGAGGAAGCATTACAAAAGTTGCAAAGTTAAATCACAATAATTACAACTACTAAACAGTAAGGCTCTAGACAAATGTAAACTCTATCCTTAAGAGTACACAGCAGGAAATACAATACAAACACAACATTTGCTTCACCTGGTTGGTCTCCAAGTTGCCAAGCAACAACCATTACTCTTTACCTTAATATCACTAACAATGAAGCTCAATAACAATACAAATGTAAAAAAAAAAAATGACACCCTTGCAGTAGCGAGGCATGGCAGCTTGGAGTCCAACCGCCTGCTGCCTCTCCCTGACCTGGACCTCGTTTGCCAAAGCCTACATAGCGTCAAGATCATCGTTAGAACCTTCTTACGATGCAACTTCAGTAGCCAAGCTGTTTCCCAGAGCCTTCAATAGCAACGTGGCTCTTCAAAACCTTTGTAAATCTAGGAGTGTTTCAGACCACTTGTAGAGCAGTGAAAGTGCATCATTAGATGCTTTCTCCCCTTTATAAGGCTATATTTGTGACTCACTGCTGATAACTTACGAATGAAGTTGAGTACAAATACAAAGTTGACAAAGTATTTGCAATTGTTACAAACAAGGATAAAATAATACTTCAAATGAAAACCAAGATGACTGCATTAAAAGACACAGACTACATGGGCCTATATATTGTCCAATCAACTGAATTCTATTTCACAACTAGGCTACTGTCAAATGTTTGCCTCAATGTATTTCATGATGTGCTCAATGATGTGCCCAATCTGTGACTTAGTGCATTATCATTGGGTAAGCACAATAAACCACCTCAATGCCCTACTGTATTTGCAGCGATAGGTTGTATTAAACTCAGCAAAAAAAGAAACATCCTCTCACTGTCAACTGCGTTTATTGCCAGCAAACTTAACATGTGTAAATAAACAACTGAGACATCAACTGAACAAGTTCCACAGACGTGACTAACAGAAATGGAATAGTGTGTCCCTGAACAAAGTGGGGGTCAAAATTAAAAGTAACAGTCAGTATCTGGTGTGGCCACCAGCTGCATTAAGTACTGCAGTGCATCTCCTCCTCATGGACTGCACCATATTTGCCAGTTATTGTTGTCAGATGTTAACCCACTCTTCCACCATGGCACCTGCAAGTTCCCAGACATTTCTGGGGGTAATGGCCCTAACCCTCACCCTGCGGTTCAACAGGTCACTGACGTGCTAAATGGAATTGAGATCCGGGCTCTTCGCTGGCCATGGCAGAACACTGACATTCCTGTCTTGCAGGAAATCACACAAAGAACAAGCAGTATGGCTGGTGGCATTGTCATGCTGGAGGGTCATGTCAGGATGAGCCTGCCGGAAGGGTACCACATGAGGGAGGAGGATGTCTTCCCTGTAACACACAGCGTTGAGATTGCCTGCAATGACAACAAGCTCAGTCCGATGATGCTGTGACACACCGCCCCAGACCATGATGGACCCTACACCTCCAAATCGATCCCGCTCCAGAGTACAGGCCTCAGTGTAACGCTCATTCCTTCTGCTATAAATGCAAATCTGACCATCACCCCTGGCGAGACAAAACCGTGACTCGTCGGTGAGGAGCACTTTTTGCCAGTCCTGTCTGGTCCAGCGACAGTGGGTTTGTGCCCATAGGTGACGTTGTTGTCAGTCATGTCTGGTGAGGACCTGCCTTACAACAGGCCTAAAAGCCCTCAGCCCAGCCTCTCAGCCTATTGCGGACAGTCTGAGCACTGATGGAGAGATTGTGCGTTCCTGGTGTAACTCGGGCAGTTGTTGTTGCCATCCTGTACCTGTCTCGCAGGTGTGATGTTCGGATGTACCGATTCTTTGCAGGTGTTGTTACATGTGGTCTGACACAGCGAGGACGATCAGCTTTCCATCCTGTCTCCCTGCAGCGCTGTCTTAGGCGTCTCATAGTATGGACATTGCAATTTATTGCCCTGGCCACATCTGCAGTCCTCATGCCTCCTTGCAGCATACCTAAGGCACGTTCACGCAGATGAGAAGGGACCCTGAGCATCTTTCTTTTGGTGTTTTCATAACTTTGACCTCGATTGCCTACCGTCTGTAAGCTGTTAGTTTCTTAACGACCGTTCCACAGGTGCATGTTTATTAATTGTTTATAGTTCATTGAACAAGCATGGGAAACAGTGTCTAAACCCTTTACAATGAAGGTCTGTGAAGTTATTTGGACTTTAACAAATTATCTTTGAAAGACAGGGTCCTGAAAAAGGGTCATTACTTTTTTTGCTGAGTTTATGTCTGTTGGAGCTGAACCGTCATCAGTATTGTGGAAAATGTTAACGTAAGATTTGAATGGAGACAGCTGATCCCAGGGCATCCTAACCATTTTCCACTCATGGTCAAATTACACATTTAGCATATGTTCCCTCTATGTGCTTGTTTTGGAAACACTTAAAAAGTTGGCTCATAAATAACGATGCATCTGGTACGATCGTTTCATTGTAATGCTTAAATTACCACTGGAAAAACAAGGCCCTGGCTTCTTCTTCGGGATTGGGTTGGCAGATCGCATCCAACTTAAGTTGCATACACTGCCACCTACTGCACTGGAGTGTGAGGCCAGTCAAGGCCGACCTACCTTAAATTCTCTTCATTATATTACATTTTGTGATACAAAAATAAAAATGGCACCACCAACTAACACTTTACCTATACACCACTATTTAATAATAAAAAATATATAAATCCCCACCCCATTCCACTAGTTCCTCCTTCCTCACCAAGAGCCCTGTAAACTGCCCTCTCCCCGATGAGGTTCTCCACCTTCCCGCCATCTGCGCCCAGAGCACACCATGTTCTCCTGTTTTAAAGGGAGGGGCACAGGTGTGCTCAATCACCTCGTTAACCTGTAAGCAGGAAGACAAAATGAATCACAGAGCACATTCAACACAAATGCAACACGTAAAAAGCGACTGCCCATAAAAAGCAACTAAGCCCTTTGAAAACGGCCTATGTGGCATCGATACCAATCAGAAACATTTATTATAGTGTCAAAATTGATTACAAGATTAAATATAATCATTTTGGTCATAAAATCAGTATCGTCTAAAACGATAAAAGTTTGGAACCTAAGTGCGTCACAAATAAATTAAGGTTGGGTTTTGATTGCAATTATGTTAACGAATCATACCCTGTTTTGCCATCCTCCACTTGCAAATTGTGTCTACTCCCACTTTGCTTTCCTTCATTGTTTTCTTGCATTTGTTTTCAACCCGGGTTGCCTTCCGGTCGTGAGCTAGGTGCCCCGTTCAAAGCCCACGGTGAAGTCGGCTCAAAACAAGTCACATAATTAGCACATAGAGTAATGAGAAGGATTCTGTGTTTTCACATGCAAAAGTGATTGCTTTTGATAAAACCGCTTTATCTGCCTTCCCAATGAAAACGAGTTTGAAAAGTCAAACATATATTTTATGGAAAATATATGTTTTCTGGACGAATCACCATACTGCCTTGTTGACAACAAGACCAAGGGGACAGATTACTGTTCCATTTGAGAAGAGCGTTCCTCCCTCACTGCTTTTTCTCATTCATGTCACGGGCCATAGACCACTGTCCCGTGGCTCAGCATAATTGAATCCGCCCATTGAGTAGGGTTCCGGTGTGCAACGACCAGTGATGGTAAGTATAACCAGAGATACTGGAATATAATGATCTCTCTGGTATAACTTCGCTAACAACGATAGATACAATTATTTCTGGTTACATAGGTAGTCATCTTTAGATAAAGCAAGGCAGGCTAGCTAACCTTTTAGCTAACGTTAGTGTAAGTAGCTATCTAGCTACCTCACTAAAACTTAGTTAGGTCGTAGCTCATACAAGTTCATTGTGTGTTGTCTAGGTACTGCTGGTTATGTAACGTTATAATACCAGAGAGGCAGGTTAGCTAGCTAGCTACAGGCTAACATTGCCTACAAATCGGATTTGCAAGGAAGTTCGTAGCTTATATAGGTGTAATGTAAGGACCGACACCGGAGTTGAGAAGCAGGTATGGGGAGTCAACATTTAATCAGGAATAGACAGGTAACAGAACAGGAACAGCGTCAGCACACGGGTAAACAAAGACAAACTACAATAATTCTGAAGCAGGTAACAGAGCGAGGAACCAGACATATATAGGGAAGGTAATAACAGAGGCGATAGAGTCCAGGTGAGTCCAATAATCACTGACGCACATGACGGAGGAAAGGCACGTGGGCATAATGATGGTGGCAGGAGTGCAAAATGCTGGGGAGCCTGGCAACCTCGAGCGCCAGGGGGGAAGAGCGGGAGCAGGCGTGACATGTAATCTGTATTGTCTAGGGCAAAACAAAATAATGGATGCGCGTGACGGGGGAAAGGCAGATGTGCGCAATGATGGTGCCAGGAGTGCGCAATGCTGGGGAGCCTGGCGCCCTTGAGCGCCGGGGGGGGGGGGGGGGGGGGGGGGGGAGCAGGAGCAGGCATGACAGTACGCCCACTCTAGGGGCACCACTCGGCGTCCCAAATGGGCAAGCCTCACAGTCTGGCCGTGGCCGAGTAAACTCCAGACGAACTGGCAGAGGCATGGGAGCCTGACGATCTGGCTCAGGCGTGAATGCCTGTCAATTCCCCTGCAGCGTGGGAGCCAGATGAGCCGTTGGAGACGTTGCAGCCTGTCGAGCCAGCTGGGTGTAAAAACCTGACGATCCGGCTGAGGCCTGACGTGGAATGGGCGCATTCCGTGCCAACCGGGGAAAGAACCTCTTGAGTCAGCTAGGGCATGACAACCCGACAAAATGGCTCGACGTCACCACCAACCAGAACGTCAGCACTCCCCGATGCTTCGTATGGTGGCTTCAGCAATCTGTAAGGACCGATGCCGGAGATAAGAAGCAGGTACAGGGAGTCAACATTTAATCAGAAACAGACAGGTAACAGAACAGGAACAGCGTCAGCCCATGGGTAAACAAAGACAAACAACAATAATACTGAAGCAGAGAACAGAGCGGGGAACCAGACAGATATAGGGAAGGTAATGACAGAGGCAATAGATTCCAGGTGAGTCCAATAATCACTGACGCACATGATGGAGGAAAGGCACGTGGGCATAATGATGGTGGCAGGAGTGCAAAATGCTGGGGAGCCTGGCGACCTCGAGCGCCAGGGGGGAAGAGCGGGAGCAGGCGTGACATGTAATCTGTATTGTCTAGGGCAAAACAAAATAATGGATACTGGTATGGTGGTAGCTAACTCATGTCTGAGTCTAACTAGTACAGTGAACTAGGAGCAACAAACCGTAATGCTTTCACCAGCCTGATTCTAATCAAATCGGGTGTTCCAGTCAGTCTACATCCTCAAAGCATAGAAATAGGGTTTCTACTAGTTACCACAGACACAAAGTCAAAAATGGTCTATATTGTAAAAGTTCATGAAAACAAAAATGTGCTCTTTGGTTTTCATTTTAGGGTTATGCATACGGTTAGCAGTGTGGTTAAAGGTCAAGTTTAGTGTTAAATTATATTCTAAGAAGAGAAATTGTAGAAATGGGCAGCCTGTATAACTTTGTGGATGTGGTAACTAGTGACAACCTAGAATTAGCTTGACCCAAGTTACGGCCCTGATGACACAGACGGCTTGATATTTCCCTGCCAGATCTGTAAGAGAGACGAAAGTCCCAGCCGCAGTATGGTGAGGCAGTAGTGTGTGTGTGTGTGGATGGATAAATTGTAATGTTTGTGTACTAGTATGCTAGGTTGTAGAGAATTAGTCCATGGAGAAGGACCAACAGAAGGGAATGTGGATATTTATAAAAGGATGCCTATAAGTTCTGGAGGAGAGCCACATTCTTGGTTAGAAAAGCAAGAAAATATTTGAAGGTTGTTTGAACGTGATTTGTGTGTATCAGCAGTAGCAGCAGTAGGAGCGGCTGGAAGACAACTGTGAATTATTTTGGTTATGTGTGTTGTCAACAGCAGTGATATTTGAAGTGTGTCACTGGTAGAAGACATTAGGTCTCCTGTATTCTCCAGTAATAAATTGGCAGATGATTTTGTTTTGGTTCTAATGCAAGGTATCAGGTCCAGTGACCAAATTATTAGGCACCTATACTGTAACTACTCTCTGGGAAGAGAGTATCACTACCTGAAAAATAGAAACAATTGGCGTGTATTAGAGCCGTGGGTGAAGAGAAACACCCTGGATACCATCGGGAGAGACGTTGGAATAATAACTATTTTTGGCGACCGACGGCCACGATTCTCCCTTTAAAGAGGGGTTAAAGGAAGTTTAATACAGCCATAGAGGCTCTGAAAGAGGCGCACAAGCAATCTACCAATTCAGCTTGAATATGTAATTTTTTTTGCAAACTGGATAAAATTGGTCAGCATTTCCCTGCTGACGAAATATTCCAGACAAATAAGAACTCAGAGATGCTGTTGTGGTATGGCACAATGAAAGTAATGAGAAATCGCAAGCTCAATATTCAAGCGTGTTGATGTCAACGTTTTATCAGCAGAAGGGCATAACCGATAAAGCTCAAATTAAAGATATGCAGGGTCATCTTGTCCAGGCGACTGACTAGTATGGGGCAACTAAGAAAAAATTTGAAATAACAGATTGGCGGGCTCATAAATTAGATCAACAGAACTATAACCTTACGAGTGCCCTGGAAAATAATCCAAATAAAGTCCAACAACTTACGGCTGCCCTTCAGCAGCATCAGAACACCTGTGGAGGGGGTATATAGTCTCGCCACTTCCCCACCGTTTACCCTGGGATATCAAGTATCCCAGGCTAAACAGGTAATGTCTCCGCTATATCCTCTCTAATAGAGGAAAAATAGCATTATGAGTTGAGAGATGCAGTTGAGGGACGTGTCACCTGTCCAGACATAGTAGTCCCGGGCTGGATCATAGAGCCAAGGGATCCCGGAAACCATAGAGAGGTGTGCCGGGTTTGTATTCATGCAGTTGCGGTGACTTATTATCCTGGCAGAGACTCCCAGAGGGAGGGAACCCCATTCTGCCTGATGGCCAAACTATAACACAACTCCAAATTCCACACCAACACCAGCCGCTCACTGAGTATTGGTGAAATGCGTAGCATGATGAAAGAAGAGCCTGACCCTGTTGAAGAGGGTTGAGGAGGTGATCCTTTTTCTGAGGAAACAGGGCAGAATTTTTTAGATTCCACGCTGGTGTTTATGACAATGTTGTCCGTTCCCTATTGCCGACAGCAATGTTGGTACAATTAGTCTGAAACTATCGTACTCCTGCCTGGTCGTTCTCTCGTGCGGCATGTGACCCAGTAACTTCTCAGGAACAAATTGAAATATTTGTGACTGCTATTGGAAATGTTTTGTTCTACCCTGATGTTAACAAAATGTGTATATGCACTCAGGGTCAAAATGAGATGGTACGTGAGTAAGTTGATAGGATGGAAGATTCGCTGTGTACTAATTCGGCACTAGCAAATTATTTTAATGAAAATGCAGGAATTTGTACCTCTGCTTTGATGGCAGGGTTGAATCCCACGGTCAAAACTGCTATTGCAGGGGTGGTGCACCAGCACTCCACATGGGTGGAGATAGTGTCTCTATCATTTCCAGCGAGGTTGAACTGAGTGATTTAGGTATAATATAGTATAATATATAGTATAGTATAGTATAGTATATAGTATAGTATATAATATATAATAGTATAATATAGTATATATTGCTGTTGTTGGTTTTGGGTTGTTGCAATTGTCTTTATTTCAATACAAATTTGACCAGATTTCGTAAGCTGTATGGTCTAACTCCCTGACCGGATCATTCTGCGTTGAGGTTCCCAGTATGATAAGGGAGTATAGGACAATTTGGAAAATGGTTTCAACAGTGCGTTGGTATGCTCTTTGACATCTGTATTATTTAAGAAAATTGGGAAGGTAATAATTTGTCGTACGGTAAATAGTTGTTTGGATTTTCTGAATCAGAAATTAATTCGAAACCCTCAACTTAGCACACACCGACATTGTTAGTATGTATATTTACAGACATGGAGAATATAAAGACAGTATGCACTACTTATATTACATTACCATTTTTCTCATCACGGCCCCCATATGTCCCTGTTTTACTGTTGCGAGTGGCATGTTAATGACAGATCGGTATCTCAATGTATTTTTTACCTAAATTACCATACATGTCCCAGTGTGTAGACCTCCACAATCAACCTGATACCCCAAATAAACAGTTTAGGGCAACCCTAAATCAATTTACGGGCACAGTTGACCACCCCCCTCCTTCCTGGCACTCATCTTCTGGCGTATCTTAATTTTCTTCTTCAGATAGTGTTACAGTTCATCTTCCCAACGGCACATATGTAACTCATTCCTGTCACAGTTGATAGCCCTTGATAATGTCCCAATTTAAATATCTAAGGAAATAATCAGATTTTCTCAAGCACACAAATCTCTCACCTGAGCTAGTTGCCACACCTATTCTGTACAGACCATTCTGTCCAGTCCATTTTCCCACCAGTGCACCAGCAGCATAAGATGAATTTGAACGTAATGCCTCTCCATGCACGTTCTCAGGACCCATGCAGCAATCCTGTCGCTCATACACAGGTTGCTGGCTCGAACACAGGTTTCCGTAGAAGTGGTGCAGTACAAGGCCATAGTGAACACCATTTATTCAGCCGGTTAAGGGGGTTGAAGCTCACATTGTTCTGGTCGCATTGTTCCTTCCATGCATATAGATACCATCGGTAGTCATTATCGCCATAACTTTGAGAGAGGACAAACCAAAACAACAGTTTAAGGATCCGCCCCTTTTTTTTCAATTTTCGCCTAAAATTACATACCCAAATCTAACTGCCTGTAGCTCAGGAACTGAAGCAAGGATTTACATATTCTTGATACCATTTGAAAGGAAACACTTTGAAGTTTGGGGAAATGTGAAATGAATGTAGGACAATAACACATAAGATCTGGTTAAAGATCATACAATGAAAAAAACATAGGTTTTTGTTTTGTACAATCGTCTTTGAAATGGAAGAGAAGGGCCATAATGTATTATTCTAGCACAGGCACAATTTAGATTCTGGCATCTAGATGACAGCAGTGTATGTGCAAAGTTTTAGACTGATCCAATGAACCATTGCATTTCTGTTCAAAATGTTGTATCAAGGCTGCCCAAATGTGCCAAATTGGTTTGTTAATAACTTTTAAGTTCATAACTGTGCATGGTATTCTTTCACTGTAATAGCTACTGAAAATTGGACAGTGCAGTTAGATTAACAAGCTTTCTGCCATATCAGATATGTCTATGTCCTTGGTAATTTTCTTGTTACTTACAACCTAATGCTAATCGCATTAGCCTACGTTAGCTCAACCGTCCTGCGGGGGACCCACCGATTCTGTAGAGGTTAAAGTGATAGACTCAACGTGAAGAACTAAGGACTGTCATTCTAAATTTGGGTTGGATAATGTATCAAGTCTCTGGGGAATAATACAACTCTTCTGTGTATAATGATATCAGGGATAGGTCATAGGAGAGGAAAGGACAGCTAACAGTGTACAATGTAGAGATGTAAAGATAGAGATTTAACCATGAAGTTAAATTGAACATCACACATACCCAGATCATGGTGAGAGTAGCAGAGATAGTGTTGTCATTTCATACACTATTGTCAACTTTCAGTGAGGGGTTTGTCAAAGAAAATACAACCCTTCAAAGAATAGCCACAGATCCCTGTATACAGGAGGCCACGTCACCGGAAGGGAAGTAGTAGCATCACATCTCCTGCAGAGTGTGATTTAAGAAACATGTGACTGAGTTTTGTGAGATTGGATACTTTTCCGACGCCACTAATCTCTCCCCCATTCCTAACCGCCAGCAGACACTGGACATACCTCCCAGAGGATTGGGACCAGTGACTGTAGACGGAAAGTGTCAGGAGGTGGCTGCTTATCAACCGTTGGGACCCAACGTTTACACTGTAACGAGGGTGTTCACAAAGGGGTGAAGCGATGTGCGATGTGTACCTAACCTGAGCACAGGGAAGTATTATTCACAGGTACCGACTTTAGCAGGACATAGGAGGTCATTGGAGGTGTTGGTGGCTATGGAACCAGGTATGAGTTGGGAGACGGGTAGGGAGTATCTGAGAGGTTCAGTCCTAGATCTATCAGTGAACCACAACGGCAATAGGAGAGCAGGAGATTCAATGCATTTTTCTTTCTCCCGGCAGTCGCTGTAGGGACAGTAACTGAAGGAGCAGTAGCAGTAGTGAAGGATGGTATAGTAACAGCATGGAGCTGGACTATGATGCAAATGAGGGGTATTGTGAAGAATGCGTCATGGGCAGTGTTAGTAGTAGCAGGGGTTACCTTGGTAGCATTGTTGGGATGTCATCTTCTGAGGGCATTGATGTTGAAATGTATATACAATGCTGTCCTGATATCTGAAGTGAAATAGAAAGCTGAATTCAGCAACCAGGTTGGTTCCACCAGGGTAATCATAACCACCATTGATAATGGGATCAGTGCTCTGTGTGCGTGTTTGTGTGTGACCGACCAGTATATTTGATGAGGGGCCATGAGCTCATCTACGCTGCCAAGCCCATCAATGGGACGCTGGCAAAGACCTTACCTCCATCCTCACCTCTTGCCTGCTCACCAACGGTTGTTGATGAAGGAGACCAGAATTTGTTAGGTTTAGTCTGGCCCGTTCAAACTTCAACATAGTACAGTATATGTTTGTTTGTCAGATATCGCCTATCCTAACTGCCATTGGTAATAGAACAGTGACTATTTGTGTATGTGTTCACAGATTAATCTATGGAGCCAGCACTTGGAGACTTTCAAGATGATGTAATGACTGACAGACAGGCTTGATTCTCATATCTCTGAATGGAGAGAGACCTGGCACTTAGCATAAACATTTTACTATACACAACTTTCACTTGGGTTGTCTTTTTTCATTATTCAAGTGAATGGTATCAGTCAATATTGGGAGGGAACTCCTGTTGTGTACGGGATACCACACATGACAGTATGACCACTCAGGCATGTTTGCCAAGGTAGTCCCATTACAACCAGACAAAATGAAGATAGGCATCAAATATCTGTATCAACTGGGAATGACAATGAAAGGTGAAAGGTGAACATCGTTATATTAGCAGAACAATGCTTCTATGATATTATGAAAAGGGTTGTTTATTTTACATGGATGGACCTGTTACTACATTTGAACGTTATCAACACTTGGTTTAGAATATCTACATGAATTCAGAAATTGCATTCTTCTCCGATTACTCTGTATGCTACTGCTTTCTCTGGCATGTCACTATACATATTTAAAATGGCTTCCTAGAAACTGGGTAATCTTCACCCTGTTACAGATTCTTCTAATAAAGCATCCTGCCTCTTCTGAAAAGATGCTGACCTTCCAGTAAGTGCCCAATTTCATAAATTGAGAGTGATTTATATTTGGAAGACTGATTTGTGTTGGAGATGCTTTGCTAGAGATGAGTCATTTGTCTGTTTAGAATTGTACCGAATTACCTTGCAAATGTCTAGACCACTTTCCAACAATGGCAGCCACCTAGATTATCTTTTAAACGTTGTCCCTGTACCATGTCGTCTCTCTGAGCAGTGTGGCACCCATCCTAACATCGCCCCAAAACTTAATTTCCTGTAGCTCAATACGGCTTACGCTGGAGATCGACCTAACATCAAGGCTTTAGAGCTATGGCGGCCATAATGCCATGGCCCAAAGTGAAAGCTATTAACACAGATGAAGAATACATACATATCAACCCAAGTTAGTATGCCAGGGCTACTTTTTTCCCGTTCATGGCTTTCTATCCAGCAGACCAGTTGGAAGATTGGGATTTGATATGCTGCCACTTAAAAACTCATCTTCGCCAGTTTACGGGAAAATGGGGGGGCGTTTTTTAAGCCATGGGAAGGCTCATGTAAATCATCCAGAAATTGACATTTTAAGGTTTCAAAGCTTTTCCCTCTGAGGGAAAGCCAAAGAGTAGAAATTAGTAGAGAAGAAAATATGGAACAGAGATGGGGGAATTCATTCATCTATGGTTATTTATTTTCATGTAGATTCCAAAAGGAGCAGCTCTCGGTCATTGATTCTTTCGAGTCCAAAGCTAAAAGAATGACAGTTAAATGGATCCTATTTGAGCTGTTACCTCAGATTCTCGTCAGCTTCACAGTTTTCCCTTTCTCTTTCTCTGCATTTCCATGGCAAGTCTCGCCAACAAATCAAATGGAGTTGGCGTACTCCGGCGGGCCTGTTGTCCAACTCGCGTGCAGCGACGCCAAGTTCCACGACTCGACAGAAAGCAGTTGGCAGCGAACGCCCCGAGCGCACACCAAACCAATTAGCATGGCCACCAGGAGTCATTTGGAAAATTTCAGTCTATGGACATTCTCAAGTCTAATGAGGGGTATTTATGTCAAGGGTCAGCAACTGACACTTCATTTAAAGTTTCTGAATGCAGAGTAGAATATAAAGTACTAAGGAAGACAACAAAGGAATGTAAGTGGAGTCATGTCCAGGCATGTCCAAACACTTAGAGGAAAAAGCTGTCTGCCCTGATTGTCACAGAAGAATAACCTTATCACACACTCCCCATTGTTCAAGCATGGAGGGATGTGTGATGTTTGATACACACGGCAGCCCTTTGAAATGCTCCTGGACAGCTAGTTGACATGAATGGTACATTTTACAGAATAACTGATAACACCTGCTGTTAACTTGGCAGTGGGGGATCTCGGGGTCTTCCATTACTAATTTGCATTAGTCCAGTTTTATGGGCATTATTGATAGACCACATGCCTGTATTCTGGGAACACATGCGAGGTGAAAATCTATATTTATTGAGTGGACCGTTAATGTCCTTACAGGCCCAGTTGACTTTACAATACACTTTACATACTGTATGGGACTCTAAAGCAGTAGTCAAAGGTAAGGAAGTAAAGGAGAATTGAATCCAGTGCCTTGCGAAAGTATTCGGCCCCCTTGAACTTTGCGACCTTTTGCCACATTTCAGGCTTCAAACATAAAGATATAAAACTGTATTTTTTTGAGAAGAATCAACAACAAGTGGGACACAATCATGAAGTGGAACGACATTTATTGGATATTTCAAACTTTTTTAACAAATCAAAAACTGAAAAATTGGGCGTGCAAAATTATTCAGCCCCTTTACTTTCAGTGCAGCAAACTCTCTCCAGAAGTTCAGTGAGGATCTCTGAATGATCCAATGTTGATCTAAATGACTAATGATGATAAATACAATCCACCTGTGTGTAATCAAGTCTCCGTATAAATGCACCTGCACTGTGATAGTCTCAGAGGTCCGTTAAAAGCGCAGAGAGCATCATGAAGAACAAGGAACACACCAGGCAGGTCCGAGATACTGTTGTAAAGAAGTTTAAAGCCGGATTTGGATACAAAAAGATTTCCCAAGCTTTAAACATCTCAAGGAGCACTGTGCAAGCGATAATATTGAAATGGAAGGAGTATCAGACCACTGCAAATCTACCAAGACCTGGCCGTCCCTCTAAACTTTCAGCTCATACAAGGAGAAGACTGATCAGAGATGCAGCCAAGAGGCCCATGATCACTCTGGATGAACTGCAGAGATCTACAGCTGAGGTGGGAGACTCTGTCCATAGGACAACAATCAGTCGTTATTGCACAAATCTGGCCTTTATGGAAGAGTGGCAAGAAGAAAGACATTTCTTAAAGATATCCATAAAAAGTGTTGTTTAAAGTTTGCCACAAGCAACCTGGGAGACACACCAAACATGTGGAAGAAGGTGCTCTGGTCAGATGAAACCAAAATTGAACTTTTTGGCAACAATGCAAAACGTTATGTTTGGCGTAAAAGCAACACAGCTGAACACATCATCCCCACTGTCAAACATGGTGGTGGGAGCATCATGGTTTGGGCCTGCTTTTCTTCAGCAGGGACAGGGAAGATGGTTAAAATTGATGGGAAGATGGATGGAGCCAAATACAGGACCATTCTGGAAGAAAACCTGATGTCTAATGTCTGAGTCTGCAAAAGACCTGAGACTGGGACGGAGATTTGTCTTCCAACAAGACAATGATCCAAAACATAAAGCAAAATCTACAATGGAATGGTTCAAAAATATACATATCCAGGTGTTAGAATGGCCAAGTCAAAGTCCAGACCTGAATCCAATCGAGAATCTGCGGAAAGAACTGAAAACTGCTGTTCACAAATGCTCTCCATCCAACCTCACTGAGCTCGAGCTGTTTTGCAATGAGGAATGGGAAAAAATGTCAGTCTCTCGATGTGCAAAACTGATAGAGACATACCCCAAGCGACTTACAGCTGTAATCGCAGCAAAAGGTGGCGCTACAAAGTATTAACTTAAGGGGGCTGAATAATTTTACACGCCCAATTTTTCAGTTTTTGATTTGTTAAAAAAGTTTGAAATATCCAATAAATGTTGTTCCACTTCATGATTGTGTCCCACTTGTTGTTGATTCTTCACAAAAAAATACAGTTTTATATCTTTATGTTTGAAGCCTGAAATGTGGCAAAAGGTTGCAAAGTTCAAGGGGGCCGAATACTTTCGCAAGGCACTGTATATATATATATATATATTATTTTGATCAAAGAACATGTGGCAATTAAAGTTACTTGATTAACAGTGCATTTGGAAAGTATTCAGGGACCTTCCCTTCTCCACATTTTGTTACATTTCAGCCATATTCTAAAATTGATTAAATTACTTTTTTTTCTGAATCAATCTACACAATACCCCATAATGAGAAAGTGAATACCTTATTTACATTCTGACATTTTGTTATGAGACTCAAAATTGAGCTCAGTTGCATCCTGTTTTCCATCCTGTTTTTGATCATCCTTGAGATGTTTCTACAACTAGATTGGAGTCTTCCTGTGCTAAATCCAATTGATTGGACATGATTTGGAAAGGCACACACCTGTCTATATAAGGTCCCACAGTTGTCAGTGTGTGTCAGAGCAAAACCCAAGCCATGAGGTCAAAGGAATTGTCCGTAGAGCTGCAAGACAGGATTGTGGCGAGGCACAGATTTGGAGAAGGGTACCAACAAATGTCTGCAGCATTGAAGGTCCCCAAGAAAACAGTGGCTTCCATCATTCTTACATGGAAGAAGTTTGGAACCACCAAGACTTGAGGGGAGAAGGGCCTTCATCAGGGAGGTGACCAAGAACCCGATGGTCACTCTGACAGACCTCCACAGTTCCTCTGTGGAGATGAGAAAACCTTCTAGAAGGACAACCGTCTCTGCAGCACTATGGATATGGATATGGTGGAGTGGCCAGATGGAAGCCACGCCTCAGTAAAAGGCACATGACAGCCTGCTTGGAGTTTAAACCAAGATTGAACTCTTTGTGTCACGTCTGGAGGAAACCAGGAACCATCCCTACGGTGAAGCATGGTGGTGGCAGCATCATGCTGTGGGGATGTTTTTCAGCGGCAGGGACTGGGAAACTATTTAGGATCAAGGGAATGATGAACGGAGCTAAGTACAGAGACATCCTTGATGAAAACCTTATCTAGAGTGCTCAGGACCTCAGACCGGGGCGAAGGATCCTACACAACAACGACCCTAAGCACACAGCCAAGGCACCGCAAGAGTGGCTTCGGGACAAGACTCTGAATTTTCTTGAGTGGGCCAGCCAGAGCCCGGACTTGAACCCAATCAAAATCTCTGGAGAGACCTGAAAATAGCTGTGCAGCGACGCTCCCCATCCAACCTGACATAGCTTGAGAGAATCTGCAGAGAATAATGGGAGAAACTACGCAAATACAGGTGTTCCAAGCATGTAGCGTCATACCCAAGAAGACTTGAGTCCGTAATCGCTGCCAAAGGAGCTTCAACAAAGTACAGAGTAAAGGCTCTGAATACTTATGTAAACGTGATATTTCAGTTTTTTATATGCAATACATTTGCAAAAGTGTCTAAAAACCTGTTTTTGCTTTGTCATTATGGGGTATTGTGTGTATATTGATGAGGGGGAAAAAATAATTTAATCAATTTTAGAATAAGGCTGTAACGTAACAAAATGTGGAAAAAGCCAAGGGGTCTGAATACTTTCTGAATGCAATTTACAGGCATGCTGGACTTCTAGAGGCAGTGATATACTTTTGATGTATTATAGGCATGATATTATGAGAAGCTTGAGACCCCCTGTTACCGACGTCAGTCAATACTTGAGGTCTTCCACTTCATTTGAAGCTGCCGTCATAACTTAAGTCCCCGAATGTCAAGGAAAATCGGGTGCATGTATGTTCACTCTATTTACAGGTCTCTGTTGATTTTGTTGATTCGTTTTTTTGTTGTCATTCCCAAGGTGGGGTCGAAATTGATCCACCTCTTATCCAGACAGGTAGAGTGAGGGATAGAGTTTGAGAGAGTGATGGGGGAGAGAGTGAGAAAGGGAGAAGGGAGAGAGAGATGGAGAGAGCGATTGAGTTCGAGAGAGAAAACGAAAGAGCGAGAGGCCTGCCTGTCATAAACACACCTGTCAGCCAGCTCTCCTCCGTCAGTCAGACGTGATGACAACCCCTTCCTGTCCCTGACTCAGTCATGTATTGGGCCAGATACTGTCACCCTACGCTGCACATCAACGGGTACCCTGCATGAAGAAACACACATCAGACCAAAGATGGAGCCATCATTTTGTGAAACGTCGTAAATCTATTTTAGACTGAAACACCCAGGGCTTTGACTTGACGCCAGGGCTGAAATAAAAATACATGGATAACCTGGGCTGTAAATTTCTCTTTTTCCAACACAAGTTGAAATACGTTCACTACAGTATTAGCATAATATATAATTATCAAACATGCACCATTAACCCGAGACAAATCAAGCTGTTAGAGGTCAGTGTGAATAATGTAACATATTGTCTTTGGTTGAGCATGTAACCTCAACGTCCACCGACACACACCAACAAACTGCTGGATAAGCATTCCATTTTATTTCCCTCCAACCAAACCAGGCAAATACTACTGACCCATGCAAATCCTGTGCTTGGATAGAACTGCCTTTTTTGTCTTCTGGTTGGAGGCCGGTGCCTTTTATGAAAACAATTGATTTATTCATTAACCTCTGCTGTATCCTCTAAAAGGGGAAACATCAGAGAGGGGGGGGGGGGGGGGGGTCTGAGGACAGGATATGATAGAAATGTTTCTGACCTTTCATTTGACCCAATTTAGGATGATTAATTTGCTGCTGTGTTTTAGCCCGGGGTTAGATGCGAACAGAAGAGAAACTTTTATAATTGCTTTTCCGGGACAGTGGGGAGAAGGGGCATAGAAAACTTGATGTCGTGCGCTCCCATCAAGTTCAAACAAACATAACTTCTTTAAGTCAAATCGCACCGCCGTGTTAGAATACTCCTGCAATTTAGGGAGATACGTTTTGGTGATGGGGACATTTCAAAGGGGCGGGGGGTGGGATGAGTTGGTGTGGGTGGACAACAATAGTCCCAATTAAAGGGCATGTATCCCATTCCCCATCTCAGCATTTTTTTTGCGTTCTCCTTCTCCTCTCCTCGCTCTGCAATCCACCCCCCCTCCCCTCTTCATTTGCATTTTAATTCCTGTGCTTGGGCTCGTTGCTGGAGCTAATCCTCTGTTACCCTAAATGAGGCCTGTGTTCTGAGCAGCCAGAGTCTTCCAAAGCTTCTCTCAAAGCCGTGTTCCTGTCAGAGACATTCTCACCAGCGCTGTTTTACTTTGATGTTTACTCATCAGCCGCACCGCTTCTGAGACTCTCTCCCTCATCATATGCCTCTGTGACAACCCAGACCCATTAATTCAAAAGTCCTCACACCTTGTTGGTGTAGGGAAAATGATTATGCTTTTTTGGGGGGGAAAAGGTTGACAAATATTCACCGGCAGCCACGCAGATGGTGGTCTCACCTAACGGTAAAGAGTTTTGATGCAAAGAGGATTAGGCCTATCTCATCACTATCTGACAAGAGAGCTTTATTGAATGTGTAATCGCATATTTGTTTGGAAACCTCTCGACACAAGTGCTGACAAGCTATAGCCAAGCGGAGAACAATTCCATTCTTGGCGAGCACACCCTGATTCCACTGTGATAGTGATGAACTGAGAAAGGTGGGGAAGGGAAAGGAGAGAGAGAGTGTGTGTGTGTGTGTGTGTGTGTGTGTGTGTATGTGTGTGTGTGTGTGTGTGTGTGTTGTCGAGGCGTGAGAGGGTGGGCAGATGGAGGGTCGGGGAGAATCTGAAACAAAAATCTGTTTCATTAAAGCCTCACAATCTGGGAAGTGTCCTCCCCAGGTACCAAACTATGCATTTTTGGGATACCAACTTAAAAAAAAAACAAGAATAAAAAATGAACACATCTGAACAAACATCCATGATGGGGGGCAACACAACAGCTGAGCAGCTAGCTGCACTGCTTCTCTGCTTATCTGTGGTTCCCTTGGCTAGGTACCAGAGGGAGGGGGAATAGAGGTCTCTTGTTGTTGGCTGAAATAGAGTCTGAGTCAGTTTGGAAGCATCAACAGACACACACACACACACTGGGCCCCTAGCTCATTTTGAGCGAGAGTTTCTCACTCATCATTATTAACACTGCTTTGTGAAGAGGCTGTGGCGATGCCTCATTTGCCCACCCTCTTGTAACCCTATTTAACTCACCACCCACCAGCACTTGCAACACATACATCCTTCTCCTCTCCTCTCCACACACACTCCATAGGCATGAACACACACTGTGTATTGAACAGGCAGTAGGTGGAACACGTCAGTGATTGTGGAGCGGCCCATTTAACATTCCACTCACCCTCACTCTCAAGACCAACCGCTTCAGGGACATCACAATGTGAGAGTGTGTTAACATTCTACAGGCAACTCTACAGAGAGAGAGAGAGAGAGGGAGAGGGAGAGGGAGAGAGGGAGAGAGACAGAAGGAGAACGAGAGAGAGAGAGAGAGAGAGAGACAGAAGGAGAGAGAGAGAGAGACAGAAGGAGAACGAGAGAGAGAGAGACAGAAGGAGAAAGAGAGAGAGACAGAAGGAGAACGAGAGAGAGAGAGACAGAAGGAGAAAGAGAGAGAGAGAGACAGAAGGAGAAAGAGAGAGAGAGAGACAGAAGGAGAACGAGAGAGAGAGAGACAGAAGGAGAAAGAGAGAGAGAGAGAGAGACAGAAGGAGAACGAGAGAGAGAGAGAGAGAGAGAGAGAAGGAGAAAGAGAGAGAGAGAGAGAAGGAGAAAGAGAGAGAGACAGAAGGAGAAAGAGAGAGAGAGAGACAGAAGGAGAAAGAGAGAGAGAGACACAGAAGGAGAAAGAGAGAGATACAGGAGAGAGAGAGAAGGAGAAAGAGAGAGAGACAGAAGGAGAAAGAGAGAGAAAGAGAGAGAAGGAGAAAGGCCGAGAGAGAGACAGAAGGAGAAAGAGAGGGAGACAGAAGGAGAAAGAGAGAGAGAGAGAGAGAAGGAGAAAGAGAGGGAGGGAGAAGGAGGGGGAGGGAGAAGATCTGGTAGAGAAGGTTAGAGAAAGAAAGAGAGCAAGAGAAAGGTGGAATTTGTGAGTGAAAGAGAGAGAGAAGAGAGAGAGAGAGAGAGAGCACGCTGACACAACATGCTTTTCCTAAACACGGCTACGCTTTAGAAAACAAACAACGCTCCTCTTACAGAGGTCATCTTCCTTGTGTTACTGTATGCAAAGCTATACACCTTTGTAGGTCTGAGGTAGCGTTTCCTGTAGCTCTCTCGCTCGCTTTCCCTCTCATTGCCTCTCTCCTTTCTCTTTTACTCACTCTCTGTCTGTATCTGTTTTCTCCCTCTCTCTTTACCCCCGCCCTCTCTCTCTGTTTCTCTCTCCCTCTCTCTCTTCACCCCCCTCTCTATTTATCCCCCACCCTCTCTCTGAGTCACCTCACCAGCCTCCCATTGAAACGCAGATTGAGCTCAATACGGTTGGTCGATAATGGGGCGAACACGTAGGTGCCGCGCTTTAAATAACAGTTAATTACTCCGCACTAGAGATGAAAGCCCTCGTTTGTGATGTCTCCTTGTTGGGAATAATGAAACCCGCCTCACCACAAAAGGAGGGAGGGGGGAGGGGAGGTGTGGTGTGGATAACTCAAAGACAGCCACTAGCAAGGGTGGAATCAATGCATAGAAACAGAGAAATAGCCCAAAATTAAAGAGAAACGTTGGAAAATAAGTGTGAATTGTAAGAACAGTATATCTTGTTTATCTGAGAACATGACACAGTGTTTGTTCATAGAAAGGCTCTGGTCTAAAAGTATTCTACTAGCTGGCCATAAATAATGGATGTGCATTCATTATGGCTATCGCCTCGTTCTCTCTTCCTCGTTGCATAGCCTAAACAGACACATAATGTCTCCATTCGCTGATATCTGTTTGACTGATGTGTGATCTCACCAGTGGGGAGAGGGCTGGAAGAAGGTGGGAGGGGGATGCTGTCAGACTGTCGGGTCGAAAGTCTTCAGCTCAAAACTTGTGGACTCAGTCGATGGACTAAAATGAATGGACTCTCTCTTCCCTGAATCCATTACTATTGGACTCAGGGAAAATATAATGTACGGTCATTTTTCAATACCCAAAGGTTGAATTATTTTGGGGGTAAAATAATCTATGCTTGCCTGCTCTCATTCTGTTTTTCACAAACTCAAACCCGAAACTCACTCCCTCCAACACACACCCCACACCCACCCACCCACATCCTCACACTGGCTGGCCTGTCCCATTGCTTCCCAAGCAGGCCTATTACTAATAATATACTACAGTGCCTTGCGAAAGTATTCGGCCCCCTTGAACTTTGCGACCTTTTGCCACATTTCAGGCTTCAAACATAAAGATATAAAACTGTATTTTTTTGTGAAGAATCAACAACAAGTGGGACACAATCATGAAGTGGAATGACATTTATTGGATATTTCAAACGTTTTTAACAAATCAAAAACTGAAAAATTGGCTGTGCAAAATTATTCAGCCCCTTTACTTTCAGTGCAGCAAACTCTCTCCAGAAGTTCAGTGAGGATCTCTGAATGATCCAATGTTGACCTAAATGACTAATGATGATAAATACAATCCACCTGTGTGTAATCAAGTCTCCGTATAAATGCACCTGCACTGTGATAGTCTCAGAGGTCCGTTAAAAACGCATAGAGCATCATGAAGAACAAGGAACACACCAGGCAGGTCCGAGATACTGTTGTGAAGAAGTTTAAAGCCGGATTTGGATACAAAAAGATTTCCCAAGCTTTAAACATCCCAAGGAGCACTGTGCAAACGATAATATTGAAATGGAAGGAGTATCAGACCACTGCAAATCTACCAAGACCTGGCCGTCCCTCTAAACTTTCAGCTCATACAAGGAGAAGACAGCCAGAGATGCAGCCAAGAGGCCCATGATCACTCTGGATGAACTGCAGAGATCTACAGCTGAGGTGGGAGACTCTGTCCATAGGACAACAATCAGTCGTATATTGCACAAATCTGGCCTTTATGGAAGAGTGGCAAGAAGAAAGCCATTTCTTAAAGATATCCATAAAAAGTGTTGTTTAAAGTTTGCCACAAGCCACCTGGGAGACACACCAAACATGTGGAAGAAGGTGCTCTGGTCAGATGAAACCAAAATTGAACTTTTTGGCAACAATGCAAAACGTTATGTTTGGCGTAAAAGCAACACAGCTCATCACCCTGAACACACCATCCCCACTGTCAAACATGGTGGTGGCAGCATCATGGTTTGGGCCTGCTTTTCTTCAGCAGGGACAGGGAAGATGGTTAAAATTAATGGGAAGATGGATGGAGCCAAATACAGGACCATTCTGGAAGAAAACCTGATGGAGTCTGCAAAAGACCTGAGACTGGGACGGAGATTTGTCTTCCAACAAGACAATGATCCAAAACATAAAGCAAAATCTACAATGGAATGGTTCAAAAATAAACATATCCAGGTGTTAGAATGGCCAAGTCAAAGTCCAGGCCTGAATCCAATCGAGAATCTGTGGAAAGAACTGAAAACTGCTGTTCACAAATGCTCTCCATCCAACCTCACTGAGTTTGAGCTGTTTTGCAAGGAGGAATGGGAAAAAATGTCAGTCTCTCGATGTGCAAAACTGATAGAGACATACCCCAAGCGACTTACAGCTGTAATCGCAGCAAAAGGTGGCGCTACAAAGTATTAACTTAAGGGGGCTGAATAATTTTACACGCCCAATTTTTCAGTTTTTGATTTGTTAAAAAAGTTTGAAATATCCAATAAATGTCGTTCCACTTCATGATTGTGTCCTACTTGTTGTTGATTCTTCACAAAAAAATACAGTTTTATATCTTTATGTTTGAAGCCTGAAATGTGGCAAAAGGTCGCAAAGTTCAAGGGGGCCGAATACTTTCGCAAGGCACTGTAAATAATGTTACCAAGCCTATTAGTACCCATCAGTTTACTGTCTGGGGGTTCTCTGGTGTAAAGGGCTGCAGGAGAGGACCTTAACCTCCTTCAGCTGGTCACCAACAGGCAAGCAACACAATAATATCACATACAACGTGCCTTTGTTTGCACGTGATAACAAAGAGACATTTGAAAGGTCGAAGTCCCTAGCAAAGCAGAGAGAGAGAGAGAGAGAGACAGAGAGAGAGAGAGAGAGAGCGACACTGAGGCGTAAACATGTCCACAGAGCCACCTATTTTTCACCTACCAACCAACAGACCGCCCTGCAGTCTGAACTAATCCTTCACTCCGGTGTTGTTTGTTTTGTATTTTAGTCATTTAGCAGACGCTCTTTTCCAGAGCAACTACATTTTCATAGAGGCATGAATTACAGGGGAGAGAGCACCGCACGCCAATTCTGTCGTCTGTAGAGAACGGGGGAGGCAGGAAAAGGGGGAGAGTTGTGTTTTGTGAGAGAAGAAGTGATTTGGGAGGTCCTGTTGTGCAGGGAAGATGGAGGGATAGATGGATGGGTGCTCCACTAGATGGCACTCTTGGGGTGGCACATTTTCTCCCGTTGTCAATCTATCCTCCTCTATCTCCATTTCTCTCCCTTCCCCTCTGTTTCTCTTTCTTTCTCAGGCACATTTTGTACATGAGTCCCGGTGCCTTTCTACAGCAGGGGAATCTAAAATTGCGTTTCCTGAATCGATGGCAAGGTGCTAGAAAAATGCAATGTTTTCCTGAGCACACAGTGCCTGTTTGTTTAATTCCTACATCCCTCTCCGGCGCTCTTGTTCGTTCTGTTTTGTCTCCTCTGCTCTCTCCCCCACCTTGATAGAGACGACCTCAAAGGTTTTGATATAGGCACACCGGAATAAATGTCTGTGGTAGTTAGTGAGTTCCGCAGATAAACATGTACAAGAGACTTACTACAAAAGTTTGTTTGTTGTTGCCCAAAGGTTGTGCCAGTTTGGGTAGTTGTTACTTTATCAACGAAATACGTGACATAATTAGGATCTCCTCCGTTGCCAAGGAAGAGTAATCACTCATCCATCTTTTTAGACAAAGCTTCTCATCCTAGATATGCTTTTGTGGATTTGCAAAATCTTTGATGAGAACTAGATTCCATGCACACATCTGCAAGCTGGCGACAAGGCAATTCCATGTCAACGTAATTACGCCTCGACACCAATTTTTCACTTTAAAATGTATGCCAAACGAAAACCATTGATTTCAAAGTGTAACAAACCAATCAACTCTATGCACAAGGACGACTTTGAACAATAACACAATTACCGGATCAACTGTGCAGATGCAGTTTGGTAACAGAATCATGGTCAAATTTCTCGTTTTTTTTATGTGACCACATAAATAAATAAATAACGGCTTCAAATTCAAATATGTCTGCAGAAAGAATAGGGTTGTGACATGACACCTTGAATTTGAACATTTATTTTGGTTATGTAACTGAAGTAGGTGAAATGGATTTAAAATCTGGAATTACAGTAAGGGAATTACATCATGGGTCTCTGATCTGTACTTTACAAAAATACATAGTGGTGGATATGAATATATATATATAATTTTCTTCATGGTGGTGTATCCTGAATAGTTACTCAAAGTTGGAAATATGCAATATCCTTCTTTTGCATATTTGGGTGTCAGTGGCGGTCGGTGCCTTTGAAGATGAGGGAGGGTGATTTTTTTATTTTTTATAAACATGACCTTATTTCTATTACAGCATATTGGATGACTGTCATTCATATTCCGTTCACCCAGCTCAATGTAACATTAATAGGTTTAGGCTACCTAGCCTATGAATTAAAGTTTATAACGTAGCAGGTCGAGACAAGAAATCAAGGTGACAGACAGTGACACATTCAATACCGCCTTGCACACTCTTGCCTGCATCTAGCAGATCTAGGGTGTAATCATTAGTCCAACAGTTGCACATGAGAGTTTCTATTGGACAAATTCAAGTATGTTTATCCCTGTTTTTGTTCTGTTTGCTAACATTTAAGAAACTCTTTTAAACAGAATTGGTGGAATGATCACACGCAAACAGTTCACTTTCATAGCAGCCACATAAAAACAGCATGATCGTTGTGTATATAATTCCTTCTCGCAACTATCTACACGCTCTCCTCCTCTCACCCTTTCCCTACGCTTGTGGACTTCAGTGCACAACACATCAGCTCTCTGTGACCAGGCAAAAAAACCTTTCCAAGCCAAATCTTCATATCAGTACCGCTAACCACTATACGCTGCCTACATCGTTGTCACATCATAGTCGACTAGAACTACTAGAACTAACATGTTAGTAAACCCTCTACAATCATGCAGTACAGTGTACAGACAGAAAACACTTTAGCAGTTACACAGGTGGCAATAAATTAATACAACCAACATCTTACTTTGACTTGGAAGAGTTCCAGTGTTGGATAGCTACAGCCAGCCAGCTGACATAGCATCCTCTCTGTTTGAGCTGGGTGTTTGAGTAGGCTAAACTAGCTAGCTGCATTTTGCTAGCTAAGTGAAATAAATAAAACATACATCCACATATAGCTGGCTCTCTCTTGCTTCTCCTTAATTTTGGAAGAAATTAATTTGTTCAAATTTTGTTCAAACTATTCTTTCTCTCTGTTTGAGTCAACTACTCACCACATGTTATGCACTGCACTCCTAGCGAGCTGTAGCTTATGCTTTCAGTACTAGACTCATTCTCTGATCCTTTGATTGGGTGGACAACATGCCAGTTCATGCTGAAAGAGCTCTGATAGGTTGGAGTATGTCTTCATAATTATTGTGTAAGTCTATGGAAGGGGGTGAGAACCATGAGCCTCCCAGGTTTTGTATTGAAGTCAACGGACCCAGAGGAGGACAGAAGATAGCTGTCCTCTGACTACACCATGGTGCTTCATTATAAGAATGCTGCTGAGGCTACTGTAGACCTTCATTGCAAAACAGTGTGTATTAATCAATTATTTAGTGACGTAAATATACAGTATTTAATATAGCTATTTTGATTTTATTAAATTCACTGAGGAGGATGGTCCTCCCCTTCCTCCTCTGAGGAGCCTCCACTGTTGGTGTCACGCCCTGACCATAGTTTGCTTTGTATGTTTATAGGTTTTGTTTGGTCATGGTGTGATCTGAGTGGGCATTCTATGTTGTATGTCTAGTTTGTCTGTTTCTGTGTTTGGCCTGATATGGTTCTCAATCAGAGGCAGGTGTTAGTTGTTGTCTCTGATTGGGAACCATATTTAGGTAGCCTGTTTTGTCATTGTGGGTTGTGGGTGATTGTCTATGTGTAGTGTTTGTGTCAGCACGATTGTTTATTAGCTTCACGGTTGTCATTTTGTTGTTTTTGTAGTATTCAGTTTTTTTCAATTAAAATGACGAACACTTACCACACTGCGTATTGGTCCTCCGATCCTTCTCGCTTCTCCTCGTCAGATGAGGAGGACGAAGACAGCCGTGACAGTTGGGTGTTATTCTACACACTGGCTTTAATTCTAATGAGCTCTTCCTACAAACAAGACCACATTTGGTTGGTCCGGACCAGCCCAAATCTAAACCAATCATAGACGTCTATGTTTCACAGGTTTGGACATCACAGCACAGTAGAGTAAAATTCAGACCACTACAGTAAAGTAGATATGTTCAGTATAGTAGATTACAAAACAATACCTTCTACTGTACTCTAATCTAGTGTGCTCTACTCTACTGTGCGGTCCAAACTTGTGAAACATAGTCATCTATGATTTGTTCAAATATGATCCGGCCAGGGCGGACTGACCAAATTTGAACTACTTTCCAACATCCATGGATGTCTGGTGTCAGTTGATGGTCAGTGGGTGAGGATGCTTGTTACAGTAAATGGAAAGAGGATAGGTGTCATGGTAGGTGTCAGTAAGAGATGGGAGAGGTGACAGTAACTAGAGGGAGAGCGGTAGAAAGAGGGAGAGTGAGAGGTTGTCCAGACTGTTTTCAGTCTTGCATTGACCACCAGACAACAAACAGTTATGAGCTGAACATAACAGTATGCCAGTGGAAGGGAGGACTGTAGCAGGTGACCCAACTGTGCTTTGGGACTACTATGAAATACCATTGCAGCCAATTCAATAGCAGAATTAGGTTGCTGATTTTCATTGATTACCGATTTGGTAACAGAGTTACGAGTTTGTAGTCACTTCATAATTCAGAAACACAATCGATATCAGTAAAAACACTAACTAATTGGCAGGTCTACCTTTTACTTGTTACTTCTGTGAACTTTCGTCCTCCCCTGTCCTCATGAAGGAGAGAAATAAGAAAATATCTTAAAGATATGTGGGTTTTTGTTAATGGAATTACAAGACACTGGGCAATATTTCTTAAACTTACAGGAGGGAAATAATTTATCCAAAACTACATTTAAGTGTTGATATTAGTTGGCACGGATCTTTACTTAAACGTTATTGTGTTTTGATGTATATCGAATACCTTTTTGGGACTTTCTGGTAGATGTTTTCTTAGACCCCTTGACCATAAATCCTAGTGGAAAAAGAGCCCAACATTGTGGTGGTCTCATATAGAGGTGCCGGTTTATATTTAGGTGCAACTGTCCCAGCGTCCTGGTAAGAGGACGGAAATGACCAGTAGGAGACAGGGATACAATTCACACTTTACAGTTAACGTTCAATGCCTCCTTACATCTTCGCTTACACGGGGGAAATGTCACACTTTTTCACAGTGATTCCTCACACTCAATCTACCTGCTTTGAGTCCACCTAAAGACACCGTAGGAGACAGGGATACTCTTCCTGGGTCAGAGAGAGGGTTAACTAACACTAGCCTTTGTCTAGTCCACATTTTTTTGGTTTAAACATGTATAGATGCATTAATAAATAAAACATTGACTCTTTGCTTTGAACGTCACATGTTGGTGCTCATGGGTCCTTTTATATGGAAATGCCCAACACCAAAACCAGTCTCTATCTCTTTATATGCAGCTGTGAAAGACAAAACAACACAATTTTTAAGAAAATCCATCTCCCATTGTGAAGACTCTCTCACAATACCATTGACCACGAGATACATATGTGTTGCACACTATGACATCGTTCTCATCATTCCCTTCTAATGATTTCTCTTCCAGGACCTCGTTTCTTTTGGTTTGTGATTGCATGCAGTGCTTTCCTCGTTCAACACAATCACCTGCAATCAGTTCACAGGCAAATCATCATGTGCCCATCACCATCAGTCTAAACCAGTCACAGGTGCTGAAGAAGGGGATGACTGACATCTGAGCTTGATCCTACAATAAATGAGATTATATTCATTGGAAATGGTTCCTTAAGTAGAAATTTGTGATTCATCTTATGAGTGTCATATATATTATAACTTGGATGAAAAGGAGACTGTCTCTGTTCTGTCTTTCACTTCAGTTGTATCGGTCTGTGGTAAAGAACTCCAATGTAAAACTTGCTTAGCCTCTGGTCATTGAATAACTAAATCACCCTTCTGTTGCTTTAACACATTGTAACCGTACTCAACCAGACTGATTGACCATCCCAGTACCAAGAGAGACCGGGGTTCAATGCAAGACGAGTTGTAGCACAACACACTAAACAGCCGACAATTGGCCTTTTAAAGGCATTTTCGACTTTCACAGAGATCAGACTCATTGTAAACGCTGTGCATGTCGGTAGAAGTGTAAATAACCTTTGAAAGTCTGTTATAGTGCGCTGCGCCATAACACGCCTTGCTTTGAATCCCTGCTTTAATCTAGACACAGTCTGGCATCTAACCTTACAGTTGAGGTTCAATGCCACCTTACATCTTCACTTACAACGGAAGAAATGTCACACTTTTTCACACGGATTCCTCACACTCAATCTACCTGCTTTGAGTCCACCAAAAGACATGTTCCCTATTGGAGTTTATTTGTCGCAAAAAAGGTCTCCCAAATGTTGCCTCCCAATTACAGCATTCATAGTGTCAGAAATGGAACAGAAAAACTTATCACTGTCCTTTGAGGTTGTTTGTTTTCTGTAATTTTGAGCTAACCGTGGTCCAAGTTGGAATTACCATCACAGAGGACTCAGACGTTAATTAGAGAATGCAAATTGCGTGTTTCTGGTCCAAGGCTGACAAGGAAGGCCCCGTACACAGACTCCTTTGTACTCTGTCCTTTTCCCTCTCCTTTGTAGTGCATGAAGCAGAACAGGACAGCACTGTGTATGCGGTAAACACACACACACACACACACACACACACACACACACACACACACACACACACACACACACACACACACACACACCACTTTAGGAATAAGGTCAACACCAACTAGGGTTGTTTAGTTTCCCTTTCAAACTCTTGACAGTTGGGGAGGAAGTGTAAACTTCCAAAAAGTTCATAAACATAGAAAAGAACACAGACAGAGAGAAAGAACCCCCCACCGAGACACACACAGAAACTCGACTCCCAGATACAGACTCAAGTGGATGGTTGAGGGCAAATTATGCTTACTTATGCATAAATTATTCAGAATACAATACAGTGTACCAGATAGCATCGGGGGGGGGGGGGGGGGGGGGGGAGATCCTTCCAGCTCCTACTTGCCTCGTCGCACCACATCCTGTGACTGTGCATTTACACCATGTCAACATCACAGTGGATGCACACTCCAACGCACCCATTACCGGGTGTGCCATGCTACTGGAATGAAACATGGACAGGGGACAGAAAGTAGTTCCACTTTTCTTTTTTGGCACGGGGTGGCGAGGCAGGTGTCAGGCAGCGGCGGCACTCTACCGTTCAAGGTGTCCCATGGGAGCTGTCAGAGTCAGACCTCTTTGTGCCCTGATGCACGCATTAACACCCGGCAACACTTCCCTGTGGCACACGGCAAAGAGAAATGTTAGTTTTGCACTACGCATTACTGTCACTGGTGTAATAACTTTCAGCAGGTGTGCCACACTCTATATCCTCCCCCATTTAGGATGGCTTTCAAGCATACACTTTGTCCAGGCAGTCGCTGCTTGCGATGTCAACCAGAGAGAAAAAAGTGAAGAACGAGAGAAATACTTGGCAAACTAGAGGGAGTCTATTACAATTTCTCTTTTTTTTTTTTTGCACGGATTTGGAAATTTACTCAGAGCTTCAGGCTTCATATATTTCGTTTGGAACATGGTGAAATATTGCTGAGTTCTACGGAGTGCATCAGGCCGTCCTTTTTTTGCTGTGCATACAATTTTGGAGATGTCGGAGCAAACTTGCAGACTCTTTGGAGAAATACTTTCATTATGATTGTATAATGAGTAAAAATACATTTCCCGACCTAGTCTCTCTGTTCAAGAAATGACATCAATCAAACAAACACACACACACATTTGGTGCACACATGCGAGAGCATGGACACACACACACACACACACACACACACACACACACACACACACACAAACAGTATTAATTCAGTAATGAAAGAAAACAAATTACCCCATCAATTTTGACAAGTTAATATTTTCTAGTTTTCAGCCTTATGCCCTCTAGCCTACAGTGCCACGTATTCATTTCTCTCTTCCAGAAATGTTTCCCTTTCAAAACTGCTCTGCAAAGCCCAGACAACAAATCAAGCACCATAAGCACCATTGTTTCAACCCGTTGAACAAGCCTAACCGCAACGTCTCTCAGCACGTGAAATGACCTGAAGCATACTACGAATGACAGCAGGCATATTTAATAGTCTGTGAAGACAACATCCTGGGACTTTATGACCCATGGCCCCTCAACATCTCTCGATGCCTCTCAGCTGCCCAGCAGTGGTGCATTGTGGGGCTCTTGGGGGGAAGCGGGAAGGGGTTAATGACTCTCGTCTCTCTGGTTTGGCGAAGTCGACGCAGGCCCAGCCCGCTGCTTATTAATCTTCATTCTCACTATGTCTTTAATCCTCCCCTGCTTAATTATAAATCTGCCCGACTGTCATGGGCGACTCGCAAACCCAAGAGCCTCGCTTAATATTTCATGCAGCGTCCTCTCGGCGATGCAGGCAACCAACAATTAGCCCTCCTACAGGGACCCGTCCAGGCTAGATAGCCTCTCTCTCCGTGTGTGTTAAGACTGGAGCCATTTACCCAAAGAGAGATGGTTGTTGTAGTTGTATTCCTCCATCTCTCATAGTATCAAAGCAGAGGAGCTATAGGAGTTAAACATTGCTTAGGTTTGATGTTTTATGCTTCAGTCTCACATCTCAGATTTACGGCCGCAGCATTAACCAAATCGTCCTTTGTTCTCGACCACTGCTGCAAGAAAAAAATAGCAACTGATCTGAAGCCATGGTTGTTGTTTAGATTAGAAAGTAATTTTCACCTCAAAAAGGGCAATTAAATACTTCTGGCAACCCAGCCGTAATGGATTATTTTTGGTTCCGCTTCCACGGTCATCATGAACTGCCCCTCTGATTCCAGGTTTTAGTGGAAATACCTACATTTTTATCAACAAGCTCTTGCAGTCTCACGTCAGAATCAGACATTCATCCAGGTTTCTCAAACATCAAATTTAACCCTCCTGTTGTGTTAGTTTCATGTTTCTTAATTCTGTGTTCCCGGGTCCAAAATAGCTGATTATAAATCCATAATAATCCATATATTATATGACCTAATGTTGTGTTAGATGTTTTTATCAACTTATAGTTCTTGTGATCATTACAAGTTTTGAACTTCTATTTGCTATTTATTGCCTGTAGGCCTCATTGACCTGAGCTCATACAACTCGTTTTTGAGTAAGCGCTACTAAGGTGCACAATAGTACATTTTGGTAGACAGAAGGTGCTCTTTGGTAAAATATGGGCAATTCCACGGTCACTGTCACGCCTGCTCCCGCCCTTCATTACGCACACCTGTCACCATCATTACGCGCAGCTGCGCAATTTTGGACTCACCTGGACTCCATTACTTTGTTGATTACCCCCTCCATATCAGTCTGCTCCTCACAGCATTGATGTCGTTATTTTTCCCCTGTGCAGACGCTGTTCTTGTTCTGTTTCATGTCTGTTGTCTATTAAATGTTCACTCCCTGTACCTGCTTCTCGTCTCCAGCGTCGATCCTCACAGTCACAGAATAAAGATGAGACAGAGTTTTTACTTTAAAAGTATGACACACAAAAAACATTGATTTTCTGTTTGGCATATACATGGCGAGAATCTTGATGACATACTCCTCGCCTCCTTCTCAAAACCTATTGGATGAGAAAGCCAAAGGTCCCTCCCCTCTGACCTATAGTGTACTCTACTTGTTCTTTAATGTACTGCACTGTGTTTTACTGTTCTGTACCATATTGTACTGTTTAGTCCATACTTGTGAAACAGATATCTATGATTGGTTCAGATTTTGGCTTACCAAATTTCAACTACTTTCCAATGTCTGTGGAAGTCCTGGGTCGGCTGGTGAGGATGCTGATTACAGTAAATGGGAAGAGAGGGTGCTCATAGGTAGTTGTCAGTAAGTGCTGGGAGATGTAACATTAACTGGAGAGAGCAAGATGAGAGACAGGGAGAAAGAGAGGGAGGGGTTGTCCAGACTGTTTTCACACTGTTGCTTTGACCACCGTTATGACCTGAACATAACAGTATGCCAGTGGAAGGGAAAGACAATAGCAGGTGACCTAACTGTGGATTGTGACTACTAGGAACTCCCATTTTAGCCAGTTCAATTGCAGTCATCCTGTTACTGATTTGGTAACAGAATAATGCTTTTTGATGACTTCATAAATCAGAAACCAAATTGTGATCAGTAGAAACACTAACTTCTGTGAACTTTCAATATCCTTCCTCCTCATGAGGGAAAGACATGTGAAAATGTCTTATGTGGGTCATTATCCTCCCTCCTCATGAGGGAGAGAAATTAAAAAATATCTTATGTGGATTTTTGCTAACAGAATGACAAGACGCATGGCAATATTTCTTAAAATTACAGGAGGCAAAATAATTTATGCTAAAACTAACTATTAATGTTGTTATTGGTTGACAGGGGTCTTTACTTGCGTTTTAATGTACTATATAGCACAAAGTATGTGGACACACCTTCAAATTTGGCTATTTCAGCCACAGGTGTATAAAATTGAGCACACGGCCATGCGATCTCCATAGACAAACATTGGCATTAGAATTGACCGCACTGAAGAGCTCAGTGACTTTCAACGTGGCACCGTCATAGGATGTCACCTTTCCAACAAGTCAGTTCTTCAAATTTCTACCCTGCTAGTGTTGCCCCAGTCAGCTGTTACTGTGGAGTGGGAACATCTAAGAGCAACAACAGCTCAGCTGCGAAGTGGTAGGCCACAAAAGCTCACAGATTGGTCCGCCGAGTGCTGTGGTGTGTAAAAATCCTCTGTCCTTGGTTGCAACACTCACTACCAAGTTCCAAAGTGCTTCTGGAAGCAATGTCAGCACAGTAACTGTTCGTCGGGAGCTTCATGAAATGGGTTTCCATGGCCGAGCATCCGCACTCAAGACTAAGATCACCATGTGCAATGCCAAGAGTGGAGTGGCTGGAGTGGTGTAAAGCCCGCTGCCATTGGACTCTGGAGCAATGGAAACACGTTCTCTGGAGTGATGAATCACACTTCACCATCTGGCAGTCCGACGGATGAATCTGGGTGTGGCGAATGCCAGGAAAACTCTAACTGCCCGAATGCGTAGTGCCAAGTGTAAAGTTTGGTGGAGGAGGAACAATGGTCTGGGTCTGTTTTTCATAGTTCAGGACATGCCCCTTAGTTCCAGTGAAGGGAAATCTTAACGATACAGAAGACAATGACGTTCTACACAATTATGTGCTTCCAACTTTGTGGAAACAGTTTGGGGCAGTCCTTTCCTGTTTGAGCATGACAATGCCCCCGTGCACAAAGCGAGGTTCATACAGAAACGGTTAGTCGAGATTGGTGTGGAAGAACTTGACTGGCCAGCACAAAGTCCGCTCCCTGACATCATGCTACACATCGGGCCAACTTCCTGCTTACAGATCTTAACAGCAAAACTGCTCAGACCGCCTCTATAGACCCTTGACAATTTGCGACCTTGCTTGAAGCATGTTTTGTTCAGGTACAACATAACAAAGATGATACAGGAACATGTTCTACTTGTTGAAATCAGGAAGCTCATATGCCCATTTTGAGGAGAGCCTCACCGAATATGATATCATATAGCTGATTCTACCTGTGAGGGGTTTATATCAAAACTTCACAGGGAAGCTACTATTGGGCTCATCACATATACGGCTGAAATCTTTCAAACCCCCCATGAGGAATGATACTAGGCCTATAACGACAGGTCTGCAGTACTTTATGACACATCTTTGACCTCTCACCTCTGAGAGTGGCTGGTGGCTCCTCCATAGACACACTGTTGATGACCTCGGTGTAATCTTGCCGACCAGTACAGTAGAGCAATGCCCACGGAGACATTCAGGGGACAGGCCACCCCGGTCTACACTGGGACTGACCGGGTCAAGTCAGACTTGACAAGCCAGTCTTATGCATGTGGATCTGACCCACTAGGTCATACCCACAGCCCCTGGTACGGCACTGGGGGATTGGGTTGGGTCAGATGTTGCAGTATGCTGTGTTAATATGGTTCTGTGGTATGCATATCTCTGAAAAGGATGTATATGTTCCACCCATCCTTCATGTGCATGCCACTATCAAACTATATTCCCAACAATGAAAACAATGGGTTTTGGTCAGTCCCAAGGCTACTCTGTACAGTTTGCAGGTTTGGTTTGCATGTCCAATTGATTTGATATCCACATACCTGTCAGTCAAGTCACACACTGTATATCAATCTTTAATTAGCAATTTTGTATACCACTTGTGCATTATTTGAATACTCAGTGAACCAGTCTTTCAGCTTAGTTTGTCATTGTCCACCTTCTTAGGTACCAAACCAACCAAGACGCTAAAGTATTGTCTTGACTGATTAATTGATATGATTCTGAGTGCCGAGAGAGGAAAACACAAGGTTAGTTTGGCACGGCAGGGTTTTGAGAAGGAATTTGTCAATTAAAGGGAGCTTTTTTTCGTTGACTAGTTATATACAATACTTAATGAAATAGGCACTTCATTCATATTTCTCATACAAACACTATAGTCATCATTAATTGATCTATACTGTACAGAAGTATAAACACAACATGTAACGTGTTGGTCCCATTTCTCATGAGCTGAAATAAAAGATCCTAGAAATGTTTGTGTACAAATTTGTTTACATTCCTGTTAGTGAGATAATCCATCCACCCGAGAGTTGTGGCATATGAAGAAGCTGATTAAACAGCATGATCATTAAACAGGTGCATCTTGTGCTGGGGACAATAAAAGGCCACTCTAAAAGGTGCAGTTTTGTCACACAACACAATGCCAAAGATGTCTAAGGTTTTGAGGGAGCGTACAATTGGCATGCTGACTGCAGAAATGTACACCAGAGCTGTTGCCAGATAATTTAATGTTAATTTCTCTACCATAAGCCGCCTCTAACATAATTTTAGAGAATTTGCCACTACGTCCAACCGGCCTCACAACTGCAGACCACGCTTAAGCACGCTTTCATAGGACCTTCACATCCGGCTATCAACTGCACCGGGAAGATGGCAGAAGTGTATGGTGTAGTGTGGGTGAGCGGTTTGCTGATGTGAACAGAGTTCTCCATGGTGGCGGTGGGGATATGGTATGGGCAGGCATAAGCTACAGATAATGAACACATTTGCATTTTATTGATGGCAATTTGAATGCACAGTGATACCGTGACGATATCCTGAGGCCAATTGTCATGCCATTCCTCCGCCGCCAAGACCTCATGTTTCAGCATAATCAAATCAAATTGTATTAGTCACATGTGCCGAATACAACAGTGAAATACTTACTTACGAGCCCCTAAACAACAATGCAGTTAAAAAAAAATATGGATAAGAATAAGAAATATAAGTAACATGTAATTAAAGAGCAGCAGTAAAAAAACAATAGTGAGACTAAATACAGGGGGGTACTGATACAGAGTCAATGTGGGGCAATCTGGGGCACCTGTTAGTTGAGGTAGTATGTACATGTAGGTAGAGTTATTAAAGTGACTATGCATACATGATAACAACGGAGAGTAGCGGCAGTGTAAAAGAGGGGCGGAGTCTTATGACTGGGGTGTAGAAGCTGTTTAGAAGCCTCTTGGACCTAGACTTGGCGCTCCGGTACTGTTTGCAGTGCAGTAGCAGAGAGAACAGTCTATGACTGGGGTGGCTGGAGTTTTTGACCATTTTTAGGCCCTTCCTCTGACACCGCCTGGTATAGAGGTCCTGGATGGCAGGAAGCATTGCCACAGTGATGTACTGGGCCGTTTGCACAACCATCGGTAGTGCCTTGCGGTCAGAGGCACAGCAGTTGCCATACCAGGCAGTATGCAACCAGTCAGGATTCTCTCGATGGTGCAGCTGGAGAACCTTTTGAGGATCTGAGGATCCATGCCAAATCTTTTTTTCTCCTGAGGGGGAATAGGTTTTTGTCATGCCCTCTTCACGACTGTCTTGGTGTGCTTGGACCATGTTAGTTTGTTGGCGATGTGGACACCAAGTTACTTGAAGCTCTCAACCTGCTCCAATACAGCCCATCGATGAGAATGGGGACGTGCTCGGTCCTCTTTATCCTGTCGTCCACAATCATCTCCTTTGTCTTGATCACATCAAGGGAGAGGTTGTTGTCCTGGCACCACATGGCCAGGTCTCTGACCTCCTCCCTATAGGCTGTCTCGTTGTTGTCGGTGATCAGGCCTACCACTGTTGTGTCATCGGTAAACGTCCATGATAATGCACAGATAATGATAATGATAATGCCCATGTCGTAAGGATCATACCTTTGTGACCAACAGATGCATATCTGTAATTCCCAGTCATGTAAATTTGATAGACTCATTTATTTCAATTGACTAATTTCCTTCTATGAACTGTAACTCGGCAAAATATTTTTAATTGTTGAATATCGTGTTTATATTTACGTTCAGTGTAGAACAGTTCCAGCATGGGTAGAAATCAAAGGAGGTTGGTGGCACCGTAATTGGGGATGACGGGCTCGTGGTCATGACTCGAGCGGAATCAGGGGAATGGTAACAAATACATCAAACACATGGTTTGTTGTCATTCCATTGGCTTCATTCCAGACAGTATTAGCCACCCTCCCCTCAGCAGCCTCCACTGGTAGAAATTCAACAATTACAAATAAACACTGAGTTTACAAAACATTAGGAACACCTGCTCTTCCATGACAAAGACCGACCAGGTATACAATCTAGGTGAAAGCTATGATCTCTTATCGATTTCACTTGTTACATCCACTTAAAAATCGGTATAGATGAAGGGTAGGAGAACCGTTGAAGAAGGATTCAGAGGGGCAAGACAAAAGGTTTAAGTGCCTTTGAACAGGTGTGATAGTAGGTACCAGGTGCACCGGTTTGAGTGTGTCAAGAACTGCAATGCTGCTGGGTTTTTCATGCACAACAGTTTCCCATATCAAGAATGGTCCACCACCCAATGGACATCCAGCCGACATGTCACAACTGTGGGAAGCATTGGAGTCAGCATGTGGAATGCTTTCAACACCTTGAATTTGTTCTGAGGGCAAATTGTTTTGTACACTCAGTGTCAATAAAGTATATACATTTTTTTTTTGTTTTCCATATTCTAAGAAGATGGCACGAAAAACAAAGGCTGTTGCCGGACTGAAAAACAATGTGCCTTTAACAAAAGACACTGAAGTTATGACTTTACCATATAGTCTCAACACCTGCAGTTTACACTCTTAATACCAGCCGCAGAACAAGCAGCCATTTCTCAACACAGTAGTGGCACATTATATTTGTTAAAAAACACTTTTCATATCTGTATTCCAACCAGTGAGTCTGCAAAAAAAGCTGTTGTAGTAATGTTAACATTCTGTCCACCTATGACAACTCCCGGAGTGATTTCTTTCAAAATCATTTTCAATCATTTTCATTTCCCAATGACAGTTGAAATGTACCACAGTGATGAATATTTTAGAGGGAGAATGGTCAAACCCAGACACTGAGATGTTATTTAAATACGTTAAACCCCAAATCCATCCGTTAATACACATTTCCACTCATGGAGATTCAGGAGAAAGTTTCTCAGAATAACTCAAACGTTTGGCTGTGTGCCACTCAAGAACGACCGGAATATGAAACACTTTTTTTAAAAATCAACCTCGATATATTTAACCTATAAAAGTGTTTAATCTGGTCATTTAGGTCCTGCTGTTTAGAGCAGCAAATATTAAGCTACTGTCAGACGCTGTTATTCCTAGTTATAATACTATATCAAAGTGTTATTCATTTATCATGTAATTATTGGCAACACCTTTGACGGCGCTTATCACAAATGCCTGTAAAAGCGACAGTTAATTTCACTGTCCTGTCCTGCTGATTTATCTTCCATTGTGTGTTCCTCTGTCTGATGTATAAATAAGTAAGCGAACACAGCATTTGAGCTGTTGGAAATGTCACGATCTGGACGTGAACGGTTCACGTCGACCTTGAATGTTCGTAATTCTACCATATTTTAATTACTGCTATTCTATTTAAAAGTGCTCTTCAGATATTAGGCCGAAAGTGAGCGGTGGGTTGTCATGGAAACGTTTCATTAACGTGTTTAAACAAGTGTTACATTACTTCTACGACAACGGCATAAAGACATCACGACTGCACTTCCAAGTCAAGCATCACTCTCGGTTATCATCAACATTTTTACCTCTTGCATCAGCCGGGCAAGTAGGGATGCAGTATCCCTAGAAAGTGCAGGCACATTCTGTTTACTGCTCTCTTCAATTATTGATTTTTTTTATTTTTTATACTGTTGTGATAGGCCACCCTGGGCGAACAGCAGGACATCTCATAAAAACTTAATCAGGACTCTGACCTAGCAAGAATCCCCCACAGTCCCACTGTCCCCCATAAAATCTTCAACCAGATCGACCCATCCCTCAGGACCAGAGTCTAGTTGCTAATGCCCAAACAAAAGTGTAAGGAAGTCTGTGCGGTTACTCAGCGAGACACTTATAAGGACTAATTAATACTAAACTGGGGAAATCATTTAAGACAGCACCAATTATAATGTGTCGGTATCACACCAGCCCAGCCTCGCAATGATCTCAATTATAGGGGACATGTTGTGGCAATGTCACTGCTGAGGGAGGGAGATAAAAACAATAATGAAAATGTCTTTGCCTGTTTTTTTGTTGTTGTACGTAGACAAGAAGAAAACAGTCCAAACTTAAATAAATGGGATAAAAAGTACTGCCGGTTGCAAAATTGAGAAAATGTAATCTGAGGACATGGAAGTCAACTGGAAAAAAAAAACTTCACTCAGTGAGTTTTGTTCCCACCTGTTTTGGTGGTTTAAAGGAAGACGCATACAGCATCTACAAGTTAGATTTGCAATCCAAACCTGCAGTCCTGTTCTAGGCTCTCGTACGCTTTTGATTTCCAGCTTGAGAGGAAAGCACAGTCATGCTACAATAACATAACATCCACAGGCTTCACTTACAGGAACAGAGAGTGATACAGCACTCACTTTCGTACTTTATTCAACGATGCAACATGTCAGAATCCACGGTTCACAAGTGCATGTAAAAAAATAAAATAATAATAATGCAGAGTTTAAATCAAAACATTTAGAAGATTGTTTGATTGAGGCTTAGTCAGATTCGTGACAAGATTCGTTTTCACATTTGGGACGGGAATCTTTTTTTTAGTCTCCCTCCCTCCTGGAGCGAACTCCAAATCAAACATAGCACTTAGGGGCATGCCCGACTTAGACATGAACCATCATTAATGATTAAAGCCTCATCCCCTATTCTGACCAGGGTACCAATCTTTGCACTGTGTAATGGGAGCCCTGAGTGGAAAGGGAGAGGAAAGCGTGGCATTTGCATCAGGCAATCTCACACACGCCTCTATGTTTAAAGGGAGGGATATTATGGTCTGTTTAACCGGGGATATTACCTGTTTACCCAGCTGCTAGGGGAAACTGGCATTTTTGTTTGAGGTAAGACAAATATTCCCAGCGGCTGGAAGGATAAGGGAGTGGGGGAGCATTTTGGTTCTTATAATTCCATGGCATAATCCACTGGGAGAGACGGGGTCACAACCCTGGAAGCAGAGGTGGAAATTGCACTGAGGACCAGACTGCAGGACCTGAAGAATGGGGATGCACTGGAATTGGAACTTAAGGAATACAGCTGCAGCTCTGAGTTAGGGCGGTGTCTATGGGCTGCATGCACGCTGAATTCTGATAATGTTTGTTGTCTTCCTGGCAAGTACAATGCATTGCTGCTTCACTGTCTACAGGAGACATAGTTAAATCATACTAGTTTTCCATTTGTAATTGTACACAATGAGTATATTAGTGCTTAAGTCTACCTCTTCATTTTAAAGCTCAAGAGTTGCGTTGGGAAGGTTGAGTTTGGTTTCAAGTACAAACAGTTGACGTACAGTTTAAAGAGTGCGTGCTACGCAGCAACTGAGACAGACAGAAAAAAAGGTTGAAGAGCTCACTGTCGCATTTGTCCTCAACTTGCTCTCACTCTTTAATGCAAGTAACCGTTGACAACGAAGCTCTTGGTAACTGCACATCAGACCAATCTTAAGGAAGAAGTAGACTGAGGTAAACAATGCACCAACAATTCATTAGAGCTTGCAAGGAAGGCTATTCACTGTACTTGCGCAGACAACATTAAAGCTTAAAACTTGAAACTAATCGGGAGTAGAAGACGAGAATCACTGCAACAGAGCCGGGTTTCCACTCCTGTGTCATTCCACTAATATGACAGAAACTAAATCTGATCTTATGTAGCAAAGACATTTCCTCATCTGAAGGGCTTTGCTGTGTGGGCCTTTATCAAGATACATTGCAAATTTGTTCCTCGGATATTGCCTCTTGTCTGCAGAGAGTCCGTTCTAAATTTAGTGCAAGGTGTCCCTGCCCATCCAATATTAATGCTTGCAGACAAACACCAAATTAGGGGGGGAAGGAGAGGGAGAAGGTAGTCACATCCTACATTACAAGGGTATTAACCTCAGGCTGATTCATATACCCTTTGACTAAGGCCAGTGCCTCTGATACTAATGCTTCCGCCAGACAGATTTGTCATAATGTGGATCCCTGGGATTCAGGGCCACGTACATCAAACGATGTTCAGTGAAAGTCAGAGAAATAATAAAGTACCTGAAACCTGTTTTTTTTCTAATGGATGTCATCTTTTCTGTCTCTCTCCATCTCTCCCTCTTTAGGAACAATATATCAGAGACCTCCAGAGCTGTTCTGCTAGTTGCCACAGCAACCGGCCTCATCACCCCCCCACACACACACACCCCTCTCCTATCCTTCCTCCAATAACCCCAGTCGCTGGTTCTTTACAAGTGGCTACTTGTCTCTTGCTGTGGAACCGTGGTGAGGTGAGCTTGTGTTAAAAGGGAGGGTCGACCGCATGATAAAAGACACCTAATTCTGCCCTGGGAAAAATATGACGCCATTAACACAAAAGGCTGGTCACGTAAGAATGAGGGATGGGTAGAGGACAGGCACAGTCCGCAGTGAAAGGATAGAAACCTTATGTAGAGAAGGAGTAAGGGATGAAGGGCAGATAATAGATAGCATACAGAGAGGGGAAAGGATCATATATTATAGATCTAGTGTATGAGTGATGGAGATCAGACTTAGACTAACCGGGTCAAGTCAGACTTGCATAAGCAAGACGTATGCATGTGGAGCTGACTCACTAGGTCACACCCACAGCCCCTGGAACGGCACTGGAAGACTGGGGGATTGGGTTGGGTCCGATGTTGTAGTGTGCTGTGTTAATACGGTTCTGTTGTATGGATATCTTTGAAAAGGATGTACTGTACATGTTCCACCCATCCTTCATGTGCATGCCACTATCAAACTATATTCCTATAGATCTAGTGTATGAGTGATGGAGATAGAGACTCAGAGGTATAGGGAAACTGTAAATAGGCAGGATATAAATAGTCAGGAAATAAATATCCACATGATTAGTTGTTTTAGTTTTCAGGGGCCAAGAGTTTTCTGAAACCTCCGTTTGAGCTCATGGTGCATTGCTTGATTTTTTTGCTATTCACATTTCATCAGCTGACGCCACCGCACAGGTTCCATTTTCCTCGCATACAACCTTGGCTGGGGGTGGATTCTGCGTCATTTCACTCTGAGACAAGGGCAGGGTAGCCTTTCTGACTGCTGTAAAATTGATATACAGTCATTATTTAACTTAATTGTGTTTGGGTGTAGAGGAGAGATGCTGCCTCTACCGAGTAGAGCCTACCAGTGACAATCCATCTAGCCCTCTAACGTACCACCCTTCTCTCACATACTTAATAACATGGACGTCTGCCGGCTAAGGGATAAATGGATGCGAATTTGTCTCCCTCACTGGGACACACGTCATTAAGAGTCATTTGCTGGAGCATGTAAACAAGGATATGAGTTATGGTCTCTGTGTAAGGGCTAGCCCGGACCTGTAGGAACCGTTGACCCTGCCGATATGGCGAGGTATTTCAATGAATACATTATTCTGAGTGAGATGTACAGAACACAGACACGTGGAACCCTGGGCAACAAGTGGACCAACTAAAATGGCCTCCTGAATGAACATTGTTTTCGATTCAGATGATGAGAATGCATTGTAATCCTACGGAGCACAACCCTAATGAGCCCTAATCCATTATTCAGGTCACTAACCAATTTTTTGGGGGGATAGAAGAGCACAAGGGAAAGCTGTCAAGTATCCGCTTGTCAAATCGTAAAAGGAAAACCGCCATAAAGGCAAACCTTTCCGCCACCACTCGACTCCCGTCGCAACCTGGGATGAAACCATCAAGCAGATGTCACCGGGAGTTCTGATATCATCATAAAAAAGTAACTGCCGTATTTCCCCATACAATGAGGGACATTTCCAGGACGTGGGAGTGGAGGACTGGGGGTGGAGGTGAATCAGACTGTGTCATTACACCCACTGATGTGTTTTGGCCCACATCATGATAGGAATGTGATATGAGCGCAGGACCTTCCGCACAGGAATTGGGTCTCATATGATGGATGTCTGGATGAAAGCCCTCTTCACACCGAAGATATATCAGTTCGCCGCAGAAAAGAGGGTTGCTGGGCTAGTAGCATGCTCGAGTGGAATGGGGAGACCTTTATTATACGATACAAATGATAAGACTGCCAAGAGTTTGAATAAAGCAACAGTTGGGGAATATAGAACCGGGAGAAAGCAAACACAAAATAGCAGATAAGGGTGGTCATGGAAGGGAGCTTGAATCCTTGATATTTCAAGCAGTAGTTGTTTGACGCATAAGTGTCGGGAGACTGTATTTCAACACAGGTGAAGTGAACTGTAAAGTAAAACAAGAAACAAGGATATAGCCCCATTAAATCTGATAGACCGCTAACAAAGTGCACAAATCACACCGTAGAACTCTGGAGTACTTCTGAGAGGCTCAGTAGTGGACAATAGAAAGCATGCTCTTAAAGAGGGGCCTAATTCACTTCTACATCACTCCCTTCCAGTTTCTGCTTCTCTTCATCTTTCATGTATTTTCTCAGCTAGAACCTCACTGCAAGTGGGCGGAATTAGTGCATTTAAAAGGGTAGCATAGATGGGTTTTTGCTGTACACTCTAAACGGTTCTGAGAAAAGGGTGAAGGCGAGGGAAAATACACAAGTTGCCCACACGCCTGCATGAATCGGTGGATAGCGGCCAAAGCCAGGACATTATCTTTCCAAAGCAGTGGGCCTTTTGATGTAGCCCTGACGGTGGACCACGCTGGAGCCTGAGCCCTCTCAGTGGGAACAGTGGATCTGGATGCTGTCCCTTTGTGGATCAGGTTTCCGGACATGGGAAAAGGTGGGTGGGTGGAAGGAATGGATGCCGTCGGTCGTTGGTTGTTTTTCGGAACTAGGTGGTACATGTTCAATTCTTTTTATACAGTGCCTTCAGAAAGTATCGACTTATTTCACATTGTTGTTGTGCCACAGCTTCAATTCAAAATGGATGAAATAGATTTTTTTACTCACCCATTTACACACAAAACTCCATAATGACAAAGTGAAAACATGTTTTTCGCCATTTTTGCGGATGAAATACAGAAATATCTCATTTAAATAGGTATCCACACCCCACACCCCTTTATGATACTCCAAATTGACCTCAGGTGCACTCCATTTCCTTTGATCATCCTTAAGATGTTATTACAACTTCACTGGAGTCCACATGTGGCCAATTAAATTGTTTGGACATGATTTAGAAAGAAACACACCTGTCTATATAAGGTTCCACAGTTAAAAGTGCAAGAATATATACCATGAAGTCCAATGAACTGTCCGTAGATCTCAGAGATTGAGAATTGTGATGAGGCATATATCAGGGGAAGGGTATAAAACAATTTCTAGAGTGTTGAAAGTTTCCAAGAGCACAGTGGTCTACATAACTGGGAGATGGAAAAAATATGGAACTACCCAGACTCTGCATAGAGCTGGCCGTCCATCCAAACTGAGCAAATGGGCAAGGACCTTCGTGAGGGAGGTGACCAAGAACCCAGTGACCACTCTGATATAACTACATGTTGTTGTGTTACAGCCTGAATTCAAAATGGATGGAGTACATTTTGGTTCTGACCCATCTACACACAATGCCCCATAATGACAAAGTGAAAACATGGTTTTAGACATGTTTTATTATTTGTTGAAAATGAAATACAGTTATATGTGATTTACATAATTATTCACACCTCTGAGTCAATACTTTGTAGAAGCACCTTTGGTGGTGACCACAGCTTTGAGTCGTCTTGGGTATGTCTATCAGCTTTAAAAAAATATATATATTTTTTTGAAAGGCATTTTCTCTAGCTCTGTTAAGTAGGTGGGGACCGGCGGTGAACAGCAACCTTCAAGTCTTTCCACAGATTTTCATCGGGATTCAAGCTTGGGCTTTGCCTGGGACTTTCACATTATTGTTATGAAGCCATTCAAGAGTTGCTTTGACTGTTTGCTTGGAGTCATTGTCGTTTGCAATCTGAAGCAGGATCTCATCAAGGATTTGCTTGTATTTGGCTCAATTGATTGTTGCCTCTATCCTTACCAGTCTCCCAGTCCCTGTCACTGAAAAGCATTCCCATAGCATGATGCTGCAACCACCATGCTGGATGTTAGACGGGTGATGAGTTGTGCCTGTTTTTTTCCAGACAATGCGCTTTGCATTCAGGACAAATAGTTACATTTTTGTCTCATCAGTCCACAGCATCATTTTCACATGCCTTTTTGTAAACTCCAGCCATGTTGTCATGTGCCTTTTTCTCAGGAGTGGCTTCCGTCTGGCCACTCCCACAAATCCCAGATTGGTGAAGTGTTGTAGAGACTATTGTCCTTTTGGCAGGTTTTCCCATCTCAGCCAAGGAACTCTGTGGAATAAGTCAAGGGATATAAATACATTCTGAAGGCACTGTGTATACTGTATACTGAACAAAAATATAAACCCAACATTTAAAGTGTTGGTCCCATGTTTCATGAGCTGAAATAAAAGATCCCTGAAATTTGCCCAAAAGTTTATTTCTCAAAAATGTGCACAAATTTGTTTACATCCCTGTTAGTGAGCATTTCTCCTTTGCCAAGATAATCTATCCAAATGACAGGTGTGGCATATCAAGAAGCTGATTAAAAAGCATGATTATTACACAGCTGCCCCTTGTGCTGGGGACAATAAAAGGGCACTTTAAAATGTACAGTTTTGACACACAACACAACACCACAGATGTCTGAATTGTTTTAGGGAGCACGCAACTGGCTTGCTGACTGCAGGAATGTCCACCAGAGCTGTTGCCAGATAATTGAATGCTCATTTATGTTCTATAAGCCACCTCCAACGTAATTTTAAAGAATGTGGCAGTAAGTCCGATTGGCCACATAACCGCAGACCACTTGTATCCACGCTGGCCCAGGACACATTGGGCTTCTTTACTGGCGGGATCTTCTGCGACCAGCCAACCGGACAGCTGATGAAACTGTGGGTTTGCACAACTGAATAATTTCTGCACAAACTGTCAGAAACCATCTCAGGAAAGCTCATCCGTGTGCTTGTCCCCCCCCCCCCCCCCCAGAGTCTTTACCTAACTGCAGTTTGGCGTCGAAACCGACTTCAGTGGGCAAATGCTCACCTTCGATGACCACTGACACGCTGGAGAAGTGTGCTCTTCACGGATGAATTGTACTGGGTAGATGGCAGACAGGCCATAATCAACAGCTTGACCAGCCTGACCAACTCTGCGAGGGAGATTTGTCGGGCTGCATGAGTCAAATTGTTGTCACACCAGATATTGACTGGTTTTCTGATCCACACCCCTACCTGTTTTGTAAAGTATCTGTGATCTGTATTCCCAGTCATGAAATCCATAGATTGGGGCCTAATGAATTGATTTCAATTGATTGATTTCCTTATATGAACTGTAACTCAGTAAAATCTCTTGCATGTTGCATTTATATTTTTGTTCAGTGTATATCCTTTGATTGTAGACAGTGACAGATAATTATAACTCAGCACTGCTGGTTTATGGATCAAAGCCTCGTGTTCACTTCATTACGACAGTTCCGAAAGTCACAGAAAGTGCACGATACAGGACACTTAAAAAATTCACACGATTGAACTATGTTCAAACAACTCCTGACTCCTGATCCTACACCACATGTCGGCACATACTTTCTATTTTACACTCTTCTAAGCGTTTGCTGAGATTATTTTACTACCACAACGGATACAGGTATGACCTGCAGAAATGAGAGTTGATCTGCAATCTTAGCAAATATGGGGAGCATCTTCTTGGAGCACTCCTGTGCCCTTCCCTGTCCACCCCGCTCAGGCTGGTCCACTTATGCAGTCACTTAGCTGTTATTACATCCCCTGTGCCCTCTTTGTGACTATGTTAAAGTTCCTCTTTGTGCCTCATTGTAAAGCGCTGACTCAGGTGACCCCTCTCCCAGTGTCCTCTTGTTAACTATTTTACAGCATGAATGGTGATTACCCATACCACATGACGTGCAAGCAAGTAGCATTGTGGGAGCTCCATCCCCTGCAGGATTCCCCATGGATCAATAAGAATCCTGATTTAAAAACCATTGATAACTGAGTTGGGCTAATTAGCACACATAAACACAAATATGCTGATTTTACAAACAGGAAGCAGAAGAGCTGTATTTTTACACTATGGAAACCAAATAAAACTATAACTTCTCTATCATTTAATGTAAATATGAAGTACCTCTAGACTTGGGGTACTTGGGATGAGCAAGTGTGGAACTCAGTGGCTGAAAAATAACTCAATTGGCATACTTGAGTAAAATTAAAATTAAATGCTAGACATCAAATTCCTTATATTAAGCAAACAAGATGGCACAATTCATTTAACAGACAGAGGGGCACACTCCAACATTCAGACGTCATTTACAAACAAAATGTTAGTGTAGTGAGTACGCCAGGGATGACAATGCGTTATTATTGGTAGTTGCGTGAATTGGACCAAAATTCTGTCCTGCCTGAGCATTCGAAATGTAACAAGTCATTTTTGGTGTCACTGAAAATTTATGGGGGTAAAAAGTACATATTTTCTGTTAGGAATGTAGTGAAGTTAAAATTGTCAAAAATATAAAACTCAGGCGTCCAAGGTGGCGCAGTGGTCTAGGGCACTGCATCGCAGCGCTAGCTGTGCCACCAGAGACTCTGGGTTTACGCCCAGGCTCTGTCGCAGCCGGCCACGACTGGGAGGTCTGTGAGGCGAAGCACAATTGGCCTTGCGGCGTCCGGATTAGAGAGGGTTTGGCCGGTAGGGATATCCTTGTCTCATTGCGCACCAGCGACTCCTGTGGCGGGCCGGGCGCAGTGCACGCTAACCAAGGTCGCACAGTGTTTCCTCCGACACATTGGTGCAGCTGGCTTCCGGGTTGGATGCGCGCTGGGTTAAGAAGCAGTGCGGCTTGGTTGGGTTGTGTTTCGGAGGACGCATGACTTTCAACCTTCGTCTCTCCCGAGCCTGTGCGGGAGTTGTAGCGATGAGACAAGATAGTAACTACTAATAATTTTGGAAACTACAAAATTGGGGAGAAAAAGGGGCTAAAATGTAAAAATATATATATATGTGTATAAAACTCAGCAAAAAAAGAAACGTCCCTTTTTCAGGAAACTGTCTTTCAAAGATAATTTATTAAAATCCACAGATCTTCATTGTAAAGAGTTTAAACACTGTTTCTGATGCTTGTTCAGTGAACCATAAACAATTAATGAACATGCATCTGTGGACCGGTCGTTAAGACACTTACTTACAGACGGTAGGCAATTAAGGTCAAAGTTATGCAAACCCAGGACACTAAAGAGGCCTTTCTACTGACTCTGAAGAACAACAAATGAAAGATGCCCAGGGTCCCTTCTCATCTGCATGAATGTGCCTTAGGCATGCTGCAAGGTGAGACGCCTAAGACAGCGCTACAGGGAGACAGGACGGACAGCTGATCATCCTCGCAGTGGCAGACCACGTGTAACAACACCTGCACAGGATCAGTAAATCTGAACATCACACCTGGGGGACAGGTACAGGATGGCAACAACAACTGCCCATGTTACACCAGGAATGTACAATCCCTCCATCAGTGCACAGACTGTCCGCAATAGGCTGAGAGAGGCTGGACTGAGGGCTTGTAGGCCTGTTGGAAGGAAGGTCCTCACCAGACATCACCGGCCACAATGTCGGCTATGGGCACAAACCCACCATCGTGGACCAGACAGGACTGGCAAAAAGTGCTCTTCACTGACAAGTCACGTTTTTTGTCTCACCGGGGTGATGGTCGGATTCACGTTTATTGTCGAAGGAATGAGCGTTACACCAAGGCCTGTACTCTGGAGCAGGATTGATTTGGAGGTGGAGGGTCCGTCATGGTCTGGGGCGGTGTGTCACAGCATCATCGGACTGAGCTTGTTGTCATTTCAGGCAATCTCAACGCTGTGCGTTACAGGGAAGACATCATCCTACCTCATGTGGTACCCTTCCTGTAGGCCTTACCCTCCAGAATGACAATGCCCCCAGCCATACTGCTTGTGTTCTGTGTTCTGCCATGGCCAGTGAAGAGCCCGGATCTCAATCCCATTGAGCACGTCTGGGACCTGTTGGATCGGAGGGGGAGGGCTGGGGCCATTCCCCCCAGAAATGTCTGGGAACTTGCAGGTGCCATGCTGGAAGAGTGGGGCAATATCTCACAACAACAACTGGCAAATCGGGTGCAGTCCATGAGGAGGAGATGCAGTGCAGTACTTAATGCAGCTGGTGGCCACACCAGATACTGACTGTTACTTTTGATTTTGACCCCCCCTTTGTTCAGGGACACGTTATTCCATTTCTGTTAGTCACATGTCTGTGGAACTTGGTCAGTGTATGTCTCAGTTGTTGAATCTTGTTATGTTCATACAAATATTTACACATTTAAGTTTGCTGAAAATAAATGCAGTTGACAGTGAGAGGATTCTTTTTCTTTTTTTTTTTGAGTTTAAATAGTAAGATACAGATACCCCAGGAAACTACTTAAGTAGTATTTTCATTATTTTTACACCACTGGTGGTACTGTAGTTCCTTAGCAAGCATCAAAGAAGCTGGTAATGAATCTATAATAGATCACATTCATGCCTTAAGCCCAGGCAGACCCAGACACACTCCAGTCAAGACGGGAGATGAAAACGCCATGAACAGGTGACTGATCCATGACCAGATTTTGTTAATGACCACATCTAAGTGACAAATGACAGATGACAACATCTGCAATGTGAATTAATCTCCTACCACAGACATTCCCGAAAACATGACCACAAATCAAACCAGATCAAAGGAGCCGGTGTAATAAGAAAAAATAGATTATGATGAGCTACTACTTACCCATCAGGGATTCACGCATTCTGAAAAATGGAGAGAAGAGAATAGAACCGATGGCTTGATCCATTGGGATCTTGTCACATCAGAAAATACCCTTCTTTGATCAGTTGCCACCAAGAATGTCCCAACGGATGTACAGTAGCTAGATGTGAGAGCCTTGGTCCTTAACAGTTCTAAACGTTGGATTTTACACAGTATATAGTATTTACAATAATAAGTATGTCATACAAGGTTCAACTACTGTTCCAATGTTTCTGTTGAAATCATATACTCAAAATGTTAGATTTGAACAATTCGTAGAGACTGAGGTTGTGTGCCGAAGTCAGGAGAAATTATATGAATATACAATAACCTCTATATCAAAGCCCCTAAGCAAGTGTCAAAAAATGAACAATAGTTGCACAAACCTAAATTTGTACACATTTTAAGATGAACAACCTAATTCTTTTTAACTTTTTTTAACAGCAATGGAATATTCACTTACACAGGGAACCATTCTGCTGATGCTGAGAGCCAACACAAATGAATTAGTATGGTACTTGCTGTGTGCATTGTGCCCTGCGGATGACCGTTTAATCAGCACTGCATTTTAGGCTCTTAATCGAATAAAATTACATTTGACAATTTACGCCAATGCAGACTTCCATTTAATACTTGATTTAATAGAATTCACGACCCCCCTTTGTTCCAGCCTGCATCCCAAATGGCACCCTATTCCCTTTGTAGTGCGCCACTTTTGACCAGGGCCCATATGCTGTGATCACAAGTAGTGGACTATTTAGGGAATAGGGAGCCATTTTCGATTAACTCCAGGAAGTCTATAAGCTGTAAATAAAGACATGGTCAAGGAATGGGATGTGAGATGTGCAATGCATAAGCAAAGTGTCCATGCCTTCAAGGTGATTCCTCACGTACTGCACACGGGTGAATGACACAAACTAAATTATTCCCGCAGAGACCCACCAAAATAAGAGAGGAGGCACAGGAGGATTTCCCATTTTGAATCACACGCCTTAGGGAGAGATATTTTAACCATCTACCTATCTCCCCTGATGCAAACATTTTTCAATTTTCAAAGTATCTCTTTGGTAATTCACTCTACTGCATTATTCTTTATTCAAGGTTGAAACGTGATTTCTAAGAAACTAATAGATGGATCCAGAGGCTCATGCAGAATGGGAACATGATTAGCAATTACAGGTTACTACTGGGTACTCATCTGATTTTGTAATGAAATAAAGTTACTGGAACTGTCAAGAAAAGCAATGTACACAATCAGGAATAAAATGAAACCATCTTTCAGAGGTAATCATATTTTCAATTACTTTTACTTATTCTCTCTAGACATACCATCTACCTACCCCTCGTTACCTATTATGAGTTTTCTACTACTGTTAAATGTGCTCGCACGTACATACACAGACCAACTTAAAATGCTGGTGTCAGGAGTTTTTAGGGATATAATCATTGAATACCTTTCCAGTCGACATTCTAATAAACATACTGCGTTCTTATTTTGGTATGACACCGGAGCAATCGATAAATAACCACATTTGTTTAATGCAATGCATATTTATTCATACATTGACCGATTCTCATCATCAAGCATTACAGCCTTTAATAGGCAGGAATGTGTCAAAGACTACATGTCAAAGACTACATGAAATCAAATATGGTGATGCAGTCATTTCACATATGTCACTAAATATTGATCGTACTTCAAACGGGAAAGAAAAGGGACCTTGGAGTATTCCACAACATAAGGCAGGGAAGAAAATGAGCAAAGTCTGCAATCTTTAAAGGAAAAATTGACCCAAAACCACAAATTCCTTTCATTTAAAGTGTGAAATAATACTTATTTGTGAACAAATTTTTAATTTGGCTTTATAGTAAGGTTGGTAGCAACATTAAACATCATTGCATAAATCTGTTTTACCGCTCAAGTCGACTACAAAATCTTGAATGCAATGCTCTCTCTATGGGCTGGCTAGCTAGCTAACTACTAGGTAAATAAAATGCAAGCAAGCAAGCGAAGCTACACACAATAAAACCAAAGACAGGGGCTAAGTCACTGGCTTACTGGTGCTCTTCCATGCCGTCCCTAGGAGGGGTGCGTCACTTGAAGATATCCCTCTAGTGGTGTGGGGGCTGTGCTTTGGCAAAGTGGGTGGGGTTATATCCTGTTTGTTTGGGCCTGTTTGGGGGAATTGTCAGATGGGGCCACAGTGTCTCCTGACCCCTCCTGTCTCAGCCTCCAATATTTATGCTGTAATAGTTTGTGCCGGGGGGCTAGGGTCAGTCTATTATATCTGGAGTATTTCTCCTGTCTTATCCTGTGTCCTGTGTTAATTTAAGTATGCTCTCTCTAATTCTCTCTCTTTTGCTCTTTCTTTCTCTCCTTTCTATCTTTCTTTCTTTCTCTCTCTCGGAGGACCTGAGCCCTAGGACCATGCCTCAAGACTACCTGGCATGATGACTCCTTGCTGTCCCCAGTCCACCTGGCCGTGCTGCTGCTCCAGTTTCAACTGTTTGCCTGCGGCTATGGAACCCTGACCTGTTCACCGGACGTGCTACCTGTCCCAGACCTGCTGTTTTCGACTCTCTAGAGACAACAGGAGAGGTAGAGATACTCTGAATGATCGGCTATGAAAAGCCAACTGACATTTACTCCTGAGGTGCTGACTTGCTGCACCCTCGACAACAACTGTGATTGTTATTATTTGACCCTGCTTGTCATCTATGAACATGTTCTGTTATATTCTCCACCCGGCACAGCCAGAAGACGACTGGCCACCCCTCATAGCCTTGTTCCTCTCTAGGTTTCTTCCAAGGTTCCGGCCTTTCTAGGGAGTTTTTCCTAGTCACCGTGCTTCTGCACCTGCATTGCTTGCTGTTCTGGGTTTTAGGCTGGGTTTCTGTACAGCACTTTTAGATATCAGCTGATGTAATAAGGGCTTTATAAATACATTTGATTTGATTTGATTTAAAGCATGTCAGTTGGCGGTAAAATTGCCTAAATTAACTTCACTACAATCTCACCAAGTTCAACCTTCAGATCGATGTGCCTCACAGAGTGGAGCCTGGCAGCGGCAGATATGCCTTTGAGGAGATGCTAACCCTAACCCATGCTATGTCAATGGACCATACAGTGCATTCTGAGCAAATCTGGGAGCGTTCCCCTTCAAGGAGTGAATGGGAGTCTATTGGGCGCAAGCTCAAAAACCTAACATTGACATACATTTTGTGAACAAGTAGTACAACATTACAAATCTTTTCAGAGATGTGAGATAATTACTTTTTGGAAATAATTACTTTCTTTGGGCTCCCGAGTGGTGCAGTGGTCTAAGGCACTGCATCTCAGTGCCAGAGGTGTCACTACAGACCCTGGTTTGATCCTGGGCTGTGTCACAACCGGCCATGATTGGGAGTCCCATAGGGCAGTGCACAATTGGCCCAGTGTCATCAGGCTTAGGGTTTGGCCGGGGTAGGCCTTCATTCTCAATGAGAATTTGTTCTGAATGTTTCCTCATCAATCTACACACAATATCCCATAATGGTAAAAACAGGTTGACATTTTTTCCAAAAAATTAAAAAACAGAAATATAACATTTACTGTACATAAGTATTCAGAGCCTTTACTCATCCTCCAGATGTGATGCTTGGCATTCAGGACAAAGAGTTAATTATTGGTTTCATCAGACAATAGAATCTTGTTTCTCTTGATCTGAGAGTCTTTAGGTGCCTTTTGGCAAACTTCAAGTGGGCTTGAGCTCCTGAGCTCTTTCAGAGTGACCATCGGGTTATTGGTCACCTCCCTGTATCGGGTATCAAGGTAAGATCCAGATGCAAACCGTGTCAAAGTAACAATGTTTATTACAGCAACAGGGGCAAAGGTACTGGACGGCAGGCAGACTGAGGGTCAGGTCAGGCAGAGGTCGGCAATCCAGAGGTGGGGCAAAGATACAGGATGGCAGGCTCAGGATCAGGGGCAGGCAGAGTGGTAAGGACTGTGGGTACTGGGTCAGGACAGGGAAGGGTCAAAAACCAGGAGGATGAGAAAAGAGAGACTGGGGAAAAGCAGGAGCTGACACAAAAACGCTGGTTGGCTTGACAAACAATACAAACTGGCAATAGACAAACAGAGAAAACAGGTATAAAAACAAAGGATGATGGGGAAGATGGGCAACACCTGCAGGGGGGTGCAGACAATCACAAAGACAGGTGAAACAGATCAGGGTGTGACACCCTGACCAAAGCCCTTCTCCCCCGATTGCTCAGTTTGGCCGGGCAGCCAGCTCTAGGAAGAGTCTTGGTGGTTCCAAACTTCTTCCATTTAAGAATGATGGAAGCCACTGTGTTCTTGGGGACCATCGATGCTGCAGAAATGTTTTGGTACCCCTTTCCAGATCTGTGCCTCGACATTTGATCTCATGGCTTGGTTTTTGCTCTTACATGCACTGTCAATTGTGGGACCTTATAGAGAGGTGTGTGCCTTTCCAAATCATATCCAATCCATTTAATTTACCACAGCTGGATTCCAATCAAGTTGTAGAAACAAGGAGCACCTGAGCTCAATTTTGAGTCTCATAGCAAAGGGTCTGAATACTTATGTAAGTAAGGTATTTCTGTTAAATCCATTTAAGAATAAGGCTGTAAAGTAACAAAATGTTGAAAAAGTCAAGGTGTCTGAATACTTTCCGAATGCGTGAGGATTAGTTTAGCATCCAAGTGACTCAGCATGACAACGTGAAGAAGTGAACGCGATTGTTCGACAGTCTGCTGGGTGGGGCATTATATATTTCCTTCATTCATTGGATTCCTATCTAATTTCTAAATATCTCTGACAACGACACCATGCAATGCACCCTCGATTAAAGAGGCAGGAAAAAAATGTGCTAGACCCTCCGTGAAATGACATCTTCGAGATGGAATATCACAAAAAGAATGGCTAATTCGAGAGAAGACAGCCGCCTGAGTTATGACATGGGCCAGTATTGAAATCTCACATGTATGATAGACCTTTTCACCATCTATTAACTTTCAGTGTAGTGAGAGCGACTTTATCACAGTGCCGCGTCATACCGGCAGGATTTCTGCCTGCTTGAACGGCAATAACTCCGGTACAAATGATACACCCTGTTACGGCCGTTGGTGGAAGAAGGTGAGGACCAAGGTGCAGCGTGGTACCTGTACATCTTTAATTATGAATTGAACACTGAATGAAAAAACAACAAAAGAGAATGACCGAAACAGCAAACAACTACCCACAAACACAGGTGGGAACAGACTACCTAAGTATGGTTCTCAATCAGAGACAACGATTGACAGCTGCCTCTGATTGGGAATCATACCAGGTCAAACACATAGAAATACAACACACAGAACAAAACATAGAAATTAAAAACATAGATTGCCCACCCCAACACACGCCCTGACTAAACCAAAATAGAGACATGAAAAAGGAACTAAGGTCAGGACGTGACACACCCAGGGAATTGATAGAACATCACTCAGAGATACACATTAAATGGGTGAACTTTTCCTTTAAGACAAGGCATCGTTACAAGCCTACCAACCTGTGGAGTTGAAATTGTAATTCAGTTTTGGGTACACGTGTATTCAATCCAGATGTGAGACTGCGTAGTAGTATATCATGTTTTTGTTCCAGAATTGTGGTATTGGTGCCACTGAGATCAATTACATTTCTGGCACTTACTTCAAAGTGAGCTATGCTTCCTGTGACTAAATTGACAGATTGGAGAATCAGAAGAGCTTAATAAATCATTTTTTTCATATGTATGATTATAAGACTGGCATGACACATCCACACCTGGGGGAGCAAAACTGAGAAGCAACTGATATTTGACTTGGAGTAACACATTTCGTATGCAAAGAAAAATAAATTACAGAAAATCACAGGAGCAAAATCCCTACCTGTCTAGGCCCGGTGCATTTATTGCAATTTTCTTGGCAGGATAATCAAAAGCCAACAAGTCACCATGAAGAAAGAGGTGGGCAGGAGGCAATATTACAGAGTGAAATCGAATGCCTGCCACCTGGCCCCGTTTGTGACATTTAAAAACTCGAACATTTACACATATTCCCGCAAACGCACACCTGTCGACTTTCATATATGTTATGTTTCATTGAGTGTCACTGTTATGAACTGGGTTGTCGACAGTTCTCACCAAGCTCAACCCAAAATATTATTTTGAGGTTTGTTAACTTAATCCAATTACTGAACACTTGCCCAATTGAACTTGCCCAGATGCCCATTTTTTTTTTTGCAGAACTTTAAGATGATTCAACGAGAGTGAAATCTTGAACATTAGGCAGCATGCTGCTTAAAGATATATTTGGGGATTTTGATGATGAGGCCCTTTATCTACTTCCCAGGAGACAGATGAACTTGTGGATACCATTTTTATGTCTGAGTCCAGTATGAAGGAAGTTAGAGTGAGTTTTGCGAACCAGTGCTAACTATTGGTATAGAAGAGGCTCCATCTTATTCCCTTCTCTTCTCCAGTTCTTCATCACCAACCAATATCCGTCATGTCCTGCCTATGGCTGTAACCAATACCCTCAAGCACTTTGTCCATTCAGGAAACCACCACCTTAAGGGCATTATGGAGGAGAATCACTGAATAACACCTCCAGCACCTCCTTGCCCATTTTCCTCCTTCCGATAAGTAATGTGCAATAACTCTGTGACCACTCTCACCTGACAGGCCCTCTGCATAGAAATGAAGGCAGATTTGTGGGCTGTCAAACACGCTGCTCTCCCCCCATCACTTCTGTGATGACGAATCACGCGCGAGCCAGAGGTTCATGTGACCTTTTCCGATGCTCACGAGCAGCGGTAGTGACAGCCCACCACTGCAGTGACAAGGCCCATGTCATATCTTATTGAATGGCTTCACGTTGACATTTGGTAGGGTAACCTCGTCCCTCCTCTGATGGAATGATTGGTATTTGTGACTGACGCTCCACATTTTGACCATGTGAATACGATTGATGTAATTTCTATCTGTTCTTGGGGCTGGAGATCACAGATAATGAAGGCTTCTGTATGGTTCTTACAGGCCAATGTTCTCTAGGCCTTCCAGGAATGGAGAGCTTTAAGTTAAAATTGTTATGCAAGTGAAAAGCGTATGCTGCAGAACAGATTGCAATATTTCTCAGAAATATATTTATCTGAAAACGAGTTGGTGTGATATGCATCACATAGTATGAAACTAGAATAATCTTATCTAATAATTGGTTTCCATTGTATTTCCTTTTTCATGTTCCTTTATGTGACCCATCTCTAAAGGGATCAAGGATGATGTCCTCAAACAGTAATCATCCACAAGGCAGTAAGACACCCTTGAACTATTTCCCTACCACACAACCTATTGAGGTATTCACTGGACCCCAAGTACCAACCCATGTTGGCAGTGGGGGTAAATAAACTACCAAAATTATTATTTTTTAAATCTGCACACTTGTCAATCTGGTTTAACGTGAGTTGAATCCCATGTTGCACTCTTTTGCTATGGCTTTAGCTCTTTTGCTATGGCTCTAGCTCTTTTGCTATGGCTTTAGCTCTTTTGCTATGGCTTTAGCTCTTTTGCTATGGCTCTAGCTCTTTTGCTATGGCTCTAGCTCTTTTGCTATGGCTCTAGCTCTTTTGCTATGGCTCTAGCAAGAGGGCAATATTTTATTGACGTAGTAGTGTTTCACCTACCTAGAAAGTTATGAGCTTTGGCTTTCACCTGTAATTGTTTATTCATGCCAGAGAATAAAAAAAATCCCTTTCAACCCACATTATCTAGTACACAACACAAATATAAAAAAACCTATGCAAATATGATAATAACAAGAAAGAATTGTGAATGAATATTAGTTTTCATACTGCATAAAATCTGTTTTAGAAACGTCTAACCAAAATGTTTCACCTTCTTTATTACTTTACCAAACATTAGTGATAGTCATTCGTAATACATCTAATGTTTGACTTCCACACAAAATTACTTCTTTGCTTATTTTAGGTTTAAGGAAGTGTGTAGGTCGCATACTTTATCGTAGAGCTATGAAAGTTATGTAATTAGATCGGCCTGTTTGAGACAAATTCAGTGATTGCTTTGTTATGTCTGTATCGTGAAGCAGTCGAGATGGATAAACGTTTTTCTAAGGACCGCCCCTTTCATGTAATGTTGCAGTGAAGTGATATAATGGATATAATGATGCAGCCGACCACCAGAGGGAGGCAAATACAAGTTTTATTCGACAGGACGTTTCCATGGTCCTAGGAAGGTCTGGATCAATGTTCCCTCTAAACTGCGAGTTGCTCGAGACTGCAGCGCAGAAGTATTAGCCCACAGGGAGCAGCATGAGATGGAACTTCACTCAACTTTCTAGAGCAGTGGTCACCAAGCGATCGATTGCGATCGACTGGTGGATCTCCAAGGCATTCCTAGTCGATTGCCAAACATTTTTGTAGAAAAAACGAACGATAAAGCCTTGTGACCATTTATTTTATCAGTCTCGGGCAGTTGGCGGTATGTGCACCTGATTCAGCTGTCTGTGTGGGCGAAATTTGGCCATTTTGAACCATTTAATGTGTCTGAAGGAACAAACTCCGCCTTCCCGGCGGGCCCAGAGAGCACAACAAGTGCACTATAGGCCTACCGCTGGCCAATCGGATGGCTCAGATGACCGTGTCTGCAGAAATGTAACAGACAAAAGAAAACTACAGCAAAGTTGATAAAGTGAGATTTCAAGACGTTGTACAGACTTTCAGCTCCCTCCAAAGATTTTATATTGGGTTCAGGTCTGGAGACTGGCTAGGCCACTCCAGGACCTTGAGATGCTTCTTATGGAGCCACTCCTTAGTTGCCCTGGCTGTGTGTTTCGGGTCGTTGTCATGCTGGAAGACCCAGCCACGACCCATCTTCAATGCTCTTACTGAGGGAAGGAGGTTGTTGGCCAAGATCTCGCAATACATGGCCCCATCCATCCTCCCCTCAATACGGTGCAGTCGTCCTGTCCCCTTTGCAGAAAAGCATCCCCAAAGAATGATGTTTCCACCTCCATGCTTCATGGTTGGGATGGTGTTCTTGGGGTTGTACTCATCCTTCTTCTTCTTCCAAACACGGCGAGTGGAGTTTTGACCAAAAAGCTCTATTTTTGTCTCATCAGACCACATGACCTTCTCCCATTCTTCCTCTGGATCATCCAGATGGTCATTGGCAAACTTCAGACAGGCCTGGACATGCGCTGGCTTGAGCAGGGGGACCTTGCGTGCGCTGCAGGATTTTAATCCATGACGGCGTAGTATGTTACTAATGGTTTTCTTTGAGACTGTGGTCCCAGCTCTCTTCAGGTCATTGACCAGGTCCTGCCGTGTAGTTCTGGGTTGATCCCTCACCTTCCTCATGATCATTGATGCCCCACAAGGTGAGATCTTGCATAATTGCACCAACAGTTGTTGCCTTCTCACCAAGCTGCTTGCCTATTGTCCTGTAGCCCATCCCAGCCTTGTGCAGGTCTACAATTTAGCCCTGATGTCCTTACACAGCTCTCTGGTCTTGGCCATTGTGAAGCGGTTGGAGTCTGTTTGATTGAGTGTGTGGACAGGTGTCTTTTATACAGGTAACGAGTACAAACAGGTGCAATTAATACAGGTAATGAGTGGAGAACAGGAGGGATTCTTAAAGAAAAACTTACAGGTCTGTGAGAGCCGGAATTCTTACTGGTTGGTAGGTGATCAAATACTTATGTCATGCAATAAAATGCAAATTAATTACTTAAAAATCATACAATGTGATTTTCTGGATTTTTGATTTTTTTTAGATTCCGTCTCTCACAGTTGAATTGTACCTATAATAGAAATTACAGACCTCTACATGCTTTGTAAGTAGGAAAACCTGCAAAATCGTCAGTGTATCAAATACTTGTTCTCCCCACTGTAAGTAGCCAATAAGCAGAGGGTAGCATAATTTGTCTGATTTTCTGTGATAATGGTATGGGAATAAAAAATACATTTTATTTTGTAAAGTGGTTTCTTGCATCAAACAACAAAACAAAATGTTCAGTCACCTTCTCTGAAGGACAAGTGGATAAACAGGTTAATGTCAAGCCATGACAGTTTTTTTTTTATCAAAGTCTCATTGAATATCGGCCTACATTGAACACCACACATTGGCTGCTACAGTAGGCTGAATGATGGAACAGATATTTCCAGGTAGGCCTACATTTTGATCCAACAGCCACAGTAGTCTACATGGCCACTGTTAAAGCTGTAAAGCTGTAAAGCTGGTTTTGCCTGCTACATAAGTTCTCTTATACTCACATACATGATTCAAACAGTCTTAGAAACTTCAGAGTGTTTTCTATCCAAATCCATGAATAACATGCATATCTTATATTCTTGGCATGAGTAGCAGGAAGTTGAAATTGGGCACGCTATTTATCCAAAAGTGAAAATTCTGCCCCCTAGCCCCAAGAGGTTTTATTAAGAGGTTTTAAGTTATTCCCACAGGCTTGGCGATGGTATATAATTTTGTTCCAGACAGACACTATAACACAGATGAGAAAATCTCTCAATACAATAACACCATGAAAACAGACAGAGACAGCATTCAGAGTAAAAAAGGAATTACAGAAGATAGGTTTTGTTATATATTGTTTACACCTGAAGCTCCTTGAAGTTCAGAGTTACAAAACATTCTGAATTGAAAGGGGATCACTGAAAGGAAACAAAGTTTTACAGACTACTTCACTTCTGGCCTGCAGCCTCTGGCTAGCAGTTATCCACAATAACACAATAGCTTTTCACTAATCTTATTTTATGTTGTTTATTTCTCTTTCGTTATATGTCAGGAGTACACACATTTATTTATTGACATTTGAAAGTCAATATACTGTATTGGGTATGCAACAACGAGACATCAGAGGTCTTACAATAGATCAACAACATCAAGAGCATGTCAGCTTTGACCATTACAAAAATGCAATTTCATGACATTTCACCATGTTTATCCGGAGCCATATTTAAATAAATGTATCTGGGCTTATCTTAACACAATTGCTAAGTACTTTTTGACAGAATACAACTCGCATCTTAACCTTTACACCACTTCAGATTAGCATTTACCTTAGCTAAAGTTTGTACTCCACCTCAAGTGTATAAATAAGTGTGCCAAATGAACTATGCCTGGCTGTCAATCAACGTCGATAGCTAATCAGCAAGCACTGTAGTACACTGGGGTCGACCAAGTGTAGCCGAACCAGAGAACTGGCTGTGACCCTCAGGCCATTTTGCTATAACCCAGTCAGACCCCCTTTTTATGGGCTTGTTATGTACATGCTACTCTTGTTTTTTTGCATGCCAAATAAATCATTCATGTGTAAGAAAGACTCAAGAGAATCACTAAATAACACTAGTCAGGATAACTTCAACTCAAAGAGCTTGTGAGTTGCATGTGAATAAGGTATGATACATAATGAGTGCTCTCCCAAATGTTAAACCCTTTCCCACCTGGGTCCGTGTCTGAACCCTTCCTGCCCACCTGGGTCTGTGTCTGAACCCTTCCTGCCCACCTGGTTCCGTGTCTGAACCCTTGCTGCCCACCTGGGTCCATGTCTAGCCAAAAGGTTGAGTCCCTAGGTGAAAAGCACTCCATACAAGGGAGGTACTGAATCAAGTTGACAGGGTAATGCTTGAGGTGCCCATGAAAAAAATATGAGTCATGATTCCCAATTATGTTTTAATTTAAACAGGAAATGACCGCCTGCTTAGAAGCCTCGGCGACGGCAGCCATGAAGACGACCCATTGGCAGCCTGAGATAATACAACATCTGTCAATAACACCAGGCTAAAAGAGTAACGCTACATGTGACATTGAAGCACTCACTCCCTCAGCCCACTCTCCTCTCCAGCCCGCTTCAATAACATTTTAACAAATCACAAGCCATCGCCAGATAAATTCATTACATGTAGACCACTGAGAGCAATACGTTTTTTATGTTGTTAAAAAATTGAAAAATCAATGGGAAAGCGTTTAGATTTTCTTCAATTAGACTGACTGTAAGAGCCAGCAACGTGATTACTAGAGTGGGAGAGATGGAAAAAGGGTAAAGAAAATACTAGGATTTCTTCAGCAATTTGTTTCTTGGCTGTATTTTTCAAATCGCTCAATACAATCTCCTAAAACTTTTCATTTATCAATCGGTTTTAAGTTACAGAACAAGAAAGCCAAGCCAGGGCAAAATCCTTCATTCATTAATGAAAGACATCCATTACTGTCGCAGAGCAATAGAGTTAATATAAATAAATGAATTATCAAACCCACTTAACCAGGGTTTATTATGAGAGAGCAAGGCATAATTGTGTTTCTGATCAGCTCAGATGAATTCAGATGCAGGAGTCTCCAGTTATTTAGTCCCCACCCCTTCTCATTTATAAGCTAATGCTAGGAACAGGGGGATATATCACTGGGCTAATTACCATGGTTTGGTATAATGACATTAAATATGAAAGGAGATATACTAAACTTTGGTAAATTCTTTCATTGCTGACACTGTGCAGCAAGTCTCATCTTTACCATCTCCCATCAATATGTTAACAAGAATCCAGAATTATTGGCAAAAATACTGAGAGTCTTCCTAAATCGGACATGATTGGGGCTCAGCGGTCTAAGGGACTGCATCTTAGTGCTAGCGGCGTCACTACAGACCTTGATTTGATTCCAGGCTGTATCACAACTGGCCGTGATTGGGAGTCCCATAGAGCTGCACACAATTGGCCCAGTGTTGTTAGGGTTTGGCCGGTGTAGGCTGTTATTGTAAATAAGAATTTGTTCTTAACTGGCTTGCCTAGTTAAAAAATTAAAAAACGTTTTTGCCGATTGTAAACTTCTGACCCATTTATTGAAAGTTACTGTTTAACCCTCACACTCAAATATTTAAGGTAGTACTTTTTCTCTTCAATGGACAATTTATATAAATCACTTTTATGACATTAATATTTGGTCTTCCATTCAAATGAGCAGAGAACATTTGGGGAATTGACTGCACTATTTTGTTTTGGAATACATCAACAGGACACTGGAACGTACATCCCATTTAGGGAATATCACCATTATGAATCAAGAGAAAACAATAAGCTTTGTGAGGAGGCCCATTTGTGCCAGAATGTCTTTTCAATCATCATTGACGACCCAGAAGTGAAATTCCCAAGGCGGTAACTCTGCATCGTCTGACAGCTTCCAGATATTCTATTTGCCATTCAGCACAAGTCCAGGACATGAGGAGGTGATGCCAGACCGGGGTGTTTTTTTTTTGATAATGGAAAGCATCATGGTTGTATGGAGGCATACGTTACGGAGCGCACGCCTGCAACATTCCACATTCCACGAATAGAAGCCTCTTAGGAGTGTTTTACACCACTACGGCTCCCTAGCTCCATCTGGTAGAAACCATGCTTTTAATGTGGATTAAATATTCATCCCGTTGTTCCACCAGAGCGTGTAACAACGTGGAATTTGCAAGCGGGGACCGTGCGACACCTAACGCAATGTGAGGCTGTGGTGTTCCCCTTTATTTATTGATGTCATCCGGAACGCTTACACACTGAGACAGGCCAGCCTGAGGTACCCTCCTCTGTGACAAAACGCCATTGGTAAACACGCTACTGATGGAGGGTGATCGCCCAGTGACTGGGAAAGAGATGAATAGGGAGAAATACATACAAATCAGTGATGTGTTTGTGAATGCGTATAGGGAACCGATGCATCTTTACGGACTAAATTAGCCTCGCACGTATTGAGCATCAGTTAAGCACCACAAACTACCCTCCTCAGTCCTGCACCTGTTTCTGTTCTACGACCTGCATATGTACACGCATCAGTTCCGTGTGATGTTAGTGCACAATGGAAATATTGACTTTGTATGACTCACTGTGTATGACAGAGGTCCTGTAGACTGTAGCCTATTTTTACCAGCAAGATTTCAGGAGGGTGAATCAGGCCAGGATATAATCCATCAAATCTGTGTCGAGCAATTACAGAGAATATCTGACACATATTACGCTAGCAATTTAGAGCGTTAGGCCAGTAACCGATAGGTCGCTGGTTCGAATCCCTGAGCCAAGGCACTTAACACTAATTGCTCAGGCAAATCGCTCTGGATAAGAGCATCTGTTAAATGACCATTTATTTATTTTTTATTTAAAAAACAAGCTCAAGGTGATCCTTTTGTGTTCTTTCAGGAGGAGAGACAAGGGCCATTCTTCAGTGTGTCATGTTCTACTCGAAGCTGTTGTCCAATCAAAAGTGTACAAACCCAGGTGTGCCTGTTTTAAAGGAATGCAAATTTCAAAGGAATGAACAAAGTGAACAGGGAGATGATAATAGTACAGCCAGATTACCAGCTGTCCTCTGTCATTGTTATTGTCAAGGAAATAAGAAGAGAGGCTTGGCAACAAACACTGCAATCAGTGGCATCACAATATTTGCGACAGGAGCCATTTTATGACTGCGTTTGTGCCAAGACTGTTAACTATGGGCAATGTACTGTAGGCCTATTTTTCCCACTTAGAAGTGTTGTGAGATGAATGCCACCACATTTAAAATTAGATTATTATACACTCTTATTAAGATGACAATCTGACCTTGTAATGCAAATGTTTGCAGGCATTTTAGAGCTAAAGAACCATCTAGAAGCATCTTGTCTCGATGAGCCTGCAACCAGAACTCTGCGTGTTTTATAGTATGTTGTGCGCAAGGGGACATTCTATTCATAGTAGGCCCTCATACAGTACTCTGCCCCAGAAAGCTTCTCTCCACCACATGTCCCTAGACACTGGAGCTTCTCTGACTGCAGTAAACAGACACTGTGAGAGAGCAAAGGGTTAACGATGCAGTAAACAAGCAGTCCTGGTACATCTGAGCAGGTCACAGGGGGCGGAGAGCTATCTGCCCAGCTAGAGGCTAGCTTAGCCACACACCCGCCTAACACTGCTTTCTGACTCTCCCAGAGGGACCAGTGAAGAAACAAGTCTAAGGAAGGGAGAGGTGCAGAGAAGAAGAGAAACAGAGATGCTATGTATCGATAAGAGGCGCTATTTATAATTCACAAGGTCAAATGGTACCCGGTAAAATAAATGGGTTCAAGCTAACACATCTACAGTACAGTTATTGACTACTGATGCACTACTGTGAGTGACTTGCAGGTTGGCATTTATTGTCATGAATCTTGCCCTGGAGGCAGCTCTGCAGGGTGGTCACTTGCTGGCACAGCCACAAAGTAATAAAATCAGATTTTAAACCTAACCTTAACCCTAACCACACTGCTAACCCTAATGCCTAACCCTAACCTTAAATTAAGACCAAAAAGCAAATGTTTGTTTCCATACATTTTTACAATAATAGTCAAATTTGACTTTGCAGCTGACCCGTCTAGCAGAAATCGCTCAAGGCAAGATTCATGGCAATAAACGTCAGCCGGCAGTGGAAAACTCCGAAGCCACATGCCATTGTGCATTCAAAACAACATGTCTGCTATTGCGCAATGGTTGCATCAAAGCGGGGGGAGATGTTTGCTCAGTCGAAATCCCTACAATACCATTGCCTAACATCTTTCCAGCCTCTGCTGCTTCGGGTCCTTTAGCTGTTGATCAAAGTTGAGTGGATTGGTGAGAGCATAGCACAGAAGTTTAATGCTGTAGCTTGTTTCCATGAACCTTCTTTCATCCATACAGGAAAGAAGGAAGGAAGTGAAGGAGTGAAATACGTGTTCGCATTTATATGGCGCAAACACTGTTTTTTTTAAATTACTGTAGCTCCAGGGAAAAACAGTATAAACCCCTGCACAATAGTGACTTTCTGCAAAGAACTGTCTGAGACCTATTGTGGTCTGCAAGTAGACTCTCAGTCGAATTGCTTCTCAAAGGCGTTTTTTTGGTAAGAATTTTAATTACAGAGCAAGTTCAGAAGTATGGAACGAAGCACCATTGAATGTGCAGCTAAGGAGATTGAGAAATTAATTAACCATGTGTGAAATGATATGCAAACGTGTTTTATCAAAAGCGACACAGCCATTATCAGAGTAACTACTGTATGAACGAGGCAGAGAGTGAAGAATGGCTGATTTCTGAAGTAGCTGCTATGTTTCAGATAAGCCTGAAAAAAACATAGAAAATGCACTATTAATTGAGTTAATTGATTTTCACCTCTCCTCAAACAAGTTGATTAGAGTATCTTCAAGAAATTCCATTGAAATTGCCAATTTTAGAAGTTCATCATCCACACACGCAGCTACAGTCAAGCACACACGCACGTTGCACACAGCTGACATTGCATCCTATAATATATTATTGGGATGTGAGGATTCAAACACTCCAAGAACATTTCAAATGATTTATAATGGGCTTCTCAATTAGCAAACTCAGTTCGGTCCCCAAGCTTCATCCAAGCACATGCCACTCGTCATTATAACATAGCATAAATAAATCACCTTCTCTTTCTTCTCCGACCAGACGTTCGAGAACAACTGCCTTTGCTCTTTAATTGCACTCAGAGTGTTGCTATTTTGGCCGCATGCAATCCACTGTGGTTCCCTGGCTCAAATACAGCAGCCTTTAAGACACCAGAAGCAGATGATGTAACAGGTCATTAATTAAAACATTTGCCCATTATTCGTTTTATAATGACTCTGGTTAGAGCGTATCAGCGGGTTTGAGTAATTCCCGTTCGCTGCCTGGATGTTGACTGGTATATGGAGACCCAGTTCATATCACAGTTATCTGCAGCGATGTTGACTGGTATATGGAGAGCAGATCCCTAGCTTGGACAGTCACACAACCACAGCTGATACTCACATGTAGAGTCATGCTCAGTACCAGACCTGGGTTCAAAAAGTATTTGAAAGCTATCGAAAATGACATGAGCTGTGCATAAATTAGCTTGGCTAGTGCAATGGGAGCCAATGGACTGGTCCCAAAAGTGCAAACCCTGCCCATATTGCACTCGAAGCAGGGTCAATAAAATGTTAAATTAATTAAATGATTAAATCACATTGATGAGCTCACGGGGTTACTGCTTCACGGTAAAATATACCCTCAGCATGGGCAGCAAAGACCCCGCTCAAGCGCTCCGCTCAACAGTCGACTATCGATTGTACTTCTCTACACAAAGCCCCGCACCACAATTAATTACGAATTGCAGTGTAAAGCTTCAATAATAAGGAGGCATCTCCTCTATTCTCTTGTAGCAGGTAGAAAGACAAAGCCTAGGAAGCCTACAGGTCTTCTAGGTACCCGAGGTGAGTTTTTCTAGGTACCTGAGGTGAGTTGCCTTAATTGAACAGTAGAGGAGCTCAGCGGTGCGCCTAGCTATCCCAGCATAGCACCTCCCCCCAGGCCCCCTCACTATTCCTCTCCCAGCAGGAGTGTCTGGACCCAGAATCACCCAGAGAGCCTGCACCGGAGGGGGGTGGATGGTGGATTGATTGAAGAGACTCAGGGAGGTGAGGGGCTGATGATTTCTGGAGAGGAATGCTAGCAGTAGGCTAGTGGTCATGCTGTGGTTCACCTCAGCCCAGTCACGAGTTAGGAGTTTATTCTGGTGGACTTGGGCTACATGTCTAAATATGTTGGTGTTAGGGCTCTGCATTATTGTCATGCAGGAAATTGTAGGCTGCCTGAGAGGTGAGTAGCATTGAAATAGTAATGCAGACAAGCATTTGAATCTGAATGTATTGTTAGAAAATATGCTAATAAAACGTGATACTACTGTTTCATCGTATTTTCCACACATATGGTCCCCCATCGTCAGGCCATGCATATTTAGTATTTATTAGGATCTCCATTAGCTACTATCAAGGCAGTAGCTTCTCTTCCTGGGGTCCAAACAGGAATAAAGTAATACATCATGGTAAAACAACACATCATACAAGACATTGGCATTAAACAAATTAACACTGCTCCAATATTACACTTTTACAATATCACATTTATAACACAATATTAGAGTGTGTGTGTGTGTGTATGTGTGTGTGTGTGTGTGTGTGTGTCACATCAAAGTAGGTGTTGTTCCGTGAGGTGTTGTTTTATGTTATTTTAAACCTGATTTTGCTGATATCTTGAGTTACCTGAGGTGGAAGAGTTCCATGAAGTCATGGCTCTATATAGTCCGGTGTGTTTCTTAGCCTCTGTTTGGGACTTAGGGACAAATAGTGATGCAGTCAATTTCTCCTTTACTTTGAGCCAGGAGAGATAGACATGCATGTTCTTGATACTAGCCCTTCGTGTACATTTAAGGTCCAGCAGTGCTGCTCTGTTCAGGGCCAACAGTAATTTGCCTACGTCCTTCTTTGCAGCACTTGACCATATATCTGGGCAGTAGTCCAGGTGTGATGAAACTATGGCCTGTAGGACTTGTGTAGTTGATTGTGATGTCAAGAAGAACGAGCAGAGCTTTATGACGGACAGACCTCTCCCCATCTTAGTAAAAACGCTGCATCAATACATTTTGACCATGTAAGTTTACAATGTAGGCTTACAGCAAGCAGTTTAGTCTCCCAAACTTGCTCAATTTCTTTTTTGACGATTTTAATTTAAAACAATCATAGTAAGGTACTTAATTGTTACCCAGAAATTATTTGAAGAAATGAGTTGAGATAAAAAAAAATGGCTGCACCGGACCTTTAAGGGTTGCAGTGATTTAAATTCGCTGTGGCAGCTGACGTGTCTAACGTCGAGTCATCAGCGTTCACATGAAGGAAGAATGTTTCTTCCTTTCATTGCACGTCACACATGCCATGAAGAGCTCACATTCGCAACGCACATGATCAGTATTATCACAGCTTATTGACTGAAGCATCACTGCATTTCAAAATGAACCATTGTACTTAGCCGTCTCAAAAGTTCTGATCGTCCGCAAATGACCTCTCGTCTCGCCATGGAATTCATCTCTATACAAAGAAATGTCATTGAGATGCACTTCACTCAAAGTTGATCCTTCCATCAAAGTGCATTTTCTATTTAATTTTTTTTTTTTTTTTTTTTTACAACTCTGACCTTTTGAAGGAAACGGTGCTATGCAAACCAACCATCTTCATATATTGTTAGTGGGTGAATTAGCATTTGCTTTGCGGTATTATCTCACTTTGGGTTTACACAAACGTGCATTGTAGATGGAGCGCTCATGAATTATGTACAAGGCCTCTCCTTCGGCTGTGGCCCAGAACTCAAGATCAGCATATGCGAGATATTCACCCGTTTCACAACCTATTTAGCATTAATATGCATCCATCCTTCCTGGGTTAGCGATATAAACACTTTTCCAGCACACATCCCTTGATTCCCTGCTCTCTTCTCCACACGTCTAAAGTGCTGGAAAAAAACCCCAGCAGAATAACATCTGTGTTTATTTGTCATAACAAAAACAATGTCAGGGTAATGATCGGGGTAAAATAATGAATCATACGGTTCTTATTCATAACGTAACTGTCAATAGCCAAAGTACTGTTGAACGCTACTTGTTATCTGGGGATTGTTGAGATGGGATGCTGGCGTGATTTGATTTGACCTTTGTATAAGCCAATGGATCGTCTTGCCGTTAAATTGTTCACCACTATGGACTAGAGCCTTCTAACAATGCCATAAGACTTGCATAACATAAGTTATCAAGCATCATATGATTGTCTACAATATGTAATGTTGCTGGCAGCAGTACGAGTCGTGACAGTTGTTGTGACGAGATTACACAACAGCTTGGCTTTGTAATATAGGTATTAAAAGCAATCACACAAATGCCAGCAGATGTCAACAGTTATGTAAGATTAATATCAACAGTTATTAAGACACGTGACACTATTATGGATATTGCCATGGACATTATTTGAAGCCTATATCAAATATTACACTTAGTTTTCTCTGAGTTCTTAATATATTAAAGAGCAAGCGCAGTCATCGTTTCATGTCATTATGTAGTCATTTGCTGACAAAAGTTGCAGAACAGAGTAAAAACTGCTTTCTCATTAACTGGACACTCTAAATACCCTGGTCAGCAACGACATTTCAAAGGAATTACTACGCCTCAAGTTACAACCGTGATTAAAAAAAACAAAAAGAATCACTTTTCCTCTTAAAATGTATTTTCCATGGCTATATGAACCCTTTTTGTCATGTGTGTTGATTTAGTTCATTGAATTCTAGTACCTATGGCAAAATGGGGAAACTAGCAACTACAGTAGACAAGGGTTGATGGATGGCTGTGCGTCATGTTTCTTTTGTGAGTTATGAATGTGCTCCACACTTTTATGCATTCATAGACCATAGACATGAGCATTTGCAATTTCTTAACATGTCTATATTGAAATTTGAGTTAGCAAACGTCAATCCTGAAATGGAGGAATAGATGAATAGTAATAAAATGACCCTGGGAGCATTCCCTGTTGTTTTTAATGTTAGTTTTATTCATTGGCTGACTTTTTCATGAAGTCATGAATGAATGCCCCTTGTACACATCCGCCCCCTCATATGATATTATAGTGTAGTGGCTAATCCTCAAAAAGGGCTTTAGTTTTTGAGATACCCCTACCCGAGGCAGAACAAGTCAAAACCATGTTTTTCACATCTCTAATGTCTCACACCCCCTAAACTTAAAAAGTGCAGAATATTGCCTGGGTGGAGGGAGGATGGGCCACGTAAACTTATGTAACCCGATATTGCAAGCTCAGATATTGCTCAGATCTGGAATACAAGTAGTCAGTTGTCTGCCCTACATACACAAGCAAACAACATTAGGTTATCTTAATGCATCTTGGAAATAAAGACACACAGATACAATAGGCGGAAATATCAACTAGGAATATTTCTGATGAATCTAAGCTTTACTTTTTGGTAGCTGATTAATAGACAACTATCCAAGTCAAATCTGCTGTTCTTCAGTGGTGTATGGTTCTGTCTGACAAAAATACATTCAGTTAATGTTGTGACTATTATAATTCAAAAGACTAAGGAAAACAAGTGGGCTCTGACAGTGAAAACGGTCATTTTATATGTTCAGCCTTGTGCAATTATGTTAGGAGAACCTCCCTAGATTTGATTCCAAATCCAATATGGCTGCCACATCACCTGTAAATGAGAGACATCTTCCAGATTTGAGAACTGTACTTATGACCTGTACTCCATCCTATTTTTGTGTAATTCAACAATGTTGGGAATCCAATGTGCCTGACATAATTACACTCAAACACCATTGTCTGAATATAGAAAAGGCAGCAGACTGCTTGGCATGGCAACTCAGAGGCTCAAACAAAAGGATATGGAACCCTGGACTCTGACACCCTCTTCCTGACTCTACAATTTGCCCCCAGTGTGCTATAACTTGTGCCTCCAGGATTGGGCTCTTAAGTTACCTCCTTATCATTTAGAAGTAAGCTTTGATTCATTGCTTGTCCAATACTGCTGCCTGAGTCCAACATGACCTTCCACTGGCTCACTGAATTCGTGATGCACATTGAAATGTTCTGGTGCATTCTTACTATGTTCGGGTTGAGCTGGCACATTTCTTTAAAAAAATAAAAATAATAATGTGCACCATCCTGGCGTTGCTGTATATGTTGACTTGGTGTCTTTATGGTGTATGGGGTGGATGCAACCACACAGGATGACAAGCGCATAAGGCAGGTAAGTGTTCACTACAATAAACCAACACAACCTGACACTCACTGACAAGAAATGCCACACACTTAGTGGGCCTTCACGTTATAGGAATTTGCCTATACAATGTCAATGCCATCCTGAATCTCCCATTCTGCCCTGGAGTAACTGTACATGTTGACTCAGGGACATTGTGGTATATGGAGAGGATGCAACCCCATTATGATGATAAGCTCATAAGGCAGGTGTTCATCAGACGGAACCAACATGCCTCTCCAATGTCAATGCCACCCTGAATCTAACAGAACTGTCCTAATCCACCATCCGTCCCCCCTCTGACAGTTAAAAGAGACAGATACAACATGGAACTGGACTGCCACTTCAGGAGGCCATTGAACAACCAACATGCTATCTGGAAAGTGGTGGAATGCATTGTCCTAATATATGTACCTATTTTGCCACCACCGATGGCTGGCCAGCCCATGTGTCACCTGAACTGGATTCACATTTAAATAATGAGGTCAGGGAATGAGGTCATGCTGGGGGGACTCATGCATTGGCCTGGGAAACTGTTTGGTAATCCCAACATCCCTATAAGAACATATGCCATCTATGGCAAACAAGAGGCACCTGAGGATGGCCAAACATAAATAAAATCAAGTGTTATTGGTCACCTAAACATACAGTGCATCGGAAAGTATTTAGACTCTTGACTTTTTCTACATTTTGTTACGTTACAGCCTTATTCTTAAATGTATTAAATCAATTCTTTCTTAGATCTTCTCAAGCTCTGTCAGGTTGGATGGGGAGAGTCGCTGCACAGCTATTTTCAGGTCTCTCCAGATATGTTAGATCGGGTTCAAGTCCGGGCTCTCGCTGGTCCGCTCAAGGACATTTAGAGACTTGTCCCGAAGCCATACCTGTGTTGTCTTGGCTGTGTGCTTAGTGTCGCTGTCCTGATGAAGATTAACCTTTGCCCCTGTCTGAGGTCCTGGGCGCTCTGGAGCAGGTTTTCATCAAGGATCTCTCTGTACATTGCTCTGTTTGCTCCGTTTCCCTTGATCCTGACCAGTCTCCCAGTCCTTGCTGCTGAAAAACATCCCCACAGCATGATGCTGCCAACACCATGCTTCACTATAGGGACGGTGCCAGGTTTCCTCCAGACGTGACCCTTGGCATTCAGGATAAAGAGTTCAATCTTGGTTTCATCAGACTAGAGAATCTTGTTTCTCAAGGTCTGAGTCCTTTAGGTGCCTTTTGTCAATCTCCAAGCAGGCTGTCAGGTGCATTTTTACTGAGGAGTGGTTTCCGTCTAGCCACTCTACGTTTAATGCCTGATTGGTGGAGTGCTGCAGTGATGGTTGTCCTTCGGGAAGGTTCTCCCATCTCCACAGAGGAAATCTAGAGCTCTACCAGAGTGACCATCGGGTTATTGGTCATCTCCTTGACCAAGCCTCTTCTTCCCTGATTGCTCAGTTTGGCAGGATGGCCGGCTCTAGGGAGAGTCATTGTGTTTCCAAACTTCTTCCATTTAAGAATGATGGAGGTCACTGTGCTCTTGGGGACCTTCAATGCAGCCGATATGTTTTGGTATTCTCCCCCAGATCTGTGCCTCGACACAATCCTGTCTCGGAGCTCTACAGACAACTCCTTCGACCTCGTGGCTTGGTTTTTGCTCACTCCTTCGACCTCGTGGCTTGGTTTTTGCTCTGACATGCACTGTCATCTGTGGGACCTTATATAGACAGTTTCCAAATCATGTCCATTCAATTGTATTTACCACAGGTGGACTCAAATCAAGTCGTTGAAAATGGATGATCAATGGAAACAAGATTCACCTGTTTAAACGTGTTAACCTCTCTTGGGCAGGGGGCAGTATTTTCACGTCTGAATGAAAAGCGTGCCCAAAGTAAACTGCCTGTTACTCAGGCCCAGAAGTTAGGACAGGATATGCATATAATTGGATAGAAAACACTCTAAAGTTTCTAAAACAAACCATCGCAAAAAAAAACAATTTCAGCCTACCACTATTTTCAATGGCTGTCACTTTTATTATAAGGCGAAGTCCTCCCAGATTGCAGTTCTTAGGGCTTCCACTAGATGTCAACAGTCTTTAATAAGAGTTTCAGGCTGTTTTTTGGAAAAATTAGCCAGAAATTGTATTTTTTCTAGGTGGCTCCCTTTTGGGCTGTAGTGTTACCAAGCACGTGAATGAGAAAGCGTTCTTTGGTATTTTTCTCCGGTAAAGACAATAACTATTCTCCGCCTTAACTTCTTATGGCTGCAGGGGAAGTATTGAGTAGCTTGGATGAAAGGTGCCCAGAGTAAACGGCCTGCTCCTCAGTCCCAGTAGCTAATATATATATATATATATATATATATATATATATATATATATATATATATATATATATATATATATATATATATATATATATATATATATATATTATCAGTATTGGATAGAAAACAATCTGAAGTTTCTAAAACTGTTTGAATGATGTCTGTGAGTATAACAGAACTCATATGGCAGGCAAAAACCTGAGAAGAAATCCAAACAGGAAGTGGGAAATCTGAGGTTGGTTGATTTTCATAATTTTATCTCTCTCTATTTATCTCTCTCTATTTATCTCTATTTGTGCTTTTTTTTGTGACTCCTCTCTTTGGCTGGAAAAATGGCTGTGTTTTTCTGTGAGCTGGTGGTGACCTAACATAATCGTTTGTGGTGCTTTTGCTGTAAAGCCTATTTGAAATCGTACACTGTGGTGGGATTAAACCTGTTAGGGCTAGGCAGAATACTGCCCCCTTTGGAGGAATTGCGTGCCCATAGTAAACAAAAAAAGAATCTGTCCAAAATTGCTAATATATGCATATAATAATTATTATTGGATAGAAAACACTCTAAAGCTTCTAAAACTGTTGGAATTATGTCTGTAAGTATAGCAGAACTCACAGGGCAGGCAATCTCCCAAACTAGTTTTGGGATCATGAAAGTTGGGGCAACTTTGATGCCACCCTTCCCAACCAGCTATGGATCTGGAGACACTTTCTATGTCTTCCACTAGATGTCCTCATTCAGTACAGCGTTTAATTGTTCAAATCCCGCGAGTTTTGACCCTTTGGGAGGGAATTGAGTGCGTGTCGGGAGAAAATACCTGTGCGTTAGGGCGCGAATTGGACACAGTCATTCCTTTGTTCCAGCTCGCCTGAGAAGAAGTAACATTGACCGGTTGAATTGAGAATTGTTTTGTACGTTTAGAACATCCTAAAGCTTGATTCTGCACTTAGTTTGACCAGTTTAGTCGACATATAATATGTAATGTAAGTTTTGATGCGCAACTTTTCGGGACCAGAGGAAATTTTGGGTGCATTTCAGCTGAAACTGCTAGCAGATGCTAATACAAAGACACACGACTTGAAACCAAACAATGTTTTGGGTAAGTATGACCCCTTCCACTACATTCTGAATGAAGACTATCAAAGGTAAGGGAATATTTATGTTGTAATTTTGTGTTTCTGTTGACTCCAACATAGCGGAGAAATATTGCTTATGTCTGAGCGCCGTCTCAGATTATTGAATAGTGAGCGATTTCTGTAACGTTAAAAATAAATGTGACAAAGCGATTGCATTAAGAAGCAGTGTATCTTTCTAACTATATGTAGAACATGTATATTTAGTCTAAGTTTATGATGTCTATTTATGTTATCTTGCGGCGCTATCTATAATTTCTCCGGACATTTTTGAGTATTTTCTGAATAGGAATTCAATGTAATTGGACATTTATGGATATAAATGGCATATTATTGAAAAAATAAATAATGTACTGTGTAACATGTCTTATTACTGTCATCTGATGAAGATTTTCAAAAGGTTAGTGAATTATCTATTTTTTAATCCTGCTTTTATAATTTTATATTTTCTGGGACAAAATGGCTGCCTCTTGTCTTTGTTTCGGTGGTGGTCTAATATAAATATGTGGTGTGTTTTCGCCGTAAAACATTTAAAAAATCTGACATGCTGGGTAGATGAACAAGGCGTTTATCTTTCATTAATTTCTAAGAATATTTTTGCATTGCCTGCGCCACGGTTTGAGCTGAACAGGGGGGGGGGGGGCGTTCCCTGAGAGGGACACCTCGCTTTAACAGGTTTTAACAACAAGAATACCTTTAAAACGGTATAAGATACATGTACGTTTGAGGATTTTTAATTATGAGATTTCTGTTGTTTTGAATTTGGCGCCCTGCACGTTCACTGGCTGTTGTCATATCAATCCCATTAACGGGATTGCAATCCTATTAAATTGTATAGTTTATTTACGTATTAGGGTACCTAAAGTTTGATTATAAACATTCTTTGACTTGTTTGGAAAAGTTTATTAGTAACATTTGTGATTCATTTTGTATGCATTTTGAAGGAGGGAAACTGGGTGGATTATTGACTGAAGCGCGCCAGCAAAACTGAGTATTTATGGATATAAAGAAGGACATTATCGAACAAAAATTACCATTTGTGATGTAGCTGGGACCCTTTGGAGTGCCAACAGAAGAAGGTCATCAAAGGTAAGGCATGTATTATATCGCTATTTCTGACCTTCGTGTCGCACCTGCCTGGTTGAAATTAGTTTTTCATGGTTTTGTATGCGGGGCACTGTCCTCAGATAATTGCATGTGTGCTTTTGCTGTAGAGCCTTTTTGAAATCTGACACAGCGGCTGGATTAACAAGAAGTTAAGCATTTAAGCTTTATTTTGATTTATGACACTTGTGATTTTATGAAAGTTAAATATTTATAATTCTGTAGTTTGAATAAATCCACAGACGATGCAATCGCCATTACTCTGCCCTATCCCATCTGGACAAGAGGAATACTTACAGTATTTAAGAATGCTGTTTATTGACTATAGCTCAGCATTCAACACTGTAGTACCATCCAAGCTCATCATTAAGCTCGAGGACCTGCTTCTGAACCCAACTGGGTCCTGGACTTCCTGACGGGCACCCTCAGGTGGTGAAGGTAAGAAACATCACCTCCACTCTGCTGATCCTCAACACTGGGACACCACAAGGGTGTGTGCTCAGCCCCCTCCTGTACTCCCTGTTCACCCATGACTGCATGGCCAAGCTTCAAGTTTGCAGACGACACAACAGTAGTAAGCTTGATTACCAACGATGATGAGACAGCCTACAGGGAGGAGGTGAGGGCTCTGGGAGTGTGGTCCCTCAAAAACAAGCTCTCACTCAATGTCAACAAAAGGAGATGATTGTGGACTTCAGGAAACAGCAGAGGGTTCACCCCCCTATCTACATCGACTGGATCGCAGTGGAGAAGGTGGAAAGCTTCACGTTCCTTGGCGTACACATCACTGACAAACTGAAATGGACCAACCACACAGACAGTGTGACGAAGAAGACACAACAGAGCCTCTTCAACCTCAGGAGGCTAAAGACATTTGGCTTGTCACCTAAGACCCTCACCATTTTTTTTACAGATGCACAATTGAAAGCCTCCTGTCAGGCTGTATCACCACTCGCAACCCCAAGGCTCTCCAGAGGGTGGTGCGGTCTGCCCAACCCACCCTCCAGGACACCTACAGCACCCGATGTCAGAGGATGGCCAAAAAGATCATCAAGGACATCAACCACCCGAGCCACTGCCTGTTCACCCCGCTATCATGCAGAAGGAGTGGTCAATACAGGTGCATCAAAGCTGGGACTGGGAGAGACTGAAAAACAGATTCTATCTCGCAAATGTTTCAACTGTCCAATTGCCAGGGGAAATACAGAGCGCCAGATTCAAATAAAATGCTATGAAATTCTAACTTTCATTAAATCACACATGTAAGAAACTCAATTAAAGCTACACTCGTTGTGAATCCAGCCAACATGTCAGATTTAAAAAATGTTTTTCGGCGAAAGCATAAGAAGCTATTATGTGATAGCCTGCACCATCTGCACCAGCAGTGAACAAAGGAGCTCGCATATTACAACCCTGCAGGCGCTACACAAAACGCTGAAATAAAATATAAAACATGCATTACCTTTGATGAGCTTCTTTTGTTGGCATTCCAATATGTCCCATAAACATCACAATTTGTCGTTTTGTTCGATTAATTCCATCCATATATATCCAAAATGTCAATTTATAAAGCGCGTTTGATCCAGTAAAAAAACAGCTTACAAAAACGCAACGTCATTACAAAATATTTCAAAAGTTGCCTATAAACTTTGCCAAAATATTTCAAACTACTTTTGTAATACAACGTTAGGTATTTTTAAACGTTAATAATCGATCAAATTGTAGACGGGGCAATCTGTATTCAATACAGGAAAGAAAACAAACTAGCGCTGCTTTTCACGTCTTGCGCAACTCACAAAAGTGTCCCCAGTTCCGAGTTGGCCTACTTCTTCATTGCACAAAGGAATAACCTCAACCAAATTCCAAAGACTGGCGACATCCAGTGGAAGCGGTAGGAACTGAAAATAGGGTCCTATGAAATATCCCATGTCAAAGACAAAACAGGGAACAGAGAGGGGGGGGGGGGGAAAATTCTGAACAGTTAGTCCTCTGGGTTTTGCCTGCTACATAAGTTCTGTTATCCTCACAGACATGATTCAAACAGTTTTAGAAACTTCAGAGTGTTTTTTATCAAAATCTATGAATAATATGCATATCTTATATTCTTGGCATGATTAGCAGGAAGTTGAAATTGGGCACGCTATTTATCCAAAAGTGAAAATTCTGCCCCCTAGCTTCAAGAGGGCTTGAAAATGAGCCAGAGCTGAGGGGATCACCAAAACTAAAAGGTATATACTGGTTCATGCGCATGTTCTTCTTATTTTTTTGATATAGCCTATCAATGTGTAGGCATACTGTGTAATAAAACTGATAATTAAATAAAATGTTAAATGATAAATAAAGAAAAAATAATAACGTTGTCCTAAAATTGTGAATGTGTTTTTGCAGAGCATACAACTATCCGTGGAGATCTGTAGACAAAGGGCTGGACAATGGGCCGCACCAAAAAAGTGCATAGTTGCCAAGAAAGCGGTTAGTTTTGCTAGATTCTTATCATGTGTATGCAGCAGTTGTGTTTTGGAGTCATTTTTAATTCTTAATTGATCTACCGTTTCTATCACAGGCCACTGTAATAGATGGGAGCTCAGGGCGGTACCATTCTGCTCATCTGATGAAGTTGCACATGGATCAGATTCAAACTTTGAAGACCGAGATCGAGTCATTTGGTATTGGTATTTTATTAGGATCCCCATTAGCTGTTGCAAAAGTAGCAGCTACTCCACACAAAACGTGAAACATAATTCGGACAAGAACAGCTCAAATACAGAACTACATTAAAAAAATGTAAGGCACATGTAGCCTACATATCAATGCATGAACACAAACTTTCTAGGTCAAATAGGGGAGAGGCTTTGTGCCGCGAGGTGTAGCTTTATCTGTTTTTTTAAACCAGGTTTGCTGTTTATTTGAGCAATATGAGATGGAAGGAAGTTCTATATAATACTGTACGCTTTCTTGAATTTGTTCTGTATTTGGGGACTGTGAAAAGACCCCTGGTGACATGTCTGGTGGGATAAGTGTGTGTGCCAGAGCTGTGTGTAAGTTGACTATGCAAACAATTTGGGATTTTCAAAACATTCATGTTTCTTATAAAAAAGAAGTGATGCAGTCAGTCTCTCCTCAACTCTTAGCCAAGAGAGACTGGTATACATAGTATTTATATCAGCCCTCTGATTACAATTAAGAGCAAAATGTGCTGCTCTGTTTTGGGCCAGCTGCAGCTTAACTGGGTCTTTCCTTGCAGCACTGGACCACACTACTGGACAACAATCAAGGTTAAACAAAACTAGAGCGTGCAGAATTTGCTTTTTGGAGTGTGCACAGCATGTCTTTTTTACGGCCAGACCTCTCCCCATCTTTACAACAATTGAATCTAGTCTCCTCAACTTGTTTAACAGCCACACCATTCATTACCAGATTCAGCTGAGGTCTAGAACGATTGGTACCAATCATTCCTTAAGTGCCAATTCCCAAAATGGGAGAACTAAAGTAATTTCTACTTTTGAGAATCTGGGAATTACTCCGTAGACACTTAAGGGACAGTCATGAAGAGTATGGTTAATTTGGTGATCTCATGAAGGACAGGAAACACACATAACTGTATATCTTACAATGTACATTTCCCAGCTGTCACGTTTACATCGAAATATTGTGAAACACGTGATTAAACATGCAACTATTTGTGAAAAGATGTAATGTGATGTTAACCTTCTAAATGAGAGTATGGATTTTCATATAAAGATTAGCTAGTCAGTGGCCACACCCCGTGAGCCCAGACGTCACATTAGGCATCATAGAAACGCCCCTTCATCCACAAGTATAAAACAAAATATACATTAAGTCAGAGAACGCTAAGACAGAGTCCCCACGTTGGAATAGCTACAATTCTATAGGCCATGGAGGCCATACAGCAGTAGTTTCGGCTACACTGCTGGAAATGGTTAAACTCTGAGACTATCGATCAATACACAATAAGAGCAAATCTTAGACATAGAATTACTAGTCTGCAGCTAGAAACGGCCGAAGCATCTATTCTATGAGAACATTTCCGAGTGGTACTCTGAAGTACACATTCCTACTGCCTACAACCACAAAAGAAATGGGGACTTAGGGGAAAGTTAACCAGAGACTCTGATAAACTCTACAGGACGATCAAATGTTTTCAACAGAGAGACAACAAAGGCATATGGGCGTAAATATATACATCTCAATTATTATCGTATAAGCGGCCATTCATGTGAAAAGGATTAGCATTTATATTAATATAATTATAGACTGTGTGTAGTGAATCCATTTTGTCTTTCTCACTCTCTCAGCCCCCACCCCTTACCTTTGTCTACCAAGCTTAAAGAATGCTGTACACCAGCGCAAACCATCTAACTTGAAGGAGCTGGAGCAGTTTTGCCTTGAATGGCAGCCTTGAATGGCAGAAATCCCAGTAGCTAGATGTGCCAAGCTTAAAGAAACATACAGCTGTAATTGCTACAAAAGGTGGCTCTACAAGGTACTGACTTCAGGAGGGGGTGAATAGTTATGCATGCTCAAGCTTTCTATTTGTTGTCTTATTTCTTGTTTGTTTCACAAGAAAAATAAAATTTAGCATTTTCAAAGTGGTAGGCATGTTGTGTAAATCAAATGATACAACCCCCCCCCAAAAAAATCTATTTCAATTCCAGGCTGTAAGGCAACAAAATAGTAAAAATGCCAAAGGGGGTGAATACTTTCACAAGCCACTGTATTAAAATATTTGACGAGCTATATTCGGGAAATTGTAACTCTGTAACACAAAACAAAATCCCGTGGTTCCCCGACTTCCTAGCTAATTAATGTTTACATGATTAGTTTAATCATGTAATAATTAAACCTAGAGAACTGATTTGATATAAATAAGTCTTCACATTTAATGATAGTCTAGACACGACACAACGTACCTGGTGAGTTCGTCAGGTCGTCTGTTCACCCTGACATTCCCATTCCTCTTCTGAGAACAGAACTTGACCAACTGCTCACCAGGCAGAGCAAGGGCCGTCCGGTCCGTTATGCTGTTCTGCTATTCCAAGGATGTGTAACCAAAGAGAGATACCACAAGTGGACACAGAATGCCAACTGGGATGGATCCCGAGGAAAATATGACTTACCAGTGAACCTCTGGGTGTTCATCATTAATACTGTGCCTCAGAAGTTTCTGTCCATGACTGATGCAACCCGAAAAAGCATTAAAGACAGAGTTAATGAGTACTTGAGGTCACCGAGAAAGTCTAGACATGGCCTGCTCTCCCTTATGAAAGGAATCAGGTACTATACCATGTTTTCTACAGTATGGACTGTAGGCTATGTTTACTTGTTAGACTGCACAGTAGCCTGGATTCATAATGAATTACCATGGATATAAATATCACTGAAATTGTTGCTTACTAGAAAACACTCTTTCAAAATTAATGGAAGAGACAGCATTCAGAGGTCAAGACAGCACTGCTCTGAGACAAGCATGGGAACTGGTCATGATAAATCAAGAATATGTATATTTTCACTGAATCTCCGTTTGGGTATTGGTAAGACTACAATTAGGGTGTGGAAATGTTATAATGCAACACATATTGTGGTTAAACTCAAATGTTCTAATGAATAAAAAAAACTTTATCAATTGGAACCTTATACCTCTTAACATGTGGAAGGTGGAAATAGTATTATTATTATTAACCCTGATACATTTTGCAAGGCAATAGATCAGCATGACAACTTGGTGGATGGAACCTCCCGGATTTGCCCTAACAGTAAGCTTCATCTTGAAGGCTTCCACTTTGTACCTCTGTTCAAATCGATTGTGCACCTTCCTTTGCATTGACACATTGAGATAATTCAGATAAAAAATGTCTGCCAGGTTGGCAACCTGGGTAAGCCATTGCTCACAATCGTAATGATCGGCCAGAGGTGACTAGCATTCAGCAGGCAACATTTTCACAAAAACAAGAAAAGCATTCAAATAAAATAATTTACCTTTGAAGAACTTCGGATGTTTTCAATGACGAGACTCTTATTTAGATAGCAAATGTTCATTTTTTCCAAAAATATTATTTGTGTAGACGAAATAGTTCAGTTTTGTTCATCACATTTGGCTAAGAAAAAGACCGGAAAATGCAGTCACTTACAACGCCAAACTTTTTTCCAAATTAGCTCCATAATATCGACAGAAACATGACAAACTTTGTTTAGAATCAATCCTCAAGGTGTTTTTCACATATCTATTCGATAATATATCAGTGGTGGCAGTTCTCATCAGAAGCAAACGGAAAAATACTGCAGCTGGAGATTACGCAGTAATTGCAACGGCGGACACCAAGCGACCACCTGGTAGATGTAGTCTCTTATGGTCAATCTTCCAATGATATGCCTACAAATACGTCACAATGCTGTAGACACCTTGGGGAAAACGTGGAAAACGTAAGCTGACTCCTAGCTCCTTCACAGCCATATAAGGAGTCATTGGAATGAGGCGGTTTTAAAAAAATGCGGCACTTCCTGATTGGATTTGTATCTGGGTTTCGCCTGTAACATCAGTTATGTGGCACTCACAGACAATATCTTTGCAGTTTTGGAAACGTCAGAGTGTTTTCTTTCCAAAGCTGTCAATTATATGCATAGTCGAGCATCTTTTTGTGACAAAATATCTTGTTTAAAACGGGAACGTTTTTCATCCAAAAATTAAAAGAGCGCCCCCTATATCGAAGAAGTTAATCAAATTAATTGAAATAAAAAATATAAAAATACTTAGGGCTAGGCGTACCACCAGTGGGACACCTGTCGACAACGTCCGGTGAAAATGGAGGGCGCGCAATTAAAAACAAATAATCATAAAAATGATGTATTTTAAACATTTAGGTACATACAAGTGGCTTAAATTCTTGTTGCATTGTCCGATTTACAGTAGGATTTACAGTGAAAGCATGCCATGCAACCTTTTTCCCCCGGCACAGGCTTCATAAAATCACAAATAGCGATTTAAATATTCGCATATTTTTTGAAAATCTTCCTCTGATCTGCAATCCAAAGGGCCCCAGTTACAACATGTAGTGTTGTTTTGTTAGATAAAATCCTTCTTTATATCCCAAAAAGTCAGTTTAGTTGGCGCCATCGATTTGAGTAATCCACTCGTTCAACATGCAGAGAAAGGAATCCAAAAAGCTACCGCTAAACGTTGTAAAAATATGTTTCTATTCAATCCTCAAAATGTAATTAAACTATAATATTTCATACGAAAAATAAGTATGTTCAATAGGAAAACGGTATTAGCAGGTGTGAGTCCTCTTTGTCGCACGCTGATTTCCAACTGAGTCCCAGTACTAAAAATCTTCCTAGTTTTGTAAGAAACAAGCCTGAAACCTTGAACAAAGACTGTTGACATCTTGTGGAAGCCATAGGAATTGCAACCTGGGAGCTGGATTTGGATATGCCCCTATGCATTCCATTGTAAGAGTATGCTCTCAAAAAATCTTTGGATTTTCTCCTACCATATATGTTGTGTTATAGTCTCAAACAAAGTTTTTCTATCCAATGGTACTAATTATGTGCACATCCTGGCTTCTGGGCCTGAGTAACAGACAGTTTACTTTGTGCATGTCAGTGGCCTCTCTCTACCCTACTGAGGTTACATTTGCAAAACCCTTGGTTAACATTGAGATTCTGGGAACATCAGTAGGTGGGGGGAAATGAACTATATTCTGGTAATCCGAACAATTGAACATATGCGGTGGTACTTAATGAATATGATGTCAGTTCGGTTGTCAATTGAGACATTCTCGTCAATGATAAGATGACATAAACTCTACAATGGAAAGTCTACACATCAGAGTTATCGGATTCACATGGAATTGTTGTTCAATTTAAATGTTTGAATATTAAATTATTTGTGATGGGATGAAATGTGGTTTTAGCTTCTAAAATGTGAGATGTGGGTTTTCATAAGATAGGGCTGCTCACTCAGTGGCCCGCCCACGTGAAGAGACAGAGGTTGTAAACTATGAAACACCCCTTTTCGCCCTTCCTATATAAAGCCTTGACGACAATATAACTTTCTGTTCCGAAGATGTGAGAACGACGGTCCTATGTCAGAATGGTTCAGATAATAACTACAGAACGAAGCCAACATCAGCATGAGCTTTGGTTGCGAATGGTATGAACTTTGAACTCTTATTCACTACAGAAGAAGAAAAGGCCGTTGAGTTAGCAACAGCAGATGCAAACGAGGGTTAGGAAGGAACAGACAGAGTATCCCGTCTACCATACAACGACGTTACGACAACGTATCCAATTGACCACCAGAGACATTCTTCAAAGGACTCGGTTGGGCAACACGGCCTTCCATCTACCACCAACCTACCGAAGCGCAGCCAGGAGTCAATATTTATTGCATTTTCCTTTTCCAAATGGGCGGTAATGTAGAATGCATAAGATACTGTTTCGCCCTTTATTCCTCAGGCTTCCCGCTCTTTCACTCAAACCCAGCCCCTTTTCTTTTGTGTAACCAGCTGTCATATCTGTTCCTCCCGCTAGGGATGTTTTCCTTTATGACGTAATTTGTAATCAAGTTATGATTTTATTATGTGTATGTGTAATTCTGTGTGATTAGTTAGGTATTTAGTAAATAAATGATTAAACCCGATTTTGTATTGCTGATTCAACTTGTTAGCCCGGGTTCATGCAGATAACCAAGAATGTACAACTTTAAGATGGCGATTAATACTGACTGCTATTGATGTAAAAGATTACTAGGTCTTTAAGAGTTTATTTGGAAGATAACAGCTCTATAAATATTATTTTGTGGTGCCCGACTCTCTAGTTAATTACATTTACATGATTAGCTCAATCAGGTAATATTAATTACGGATAAATTATTTTATAGAATGTCATATCACTTAATCCGGCACCATATCAGACTGGCGGAAATTCAGAAAAAAGGACCATAGCCTGAAGAAGTTGTGTCATACTGCAGCACACCTTGCGGGCTGCAGCAGAACTCTATGGAAAATGATTTAATTGTCAGCCATTGTTACCATTAATGTTAGTTAGTGCTAGTTTGACCACCAGAGGACATCTTTGAGATGCATTTGATAGCCTTCAATATTGGCAATATTAGAGAATTTAAAACGTTTTTTTTGTAAGAACATAGCATAGGGGATTGATTTTAAATTTAGCTTAAACTTTAGGAGGAACCACTGTACGTCCCTCATAGCCAAGGATTCATAGTCATAGTCTATGATCTACACTCTAAGTAACCTAAAGGTAACCTGAGGACTCTATCACAAGTTCTGTCACTCTCCTCATCTCCTTATATTTTGTTGCCTTACAACCTAGAATTACATTATTTTTGGGGGGTTTGTATCATTTGATTTACACAACATGTCTACCAATTTGAAAATGCTAAATATTTTTTTCTTGTGAAACAAACAAGAAATAAGACAAAAACAGAAAGCTTGAGCGTGCATAACTATTCACCCCCCCTGAAGTCAATACCTTGTAGAGCCACTCTTTGCAGCAATTACAGCTGCAAGTATCTTGGGGTATGTCTCTATAAGCTTGGCACATCTAGCCACTGGGATTTTTGCCCATTCTTCAAGGCAAAACTGCTCCAGGTCCTTCAAGTTGGATGGGTTCCGCTGGTGTACAACAATCTTTAAGTCATACCACAAATTCTCAATTGGATTGAGTTCTGGGCTTTGACTAGGCCATTCCAACACATTTAAATGTTTCCCATGAACCACTTGAGTGTTGCATTAGCAGTATGCTTAGGGTCATTGTCCGTCCCAGTCTCAAATCTCTGGAAGACTGAAACAGGTTTTCCTCAAGAATATCCCTGTATTTTGCGCCATCCATCATTCCTTCAATTCTGACCAGTTTTCCAGTCCCTGCCGATGAAAAACATCCCAACAGTGAAGCATGGTGATGGTAGCATCATGCTGTGGGGATGGTGCTCTCGGGGTGATGAGAGGTGTTGGATGTGTGCCAGACATAATGTTTTCCTTGATGGCCAAAAAGCTACATTTTAGTCTCATCTAACCAGAGTACCTTCTTCCACATTTTAGGGGAGCCTCCCACATGTCTTTGGCAAACACCAAACGTGTTTCCTTATTTTTTTCTTTAACCTGTTATGGCTAGACATGGCGCTAGCGACCCACCTCGACAACATCCGGTGGAATTGCAGAACGCGAAATTCAAATGACAGAAATAGTCATATTTAACATTCATGAAAATATTCATGAAAAAAAAGCTTAACTTCTTGGTAATTCAGCCGCTGTGTCAGATTTCAAAAAGGCTTTATGACGCAAGCACACCATGCGACTATCTGAGGACAGCGCCCCGCACACAAAAGCATTAAAAACATTTTTCAACCAGGCAGGTGCGCCACGAAAGTCAGAAATATAAATAAAATAAATGTCTTACATTTGAAGATCTTCTTCTGTTGGCACTCCAAAAGGTCCCAGCTACATCACAAATGGTCCTTTTGTTCGATAAATTCCTTCTTTATATCCCCAAAAACTCAGTTTAGCTGGTGCGCTTCATTCAATAATCCACCGGTTTCCCTCCTTCAAAATGAATCCCAAACGTTACAAATAAACTTCTCCAAACAAGTCAAAAAACATTTAAAATCAAACCTCAGGTACCCTAATATGTAAATAAACCATACAATTTAACCTGTTGCGTCTACCAAACCCGGATCCGGGATTCTATTTACAGACCTAAGCTCATTACCATAACGCAACGTTAACTATTCATGAAAATCGCAAATGAAATGAAATAAATATGCCATCTCTCAAGCTTAGCCTTTTGTAAACAACACTGTCATCTCAGATTTTCAAAATATGCTTCTCAACCATAGGAAAACAATCATTTGTGTAAAAGTGGCTAGCTAGCGTAGCATTTAGCGTTAGCATTAGCGTTAACATCCAGCACGCAAGATTTCAACAAAAACATAAAAGCCTTCAAATAAATCATTTACCTTTGAAGAACTTCGGATGTTTTCAATGAGGAGACTCTCAGTTAGATAGCAGATGCTCAGTTTTTCCAAAAAAGATTCTTTGTGAATTCGAAATAGCTCCGTTTTCTACATCACATTTGGCTACCAAAAAAAAAACGAAAATTCAGTCCTCAAAACGCGAACTTTTTTCCAAATTAACTCCATAATATCGACTGAAAACATGGCAAACGTTGTTTAGAATCAATCCTCAAGGTGTTTTTCACATATCTCTTCAATGATATATCGTTCGTGGAAGCATGGTTTCTCCCCTCAATCAAATGGAAAAGTACAAGCAGCTGGCGTTTGTGCACCGAATTCCACGCAGGACACCAGGCGGACACTTGGAAAATGTAGTCTCTTATGGTCAATCTTCCAATGATATGCCTACAAATACGTCACAATGTTGCTAACACCTTGGGGGAACGACAGAAAGTGTAGGCTCATTCCTTGCGCAATCACAGCCATATAAGGAGACAATGGAAAACAGAGCTTCAGAGATTCTGCTCATTTCCTGCTTGACACATCATCTTGGTTTCGCCTGTAGAATGAGTTCTGGGGCACTTACAGACAATATCTTTGCAGATTCTGAGACTTCAGAGTGTTTTCTTTCAAAAACTGTCAAGAATATGCATAGTCGAGCATCTTTTCGTGACAAAATATCGCGCTTAAAACGGGAACGTTTTTTATCCAAAAATGAAATAGCGCCCTTAGAGATCCAACAGGTTAAGACGGACAATCGTTATTGTCTTTATTGGAGATAAACAACAAAGAACGCGCTCTCATCAGCGCCCATGAAAACACTACAGCCAAAATGGGAGCCACTTAGAAAATATTAAAATTCTAGCTCATTTTTCGAAAAACAAGCCTGAGACTCTTTCTAAATACTGTTGACATCCAGTGGAAGCCCTATGAACTGCAATCTGGGAGGGTTTCCCTTCATTTTAAAAATGACAGCCATTGGAAACAGTGGTGGGCTGAATTTTATTTTTTTCTCGATGGTTTGTCCTCGGGTTTTCACCTGCCATATCAGTTCTGTTATACTCACATACATTATTTTAACAGTTAGAAACTTGAGTGTTTTCTATCCAAATCTACCAATTATATGCATATCCTAGCTTTTGGGCCTGAGTAACAGGCAGTTTACTTTGGGCACACTTTTCATGCAGACGTAAAAATACTGCCACCTAGCCCAAAGAGGGCAATGGCTTTTTTCTGGCCACTCTTCCGTATAGCCCAGCTCTGTGGAGTGTGCGCCTTAAAGGGGTCCTATGGACAGATACTCCAATCTCCGTTGTGGAGCTTTGCAGCTCCTTCAGCATTTTCTTTGGTCTCTTTGTTAACTCTCTGATTAATGCCCTCCTTGCCTGGTCCGTGAGTTTTGTTGGGCGGCCCTCTCTTGGCAGGTTTGTTGGGGTGCCATATTCTTTCAACTTTTTAATAATAAATTTAATGGTGCTGCATGGGATGTTCAAATTTTCTGATATGTTTTTATAACCCAACCCTAATCTGTACTTCTCCACAACTTTGTCACTGACCTGTTTGAAGAGCTCCTTGGTCTTCATGGTGCCGCTTGCTTGGTGGTGCCCCTTGCTTAGTGGTGTTGCATACTCTGTGGCCTTTCGGAACCAGTGTATATATACTGAGATCATGTGACAGATTGCACACGGGTGGATTCTTTAACTAAATATGTGACTTCTGAAGGTAATTGGTTGCACCAGATCTTATTTAGGGGCTTCATAGCAAAGGGCTGAATACATATGCACGCCCCACTTTTCCGTGTTTTTGTTTTTAATAATTTTTCAAACTATTTATTTGTTTCATTTCACTTCACTTCATTTCACTTCTTCAAGGATTTGCCTGTATTTGGTTCCATTTATTGTTCTCTCTACCCTTACTAGTTTTCCAGTTCCTGCCTCTGAAAAGCATCCCCATAATATGATGTGGCCACCACCATACTTCCCGGTAGGGATGGAGTTAGACGAGTGATGAGCTGTACCTGGTTTTCTCCAGACATAGAACTCAGGCCAAAGAGTTCAATTTTTGTCTCACAGAATCGTTTGCATTATGCTCTGAGTCTTTCACATGCCTTTTTGCAAACTCCAGACGTGCTGTCATGTGCCTTTTTCTCAGGAGTAGCTATCGTCTGACCATACTTCCATAAATCCCAGATGGATAAAGTGCTGCAGAGACTGTTGTCCTTCTGTCAGGTTCTCCCATCTCATCCAAGGAACTCTGTAGTTCTGTCAGAGTGGTCATTGGGTTGTCGGTCACCTCCCTGACCAAGGTCCTTCTTGCCCGGTTGCTCAGTTTGGTTGGACAGCCAGCTCTAGGCATAGTCTGGGTAGTTCCATATTTTTTACATTTCCTTACGATGGAGACCACCCAGCTCTTTAAAACTTTCAACACTCTTATTAATCATTTTATACTCTACCCCTCTACCCCTAGCCTCATCACAATTTAATGTATCTAGGAACTCTACGGACAGTTCCTTGGACTTTATGGTATAGTTTTTGCCCTGACGTGCATTGTCAAATGTGGGACCGTATATAGACAGGTGTGTTTCTTTCTAAATCATGTCCAAACAATTGATTTGGCCACAGTTGGACTCCAATCACGTTGTAGTGACATATCAAGGATGATCAAAGGTTATAGCGGAGCTCAATTTGTAGTGTCATAGCAAAGGGATGGGAATACTTACTGTATATGTATACTTACTGCAAATGACATATTTCTGCTTTTCATTTTCAGTAAATTCTACAAACCTGCTTTCACTATGTCATTATGTGTGTAGATGAGAGAGAGAAAGACTAACAATTTAATAATTTTTTAATTCAGGCAGTAATACAACAAAATGTGGATTAATTCAAGGGGTACGCATACTTTCTAAAGGCACTGCAAAGGAGTCTGGTCTAAAACTGGAGTAGAAAGCCTTTAACAATGAAATGCTTTCATACCATATAGTGAGTATTGAAGGTTTTAACCTTTTGGCCTTTTCAAAAGTAAAGTCTAGAAAAGTAGGGCATATATTCACATGCAAATCTTTTACCATGTGCTAAAAAAAGTGAATATGTGACCCGTTTCAAGAAACTAGGTCTATGTTGTACGTCACAGGAGAGGCATTTGCAAGTTATTTAAATGTTTTATCAAAATGCCTTATTTTTGCAGAAATGCTTTTTCGAACATGTGAACTGTCATGTGTAACAAACTTGTATGCCATCTGTAAATCACTCCTCTTCAGGTCGTTCCCGAGTTGGAATTCTGAGTTGGATGACTGTTCAAATCGATTTCGAGTTCCCAGATGTTTTGAAGGCTTGGAAGTCAGAGATTTCCGTGTTCCCAGTTGTTTTGAATGTGGCATTACAGTTGGAATTATGGTTAATTGTTTAGCTAGCTACATGCCTAAACATAAGACTCCAATATGCAAGTAACCATTTCACTGTACTGTTTACACCTTCTGTATCCTGTGCATGTAACAAATAAACTTTGATTTGATTTGATATAGTGTGTGTTTAACAGAGATGGTAATGTGAAGAACAACATGACCTGCACCAAAGTCAGATAGGATATATGCCAAGGACTAGATCAAGTATTTTTACTACTACCTTTTTCTTCTAATTTCACCACTTTTAGTCTATAAATCTTTGCTTGTTTCCTACGCTGTGAATCCTTAAAGAGATCGGTGGGGCTAAGGCTTCAGAGGGTGTGAACAATGCAGATTGGTTGTAGACAAAGAATAGCTCTCCAGTAGGTGTACCAAATTATTCACTGGCCATTTTCTCAAAAGTGGGGTTAAACTTTTGAAAGTATCAACTTTAAAACAGAATTACCTCAAACGTAGTGTATGAAATACCATTTTCTAGCTCGGAGTCTCTACTTTTTTCCAATGAAAAAAACACAATTTCAAATTTTGCTACATAGGACCGAATCCAGGTGGTGGTTCACATATGTGACTTGTTTCAGGAAACTAGGCGTACAGTGTCCTCCACTAATATTGGCACACTTGATAAATATGAGCAAAATGGGCTGTGAAAAAAATGTATTTACTGTTTAAGATAACAGCTCTGAGTCTTCTTCTATAATGTGCAATGAAGTTGGAGAACACATGGCAAGGGATCTGAGACCATTCCTCCATGCAGAATCTCTCCAGATCCTTCAGATTCCGGGTCCAGCTCATCCCACAGGTGTTCTATGGGGTCTAGGTCAGGGGACTGGGATGACCATGGCAAAACCTTGATAATGTGGTCAGTGAACCATTTTTGTTGATTTTGAGGTGTGCTTTGGATCATTGTCCTGCTGGAAGATCCAACCACGGCCCAGTTTAAGCTTCCTAGCAGAGGCAGTCAGGGTTTAATTTAATATCTGCTGGTACTTAATGGAGTCCATGATACCATGTATCCTAACATGTTGTCCAGGGCTTTTGGAATAAAAACAGCCCCACAACATCAAAGATCCACCACCATACTTCATTGTGGGAATGAGGTACTATTCTGCATGGCTATCTTTCTATCTACGCCGAACCCACCTCTAATGTTTGTTTCCAAAAAGCTCTATTTTGGTCTCATCTGACCATAGAACCCGGTCCCATTGAAAGTTCCAGTAACGTCTGGCAAACTGTAGCCACTTGAGTTTGTTGTTTGATGACAGCAAAGGATGTTTTATGGCGAACCCTCCCAAACAACTTGTGGTTATGTAGGTGGCATCTAAGTGTAGTTTTGGAGACCCAACTAACGTGATCCTTGGAGATTTTCACACAACTCGAACCATCCTCTTCACTGTGCGTCTGGTTAATATAGACACACGTCCTCTTCTAGGCCAATTGTTAACCTCTTAGAGCTCTAGGGGCGCTATTTCATTTTTGGATAAAAAACGTTCCCGTTTTAAGCGCGATATTTTGTCACGAAAAGATGCTCTACTATGCATATTCTTGACAGTTTTGGAAAGAAAACACTCTGAAGTTTCAGAATCTGCAAAGATTTTGTCTGTAAGTGCCCCAGAACTCATTCTACAGGCGAAACCAAGATGATGCATCACCCAGGAATTAGCAGAATTTCTGAAGCTCTGTTTTCCATTCTCTCCTTATATGGCTGTGATTGCGCAAGGAATGAGCCTACACTTTCTGTCGTTCGCCCAAGGTCTTAGCAGCATTGTGACGTATTTGTAGGCATATCATTGGAAGATTGGCCATAAGAGACTACATTTTCCAGAGGTCCGCCCGGTGTCCTTTGTCTAAATTTGTGCGTAATCTTCAGGTGCGGTCATTTTCTCCTGGGATTCAGGAGAGAAAGCATGTGTCCAAGAACGATGTATCAATGAAGAGATATGTGAAAAACACCTTGAGGCTTGATTCTAAAAAACGTTTGCCATGTTTTCAGTCGATATTATGGAGTTAATTTGGAAAAAAGTTTGCGTTTTGAGGACTGAATTTATGGATTTTTTTTGGTAGCCAAATGTGATGTATAAAACGGAGCTATTTCTAATACACAAGGAATCTTTTTGGAAAAACTGAGCATCTGCTATCTAACTGAGAGTATCCTCATTGAAAACATCAGAAGTTCTTCAAAGGTAAATGATTTTATTTGAAGGCTTTTATGTTTTTGTTAATGTTGCGTGCTGGATGCTAACGCTAATGCTAACGCTAAATGCTAACGCGAAATGCTAACTCTAGCTAGCTACTTTTACACAAATGATTGTTTTCCTATGGTTGAGAAGCATATTTTGAAAATCTGAGATGACAGTGTTGTTTACAAAAGGCTAAGCTTGAGAGATGGCATATTTATTTCATTTCATTTGCGATTTTCATAAATAGTTAACGTTGTGTTATGCTAATGAGCTTGCTGATAGATTTACACAATCCTGGATACAGGGGTTTTTTCATAGCTAAACGTGACGCAGAAAACGGAGCGATTTGTCCTAAACAAATAATCTTTCAGGAAAAACTGAACATTTGCTATCTGAGAGTCTCCTCATTGAAAACATCTGAAGTTCTTCAAAGGTAAATGATTTTTTTGAATGCTTTTCTGTTTTTTTGTGTAAATGTTGCCAGCTGAATGCTAATGCTAAATGCTACGTTAGCCATCAATACTGTTACACAAATGCTTGTTTTGCAATGGTTGAGAAGCATATTTTGAAAATCTGAGATGACAGTGTTGTTAACAAAAGGCTAAGCTTGAGAGATGGCATATTTATTTCATTTCATTTGCGATTTTCATGAATAGTTAACGTTGCGTTATGGTAATGAGCTTGAGTCTGTATTCACGAACCCGGATCCGGGATGGGGAGATCAGAAAGGTTAACATCTCCATTTGCTTTAAACTTCTTAATTATTGCCCTGATAGTGAAAATGGGCATTTTCTTATATGCATCTCCTGATTTGTGCAGCTCAACAACCTTTTGTCGCACATCATTATTGTTTTCTCGGGTCTTTCCCATAGTGATGGAGGACTATGGGAATTTGGCCTGTGTGTCACCTCATGTTTTATACCCCAGTAAAACAGGAAGTCATGGCTTACCACTTAAGTGTTCCTAATCAATGGGAATATACTTCAGTTAGATTTTACTCATAATAACTTCTAGGGGTGCCAATAATTGTTCACACATGTTTCGGAGAAAAATATTTATTTCACATTTGATTTTCTTCATACCCAGTTTTGCTCATATTTACCAAAGTTTATCAACTTTCAAGCAGAATTACTTTCCCATTGTTCTACAACAGTAGTGTATGATTTAGTATTTTCCAGCTCTTAGTCACTACTTTTATCCAATGTAAAAAACAGAATTTCAAATTTTGCAACATAAGACCGAATCACTATTTGGCAATTTTTCTCAGTCAAATCCAATACCAGGTGTATCAAACTCCATTCTTTGAATGCTGCTGTGTCTGCATGTATGTATTACAATTATACACTTCAACAGTGTTTACCACTCTTGCTTCTGGGACATCAATGATTACACATTGTAACTATGCAATAGACTAGAAACATGATTTAAGTAAAGGCTGATTTGCAATTAAAATATACAGAAAATACTGTACACTACACTTCCTATGCATATCTAACTCCCTTCATCATCTGTGTTAATCTGAGGAGGTTCTCCCAGCCATGTGGACGATTGAAAACAGGGCAAAAAAGTTTGTTTGTCACCAGAGCGGTTTAGATTATATTACTATTTGACTGTGAATAACCAGACCTTCAAACAAACTTGCTATGCTAAATTCTTGACGCACAACCGAAGATTCTGCCATATCCTGCCAGCACGCCCATAAGCGAGCCACTCAAGTGGAAAATGGCTTGTGGAAGAGGGCGTGGAATGAGATGGGAGTAACAATCCAGGCTATTTAGTCTGACTCTAGCATAATAATGTAATGAAACAAGCAGGGAGCAGGTTTCCGAACCCTCAACATTCTAGCCCATAGTCCAGCACCCTATTGACTGTGCCCAAATGTATAAATTGGGGTCGGGGCCAATTGTGCAAAAAAACTTTATCAATTGGAATCATTAACATGTGGAAAGGGGAAAAGGTCTTATTATTAGCTTTTCACAAGTGTAGCGGGAGGGCTGTTAGCTGAACAATAGACTACTCAATTTTAACTAAAGAATTGCCTTATAGCTGAGCTAGGTGTGAACCCCCCCCCCCCCAGTCGAGCAATTCATTTCAACAATAATCTTCATTTGAATTTGACTTTACAAACAACGAGGTCTTAATTGGAGTCTATTTCTTTGGAGCCTTCGACCTATATAAAATAACTTAACTGGCTGAGGTAGGCTATGAGGCTTAACAACCTAATAAAGGTAGATTTTTTTATTTATTAGGCCTACTTACAATTGCAACTGGTCAAAATGTAGCATCCTACATAAAACAATAATTGAAAGGAAAAAAGTCTGCACGTTCTAACTAAAACAATGTAACTAATAATGAAAAGCTTACATTTGTAAATCACAAACTCTAAAAGTAATTAGAAAGGTAGATACAAATTATTTGTGACATTGTGGTTACAAGAAAGAATGTAAACAAGATGTAAACAAGATGTGTTTTTATTTACAGTAGTGATGGAGAACTGGAGCCATTTTGAAAACAGATTTTCAAACACTTGTTTTTCATAAGTGTACTGTAGTACTGTAGCAGGTGAAGCCCATCATGCAAAATGTTACCTATTAGCGGGACAATATACTTTTTATAGCCTGTTGTGAAAATCCCTCAACTTGCAATGTATTTGATGCTTAAGTACTCTAAAGTGTTACATTTCTAACTGAAAACAGCAATACAATATTTCTTCATCAACATCTTAATGCTTTCGTTAATAAAATGACGAGAAAAAATACATTCAAATGCAGATGTTTCTTTAAACTAGATTTTAGTCGCATTTCCACCCAGCTCCACGGCCACAGGTAAAAGCTTGCTGAGATGATCCATTTGTTTGTTGCATTGTTGAATCATCATTTTCTCTAGCCAAAACATCTTGGTGGCCTTGGCAGAGTTAAGGATGAATGTTTTCACTTGATGCCAAACAAGTTTGTTTCGGTTTAAATCAGGAGACCTACATATAGAGAGAAAAAATATATCTTTATATATACTGTAGGCCTACCGAAGGTGTTGTAGGTCTATTATTTATTTTTATTTAACCTTTATTTTACTACATAAAGGTCTACTTACTCTGCTGGCGTCTTGACCCAGTTTATGTCCTCACCTGTAATGCAAACCCGGGCGGCAATGTGTTTTGGGTCCTTGTCTGCATTTGGAGAAGAAATAAAGACATTTAGCCTAACAGCCAACATTAGGTACAATAATAGAAATATACATGCAAATAGGCCTGAACGGAACAAAATATTACTATAATCCTACCTTGAAAGAAACTATGTGGTCCCAGAAACACCTCTCTGACATAGGTTCCAACATATCTCTTGATGATTTCTTTCTCGAGATAAATCTCGAGCCATGATACCTAAAAAGGAGGCAAGAGTTAATTATTGTGGAACACATACACTGTAACAGTCCATGAGGTGTAGTCTACAATATTTAATGTACCTTTTGCTTTGTAAATAGCCAAACTTACCATCAAAAATTAAATATGGGCCTGGTCCCTGGCGAGAAATTGCCCCCCACACATGGAGTTTGAGCGGATGCTTGGGACTCGGCTTGCTCGAACATCTTAATTTTTTTATGTAGCAATTTTGAGCAAATTGCTCAAGGGCCACGGTCGATTCGTCTGTGAAGATGATGTCATTGAATGCCTCGTCAGCTTTGATCCATGCCTGGGCCTGCAGGATGCAAAATTCTTTGTTTGTCAGACTAATCATTGGGAATTGAATCAAACTACAGAAGAGTACACAACAAGCGAACACACATGGTTAATGTTCTGAGGATTGAAAGATATGAGTATATATATAAAACATATATACAGTATATAAAACGTTTCCAACTGAGCCTTTCCATAAGTCCACGGAAGTTTCTTTAACTGTCTTCTGACTGTGATTAGAGTGATGTTGATGTTGTTCCGTGATGCCAGCAGATTACAGATTGCCTTTGCTGATCGCTCATCATCTTCATTCATCAGTGAGTCGATGTCCCAAACTCCACCCTTTACACAGTTACCATTCAAAAACAAGCTATATATGTACAAAAAAATGACATTGCGACCAAAGAGAACAGACGAAAATGGACATAATTTTCATCAAACCAGTTTCTTTCTATGGTGCTACCCATTCCAGGGTTAGGTCTGTAACAACCAGAGGACTTGAAAATGAGCCAGAGCTAAGAGAATCACCAAAAAGAAAGGTATTTTGGTTTTAGTGATTTTTATAGAAATAAAAAAGGTTCATATAGCCTATCAATGTGTAGGCATACTGTGTAATAAAGTCGATAATTGTCTAGTAAAAATGTGAATGTGCTTTTACAGAGCTTACAACAAGGCCGACAACCATCCGTGGAGATCAGTGAACATTTCCATTCCTCTTCTGACAACAGAACTTGACCAACTGCTCACCAGGCACAGCATGGGCTGCCCGGACCATTATGCTGTTCTGCTATTCCAAGGATGTGTAACCGAAGAGATACCACGAGTGGGCACAGAATTCAAACTGGGATGGATCCCGTAGGCAAATGTGGCTTCCCAGTGAACCTCCGGGTTTTCATCATTAATACTGTGTCTCAGAAGTTTCTTTTCATGACTGTTGCAACCCGAAAAAGCATTAAAGACAGAGTTAATGAGTACTTGAGGTCACTGAGAAAGTCTGACCTTCTCCTTCCTCCCCGTCAGGCAATTGAACCCCGGTCTCCTGCGTGTTCACATTCTGTAGTACAGACATGGCCTTCTCTCCCTTATGTAAGGAATTAGGCACTTTCCCATGTTTACTACAGCATGTACTGTAGGCTATGTTTACTTGTCAGACTGCACAGTAGCCTAATAAACAAACGCAGGCGGCTTATATCTTCAAAATGCTTCAATGCTTTATTAACAAATGTAAAAGCACATACTGTACAGTACTGCATTTCTTCATCAGCATCTTTATGCTTTAATTTTTTAAATAATTATAAAAATACTCTTTCAAATGGCAGATGTTTATTTAGTTATAGATCCATAATGAATTACTATTAGAATAAATATCACTGAATTACAGAAATATTGGAACAAAGTTGAATGAAGGTAAACAATTTGTTGCTTAGTGGAAAATACTCTTTCAAACACACGGTCACGTTGTACAGCGCAATTATGGCTATTAGCAGGAATATTTTTTTGGTCTTAATACTGTATACAGAACAAAAATATTGACTCAACATGCAACAATTTCAAAGATTTTGGTGAGTTACAGTTCATATGAGGAAATCAGTCAATTGAAATTAATTCATTATTCCCTAGTCTATGGATTTCAAATGACTGGGCAGGGGCGCAGCCATGGGTAGGCCCACCCACTTGGGAGCCAGGCCCAGCCAATCTAAAATTTTCCCCACAAAAGGGGGAAGAAATACTTCTCAGCAGCCGGATTATATTGACAAAGGATAAAATGCTCACTAACAGGTATGTAAACACATTTGTGCACAACATTTGAGAGAAATAAGCTCCGTGCATTTGGAAAATTTCTAGGATATTTTATTTCAGCTCATAAAACACAGGACCAGCACTTTACATGTAGCGTTTATATTTTTATTCGGTGTAATATTCATGTACTGATCAGAGTAAATAATGAATGATAAGATCATTAATATGAAATTGGTTTAGTTTATAGGCCTACCTTGGATGTTGGCTCATATTAATTGAGACTTGTCCCTGTCACTTCTATGTTCATTTTAACTACATGGATTCCTGCTTGCCATCGTCCTGATGTTCCCCTGATCTTCATGCAATACATAATTCATCGCATGCATAACCAATCTGGTCGTGCATTTCAAAGCATCATATTTGAGTTATAAGTTGTTGCTTCTGTCAGTGTCCTATGCAACCTGTGTGGTTTGAGATACTGTACACAGTGATCATTAGGTACAGTTGTGTATTGTAAGTCTGGTGGAGACTGGTTTTGCTATTTCAATGTTCTTCTTCGTCTTTCATTAGTAAGGGGCTTAAAGGCACAGGACTAGACAAAAGCTCACAGCTCACAATACAGCCAAACTAAATATCAAGTCAATTTGAATATCTGGATCCTTGGTGATGTATCCCAAACTGTAACACAGCAATGTCAGTTGCGTTTCAACTTTCGACTAACATGGGTTGTTGTTAGTTTGAGGAAGATTTGTGCTTACATTGCTGCATCACGCTAGAATAAGAAATGCTAAATCACTAAATCTAGACATGTATTTGATCTATTAATAACAGGTTAAAAGTGTAACATTGCAACTGATCTGCAAGAGCAGTCGCATGTTAGTGGTACGTGAGATATCTATTCATTAAGTGAACTTGGCAAACACAATGATAAAGTAGACCCAAAATTGATTAAATGTAATTAGCCATGTTCAATTGATTCATTCTAATTTCATATGTAGCGATAATGATTTTGTTTATCTTTCCCCACCAGTAACACCGACTAATTTGATCTCACCAAAGATAATGGAGTAAAAAGAAAGTACTGAGTTGTACTGTATCTGTAAATTATTACAACCTAGGGGGCCCAACAGTACATTATTTTCTGTACAATGAGGTTTTCAGAGAAATGTATATGGTACTATTTTTAAAGGATAACTCTTGTTCCTAAGGAAGACAGATGGGCTACTCTGTGTCATACACAACAAGCTATCCCTTGGGCTCTCTGTGCTATTTCATGATCTCTCTCGGGTAGGCAATGACAAAGCGAACGAGAAGAGCGTCTCTCCAACTGACCAGAGATAAAAAATGCAATGTAAACACCAACTCACTATGCTGTTTTTATTGTCATTCACTGAATATAAAAATAGCTTGAAGTAGGAAAGGCTTATTTTTAGTTTTAAATATTGTTGCATATATCTGTGTCTGTACAATCATGCATATTTTTCATAGAAGGATTATGTGTGGGTAGGGAAAAGTTCACATTATACTATATTGAACCAACAGCATAGCTATGTTCAAACAATACGTTAGTTCACTACACAAGCTACACATCAATGCAGAAGCATACCCACACACTTACAATTGAAGGTAGAGATGTAAATCACAAATCATAAATACTAACCTAAGTTTTCCAACGCCACCAACAATCAATTCCCTCTTCAAAGGTTTTGACCTCCTTTCACACCTTCTGATTTTTCTCAATTCATATTGATTAGTTTTAACTGCTTTTCTCTGCCTCCAATTCCTTTGCTCTCTGTAAGATCATTGGCTTCTGCAATGTTTTGACTACTTGAAACAATATTTCACTTGATTATGTTTTCCCTGTCTAGCACAAAGATGAACCTGTCACAATGGCCTATAAATACCCTTGTCACTCCGGAACAAAGATCTGGTGGATACAAAGGCCTTTTGTTCCTGGACTGGGCTATGGTGCCGTTGTGCTAAAGCCAAAAGGGTTTGAGTAATAAGGAAATAGTTATCATGTTTGGCATGAGTCCTGGGACACACTCCATTAGGCAGACAATACAGCAGGCGATCAACTAAAAGGCAATGATAGAAGAACCAGGCAGATGTACAAAAGTCCTTGAGTAACCATATTCTGTAATTTCTATGTTTATCTTCAAGGTCATCATATAGACCTGTTCTGAACAACCTTGGCTTGATATTTATTCGACTAATCTGAATTTTGAATAATCACATCAGCTGATCTGTTTGGCCAAAAGACCAATTACTGAAAAAAAGATCAGAATTGGGCTGCAGTCCTTTTCCCAGAAGATGATTATGACATACAATAAATAGGACGTTGGTTGTTATGTGTATATTTCATTAAGGTATGGTACAATCACCCACCAGGCCGTGTGTGTTTTGGAGGTTCTTCTTTCCCAATTGTGAACATCTGTCTTTCTCTCTGTTTCTGTGGCCTTTTTAGCTTGGATTCTTTGAGCTAACTCGCGACAGAGGCCTATACTCTTCTTGATTACACTAGAGCCCAGTGCTAGAAGGTAGCTAATAGAATAATTGACCTGGCGGGAAGAGGAAAGATAGACTGAGAATGCTCGGTGAGATCAATCTGTCAATCAGACACCATCGCACTAATCAAGAGGATCAGGATTAGGTGCTCTCTATCGCCCACACACTTCACGAGGACTGGGTTTTTGGGAGAGGATTTGAAGACCGGTTTCTACCTCAGCTGATAGGGTTAAAATTTTAACTAACTCATAAAATATTGAAGGGAGGTGAATGCCACAGCTCACATAATAACAGATGTTTTTCATGTCGTGTCAAGGCTTCAGTGTCTGTGGACAACTCAGTCCCCTAAGCATCATCGTGATTCTAGAGTGTCTTAGACTTGAGCAATCTGCACATATTATATTGACCTGCTGCAGTATGCAGCAACCAGGAATCATATATGGTTTGTTTTCCCCATACCCATCACATAGAAGTTAAATTCCTGCTTTTATATCAATCCAAGAATAATCTTGGAGGCAAATCTATTTGATTGTATTCAGGGTGGTACTACATTGCTTGATTGGAAACTTAATTAAGCCATAAATGCCTAATTGGAGGCTTATAATTATGATTTGGCTGAACTGATTGTAGTTTGTTTGGGGAGGCATTTAATTAGGTAACTCATTTGGGGTTAATGAAAATATACCATTGAATACTGAAGCGAGACACTCGGGTGGAGTGTTTCATGGGGGTCTGTCAACAACTTCAGCTGGAAAGGCTAGAGTTATTATAGTCACAGCCTAATACACAGGTCTGTTAATAAATTACTGCATTTGCATTTGATTAATATTGAATGAAACATGTATGATGCATGTTTTCTTATGCCAAAGACATGTTTGCCAAGCCTTTTAGCTTTAGTTTGGACTCCACTTGAATTTGGTTTCCGTCTGGGTTTCCATGATTAAAATCCCCTCATATCTACAAATCATTGAACTAAAGAAAAAAATGATGCCACATCGGGTTAGAAGAAAAAAAACACTCATATGACTTATTTTACAAGACACGTGAACATATCGTTCAGATCTGTCGTTAATCATGTCGTTAAGCTCTGATAATCCTGCTAACGTGTGCATTTGGTGGATATTTTAATGGATTTAAAAGGCGACAGACTGCTGAACACAGATGAACAGTTTGTTATCTAATATGCTTTGCAAATGAGCTTACCTGAATTTGGAATGCGGAAAAATATTCTGCTCAAAGTAAACACATTGTGTGATTCGGTCCCCAGAGACACACACCAGAGTGACAGCAGAGGGTATTGGAATGCCGCATCCTCGTGGATTTTTGGCTATCCATTTTACCTTCACATTCGAAAAAATTAATGTTGAGTAACATGTTTGGACCAACTTACAACCATATTTCCCCGACAAGTCATTGATCATGGGATCTGGGCTGAATGTAAGCAGCGAGGCACAGTAGGCCCAAACATTTGTTTTCATCCTTGTAACCGTGTCCTCTGGGAAACACGCGCCACCTGTTCTTGCAACTGGAAATGAACAAGATTAGATGTGTTAAGCTATGTACCCTAGGATCTTCACTGTGAGTTAAAGTAGTCGACGAGGAACATCAACCTCAAAATCAAACGATGGTCCGTCGTGACGCACTGCTACACCGTGGTGATTGATGAAGGTTCGTAGGAATTCTGAATGGAGGCTGTACTGAACATTCAAAGGAAGTGAGTCACACGTTATTATTTAAAGGTTTTCAAAATGGCACTCATCCCTTTCATCCTTTCATATGTGTAGCCCGAACTCGTTTTGTACATGACACTGTGATCAATGAGAGTTACACAATCATGCTCATGAATTTACAGTGTCTTTGACACACGCTCTGACATTTTCTGCGTCATTTAGCACAATATGCCACAATATGCTCTACATTTCGAGCTTGTTCCTCTAGCATTTTCCAAGGTTTCCTCAACTGAAGTGAATGCCGCTGTGGGCAAGGATGAATATTGTTATTTGACTGTGCTGAAACTCTGAGGAACATATGATCGGGAAGCCTGTCCTGATGGTTGCCCTCCATGATCTGTTTCTCTTTCTCTCTACGCATCGATGCATAGCAGAGTCACAGTTCAGCTCTCGGTCCTGATTCAGCAGGGAGGACACTGTAGCCCAGGGCAGAATGAATGACAATGAGCAGAATGAGCAATAGCAATTGGTCTATGTAGTCTACAAATACTTCACTCCCTTCCCTCTGTTCTCATGTCTGCCTTGATTACAGATGTAGAGGAACTATAGGAAGCTTTGGTTGAGTGGTTTGGCTGGATCGATAGTATGAGGGTATGGAAGAATGGATGGGAGGAAGCAAGGAAGGAAGGAATTGCATCTACTCCAGGTTGGAACCTTAGTGGAAAACACCCCTTATTAGACAATCCTGTTTGATCGTAATGGATGCAAGTATAACAACCTTATCTAAAATGTCCCCTTCACACAAAAGGCACGAACACCACAGCTTGGTTATATCACAGTCCGTTATCATTGCAACCATAAAGGGTGAGAAATGAAAGTCTCACACAGCTCTTTAAAGCCCACATAACATATGAGTCAAAGATTTTTCTTTTCTCAGTGTTACAGTGTAAAAGGAACAAGCTCTGGCATGGGTTGTGCCTTCATAACAAGCTTCCCCTCTGCAAAGGAGTGAGCTGCCTTCAATAATGAGCCCTAGTTAAAAACAGTGCATTGCAGTCTGTCGGTTTTCATCTTATATCAATGTCTTGGTAAATCTTCCTTCCCTTGCTAGAGCCTTGCTACGCTCACAGAGCGTTCACAAAAACATCTGTGCACTGGGTCCCATTTCAGATGGTTCCTTCAGGTTTGTTTCTGGCAAAAAAAAGACTTGAAATGTCTACAATGTCCCATTTCGATTAATGGAAAGGTTTGCCTTGTTTCCGTTGGCAACTGCCCCTATCAAACACAACATGTGCAAGAAGCATGCACTGCTTCAATCATGTTGTTCACTTTTAAATTAGCTTGCACTTCCCTGTAACCAACGCTCTCTGTTCCTCTCATTAAGTTGGTCTGTTTAAACTACATCACCTGTAAACAAATAAGTATCTGTCCTGACAGAAATGACAATTCCTGTGACTTTGAGGATTAAAAAAAATTGCAGAAATATGTGATGAGTCGTTACTGTATCAATTTTGTGAATCCAAATTAATCGGACTCTTTTTTAACAGATCTTCCAGTTTTTTATGCCAAGCAGTACCCTTCTCTGATCGTTTGTCTGATTGAGGGGTGGGTTGAGAGATATCTGCTTTTGAGGTTGGATCCGCAGGCCGTTATAAAGGGACACATAGAACAGTCGATTTAATTGGCAAATTTCAAAGATCTTTCAGAGGCGTGAATGAATAGTTTGAGTTTTAATGGGAGGGGGGAAGGGTATGGAATAACACTTAAGTGACTAAAGTCACATGAAACACTGCACTTACTAGAATGACCAAACAGTGACAGCTGTATGTCCTGGATTTGAGAGATCATTTCATCAAGTTCCATGCATATACAGTTGGAGCTCTTGCTACCCCAAACCACAGAACTCTCAAATGAGACAAGCAGTAATTTTTCACTGTAGGTTTAACAATGAAACGGTAAAAGCTGCAGTAGTTTGCTCAGTCTCTAGCTGATTCTAATGAAAAAGTGAGACAATATTTGACCTTCCCCTCCATTTTTGCTCACTCCCATCACTTTCAATAGAGTCTGCGTATTTCCTCCGCATGGCATTTCATCACAGTGTACCCCATTATTTCCCGACGTGTCAAATCATCATTTATTGGAAAGATAATTTCTCCAACGGTCTGCTCTGACTTTTTCTTTGAGGGTCGGGATGTTTGCATAATTAAACGTAATTTTGTCTCATGCTTCTCCTCTTTTATCACTCGCTGGTTCTCCTGACACATACAAAACAGGACTCCCGCTGGACCAATTATTTCAGCCTGCTCATTGTATGGATAGCTCCGCCATTAGCGCGGCCTTATGGGGAGTTGAGGCGAGTTGAAGCTCAACATGACGCTCGTTAGGGCTGATGGGTCTGCCCCTATCATGTGTGTATTCACTTGGTTGAGAGTGAAAGTGCTGTTTCTCATGGGGTCCTTTTAACTGAGAAAATTTAAAATATTATAAACAATGTACAGTGGGGCAAAAAAGTATTTAGTCAGCCACCAATTGTGCAAGTTCTCCCACTTAAAAAGATGAGAGAGGCATGTAATTTTCATCATAGGTACACTTCAACTACGACAGACAAAATGCCACAAATGATTTATCATCAAATAGATATGTGAAAAACACCTTGAGGATTGATTCTAAACAACGTTTGCCATGTTTCTGTCGATATTATGGAGTTAATTTGGTAAAAAGTTTGGCGTTGTAGAGACTGCAGTTTCAGATTTTTTTCTTAGCCAAACGTGATGAACAAAACGGAGCGATTTCTCCTACACAAATAATCTTTTTGGAAAAAATGAACATTTGCTATCTAACTGAGAGCCTCCTCATTGAAAACATCCGAAGTTCTTCAAAGGTAAATGATTTTATTTGAATGCTTTTCTTGTATTTGTGAAAATGTTGCCTGCTGAATGCTAGGCTTAATGCTATGCTAGGCTATCAAGACTTACACAAATGCTTGTGTAGCTATGGTTGAAAAGCATATTTTGTAAATCTGAGATGACATTGTTGTTAACAAAAGCCTAAGCTTGTGAGTGAATATATTTCTTTCATTTCATTTGCGTTTTTCATGAATAGTTAACGTTGCATTATGGTAATGAGCTTGAGGCTATGATTACGCTCCCGGATACGGGATTGCTCGACGCAAGAAGTTAATCACGGTCTCTGAAAAGGTGCCAATTTTGACGGTACACCGTAGGCTCAGCTTGTTGCTGTACTCCATGACTAAACGTAGATATCTACCACAGCATCCATAAAACAAGTTCAATTTAGCACAGACAAATGTTCTGAGGGCAAAGCGGTGTAAGTTGACATTTTGACAGCGAACGTTCACAGAACATTCTCAGGGACACGAGTAAGGTATAAGGATAAGGCTCAGTCCAACGAATAAGAGCACACTGAAGAATGTTCCTCGTGCTGCCATGGAAACCAAAGGGTTGGTCGTAGCAACCGTGAGACTGTACTGTACTAGACTGTACGGTACTAGAATGTACAGTACTAGACTGTGCCATATTGTAGTGCTGTAACAAAAGTAAGAGGTATGACCTAAGATGCTGAAGCTCTTGACGTCTAAACCAGGCTGTAAGATAAGTGGCAAACAATTTGCTTAACAGAGGTTCGGTATAATGAAACAGTGGAATTTCTCCGCTTTCCACTTGAGTTGGCCTGGTGTGTTTAATAGAAAGGTAAATGGCCGAACAGGACAGAGTGTCTTAGAAAGCGATTCCTTCTTTCTCTGTCTCTATGTAACAAACAGGCAATTCCACGATAACAGAGTGATGCTGAGACTTGTAGTGGAAATTTCCTGTATTTACCAAATCATGAGATCAAACCACACACAAGTCAGAGTTATCATAATGTCCATCTTTAATTATATGAGCTCCATCACAACCCTGTGACTCTCAGATCAATTCAGTGTCTATAAATGAATTCTCTGAGAGTGCTTACAAAACAGTTCATAGTATCATTTATAGCCAAGACACACCCATCTCAACTCACATGACGACTAACAGATCTTAGGAACATTACAAAGGAAGACTTTACTTGAGAGAGGAGTATCCCATAGCCAGACAGCATTGGCTATAAATTATCGTTCAGTTTGCTCTCCTAAAACGAGGTTATACTTCTCGTTCTTGGTACAACATAGTACCAAGACATTAGGATATATATCAATTGTCATTTTAGACACTCCCATTCTGGACAAGCTCACGGAGACACGGTGACTGGCACACAGACATTGTAGAGCCAAGAGATAATTGGTTCCCCCTCAATCATCCCTTCACATGGTTTAAAAGATATGTTTACATATGAAGACAAGCTTGACCTCTCCCCTCTCTGCGGCCCAAGTAACTGAACCCTGACAGAGAACAGATAACTGCAACCGGCCACCAGTATTATCCAAAAATAGACATTCTAATGACATATCTCACATAAGCATGCAATAAAAATAAAACATTTATCTCTGTTACCCAACTATTCTGATTAATCCCCAACAGACTCGGATTCAGTGTAGATGCAAAGCTTGGTAACAGAATGACGGCACAAACAGCATAAACCGTCATTCAGTTACCAAACTCTGCATCTGCAATGCTCTTCACGTAAATTTATTTAGCAAAATATTCAGTGGAAATTGTTAAATCTAGTCCTTGTTCATAGTTGAATGTTTTGTTTAACTTTGAGATCATTGCTTTTGGTTGGACACATGTTAAAGTGAAAAAATCTGAGTCTTAGCATCATTTTGCATCCGTGGAATTCCCAAAGTCTCCAGACCTAATGTCATCCAATATTTCCTATAAATCGAGGGCACCATTTTGGACAGGTTGCCTCATAGCCTACAGGTATTTCTCTTCATCTGGTACTCTAAAGTTGAATATGTTTTAGCTTTTGGCATTCGTTTTCCTCATCAAGTGTTGACAGGTTTTGGGGTGTTGTATTTCTTTATTGTGGTGCTATACTATACTGCACCAGGCACTTCCAGCCTTTTTAAAGCTACTTAAGAAGCAGGCGTGTTGCCGAGAGAAGCTAAGAGAGGCACAAACAAACCTAAAAAATAAATAAATCCAAAGCCAGTAAAAAAAACACAAAAAACTCGCTCTCCAGCTATCCGCAACCTTCACTCCAGGTGAAAGAATAAATTAGATCTGGGAGAGGACTGGTGCAGCTGAGTGACAAACAGAGAGAAAAACAGACGGCCCATCTAATTGAGTGAAGCCCGGTAAGGCTTGCTGTGTGCTCCAAGCGCTATCGGGAAGTACTGATGCTTCAGAAATGACCACAGCTGGTCATAATGCCCCTGTCAGACATCAATCAGTGGGCGAGCATCAATACGGACATGCCAAACGAGGTGATGGGATGCTTTCAGAGTTAGCCACTTCTGCTCGACTGCTGGTCTGGAGACCATTTCACAGTTTCCTCAGGGTCTACTCTCCCCATGTATTCATGGGTTACTGCAGAGGCTAGGATTTAATTGGTCATTTGCTTAACCTTCAATCTGTACTTTTTAATTTAAAATCGTGAAACGACAGCCAAGTCAAATGTAATTTATTTGAACCTTCAATTTGGGAAAGTAGTCTAAACACATCAGCGAGATGAACTGCTGTCTTTACAAAAACATGTGGCAAAGAATGGCAACGATGTCTCCAAATTCAACCACCACCATTCTTCAAGAAAAACACTTATCTCAATCAACATCAGCCGCTACTTCTGAGGGATCACCTTATATGCATTCAAGTGTATTCAGAACCAATTATTTCCTCTCCCTGTTGACAGTGATTAATCAAAATCATCTGTATCCCATTCCTTATAGGCATTACAACCTGAAGGGAGAACGAAGCAAAACACAGAAACAAATTATTTGTGCATTGACTAAACAAGTTGGCTTCTGCATCTTACTTATCAGTCAACTGATTAACATCTTAACCCCTGCCATATCAATCCACCATCCACCTGCCCCCTGCAAAAACGTTCATTCTATCAACTAGCAAGCTGCCACTGTGAATGAAAACAACCACATAGTGGGGCCAGACACAATTAGACAGAGGGAGGGTGAAGTTGCTGGTGAGGGACATTTACATTATTGAAAGAGACTTTGAGAAGCGCAGCCTGCCCAGAAAACTGAGCTCTTATTGGACCTGGCCCTGGGAGTCACTGCCAAATAATGATCTAATGCCAGGAGCCAAGTTACAAAATGCGATACCTACAAAGTGGCGTGATGTGTCACTCGGCATCAGAAACCTTGGCCAAACAGGGAGGATTTGTCGTGCCAGCCCTCCTCTTGTTTCATCATCCTTAATCCTGCACAATGGTCTGAGCATGCAGATGGGACACCTCATGGCTGAAGCTGCCTCAGACCGGAAACCTGACACTAACATAGAGAAAAAGTTGCCCTGGAAAAGATTATAGAGCCCCAGCCGCAAAGAAAATGTAAGAAAAGTTTCGATTGAAGACAGATTCGGGAAACAAGGTACGCCGGGAAAGTGGTCAACAAAACACAACCATAGAGATGTACTTTTTTTTTTATATCGGTCCCATTATTCAAGTTTCATTAGTCATACAGTGTGTACAGGATATACATTGTATACACCGTCCAAAGAAATGCATACTTGCAGGTTACTTGCAGGTTACTTTTTACTTGCATCTTCATTATAGCGTCTGTGAGTGCATGGGCAGCGCCATTGAGGCCAACTACTTCTATCAGTTGGTAAGAAAAACTGAAAGGGTGCATACTGCCACCTGGAGTGTGTTGTTTGATCAGGTATAAAAACCAAGGTTGGCAATTTACTGCCACCTGCAGTTATGGAATGTTCTCTCACAACTATGATTCATTGGTTGATCTCTCCTTTAACCTGGGTGAAATTATATGATCCTCCCTTAACCCATAGGAAGTTAACTACTTTAAAATGGTGGAAGCCCACAATGGCATTGTCACTGCCGAAATGGGATATATCTATCTAGACTCCTTTATCATTCTCTATGAAACAAAACACTGCAGGAATTCCTTCATATACAGGAAGTGCTTTAAACATTGACAATTTAGTGCAGCGTTGCTCAAAATCAGTCCTTGGGACCGCGAGTGGTGCACATTTTGTTTTGTGCCCTAGCACTACACAGCTGATTCAAATAGTCAAAGCTTGATGAGTTCATTATTTGAATTGGGTGTGTAGTGTTAGGGAAAAAAAATAAATGTGCACACCTTGGGGTCCCCAGGACCCAATTTGGGAAACCCTGATGTAGGGCCTCCCAGCAACACTCACCTAATGTCCACAAATCAATCACAAAGTAGAAGATCTGTATTACAATAGCTACATTTCAAGCTTCATGAATTGTCATTTTTGTGAATTAATATGATTGTTTACTGGAGAATCATCAGACAGGGAATTAAGAAAAAAATATGTTTTTGCCACAGGAAGAAAGACAACAAATGAAAAATATAAAAGCTGGAGTCGATCTTTGTGGTTGGCACTCTCTCACTTAAGTCTCAGTAGTCCCAGAGGCATTCAATTGAAGCACAATAAAAGTCAGCTCCGTAATAAATTGTCTCAGTTTACCAGAAGCTTAGAGTAAAAATGCTGGCTGAAGGGCCACTGGCAAATATTGAAAAGGAACATAAATATTGTTTCATTATATAACTGCAGCCACTTAGAGCCTTGCTTACTTCGGTTTCCCCCTTGATTTACAATGAGTCAGTTCGTTGTTCAGCACAGGTTTGTTCAGCCAACCTACCTTGCTCCTTTCTCCTCTGCTACATAATAACATACAGTATAATGTATGCTCTTTCATTGGAAATGGCTCCAGAAATCCTAGGTTATTGTAGTGTCGCTGCACATACAGTACAGTAGATCTATCTCTGTATTGTCTGAGCACAAACAACAACATCTCGCTCAGCATCGTGGGCTGGTGAAATATCACCTCGAGGCTTGCCATTTCCCAAGCTCATTTAGTTTATTACAGCGAGTGTCTATCGCAAGGGAGGCCACAACAAATGGGGGGGGGGGGGGGGAACACAACAGGCTGCTATCAATCTCGAAGGGTGGCCCCCGCGCCTAATATAAAGGGGAGTAAGACAGATTCATAAAATGGTGGAGAGAGGAGGGAGCGCTGATGATGTCAGCGAGTCTTGAGGAAATGACACGGTGGGGTTACACGGCACCGGAGGTGGCGGTGGGGGTATACTCTCTCCTCGTCTGCAGTTGGAGAGCTCCATAAACATGCCAGGCGCAGTGCTGCTTCTCTTCTAAATTGTTTTGCCTTCGTTTGAAACGACCGTGATGATTGCATTCTCACACTCCATTGTAAAAACAGATAGTCCCTGGAAGAAGCCATCCTTTTGTGGCGGAGTTGGGCAATCTGAATTGCCTGTCAGGCAGCCTATACAATCGGAACAATGGATGTTTTTCCTGTAGAAACGCTAAGATGAAAACAATTTAGTGGTATGTTATGTAGCTATTCTGGCACCGTGGCCTTGTGTCAATCATTCTGTAAATAGGTTTATGAATACTGCCTATATAAATCATTGTTTAATGGTTCAAAGAATGAACTGAGACCCTCTACACAGAGAAACATGATTGACACTTGACGTAACTTTGTGATTATGGAGCCAAAGGTCAAATTAACACATTGTGCTAAATTATTCTTGAAGATGTACAGTACCAGTCAAAAGTCTGGACACACCTAGTCATTATGGGGTTTTTCTTAATTTGTTACTATTTTCTACATTGTAGAATAATAGTGAATACATAAAATTTTTGAAATAACACATATGGAATCATGTATTAACCAAAAAAGTGAAAAAGTGAACATAGATTTTAGATTCTTCAAAGTAGCCACACTTTGCCTTGATGACAGCTTTGCACACTCTTGGCATTCTCTCAACCAGCTTCATGAGGAATGCTTTTACAATAGTCTTGAAGAAGTTCCCATGTATGCTGAGCACTTGTTGGCTGTTTTTCCTTCACTCTGCACTCCATCTCATCCCACACCATCTCAATTGGGTTGAGGTCGGGTGATTCTGAAGACCAGGTCATCTGATGCAGAACTACATCACACTCCGTGGTCAAATAGCCCTTACACAGCCTGGGTGTGTTGAATCATTGTCCTGTCGAAAAACAAATGATAGTCCCACTAAGCGCAAACCAGATGGGATGGTGTATCTCTGCAGAATGCTGTGGTAGCCATGCTGGTTAAGTGCGCCTTAAATTCAAAATAAATCACAGACTGTCACTTGCAAAGCACCCCCACACATTCACACCTCCTCCTCCATGCTTCATTGTGAGAACCACACATGCAGATATCATCCGTTCACCTACTCTGTGACTCACAAATGACTGCCTTGCCTGGTTCACCAACTACTTTGCAGACAGAGTTCAGTGTGTTAAATCGGAGGGCATGTTGTCCGGTCCTCTGGCAGTCTCTATGGGGGTACCACAGGGTTCAGTTCTCGGGCCAACTCTTTTCACTGTATATATCAATGATGTTGCTCTTGCTGCGGGCGATTCCCTGATCCACCTCTACGCAGATGACACCATTCTGTATACTTCTGTCCCTTCCTTGGACACTGTGCTATCTAACCTCCAAACGAGATTCAATGCCATACAACACTCCTTCCGTGGCCTCCAACTGCTCTTAAATGCTAGTAAAACCAAATGCATGCTTTCAACCGTTCACTGCCTGCACCCGCACGCCCGACTAGCTTCACCACCCTGGATGGTTCCGACCTAGAATATGTGGACATCTATAAGTACCTAGGTGTCTGGCTAGACTGCAAACTCTCCTTCCAGACTCAAATTAAACATCTCTAATCCAAAATCAAATTTAGAGTCGGCTTTCTACTTCGCAACAAAGTCTCCTTCACTCACGTCGCAAACTTACCCTAGTAAAACTGACTATCCTACCGATCCTCGACTTTGGCGATGTCATCTACAAAATAGCTTCCAATACTCTACTCAGCAAACTGGATGCAGTTTATCACAGTGCCATCCGTTTTGTTACTAAAGCACCTTATACCACCCACCACTGCGACCTGTATGCTCTAGTCGGCTGGCCCTCGCTACATGTTCGTCGCCAGACCCACTGGCTCCAGGTCATCTACAAGTTTATGCTAGGTAAAGCTCCGCCTTATCTCAGTTCACTGGTCACGATGGCAACACCCACCCGTAGCACGCGCTCCAGCAGGTGTATCTCACTGATCATCCCTAAAGCCAAAACCTCATTTGGCCGCCTTTCCCTCCAGTTCTCTGCTGCCTGCGACTGGAACGAATTGCAAAAATCTCTGAAGTTGGAGACTTTTATCTCCCTCACCAACTTTAAACATCTGCTATCTGAGCAGCTAACCGATCGCTGCAGCTGTACATAGTCCATCGGTATAGAGCCCACCCAATTTACCTACCTCAACCCCATATTGTTTTTATTTTATTTACTTGTCTACTCTTTTGCACACCAGTATCTCTACCTGCACATGTTCATCTGATCATCTATCACTCCAGTGTTAATCTGCTAAATTGTAATTATTCGCTCCTATGGCCTATTTATTGCCTACCTCCTCATGCCTTTTGCACACAATGTATATATATAATTTTTTTCTACTATGTTATTGACTTGTTTATTGTTTACTCCATGTGTAACTCTGTGTCGTTGTCTGTTCACACTGCTTTGCTTTATCTTGGCCAGGTCGCAGTTGTAAATGAGAACTTGTTCTCAACTAGCCTACCTGGTTAAATAAAGGTGAAATAAAATAAAATAAAAAGACACGGTGGTTGGAACCAAAAATTTCTAATTTGGACTCATCAGACCTCTGTTTCTTGGCCCAAGCAAGTCTCTTATTATTATGGGTTTCTTTTCAGAATATCGACCATGAAGGCCTGATTCACGCAGTATCCTCTAAACAGGTGATGCTGAGATGTGTCTGTTACGTGAACTCTGTGAAATATTCATTTTGGCTGCAATTTCTGAGGCTGGGAAGTCTAATGAATTTATCCTCTGCAGCAGAGTTAACTCTGGGTCTTCCTTTCCTGTGCCAGTCCTCATGAGAGCCAGTTTCATCATAGTGCTTAATGGTGTTTGCAACTGAACTTGAAGAAACTTTCTAAGTTCTTGAATTGGATTGACTGACCTTCATGTCTTAAAGTAACGATGGACAGTCATTTTTTTTTGCTTATTTATTTACTTTTCTTGCCATAATAAGGATTTGGTATCTTACCAAGTAGGGCTATCTTCTGTATACCACCCATACCTTGTCACAACACAACTGAGTGGCTCAAACGCATTAAGAAGGAAATACATTCGACAAATGAACTTTTAACAAGGCACACCTGTTAATTGAAATGCATTCCAGGTGACTACCTCATGAAGCTGGTTGAGATAATGCCAAGAGTGTGCAAAGCTGTCATCAAGGCAACATGTGGCTAGTTTGAAGAATCTCACATCTCAAATATATACACTTTGTTGGTTACTACATGGGTCCATATGTGTTCATAGTTTTGATGTCTTCACTATTATACTACAATGTAGAACATAGACAAAGTTAAGAAAAACCCTTGAATGAGTACGTGTGCCCAAACTTTTAAAATATACTTAAGGTGTACTCAAAGTATATTTGTTTTTGTTCTAATATACTAAGAATAAAAATCCCAATTTAGATGAGTGTATTTCGTATACTTATATGCTAACAACATGTATTAAATGTATTTCAAATGTTCCAATTTAGATTTAGCAAGGACATATTCAAATCGATAAAAATGTATTAATGAAGTATGATTTAAGTATATTTAAACATGCATTTTTTCCCGCTGGGTAATTTAATTCACTATTAGCTAGCTGATAGCTATGAAGTTAATTGTTTGCTTTGATTTATGTATTTTTCTTGTTTCTTCTCTTTGGTCCAAAATATAATAGCACAGAGTGTGAGTGCTTCTCAAATGTAATATTTTATTCTCCACACTTGTCCTCACAAGAATGTACTCAAGACAACGTCCTCGGTGAACGAACTCGGAACATGAGAGTGTTGGACACGCCAGTACGCATATTTTGAAACACCCTATGATTTACCTCACTGTTCATGTTAATCTTGACATGGAACCAATTGAGAATATCCATGACAATGTTATGTCACACCATAATCATTTTTCTAGGCAACCACACAGATTACCGTGGTTTCATACTTGTGGCACACGACATAAATACATTTTCCTGCCTCTCATCTGATGACAAAAAAATATATAATTTTAGTTCAATCTGAAATCTAATCCTTGGAATGTTTTTCAGCATGGCTTCTGTTACATAAAATGAAACGAGTCCACATTGTGCTCCTGTGTTCAATTTGGTAATGGAAGTGCTTGGTATTCTTCTCTAGTTGAGTCAGAATGGAACGAGAACATATGCATCATTTAATGCTTTGCCCCAGGCCCCAAAGGAAGCTTAATCAGTAGGCTCGGCCGTTCATCTTCTTAACAGAGCAGTTTTGGCTTTCTGTTAAAATAATCCTGCCGAACATCTCTGTGCATATTTCAGTCAGCGGTAGATGAGAACCAATAACCAATAGGCTGCCTCGCATCACCACTCCAGGTCATCAACAGAGTTAGCGTAGATTGTACATCAATGCAAATAAAGCCGCTCCGTTTCTATGCAGAGAAAATTATATTAATTTGCATATTCAGCTCGGAAACCAGTTTTGTCATATGAAGGTAATGCAAAAGTCACATTTCCACTGGACAACTGAGTTATATGATATAATTAATTAAATATATTGATTCTATTGTATTCAATTATGTTATATTCTCCCCTATTCCATTCTAGCCTATTGTTTAACTAATCATACTAGTGTCGACAATCGCTTGCCCACATCATCGAACACGAGTCAGTGCCAAGCTCAGACTAAAACTTATCTGTTCCATTTAAGAGGGGTCCAGTGCAGTTATTTGAGACTGGGTGAACTGAGACATCAGACAGGGGATTAAATCAGCGGCACTCTGACCTTTGGTGACCGTTGCTCACGACCCAGCCATCTGGAGAGGGCATCTTGCATGTCAGACTGCATCTCGCCACGGCAGGACCATGTCAATAGGGGGAAGTCAACATCACTATCTCTTGTATAGTTTAATGTAAAATAAATAAACAATATTCTGAAGGAAATAGCATTTTGCATTCCAAGTGGAAAGCCTTGACACACACTTGACTCTTGCATGGTCTTTTCCCCTCCAATCCCTTTCATCCTAGCCTTTGAAGAGTGAAAGAAGGGGTTGTTGTGCAGGTTTCAAACATGCAGATCTCCCTAGAAGTCTCTGATTGGTGGTCACAGCACAAAATAAAAACGTCATTTTGCATTCTGGCGAGATGTTACTTCATTCTTGCATTGACTCACCTTACAACTTGACCTCAAGGTTAAGGGAGTCTTGAGTAAGTCTCAACCATGTACATCATACTTTATCAAGCCCTCGCAGATTGGTGGTCATGGAGAAAAGAGACTAGGACCGAGGGAGATTTGGTACCAGCTTGAACATTATATTTCTTTCCGAAATGAAAAAGTGAAGGATGACTGTCAAGACAGGAATAACTGTCGTCTCCTGGAAAGAGGAAAACAAATATTGAGATATTATGAATTGGATCCAGGATTCCACTGCTGCTAACTGTATCCTTCCTTCTGTCTGCATCTGTCTTGGAGCTTATCCCTCAATTGTGGCCTTCCCGGAGTATAAAAACTCCCCAGCCTCTCAATCATTTCCATGGGCGAACCCATCACTCACACAGCCATGTTTGTATCGAATGTCTAGACATACAGTTTGCCAAGGGACTAGAGTTCTGCAGAGCAGGGGTGGGAGGCACCACCACTTATCCTCTCTCAAACCACAGAGATCTGTCCAATCACTGTAGCCACAGCTTGTCATTGATTCTGATTGAATGAAAATTGTGTCTATTCCGATGTGGAGGTAGAGAGTCATGTAGAGGTGTCTCTCTTTAACTATCCCTCTCCTCCTGTGGTAGTTTGAAATATATAGGTACCTGTCTAACCTAAGATTACGAAAGAGAGAGAGAGAGAGATCTACGCAGATGCAGGCTAGCGTTTCCGTCGGATGCTGCTCGCATTCTATCTCGCACAAAATATGCATGCAAAACTAATGGACGAGTCAACCTGCATATGGATGACGTTTCCTTAATGAACATCACTTGTACCTCCGCCTAGAGACACACGGGGACGAATTACGGTTGATGGGGATCAAGCAGGAAATGTATTTACCTGACATTTTATATTATATTGAATCAGTAATCTTCAAGGATCAATGCATAATTCATTATAGGGAACATGCCAACAATAACTGAACCACACCTAGGCTGTAAGCAATGGGGACGTTCAATTAGATATTTTCCCTCAATGGAACTTTCCCTCAAAGACATGCACTTACATCGTATTCATCCTCATAGGACTTATGAAATGCAATAGTTTCATTGGAATTGGATAAGTACACCTGTAACTCATACCAATAACACATTGATTTAATTGCAAATGTCAGCTAGAGGAAAATGTGTTCAAAAGAGGGTGTGTGTGTGTGTGTGTGTGTGTGTGTGTGTGTGTGTGTGTGTGTGTGTGTGTGTTAGTGTGTGCAGAGCATGGTTGATGTTAGCACTAACGCAGCCAAAATATGGAGAGCCAGGGCCAGCCTCAAAGCCACCCCTCCATGCTCAAATAAGCCTTTGTTTGACCCAGCTCAGAGTGGAGGCATTGCTGTTCATCTCCCAAATCCTGGCCAAGTTGTCTGACAGCAAGCCCTTCTTTCTGGGGGGAAGGTTTTGGGGAGTGCACACAGTGGACGCTTTTTTTCTGGGACACATTCCAAATGAAGCTACACATATTGGTGTGATCTGAAAAACATTACATAAACAATCCAATTGTCAATACAGCCCCACTACATGGCCTCACTCTGAAAACGTTTCCCTAGATGCTGCCTGTGTTATACTTTGTGGAGAATGTCTGTTGTTTTGCATTGCTTGTGTGCTTGCTTAGGGATATTGGGGTTGAATTCACAGCTATTATTGGAAAGACAACTTGCTGCCACATGAGTCTCGAAGTTGCATTTGGTGCCGTAGAGTGTCTGTCACTGTGTTACAAATCAAATAACAAGTGACCACCTACAGATCCCATACAACCCAAAACTGAATGTTTCATGAAGAAATGCCTGTTGACATGTGAAAAATATAAATATCCAGATATTCAAAATCATAAAATATGCTCACATGTTTGATTCATGTGAAATGAATGTGGTTGCGCCATAGGCTAAACCAGGGCCGATGCCAGAACCAATCAGGTGGAAAGGCATCTGATTTCCATAGGGGGAACATTGTTTTTACGGAACCTCCAAAGGACTCCTTGCATGAGCTCAATGCAGAGTTTGTGCTGCTGCCATCCAGGAAGTGCTACAGACTCCCACGTGCAAACTGTGTAGGTAAATGTTTTTATTGTGTGCCACATACTGTACACTGACCATTGTGAACAAACAAGGAGGATATTACAGTAGGTGGATGGAGATGGACCCACCCGTTCAGGAACGTGGAATGTGGAATCATGGAGTTAGGGTCGTGCAATGACATTATATGCAATGCTCAAGGGACCTGGACATCAAGGAGATGTACAATACTGGATGAGGGAGGGGGGGTCAAACACTTCAAAACTCTGTTTTGACTGTCTTTTTGGCCGTTTATGAATGTGTTATTCAATGCGATTATCTGGGCTATATTAGTAACGGCCAAAATCTTAAAAAAAAAAATGGATACCTAAAGGGGTCCTACAATTCAAAATCAAATAGCTAAATGATCCATAGTATGATCATTTAAAAAAAAAAGTCCATATGTCACCTTAGAAATCCCTCACGGCTTAGACTCTTAAGAGTGAATGTGGCATGAACACAACCTGTCATTGTTTTCATTTGATTGTCAAACAATCCACTTCAAAAAAGTAAGTTACCTTCCCCCGTTTGTCCAAAATAATTCTATCATCGAAACCCGCCAACTTTCCTTCAATTCGCAAGTGGCAGAAACTACATCAACTCACCAGAAAAAAAACTTTTGAGTGAGCTAAATAGCACCCCTCTGTCTTACTAAATGTAGCCCATGTATCTGATGCTGTCTGGCCAAAAAGATGATGACATGCAATATACTCTTTTTTTGACCAGTGGGCTACACATACTGAGACAGAGGTGCACTTTTTCGCTCGCTCGGATGTAGTATCTGAGATTGACGTGTCTTTCTGTCGGTCTAATAAATGATCAACATTTAAATATTTTATTTGGATGGGCAAGGAGGTACGGTAGGGCGTGCCAGACCCCTTAAGGCCTGCCCATAATACCGGCCTTGGGCTAAATAAATGCAACCATTCAATCAAACAAATTCAACCCCGTATCATATTGGGGCACATGGAGTGCAAACAAAATAAGGGGTAAACTCAATTGCATGTTCAAACTACATCGGTAATTACTTTAAAACATAAAATGGTATCTCGTTCCCTGTGGAATTCTTGGAGGTGAGAAAGGGGCTTCCAGGGAAATCTATTTGGAGATTGTTCTTTTAATAGTGCACCTGAGAGAGCCTAATGAGTCTAGCTCACAATGAGAACCAGTCTGTGGCTAAAGAATGGGGCTATCAACTAGCTCCCACTGGTCTTCGGCATAGCCAATATTGACTGGCTTAGATGTATGGAAATGGTGGTACCGGTGCAGTCAGGAGACAGACGTTACAGAACCCCTGTGATGGCTATGGGATCAGACTTTACTAGGCTTTTTGGGGTTCTATGTGACTTGGAAAAAAGGCACAGAGCATTTTGCATAATGTACATCATTCTCTCACCTCTTGGTAGATGAGGTAATATTGTATGATATTTACACCAACAGCTGCAGACAACAGATGTACCAGAAGATTACTGGGGTAAGGTGATATAAATAACACCACTATCGCAATAGCTCTCCTTCATGGAATGGGGACTTGTCACTGAGGTCAGATATGGGGGAAAGTATTCTATTTGACACGAAACCCTATCTAAAGTAATATGAACAAAAATCCTAGATTGTTGCAAACGGAAGTGAGAAATACTATTATGTTATAAACACAGCACCACATCGGTACGTTAAATGTCTCACTGAAGTGACTGCACCTTTTATAACCTCAGGACAGAGTATAATGTATAACTAGAATTATAAGTATAATGTATCATTGGATGATTTGAAGACGCCAATAACCTTCTTGTGTGAATGTTTCTCAACATCATGAATAACTTCTGTATTTTGTGGTCTAACATGTCCTCCCACATATATGACGGTGGCATACGCTAGGCGTGTTTCTTCTGATCAGTGGTGGGAAAAGTACCTACAGCAATTATCATACTTGAGTAAAAGTAAAGATACCTTAATAGAAAATGAAGTGAAAGTGAAAAGTGAAAGTGAAAGTCACCCAGTAAAACACTACAAGTATTTGGTTTTAAATATACTTAAGTGTCAAAAGTAAATGTAATTGCTAAAATATACTTAAGTATCAAAAGTAAAAGTATACATAACAAACAATTCCTTATATTAGCTAAACAGACGGCACCATTTTCTTGTTTTTAATTTATTTACTGATAGCCAGGGGCACACTCCAACCATCAGACATAATTTACAAACAAATAATTTGTGTTTAATGAGTCCGCCAAATTAGAGGCAGTAGGGATGACCAGGGATGTGCTCTAGCTAAGTATGTGAATTAGACCATTTTCATGTCCTGCTAAGCATTCAAAATGTAACGAGTACTATTCGGTGTCAGGGAAAATGTATGGGGTAAAAAGTACATTATTTTCTTTAGGAATGTTTTGAAGTAAAAATGTGTCAAAAGTATAAATAGTAAAGTACAGATACCCCAAAAAACGACTTAAGTAGTATTTTAAAGTATTTTTACTTAAGTACATTACATCCCTGCTTCTGGTGGATATCAGAAGTATCAACCATAACTTGGAGAAACAAACAATCCAACATACTTGGATTTATTCACGAACAAGAAGGTTGGCTGTTGGTGGTTGTGTTTCATGTTCTTTCCAAATCATTACTTTCATTTCAGCATTTCGATAACACTGCTTACTGCAGAGCCTAATATCATGGCACTACGGGATTAGTACATTTTCCCTTCAGATCTAATTAGTTACTTCTGCATATTAGTGCATGGCAAACAAGAACGCTAAACAAATATTTTTGGTCTGACCCTGTGGTGACCTGGAGCCTCTACAGCCAACACTGGCAGAGATATCAGAATTGAGAAAGAACTGCTGTCTCAGTTGCATATTGATGGTCTTTGATTTTGTGCTGGGAGCGTTATCTTCCTCTACTATTTTGGAGCACACACACACACACACACACACACACACACACACGCGCACACGCGCACACACACACACACACACACACACACCCTCTTTCATTGTAGTGTCCCTGATAATTACGTTTTGTGTCATAATATACAGTGTACCACAATTCACGAGGGTTCATGAATGTTTCTTCAGTTGGCTGCTGTGCTATTGTGATGTTAATCCACACCAGGAAGCAGAAGCCTCTGAGGACCAGCCAAGAGATTAGGAGCTATTTCTTTTTTCTTTCTCTGATGAAGCTCACAACAGCTTCATTATTCCTCATTATCACTGCTGGTTTATCCGTGGCCAAAGTGGATTTCTAAGATGGCTGGTGTCGTGAATGCGCTCTGCTGGAACTTGTTTTTGTATTTGACCAATGTGAATAGAGAAGGTAGGTTTGAATGATTATATTAGAAGATGGGAGGAACAGGGGACATACTGTACAAGATGTGTCCAATCTCCAACCCCCCTGCTGTGTTCATTTTTTACTCTAGTCTTCCTCGACCAATTGGCAACTGTCAGATAATTAGTAGGATATACATTCGCTGTGTGTATGTGTCGTTGTACTTCCCAACGCATGCACGCACACTCACACTCACGCTCACACAGCATTTGGGCTTGGTTCAGCAGAGCCAGCCATGTCGACAGACTGGTGGTTTCAGGATGTAATCCTGCCTCTTTGGTGGTGCTTACTCTTTGCCTTGTGATTTGGATGGCAGAGGCTATGGAATTCACAAGAGGGAAGGAGAGACTTCAAAGGTTTGAGATTATTTTCTCAGATCCTTCCCTCAGTGGGGTATCGCCGCAAAACATGACTAGGCAATTGTCTGTCCAGACAGACTTCAGAAAGCATGCCTGAGTCCTTCTCCCTTTTTCCTGAGAGCTGCCTCAAAAAAAGTGGAACGGAATATATTGGTGGGTAGACGGTGAGGGAAAATGTGCTGTCTCCAGGGCTGCAAATCAAATGGATTAATGTGACAATCGCAGCTGTGGCTCATAACAAACACTTCTGTATGCATATCGACATGTTGTTTTGTGGATCCAAATCTTTTGGATCTTGAATCCAAGGCCTGAAATAAACAACATTTTCTCTCTTAACATGTTCAGCTATTTATAGTCTTTTGCAGCATTTCCCAAACTCGGTCCTCGGCACCCCACGTTTATTTGTTTTCCCCTCAACACTACACAGCTGATTCAAATTATCAAAGCTTGATGATTGGTTGTTTATTTGAATCTGGTGTTTAGTGCTAAGGCAAAAAACGAAATGTGTAGGAAATCCGGGGGGGGGGGGGGGGGGGGGGGAGGGCACGTGTAGCAGGAAGCTGCCTAGTGGTCTGGGGGTAGAAGCTATTGGCGGTGATGGAAGTGGGGAGAACAGGCCATGTCTTGGGTGGCTGAGGTCCTTGATGATCCTCTTGGCCTTCCTGCGACACCTGGTGTTGTAGGTGTTCTGGAGGGCAGGCAGTGTGCACCCAATAGTGCGTTCGGTTGAGCGTACCTCCCTCTGTAGAGCTTTGCAGTCCGCTGCGGTGTAGTTGCCCTGCCAGGCTGTGATGCGTCCCGACGGTAGGCCACATTTATTCAACGTCCTGAGGTTGAAGAGTCACTGTCGTGCCCTCTTCACCACGGTGTCTGTGTGGTTTGACCATTTCAGCTCCTCAGAGATGTGTACACCGAGGAACTTGACGTTTTTTGGCTGTCTCCATGGAGTCATCATTGATGGTTTAATGTTCAGCTCCTTTGTCTTGTTGATGTTGAGGGAAATGTTTTTTACCTGACAGCATGCAGTCAGAGTGCCTTCCTACACTCTGTAGGCTGTCTTGTCGTTGTTGGTAATCAGGCCTACGACTGGCGTGTCGTCAGCGAACTTGACGATAAAGTTGGAACTGTGTGAGGTCACGCAGTCGTGGGTATACAGGGAGTATAGGAGGCCACTGAGGAAGCCCACGTTTCAGGGAAAACAGATGTTAGGTTTTAAACACTGTATCTGTTACGGTGCGTGAATGAGGACCCAAAAGCGAATTAACGTAAACAGAACTTCTTTAATAACAAAACATAGGTAGGCTCAGATGGACCGGCAGATTCCGACAGGACAGGACAAGGTTGCAGCAAACATGACGATAGTCTGGTTCAGGCATGAAAAACACAAACAAGAATCCGACAAAGACAGGAACAAAAACAGAGAGAGATATAGAGGACTAATCAGAGGGAAAAAGGGAACAGGTGGGAAAAGGGGTGACGAGGTAGTTAGGAGGAGACAAGGAACAGCTGGGGGAAAGAGGGGGAGAAAAGGTAACCTAATAACGACCAGCAGAGGGAGACAGGGTGAAGGGAAAGGACAGAAACAAGACACAACATGACAATACATGACAGTACCCCCCCACTCACCGAGCGCCTCCTGGCGCACTCGAGGAGGAAACCTGGCGGCAACGGAGGAAATCATCGATCAGCGCACGGTCCAGCACGTCCCGAGAGGGAACCCAACTCCTCTCCTCAGGACCGTACCCCTCCCAATCTACTAGGTACTGATGACCACGGCCCCGAGGACGCATGTCCAAAATCCTACGGACCCTGTAGATGGGTGCGCCCTCGACAAGGATGGGGGGGGGGGGGGGAGACGAGCGGGGGCGCGAAGAACGGGCTTGACACAGGAGACATGGAAGACCGGGTGGACGCGACGAAGATATCGCGGAAGAAGAAGTCGCACTGCGACAGGATTAATGATCCGAGAAATACGGAACGGACCAATGAACCGCGGGGTCAGCTTGCGAGAAGCGGTCTTAAGGGGAAGGTTCTGAGTGGAGAGCCAAACTCTCTGACCGCAACAATATCTAGGACTCTTAGTTCTACACTTATTAGCAGCTCTCACAGTCTGCGCCCTATAACGGCAAAGTGCAGACCTGACCCTCTTCCAGGTGCGCTCGCAACGTTGGACAAAAGCCTGAGCGGAGGGGACGCTGGACTCGGCGAACTGAGATGAGAACAGCGGAGGCTGGTACCCGAGGCTACTCTGAAAAGGAGATAGCCCGGTCGCAGACGAAGGAAGCGAGTTGTGGGCGTATTCTGCCCAGGGGAGCTGTTCTGACCAAGACGCAGGGTTGCGAAAAGAAAGACTGCGTAAGATGCGACCAATAGTCTGATTGGCCCGTTCTGCTTGACCGTTAGACTGGGGGTGAAAGCCGGAAGAGAGACTGACGGAAGCCCCAATCAAACGGCAAAACTCCCTCCAAAATTGAGACGTGAATTGCGGACCTCTGTCCGAAACGTCGTCTGACGGAAGGCCATGAATTCTGAAAACATTCTCGATGATGATTTGTGCCGTCTCTTTAGCAGAAGGAAGCTTAGCAAGGGGAATAAAATGAGCCGCCTTAGAGAACCTGTCGACAACCGTAAGAATAACAGTCTTCCCCGCTGACGAAGGCAGTCCGGTGACAAAATCTAAGGCGATGTGAGACCACGGTCGAGAGGGAATGGGAAGCGGCCTGAGACGGCCGGCAGGAGGGGAGTTACCGGACTTAGTCTGCGCGCAGACCGAACAAGCAGCCACGAAGCGACGCGTGTCATGCTCCCGGGTGGGCCACCAAAAACGCTGGCGAATGGAAGCAAGCGTACCCCGAACGCCAGGATGGCCGGCTAACTTGGCAGAGTGAGCCCACTGAAGAACGGCCAGACGAGTAGGAACGGGAACGAAAAGAAGGTTCCTAGGACACGCGCGCGGCGACGGAGTTTGAGTGAGCGCTTGCTTTACCTGCCTCTCAATTCCCCAGACAGTCAACCCGACAACACGCCCCTCAGGGAGAATCCCCTCGGGGTCAGTGGAGGCTACTGAAGAACTGAAGAGACGAGATAAAGCATCAGGCTTGGTGTTCTTAGAGCCCGGACGATAAGAAATCACGAACTCGAAACGAGCGAAAAACAGCGCCCAGCGCGCCTGACGCGCATTAAGTCGTTTGGCAGAACGGATGTACTCAAGGTTCCTATGGTCAGTCCAAACGACAAAAGGAACGGTCGCCCCCTCCAACCACTGTCGCCATTCGCCTAGGGCTAAGCGGATGGCGAGCAGTTCGCGGTTTCCCACATCATAGTTACGTTCCGACGGCGACAGGCGATGAGAAAAATACGCGCAAGGGTGGACCTTGTCGTCAGAGAGGGAGCGCTGAGAAAGAATGGCTCCCACGCCCACCTCTGACGCGTCAACCTCGACAACGAACTGTCTAGTGACGTCAGGTGTAACAAGGATAGGTGCGGATGTAAAACGATTCTTGAGGAGATCAAAAGCTCCCTGGGCGGAAACGGACCACTTAAAGCACGTCTTGACAGAAGTAAGGGCTGTGAGAGGAGCTGCCACCTGACCGAAATTACGGATGAAACGACGATAGAAGTTCGCGAAGCCGAAAAAACACTGCAGCTCGACGCGTGACTTAGGGACGGGCCAATCAATGACAGCTTGGACCTTAGCGGGATCCATCTTAATGCCTTCAGCGGAAATAACAGAACCGAGAAATGTGACGGAGGAGGCATGAAAAGAGCACTTCTCAGCCTTCACAAAAAGACAATTCTCTAAAAGGCGCTGGAGGACACGTCGAACGTGCTGAACATGAATCTGGAGTGACGGTGAAAAAATCAGGATATCGTCAAGGTTAACGAAAACAAAGATGTTCAGCATGTCTCTCAGGACATCATTGACTAATGCCTGAAAGACAGCTGGAGCGTTAGCGAGGCCGAAAGGAAGAACCCGGTATTCAAAGTGCCCTAACGGAGTGTTAAACGCCGTCTTCCACTCGTCCCCCTCCCTGATGCGCACGAGATGGTAAGCGTTACGAAGGTCCAACTTAGTGAAAAACCTGGCTCCCTGCAGGATCTCGAAGGCTGAAGACATAAGAGGAAGCGGATAACGATTATTCACTGTTATGTCATTCAGCCCTCGATAATCTATGCAGGGGCGCAGGGACCCGTCCCTCTTCTTAACAAAAAAAAACCCCGCTCCGGCGGGAGAGGAGGAGGGGACTATGGTACCGGCGGCAAGAGCTACAGACAAATAATCTTCGAGAGCCTTACGTTCGGGAGCCGACAGAGAGTATAGTCTACCCCGGGGGGGAGTGGTTCCCGGAAGGAGATCAATACTACAATCATACGACCGGTGTGGGGGAAGAGAGGTGGCCCTGGACTGACTGAACACCGTGCGCAGATCGTGATATTCCTCCGGCACCCCTGTCAAATCACCAGGCTCCTCCTGTGAAGAAGAGACAGAGGAAACAGGAGGGATAGCAGACATTAAACATTTCACATGACAAGAGACGTTCCAGGAGAGGATAGACTTACTAGACCAATTAATGGAAGGATTATGACAAACTAGCCAGGGATGGCCCAAAACAACAGGTGTAAAAGGTGAACGAAAAATTAAAAAAGAAATGGTTTCGCTATGATTACCAGAAACAGTGAGGGTTAAAGGTAGCGTCTCACGCTGAATCCTGGGGAGAGGACTACCATCCAGGGCGAACAAGGCCGTGGACTCCCTTAACTGTCTGAGAGGAATGTCATGTTCCCGAGCCCAGGTCTCGTCCATAAAACAGCCCTCCGCCCCAGAGTCTATTAAGGCACTGCAGGAAGCTGACGAACCGGTCCAGCGTAGATGGACCGACAAGGTAGTGCAGGATCTTGAAGGAGAGACAGGAGTAGTAGCGCTCACCAGTAGCCCTCCGCTTACTGATGAGCTCTGGCTTTTACTGGACATGAAGTGACAAAATGACCAGCAGAACCGCAATAGAGACAGAGGCGGTTGGTGATTCTCCGTTCCCTCTCCTTAGTCGAGATGCGGATACCTCCCAGCTGCATAGGCTCAGCACCCGAGCCGGCAGAGGAAGATGGTAGTGATGCGGAGAGGGGGGCAACGGAGAACGCGAGCTCCTTTCCACGAGCTCGGTGACGAAGATCAACCCGTCGCTCAATGCGAATAGCGAGTTCAATCAAGGAATCCACGCTGGAAGGAACCTCCCGGGAGAGAATCTCATCCTTTACCTCTGCGCGGAGACCCTCCAGAAAACGAGCGAGCAAAGCCGGCTCGTTCCAGCCACTGGAGGCAGCAAGAGTGCGAAACTCAATAGAGTAGTCTGTTGTGGATCGATTACCTTGACATAGGGAAGACAGGGCCCTGGAAGCCTCCTCCCCAAAAACAGATCGATCAAAAACCCGTATCATCTCCTCAAAGTCCTGATACTGGTTAGTACACTCAGCCCTTGCCTCCCAGATTGCCGTGGCCCACTCACGAGCCCGTCCAGTAAGGAGAGATATGACGTAGGCGACACGAGCAGTGCTCCTGGAGTAAGTGTTGGGCTGGAGAGAAAACACAATATCACACTGGGTGAGGAACGAGCGGCACTCAGTGGGCTCCCCAGAGTAACACGGCGGGTTATTGATTCTGGGCTCCGGAGATTCGAAAGCCCTGGAAGTGGCCGGTGGATCGAGGCGGAGATGGTGAACCTGTTCTGTGAGGTTGGAGACTTGGGTGGCCAGGGTCTCAACGGCATGTCGAGCAGCAGACAATTCCTGCTCGTGTCTGCCTAGCATCGCTCCCTGGATCTCGACGGCTGAGTGGAGAGGATCCGAAGTCGCTGGGTCCATTCTTGGTCGGATTCTTCTGTTACGGTGCGTGAATGAGGACCCAAAAGCGAATTAACGTAAACAGAACTTCTTTAATAACAAAACATAGGTAGGCTCAGATGGACCGGCAGATTCCGACAGGACAGGACAAGGTTGCAGCAAACATGACGATAGTCTGGTTCAGGCATGAAAAACACAAACAAGAATCCGACAAAGACAGGAACAAAAACAGAGAGAGATATAGAGGACTAATCAGAGGGAAAAAGGGAACAGGTGGGAAAAGGGGTGACGAGGTAGTTAGGAGGAGACAAGGAACAGCTGGGGGAAAGAGGGGGAGAAAAGGTAACCTAATAACGACCAGCAGAGGGAGACAGGGTGAAGGGAAAGGACAGAAACAAGACACAACATGACAATACATGACAGTATCCCTTAAAACCGGAAACATACGCTTTCGGCCGACCCACCGGAGAGTACCCTCAGGGTGGTTTGGTTCTGAAATTATAAAATATGTTGGTTGCTTTTAACAATCCCAATCCCAAAGCACAAATCCACAACATTCAGAGGGCGGTCCCCCTGCTACGTTCCAAACGGTGTAAACCCGAGGTCACTCGTTTTAGCCACCTTTGGGATATTTGAACCTTGGCACCACTTCTCACTGAGACTTGCTGATTGTTCCACAGTGCATGGTCATAGAGGAAATCACAGAATAACTGGAATTACATTACAGCTTATTTGGAGGCCAAGGGGTTCCTTGGGATCCATCCATCTTGTGTTTTCTCTTTGAGCTGGTGTGAAGCACATAAGGGGATTCTGCAAGGACTGCATAGCAGTCGAAGGTAGAGGCCTCAGCATAAACAATGATAAACAACTCAGTATCATGGCCGGGTCATTGCGAAAGCTACAGTCGAGGATGTTACTGCCATGTGATGTGAGAGTGAGTGGTGACTTCAATCATGTAGGACAAGACAATAGACATCTTTGGTGACATCATTCACAGACAGTAATCCTTTACAATCTTCCAGCGGAACTACTATAGTTTCATTTGCATGGTTCGCGTCCACACATATTATGATAAATGTCATGATAAATGCAATGGAGATGTCAGCTAAAGAACACATAACTAACGCTTTCTCACGTATTAGCGCTTATTAATAAAGTAGCCAGTGTTACATTGCAATTTACTGCAAAGATAGCCTGCAGAGTTCTGTCCTACTATCCAGGTCTGTACCCAAACAATTTGAACTTCTACTTTTAAAAATCCACCTTTCTAAAAACAAGTCTCTCACCGTTGCCGCCTGCTATAGACCACCCTCTGCCCCCAGCTGTGCTCTGGACACCATATGTGAACTGATTGCCCCCCATCTATCTTCAGAGCTTGTGCTGCTAGGCGACCTAAACTGGAACATGCTTAACACCCCAGCCATCCTACAATCTAAACTTGATGCCCTCAATCTCACACAAATTATCAATGAACCTACCAGGTACCTCCCCAAAGCCTTAAACACGGGCACCCTCATAGATATCATCCTAACCAACTTCCCCTCTAAATACACCTCTGCTGTCTTCAACCAAGATCTCAGCGATCACTGCCTCATTGCCTGCATCCGTAATGGGTCAGCGGTCAAACGACCTCCTCTCATCACTGTAAAACGCTCCCTGAAACACTTCAGCGAGCAGGCCTTTCTAATCGACCTGGCCGGGGTATCCTGGAAGGATATTGACCTCATCCCGTCAGTAGAGGATGCCTGGATATTTTTTAAAAATGCCTTCCTAACCATCTTAAATAAACATGCCCCATTCAAGAAATTTAGAACCAGGAACAGATATAGCCCTTGGTTCTCCCCAGACCTGACTGCCCTTAATCAACACAAAAACGTCCTATGGCGTTCTGCATTAGCATCGAACAGCCCCCGTGATATGCAGCTGTTCAGGGAAGCTAGAAACCATTATACACAGGCAGTTAGAAAAGCCAAGGCTAGCTTTTTCAAGCAGAAATTTGCTTCTTGCAACACTAACTCAAAAAAGTTCTGGGACACTGTAAAGTCCATGGAGAATAAGAACACCTCCTCCCAGCTGCCCACTGCACTGAAGATAGGAAACACTGTCACCACTGATAAATCCACCATAATTGAAAATTTCAATAAGCATTTTTCTACTGCTGGCCATGCTTTCCACCTGGCTACTCCTACCCCTGTCAACAGCACTGCACCCCCAACAGCAACTCGCCCAAGCCTTCCCCATTTCTCCTTCTCCCAAATCCATTCAGCTGATGTTCTGAAAGAGCTGCAAAATCTGGACCCCTACAAATCAGCCGGGCTAGACAATCTGGACCCTTTCTTTCTAAAATTATCTGCCGAAATTGTTGCCACCCCTATTACTAGCCTGTTCAACCTCTCTTTCGTGTCGTCTGAGATTCCCAAAGATTGGAAAGCAGCTGCGGTCATCCCCCTCTTCAAAGGGGGGGACACTCTTGACCCAAACTGCTACAGACCTATATCTATCCTACCATGCCTTTCTAAGGTCTTCGAAAGCCAAGTCAACAAACAGATTACCGACCATTTTGAATCTCACCATACCTTCTCTGCTATGCAATCTGGTTTCAGAGCTGGTCATGGGTGCACCTCAGCCACGCTCAAGGTCCTAAACGATATCTTAACCGCCATCGATAAGAAACATTACTGTGCAGCCGTATTCATTGATCTGGCCAAGGCTTTCGACTCTGTCAATCACCACATCCTCATCGGCAGACTCAACAGCCTTGGTTTCTCAAATGATTGCCTCGCCTGGTTCACCAACTACTTCTCTGATAGAGTTCAGTGTGTCAAATCTGAGGGTCTGTTGTCCGGACCTCTGGCAGTCTCTATGGGGGTGCCACAGGGTTCAATTCTTGGACCGACTCTCTTCTCTGTATACATCAATGAGGTCGCTCTTGCTGCTGGTGAGTCTCTGATCCACCTCTACGCAGACGACACCATTCTGTATACTTCCGGCCCTTCTTTGGACACTGTGTTAACAACCCTCCAGGCAAGCTTCAATGCCATACAACTCTCCTTCCGTGGCCTCCAACTGCTCTTAAATACAAGTAAAACTAAATGCATGCTCTTCAACCGATCACTACCTGCACCTACCCGCCTGTCCAACATCACTACTCTGGACGGCTCTGACTTAGAATACGTGGACAACTACAAATACTTAGGTGTCTGGTTAGACTGTAAACTCTCCTTCCAGACCCATATCAAACATCTCCAATCCAAAGTTAAATCTAGAATTGGCTTCCTATTTCGCAACAAAGCATCCTTCACTCATGCTGCCAAACATACCCTTGTAAAACTGACCATCCTACCAATCCTCGACTTTGGCGATGTAATTTACAAAATAGCCTCCAATACCCTACTCAACAAACTGGATGCAGTCTATCACAGTGCAATCCGTTTTGTCACCAAAGCCCCATACACTACCCACCATTGCGACCTGTACGCTCTCGTTGGCTGGCCCTCGCTTCATACTCGTCGCCAAACCCACTGGCTCCATGTCATCTACAAGACCCTGCTAGGTAAAGTCCCCCCTTATCTCAGCTCGCTGGTCACCATAGCATCTCCCACCTGTAGCACACGCTCCAGCAGGTATATCTCTCTAGTCACCCCCAAAACCAATTCTTTCTTTGGCCGCCTCTCTTTCCAGTTCTCTGCTGCCAATGACTGGAACGAACTACAAAAATCTCTGAAACTGGAAACTCTTATCTCCCTCACTAGCTTTAAGCACCAACTGTCAGAGCAGCTCACAGATTACTGCACCTGTACATAGCCCACATATAATTTAGCCCTATCAACTACCTCTTTCCCAACTGTATTTAATTTATTTATTTATTTTGCTCCTTTGCACCCCATTATTTTTATTTCTACTTTGCACATTCTTCCATTGCAAAACTACCATTCCAGTGTTTTACTTGCTATATTGTATTTACCTTGCCACCAAGGCCTTTTTTTGCCTTTACCTCCCTTCTCACCTCATTTGCTCACATTGTATATAGACTTGTTTATACTTTATTATTGACTGTATGTTTGTTTTACTCCATGTGTAACTCTGTGTTGTTGTATCTGTCGAACTGCTTTGCTTTATCTTGGCCAGGTCGCAATTGTAAATGAGAACTTGTTCTCAACTTGCCTACCTGGTTAAATAAAGGTAAATAAATAAATAAACATTGCACTCAAACGTTTGTGATATGTACTGTACTGGTATTACTTATGTGTGTCATCTAACGGTGGTGTTCATTACTTGACATAACCATTACTGAAGTGGAAAGCATGTCATACTTGTCCTTTATTTCTCTCTATGGTTTTACACCAGCACATATCTTGGCGGTTAACACATTTACAGCCATTATCTCCTTCAACTCAATACAACTTTCAATTACGGGATGATGGCGAGAGAGATGGGCTCAAATAAATGGAGCATGGCGGTTGAAATATTGTATGCTAATTCCCCACTGAAGGCAAGGCGCTTGTGTGTGTGTGTGTGTGTGTGTGGCTTTTTCTAGTTGAGGTCCTTCAGGCAAATAGTGAGTGAGCCTTTGACATGACTTATACCCACACAAACACACACTCAGTCCCTCACTCACTCACTCACTTACTCACTCACATTATAAACTCAGTCATACAAACAATACATGTGAAGTACATTTTTGGCAGCTTCTTACATTCTTCCATCCATTGACGTGCCATTGAAGGAAGTACCATGCAACACTAGAGAGACTAGCCATCGAGTGAGGCAATGCTGCATTTCATGGAACATGTCCACTGAGGAATATGATCCCCAGGACCTAATTTTGCAATCAAAGGCAAGCTATCTCTATCTCCTATTCAGCAGCTTACAACTAATACATGAATTATAATAATTGGGAGTACACTCAATCTCATGAGGACAGCTAAAAGCACTGGGATGCCTCTCCTGCCCGAAACCAACCCAACATCCATCCCCTTACAGTGAAACAGCAGCTATGTAAGGCTTGATGTCTGTCATGTCAAGTTACTCCACCTGCAATCTCATCTCTCTCTCTCTTTACATCTTGCTCTCTCTGTGGCTCTCGGTTTCTCTCCTACTCTCTCTCTCTACACTTACTGCCTTATCTCTCGCTCTCTCCCTCTGTCTCTCTCTCTCCATCCATCTCTCTATGCACCCCTCTCCCCTCTCTGACACTGCTTTCCCATTCTATGTAATCTGGTCGGGGCTGTTCTGCCTCTCCCTCCTCGGTAGTCTCTCAGGGTAGTATGGTACTGTGCTCTGCTCTGCTGAGCGTTACAGAGAGGCCCAAGCCAATTGCCAGATAGATGAGTATCTGGGGCATAACGAGTGGATGGTGGCACTGCATTAACGTTGACGGTAATAGGTTCAAACGTTTCAGGAGAGTCGCGGCAGCGTTGTGGCATCCCGCTGCTCTTAATTCAACGTGGAGTTCAGTGAGTGCAAGAGGAGGAGGAGCGTTGTGGAGGGGCCTGTCGTTAAAGTTGAAGCCACTGATGGTCATGTCACATCGGTGCAGAGGGGCCTGTCTTTATCTAACTGAAACCGTCACGCCAACGCAAGCCAGTACACACGCGCGCAGGCACGTCAAGACACACTCCCGCACACAAACTCACACTCCCTCTACGAGCTCCTGACCTTGACCACGGCGGGCGATGACTCATCACATTTTATTCCTCCCACTTCCCATCTCTCTGTTTATCTTCCTCTCTCTTTCCGACTCAAAACATGACTTTTCACCAGGAGCTAGAGGAGTCAATAAGAGTCAGTGACAAATGTGTTAATCATACAGGGTCTGTGGAGACATAATGACAATAAGAGGACTTGGTGGAAGCTCGGATACATTTCTGCCTGTCATTCCACTGCACGGCATAATTAGCTTTCAGAACGCTGTGTTCATTGTCACAAATGTGTGGTTTGCTGAGACGCCCGTTTGAGAAGCAGAAAGCAAAAGGGTGGTAGAAACGGGTGAGATGGGGGTGCTGCTGTTGTTCCTTCAGGCAGTTACCAATAAAACATTTTTAAAAAGTCTATATGAATTGTCAGCCTCGGATAATTGTGGGTTTCCATGGATACTGTTCCCACATATGGTCAGTCTCAGGAGAGAAGGGAAGAGTGGTGACATTAGCATATCATGCAAAACTCACACTCACTCAGTGTCTGATGCTAATATGTGCTACTGCTGCTCAGAGTGGTTACAGTAGAACAGAATATCCAAACCGAGGGACGTTTCCATTGCACCGAGGTTACCGTGGTTACCCGAGAAAGAGATGAAAAAGAATGCCAGAAGAATGCCACTGTTGCTAGGCATGAAGTGAATACATATTTATTTATCTGTTCATTTAGCTGTGCTTTTCTACCACGGTGCTTTTCTAAAACCTAATGATGAACCTACATTTACATTTGGGATTGTGTGTTTTTAAAGATTATTTTAATTCATTGAACAATATATAATTATGTAATTTTATATATATATATATATACAGTGCCTTGCGAAAGTATTCGGCCCCCTTGAACTTTGCGACCTTTTGCCACATTTCAGGCTTCAAACATAAAGATATAAAACTGTATTTTTTTGTGAAGAATCAACAACAAGTGGGACATAATCATGAAGTGGAACGACATTTATTGGATATTTCAAACTTTTTTAACAAATCAAAAACTGAAAAATGGGCGTGCAAAATTATTCAGCCCCTTTACTTTCAGTGCAGCAAACTCTCTCCAGAAGTTCAGTGAGGATCTCTGAATGATCCAATGTTGACCTAAATGACTAATGATGATAAATACAATCCACCTGTGTGTAATCAAGTCTCCGTATAAATGCACCTGCACTGTGATAGTCTCAGAGGTCCGTTAAAAGCGCAGAGAGCATCATGAAGAACAAGGAACACACCAGGCAGGTCCGAGATACTGTTGTGAAGAAGTTTAAAGCCGGATTTGGATACAAAAAGATTTCCCAAGCTTTAAACATCCCAAGGAGCACTGTGCAAGCGATAATATTGAAATGGGAGGAGTATCAGACCACTGCAAATCTACCAAGACCTGGCCGTCCCTCTAAACTTTCAGCTCATACAAGGAGAAGACTGATCAGAGATGCAGCCAAGAGGCCCATGATCACTCTGGATGAACTGCAGAGATCTACAGCTGAGGTGGGAGACTCTGTCCATAGGACAACAATCAGTCGTATATTGCACAAATCTGGCCTTTATGGAAGAGTGGCAAGAAGAAAGCCATTTCTTAAAGATATCCATAAAAAGTGTTTTTTAAAGTTTGCCACAAGCCACCTGGGAGACACACCAAACATGTGGAAGAAGGTGCTCTGGTCAGATGAAACCAAAATTGAACTTTTTGGCAACAATGCAAAACGTTATGTTTGGCGTAAAAGCAACACATCTGAACACACCATCCCCACTGTCAAACATGGTGGTGGCAGCATCATGGTTTGGGCCTGCTTTTCTTCAGCAGGGACAGGGAAGATGGTTAAAATTGATGGGAAGATGGATGGAGCCAAATACAGGACCATTCTGGAAGAAAACCTGATGGAGTCTGCAAAAGACCTGAGACTGGGACGGATATTTGTCTTCCAACAAGACAATGATCCAAAACATAAAGCAAAATCTACAATGGAATGGTTCAAAAATAAACATATCCAGGTGTTAGAATGGCCAAGTCAAAGTCCAGACCTGAATCCAATCGAGCATCTGTGGAAAGAACTGAAAACTGCTGTTCACAAATGCTCTCCATCCAACCTCACTGAGCTCGAGCTGTTTTGCAAGGAGGAATGGGAAAAAATGTCAGTCTCTCGATGTGCAAAACTGATAGAGACATACCCCAAGCGACTTACAGCTGTAATCGCAGCAAAAGGTGGCGCTAAAAAGTATTAACTTAAGGGGGCTGAATAATTTTGCACGCCCAATTTTTCAGTTTTTGATTTGTTAAAAAAGTTTGAAATATCCAATAAATGTCGTTCCACTTCATGATTGTGTCCCACTTGTTGTTGATTCTTCACAAAAAAATACAGTTTTATATCTTTATGTTTGAAGCCTGAAATGTGGCAAAAGGTCGCAAAGTTCAAGGGGGCCGAATACTTTTGCAAGGCACTGTATATATATATATTCTAGGTGTCCATTTCAACCCTTTAACCTCCTCAATACTCTGTAGAGCAACTCCAGCTTTCTCTTAGGAAGGCAGCCAAGTGGCTTACACAACGCAAAAGGGGACGTTTGATTTATAGATTATACATGGGTTTTCTTTCTCCTCCACACAGTCCATTTGAAATAACCATGTTGATTTTGGTCTTAGTCTGCATTAAATTTTCACACCTTGGCAATTAGATACATGTTAAACCATCAACGAAGCTCTTAATAATAATAATAACATTTTAGGTGATATTGTGACCAATCTTTAAAACCTTAGATGCTTTGCACTTTAGCCCTGAACACTCCTTCCGACCCTCTTTCTCTGCACCATTTCCCCACAGGCGGCTCTTATGCCTTTCTTTGCTTTTTAAAGGGTGAACCCAGGCTGGGATTACCCCATCCAGATTATATCAGAATCATGATTGCACGGATAGGATCCTCTCATGCGTGGCAATGGACTGGCTGATGGATTCCGAGCCATACCACGCCAAACGCCAAGGGCACTGCATGTTTCTATGACATAAAGATCCGAGAGTAAGAGTAAGGGAGAGAATATACTGTACTATTCTCCCATATCTAAGGGAAATAAATAAGAGCATATAATCTGAGATGAGTCTCACTGTAGTAAAAACTGTGAAGGGAGATCGGTAGGAGAATCCCTAAATGATGAAATAGGCCAATTCCAGAATTCAGGGAAGATCAATCAGAAGGAATTTTATAATATAAACTCACTTTGATCATTACCAAACTAGATTTGTGCTGATAATCCATACACTGTTGATGTACCATATTCAAGTCACTAAAGAGGCCATATTGCTTCAGTTCACAAAGTGGGTGAATGCCTATGACGTTAGCATTAGCAGCCTTTAGTAATAGCCTACTGTGTGGGATGTCAATTTGCAGAGCCCAGAGATATTGCCTCAATGAATTTGTGTCAATCATTATTGAAACAATTAGCGTGGCGGAGTTTATTGCTTTGTAAAGCATTTCATGCCCTCCATTAGGTTGATTATGGAGTGTAGCTAACATGGTTGTTAAGGACACAACCAGACAAACAAAGAAAGAAAATAGGTCCATATTCCACTTGATCAGGTAGCCATCACACACACTGACGTCCGAAATACAATAAACAAAAATATAAACGCAACGTGAAGTGTTGGTCCCATGTTTCATGAGCCAAAATAAAAGATCCCAGAAATGTTCCACAAAAAGCAAGTTTCACTCAAATGTTGTGCACAAATGTGTTTACATGCCTGTTGCTGAACATTTCTCCTTTACAAGATAATCCATCCACCTAACAGGTGTGGCATATCAGGAAGCTGATTAAACAGCATGATCATTACACAGGTGCACCTGCAGGGGACAATAAAAGGCCACTCTAAAATGTGCAGTTTTGTCACACAACACAATGCCACATATGTCTCAAGTTTTGAGGGAGCGTAGAATTGGCTGCAGGAATATCCACCACAGCTGTTGCCAGAGAATTAAATGTTTAATTAAACCAACGTCGTTTTAGAGAATTTGGCAGTACGTCCTACCGGCCTCACAACCACAGGCCATGTGTAACAATGCCAACCCAGGAACTCCACATCCGGCTTCTTCATATCCAGCTCCTTCACATCATCTGAGACCAGCCACCCGGACAGCTGTTGAAACTGTGGGTTTGCACAACCAAAGAATTTCTGCACAAACTGTCAGAAACCATCTCAGGAAATCTCATCTGCGTGCTCCTTGTCCTTACCAGGGTCTTGACCTGACTGCAGTTCGGTGTCGTAACCGACTTTTGTGGGCAAATGCTCACCTTCCATGGCCACAGGCACGCTGGAAAAGTGGATTAATCCCGGTTTCAACTGTACCGGACTAAGTGTATGGCATTATGCAGGTGAGCAGTTTAATGATGTCAATGTTGTGAACAGAGTGCCCCATGGTGGTGGTGGGGTTAAGGTATGGGCAGGCATAATCTATGGACAATGAACACAATTGCATTTTATCGATGGCTATTTGCATGCACAGAGATACCGTGACGAGATTGAGAGCCTTGGTATCCACATCAACAACAAACTAACATGGTCCAAGCACACCAAGACAGTCATGAAGAGGGCAAGACAAAACCTATTCCCCCTCAGGAGACTGAAAAGATTTGTCATTGGGTCTTCAGACCCTCAAAAGATTTGACATCTGCACCATCGAGAGCATCCTGACGGGTTTCATCACTGCCCGGTATTGCATCTGCTCGGCCTCTGACCACAAGGCACTACAGAGGGTAGTGTGTATGGCCCAGTACATCACAGGGGCCAAGATTCCTGCCATCCAGGACCTCTATACCAGGCTGTGTCAGAAGAAGGCCCTGATAATCATCAAAGACTCCAGCCACCCTAGTCATAGACTGTTCTCTCTGCTACCGCACGGCAAGCGGTACCGGAGCGCCAAGTCTAGGTCAAAGAGGATTCTAAACAGCTTCTACCCCCAAGCCATAAGACTCCTGAACAGCTAATCAAACCAGACTATTTGCACCCCCCCACGCTGCTACTACTCTCTGTTATTTTCTATGCATAGCCACTTCAACAACCCTACCTGCATGTACATAATTATCTCAATTACCTTGACACCGGTGCCCCCGCACATTGACACATTGACTCTGTACCGGTACATAGCCCCGCTATTGTTATTTACTGCAGCTCTTTAATTATTTGTTTTTGTTATCTCTTACTTATTTTTTAAAATTTGTTTTTTTAGGTATTTTCTTAAAACTGCATCGTTGGTTGTATTCAGAGCATATGACATATACATTTTAATTTGATTTGAGATCCTGAGGCCCATTAACGTGCCATTCATCTGCCACCGTCACCTCATGTTTCAGAATGATAATGTACATTTCTTGCATTTCTCAAGGATCTGTACAAAATTCCTGGAAGCAAAAAAATGTCCCGGTTCTTCCATGGCCTGCATACTCACCAGACGTGTCACCCAATGAGCATGTTTGGAATTGCTCTTGATTGATGTGTAGGACAGCGTGTTCCAGTTCCCACCAATAGCCAGCAACTTTAGACAACCATTGAAGAGGCGTGGGACAACATTCCACAACACCAAAATCAACAGCCTGATCAATTATTTATGAAGGAGATGTGTCGCGCTGCATGAGGCAAATGGTGGTTACACCAGATACGGACTGTTTTTCTGATCCAAGCCCCTACTTTTTTTTAAGGTATCTGTGACCAAGAGCTGAAAATGTGTATTCTCAGTCATATGAAATCCATAGATTATGACCTAATGAATTTATTTAAAATGACAAATGTCCACGAACTGTTACTCTTTGAAATTGTTTAATTTATATTTTTGTTCAGTGTACATTATACGCTGCTAAAGCTGCACAGTACTTCCTCACATAGAATGTGCTTAGTAAGCAGCAATAACCTCTCAGTGTTGTGTTCAGATACTTAAAAGTAGTTTTTCCTGCATTCATCCTTCTCGAAGTCAAAGCAGAAGTTGTGAGACATCAGAAGTTCGGCTCACAGTTTCTAAGTGGGGACTAAAATATTTTGACATGCTGGATTTTCCAAAATCCCAGTGATTTATAGTAAACAACACCATTGTCAGGGGAAAGAAATGATTTTGAAAAGATAGCCTTCCGTCATGTGTTGCTGTTGAGCAATAAAAACATTACACAACCTGAATATTACAAAACCATAGTGTCACAGTCAAAGACTGTGATACTATGCTGACACTGCCAACATATCTACTTTAACAAATAATAACTTGGTTCAATGGCTGTATTTTCACAAATAGTCTCAGATTAGACTTGATGATCCAGGATCAAGTCCACCCTCTTATCCAGTCTGAAAATGTATGCAGTAATTAATGTAAATTCTCTGGATAGGAGTGTCTGCTAAATTATTCAAATGTAAATGCTATCATTATGATTTAAAAGTCACAAATATTCCTTGATCAGCACTTCTATTTTGAGATTCTTTGTGAATACGGGCCCTGATCTATCACTAATAAGGACAAAAGGTATGTTCCATCATATATGCACTCTTTCAAACCTACGCATAGTATCTGAACCATAGAAATATAATCTGTGGGCCTTGGAAACTCAGTATTTCATCCAGTTCATCGTCAATGTGGCTTGCACATCCTGCAACTACGACCCTCAGATCTCTCTTCATCCACTCAGTTACACGACTCTGTAAAACCAATTTGCTGTACAAAGACCAGCCATCACAGAAGGACATGCATCCCAGTCATCTCACTATCGCCTGAGGGTCACTCATCATCACCATGTTGGAGTCCAGCTATCTGATTGCAAAAAGCCTAGCCACTGCCCGAGGACCTTTACCACCTACACACAACAACAACTTCACAGGTGAAAGCTTTTCACAATACAGACACCACGGTCAAAAGGACTCATTCTTTTTCCGTCCTTTTTATTAGCTTGGGTGTTCGGGAACTGTAAAGAAAGGAATGCAAGTACGTCTCAAGGTATGTACTGAATGCCAGCAGCATACCACCCTGCATACTGCTGGTTTTCTTCTGAAGCTAAGCAGGGTTGGTCCTGGTCAGTCCCTGGATGGGAGACCAGATGCTGCTGGAAGTGGTGTTGGAGGGCTAGTAGGAGGTACTCTTTCCTCTGGTCAACAAAAAATATCCCAATACCCCAGGACACTGCCCTGTGTAGGGTGCCTTCTTTCAAATGGGATGTTAAATGGGTGTCCTGACTCTCTGAGGTCATTAAAGATCCCATGGCAATTATTGTAAGAGTAGGGGTGTTAACCCTGGTGTCCTGGCTAAATTCCCAATTCCCGTCACCTAAGAATCCTCAGTTTACAATTGGCTCATTCCTCCTGTAACTATTCCCCAGGTTGTTGCTGAGAATGTGTTGTCAGTCAACTTACCTGGTAAAATAATGGATAAATAAAAAAAATGCTGCTATAAATACTGAATCCATGACATGTCTTCTGGTGGACATACTGTTGTTTATTCAGTCATCCTTTTATTCATTCAATGACTCATCTGAAACTGAGAAGATGACTGGTTAAAGGAAAGGTGTTGGATGAAGCTGAATGCTCAATATTCACAGAAATGGCAGGAGTTGAGGACACTGGCAATGTCGAAACAAAAAAAAAGGTAGCAGACAACTTTTTATGGTCTTTTGGCCTGTTCTTTCAAGTTTTTTTTCCTTCGAGGCATCAGCAAGAAAACAAACAAAGACAGCAAACTGAAAAACAACGAGCTTATGCCTCTGCTTCTTAGCTTTCTTTGTGTTGGATTTCCAACTACATGCGGGGTAACATTTTATTGGATAAGCTCTTATCGAGGTAAATACTAGGTATGGATTGAATTCACTTAGCTCTTTTTTAGATGGAATTGAAATCAGACAAGTTAGTAGATTGGCAGTTTCATATCCCTTCCCTTGTATCGTACATGTAAGACTGGATGGGCAGGCTGGTGGCCTAGTGGTTAAAAGCATTAGGTCGGTAACTGAAAGGTTTCTGGTTTGAATCCCTGAGCTGAATAGGTGAAAAGTCTGTTAATGTCCCCTTGAGCAAGGCACTTAACTGCAATTGCTCCTGTAAGTTACTCTGGATAAAAGTGTCTGCACAAATGTATGTTGTCAAATCCATTGTTGACTGTGTAACATAAACGTTTATCTTGGTGACTGATGCTTTAAGGCAAAATGCATGTGCATTTATTAAAACTGTCATGGAGATTTACAATCATTTCAACCAGGTGCTGAGGTTGGTCAGAGATGAGATCTTAATAGCAAGACATCAATATGCGCACATCTCATTACTGTAGGGTGTGAGTGTGGACATTAATGGAACATACCCCTTCCTCCTATCCTGTACCTGAATGCCTGAAATACATTGACTAGGTACTCCTTGTACATTGCTTCATTCTTGTGTGTTTTATTTCTTAGGTGTTTTTTTACATTTCATATTTAACAGCATCATTTGGAAAGAGCTTTTTAAGTAAGCATTGTGAGGTCTACACCTGTTGTATTTGGTGCATGTGACAAAACAAATTGGAGTTAATTTGTGCTGTCCATCTCACGCTGGGGTACCTATGCTGACAAGTCATTATTAATCTGCTCATTTCCTCTGGTATAATTTGTACCACACACACACACATACACACACTCACATACTCACTCCCTGACGGGATGAAAGGCTTATTTTCTGTCACTTCTGACTAGAGTGATTGTAACACTGACAACTTAAGTAATATTTTACTTTCTTAGACACATTTTCCAAAACAATAAATTCAATTGTTTTTCCTGTGAAGGCTGTTGCTCATGCCTTTTGTCGGTCAGGGTTTTATACTGTATTCTAAGGCCAATCGTTATTTGTTTGTTTTATAAATCCTTGAAGGACATTCCAGAGAAGCATTCAGAAGAGCTTGACATTTTAAACTACTGCTTAACTATGAGACCAACAATGGCATTTGCTGTCAACACAGCAGACAAATGTACTGCCATGCAAGTGATCTAACAAAGTTATCTTAAAAATAATAAAATAAACAAACATATCTAACTCCAGCATACCTTTTAGTCAGACATCAGAAAAGCATAGCATGTGAGAGCCTCTACTCGTTGATATGCTGAAGAATATTTACTAGTACAGTCGTCAGATAGTAACAGAAATTGTTTTGAAAAACCCATGCCAAACAGACATCTCTGGTTGAGATACCAGGCTGAAAGAGTTAAAAAATATTTGAATTAAAGATCCACGTTTGAGGATTCCTCTTCGAACACCTCTAACTATGTACTTATCCTTTCTAGAATCATCCCTGTGGCAAACAAGACATTGGTGAAATCAATCATCATGTTTTAATCTGTATTTTTAATGCTCTGGTGAGATTGGGTCTGGATAGAAGCTTGACAGATATATTTTGTAGGATGACAGAGATAAATAGAAATTAACACACAACACGTTAGTGTCCGGCTGTATTTTGGGACCAATCGAAGAGTCATTTTACACTGTCAGGTTTTTAAGTTGTTAAAATGAACCAGTTTTTATTATGTTTACCAATAAATAGTGTAATGCATTGTATAATAAAACATAATTGTCACACTCTGACCATTATTTGCGTTGTTTGTTTCTATGTTTTGTTTGGTCAGGGTGTGATATGAGTGGGCATTCTATGTTGCATGTCTAGTTAGTCTGTTTCTATGTGTTTTGGCCTGATATGGTTCTCAATCAGTGGCAGGTGTTTGTCGTCGTCTCTGATTGGGAACCATATTTAGGTAGCCTGTTTTGTATTGTGGTTCGTGGGTTATTGTCTATGTGATGTTGCATGTTAGCACTCAGTTTTAATAGCGGTCACAGTCGTCTTGTTAGTTTGTTTGTTTTGTTTAGTGTACTTAGTGATTTTTCGTCCTTTCATTAAAGTATGCATTCACAGCACGCTGCGCTTTGGTCTCCTCAATACGACGATCGTGACAATAATAGCATGGTAGTAACATATACAGTGCCTTCAGAACGTATTCACACGCCTGTTGTGTTTTTAAGAAAGGTTAACAAATTAATAAAAATGCGAAGCTGAAATATTGAGTCAATAAGTATTCAACCATTTTCTGTATGGAAAGCCTAAATAGGTTCAGGAGTAAAAATATGTTTAACAAGTCACATACTAAGTTACTAAGGTACTCACTCTGTGTGCAATAGTATTATTTAAAATTATTTTTAAATGACTACCCCATCTCTGTACCCCACATACACAATTATCTGTAAGGTCCCATAATCAAGCAGTGAATTTCAAGCACAGATTCAACCACAAAGACAAGGGAGGTTTTGCAGTGGTTCACAAAGAAGGGAACCTATTGAATATCCCGTTGAGCATGGAGTTATTAATTACACTTTGGTTGTGTATCAATACACCCAGTCACTATAAAGATACATACGCCCTATCTGATGGTGATTTTAAAACAATTACAGAGTTTAATGGCTGTCATAGGATATAGCTAAGGATGGATCAACAACATTGTAATTACTCCATAATACTAACATAAATGACAGAGTGAAAAGAAAGAAGCTTGTACAGAATACATGTATTCCAAAACATGCATCATGTTTGAAATAAGGCACTGAAGTAATACTGCAAAAAATGTGGCATAGACATGAACTTGTTGTCCTGAATACAGTAGTGTTTGGGGTTTGTGAATCTTTCAGCAGGACAGTTAACAAAACAGCTGTATTTGCTGCCTAATGTAATTTTTATTTGTATTTTTATTTCACCTTTTTAACCAGGTAGCCTAGTTGAGAACAAGTTCTCATTTACAACTGCGACCTGGCCAGGATAAAGCATAGCAGTGTGAACAGACAACAACACAGAGTTACACATGGAGTAAACAATAAACAAGTCAATAACACAGTAGACAAAAAAAGAGTCTATATACATTGTGTGCAAAAGGCATGAGGAGGTAGACAATAAATAGGCCATAGGAGCGAATAATTACAATTTAGCAGATTAACACTGGAGTGATAAATGATCAGATGGTCATGTGCAAGTAGAGATACTGGTGTGCAAAAGAGTAGACAAGTAAATAAATAAAAACAGTATGGGGATGAGGTAGGTAAATTGGGTGGGCTATTTACAGATGGACTATGTACAGCTGCAGCGATCGGTTAGCTGCTCAGATAGCAGATGTTTAAAGTTGTTGAGGAAAATAAAAGTCTCCAACTTCAGCAATTCGTTCCAGTCACAGGCAGCAGAGAACTGGAACGAAAGGCGGCCAAATGAGGTGTTGGCTTTAGGGATGATCAGTGAGATACACCTGCTGGAGCGCGTGTTACGGGTGGGTGTTGCCATCGTGACCAGTGAACTGAGATAAGGCAGAACTTTACCTAGCATGGACTTGTAGATGACCTGGAGCCAGTGGGTCTGGCGATGAATATGTAGCGAGGGCCAGCCGACTAGAGCATACAGGTCGCAGTGGTGGGTGGTATAAGGTGCTTTAGTAACAAAACGGATGGCACTGTGATAAACTGCATCTAGTTTGCTGAGTAGAGTATTGGAAGCTATTTTGTAGATGACATCGCCGAAGTCGAGGATCGGTAGGATAGTCAGTTTTACTAGGGTAAGTTTTGCGGCGAGAGTGAAGGAGGCTTTGTTGCGAAATATAAAGCCGACTCTAGATTTGATTTTGGATTGGAGATGTTTAATATGAGTCTGGAAGGAGAGTTTACCGTCTAGCCAGACACCTAGGTACTTATAGATGTCCACATATTCGAGGTCGGAACCATCCAGGGTGGTGATGCCAGTCGGGCGGGCGGGTGCAGGCAGCGAACGGTTGAAAGCATGCATTTTGTTTTACTAGCGTTTAAGAGCAGTTGGAGGCCACGGAAGGAGTGTTGTATGGCGTTGAAGCTCGTTTGGAGGTTAGATAGCACAGTGTCCAAGGAAGGGCCAGAAGTATACAGAATGGTGTCGTCTGCGTAGAGGTGGATCAGGGAATCGCCCGCAGCAAGAGCAACATCATTGATATATTCAGAGAAAAGAGTCAGCCCGAGAATCTAACCCTGTGGTACCCCCATCGAGACTGCCAGAGGACCGGACAACATGCCCTCCGATTTGACACACTGAATTCTGTCTTCAAAGTAGTTGGTGAACCAGGCAAGGCAGTCATTAGAAAAGCCGAGGCTACTGAGTCTGCCGATAAGAATATGAATATTAAAAGAGTTGAAAGCCTTGGCCAGGTCGATGAAGATGGCTGCACAGTACTGTCTTTTATCGATGGCGGTTATGATATCGTTTAGTACCTTGAGCGTGGCTGAGGTACACCCGTGACCAGCTCGGAAACCGGATTACACAGCGGAGAAGGTACGGTGGGATTCGAGATGGTCAGTGATCTGTTTGTTGACTAGGCTTTCAAAGACCTTAGATAGGCAGGGCAGGATGGATATAGGTCTGTAACAGTTTGGGTCCAGGGTGTCTCCCCCTTTGAAGAGGGGGATGACCGCGGCAGCTTTCCAATCCTTGGGGATCTCAGACGATACGAAAGAGAGGTTGAACAGGCTGGTAATAGGGGTTGCGACAATGGCGGCGGATAGTTTCAGAAATAGAGGGTCCAGATTGTCAAGCCCAGCTGAACTGTATGGGTCCAGGTTTTGCAGCTCTTTCAGAACATCTGCTATCTGATATTGGGTAAAGTAGAAGCTGGGGAGGCTTGGGCGAGTATCTGCGGGGGGGGGGGGGGGGGGCTGTTGGCCGAGGTTGGAGTAGCCAGGAGGAAGGCATGGCCAGCCGTTGAGAAATGCTTGTTGAAGTTTTCGATTATCATGGACTTATCGGTGGTGACCGTGTTACCTAGCCTCAGTGCAGTGGGCAGCTGGGAGGAGGTGCTCTTGTTCTCCATGGACTTTACAGTGTCCCAGAACTTTTTGGAGTTAGAGCTACAGGATGCAAATTTCTGCTTGAAAAAGCTGGCCTTTGCTTTCCAGATTGACTGCGTGTATTGCTTCCTGACTTCCCTGAACAGTTGCATATCGCGGGGACTATTCGATGGTATTGCAGTCCGCCACAGGATGTTTTTGCGCTGGTCGAGGGCAGTCAGGTCTGTAGTGAACCAAGGGCTATATCTGTTCTTAGTTCTGCATTTTTTGAACGGAGCATGCTTGTCTAAGATGGTGAGGAAGTTACTTTTAAAGAATGACCAGGCATCCTCAACTGACGGGATGAGGTCAATATCCTTCCAGGATTCCCGGGCCAGGTCGATTAGAAAGGCCTGCTCACAGAAGTGTTTTAGGGAGCGTTTGACAGTGATGAGAGGTGGTCGTTTTACCGCGGACCCGTAGCAGATACAGGCAATGAGGCAGTGATCGCTGAGATCCTGATTGAAGACAGCAGAGGTGTATTTGGAGGGCAAGTTGGTCAGGATAATGTCTATGAGGGTGCCCATGTTTCCGGATTTAGGGTTGTACCTGGTGGGTTCCTTGATGATTTGTGTGAGATTGAGGGCATCTATCTTAGATTGTAGGACTGCCGGGGTGTTAAGCATATCCCAGTTTTGGTCACCTAACAGAACAAACTATGAAGCTAGGTAGGGGGCGATCAATTCACAAATGGTGTCCAGGGCACAGCTGGGAGCTAAGGGGGGTCGGTAGCAGGCGGCAACAGTGAGAGACTTATTTCTGGAGAGATTAATTTTTGTATTAATTCTAACATGTATTGACACAGGGGGTTGAACACTTGTCTAATGTTGCATTAGATCATTTTGTGTAGATCGTTGACAAAAAATTACAATGAAATTCATTCTAATCCCACTTTTAACACAAAGAAAGTGTGGAAACAGTCAAGAGGTGTGAATACTTTCTGAAGGCACTGCATTCTTTGGTAATTGTACAATATAGTACATCTGACAGGTGTAGGCTATCAAAAGTCCTGTGGGACCTATTTCTTTGTAACAAATTACCACAAAAAATGTCATACAAGCATGGCTGTCAACCCACCAGCTATAGACTACACTTTTAAAAATAATGATAGCCTTATTCAACCGATTTTGTTAGACATCCATAAGGCCAGTAGTTTTTTTTGATTGACCACAATAAAAGTTTCTCTTATTTTTTTTTACTACAATGACCTTGTTATATAGACTTTTCCTTGACCTACTAATCAAATTATACTGGCAACAAATGGCAGTTTTTAGCAATACAAATCTTTTCATGAATGATAAAGTCTAATTTATTGCCGTTGGTACTTAATCTTGTGACTGATTGGAAACATCTGGTTGATAAATGGCTTGCATAAAATTAATTGTGAAGGAACACAGAATGAATCACGCAAGAATGGTTATTGCTATCACGGGAGGAACATTCAACACAAAATATCTGCATAAGCCAGAGATGGACATTAACAAGCGAATTTAGGAAATTTGAAATTACCTGTATTAGGCTACAGTCTGAGAATATTAGGCTACACTCTGAGAGTACTAGGCTACAGTCAGAGAGTAGTAGGCTACAGTCAGAGAGTACTAGGGTACAGCCGGCGAATATTAGGCTACAGTTGGAGAGTATTTGGCTACAGCCGGAGAGTATTCGGCTACAGCCGGAGAGTATTCGGCTACAGCCGGAGAGTATTCGGCTACAGCCGGAGAGTATTTGGCTACAGCCGGAGAGTATTTGGCTACAGCCGGAGAGTATTCGGCTACAGCCGGAGAGTATTCGGCTACAGCCGGAGAGTATTCGGCTACAGCCGGAGAGTATTCGGCTACAGCCGGAGAGTATTCGGCTATGGTAGGAGAGCAGTAGGCTGCAGTCGGAGAGCAGTAGGCTAAAGTTAGAGAATATTAGGCTACATTCAGAGTAATAGGCTATAGTAGAAGAGTAGTAGGCTACAGCCGGAGAGTATTCGGCTACAGCCGGAGAGTACCAGGCTACAGTCAGAGAGTATTCGGCTATGGTAGGAGAGTACCAGGCTACAGTCAGAGAGTATTCGGCTATGGTAGGAGAGCAGTAGGCTGCAGTCGGAGAGCAGTAGGCTAAAGTTAGAGAATATTAGGCTACATTCAGAGTAATAGGCTATAGTAGAAGAGTAGTAGGCTACAGTCAGAGAGTAGTAGGCTACAGTCAGATAGCAGTAGGCTACAGTCAGATAGCAGTAGGCTACAGTCAGATTAGTAGACCATAGTAGGAGAGTAGTACGCTACAGTAGGAGAGTATAAGGTTACTGTCAGAGTAGCAGGCTACAGTCAGAAGAGTATTAGGCTACATTCAGAGTAGTAGGCTACAGTAGGAGAGTATTAGGCTACATTCAGAGTAGTAGGCTACAGTAGGAGAGTATTAGGCTACAGTAGGAGAGTATTAGGCTACAGTGATGGTAGTAGGCTACAGTCAGAAGAGTATTAGGCTACATTCAGAGTAGTAGGCTACAGTCAGAGTAGCAGGCTACAGTCAGAAGAGTATTAGGTTACATTCAGAGTAGTAGGCTACAGTAGGATAGTATTAGGCTACAGTAGGAGAGTAGTAGACTACAGTAGGAGAGTAGTAACCTAGTAACCTACATTCAGAGCAGCAAATTAAGGAAGTGCTAGTAAATTAAAAACAATGAGGTTGCATCTTGGTGGACAGATCTATACGATTATCTATAAGATATTGATCACTGAAATTATTCAAACCCAAATAAACTGCATTCTCAGTGCTGTATTATTCACTATTCCCCCTGTACTATTAAACAGAGTTATGTTTAGGGACAAAAAGAGGACACAAAAGCTAACACTCTTCACACCACATCAAAAATATGCTTTACTGTCACTTTTTTTTTAAGAGAACATGCCAACACACACGGCCATAATATGTAAGTTACCCAGACAAACATATTAAAGTGGTGGTTGGGGGGGGGGGGGTTGAGCCCAAGGTGAGGACACACACACTAACAACAGTACGAGGCTCTAGCTGCAGTCAGAATAATGTGATTCTTTAGCTAGCGGCCATTATCTCTTGTTTACCCCCTGAGCGCCCAGAACTGAGCCGGAGCCCAAGTTGCCACAGACCTTTGCCATAGTTTTATATCTTCTGGCATTTGCAATTAGCTCTCCACTGCACACTCACACATCACAAAACCAGATGTCTGCTGTTGTCATTTAGCCTCATATAGATTTCCCTGCCAAGATTAAAAGTTCTGCCTGGGCAAACAATGGAATGTGGCTGTAACGAGGGTATGACCACGTCTTCAACTGTTAACTATTAATTATAGATGTGTTCCCCCCCCCCCCTCTCTTTCCTATTGTTGCTGTGTTTGCAACGATGAATATATGCAAAGTTGAATGTTCGGTCATGCATGGATAAAGCATATGTGTTAAACTCCATTGAGGATTTGAATCTGCACGAGAGTGACACTCTTAGAAAAAATGGCTCCAAAAGTGTTCTTCGACTGTCCCCATAGGAGACCCTTTTTGTTTCCAGGTAGAACCTTATGCGGAAAGGGTTCTACATGGAACCTAAAATGGTTCAACTTGGAACCAACAAGGGTTTTTCAAACGATTATCCAATGGGAACAGCCGAAGAACCCTTTCAGGTTGTAGATAGTGTAGCATTTAGTCTAGAATGTGTACATTGATTTATTTGAGGGTACCTATTAGACAAGTGGTTTTGTTTGAGGTTTCTCTTCATTCTCATGTTGGTTGTATATGTATGGTTCAATACACCCCTTGGTTTATTATTTTTATTTATGTAATTTAGCATCCTTTTCAAAGCAGAAATACACTACCGGTCAAAACTGACCTTGACTTTTTTGGTTACTCCATGATTCCATAAGTGTTATTTCATAGGTTTGATGTCTTCACTATTATTCTACAATGTAGAAAATAGTAAAAATAAAGAAAAACCCTTGAATGAGTAGGTGTTCTAAAACCTTTGTCCGGTAGTGTACCTGCTGACAAAACCACCCTGTCTGTATCAATGAATGAAAAAAATCTAAACTACACTAAGTTGTCTAGCAAAATGGGCGCACTACAATCACAGAATGCTGAGTGTCCTGAGTGAGGGGAAAAGGGTGTCGTGCAAATAAATGAATGGGAACAACATAACAAAAATGTTACTCATCTCATTCAACTCTGCGGTGGATGCTTTCAAAGGAGGCAGCAAAGTACTTGGGTCAGCCTGTGTGATGAATGCAATTGGGCATTAAAAGGGAGGGCCAGTCAGGTTAACTAGGCAATCGTGTTAGGGGAAATTTGATTTGTACACAAATATAGTATTGATTCTGGCCGGTAGACTGAACTGTTATTCGGCAGGCAGAACCCCTGCATGCTTTGTCAGGAAACAGTATAGATCTAGAATCGTGTGTACAGAGATTGGTGGTTCCCCATTTAAATGCATAGATGACATGAGTAGGTGTCTTGATGCAAAGGACTGTATTAATGGCCAATGCACATGCCCTCTCTTGCATATCACACCATATTTGACAAGATCACAGTCCTCATCAAGAGTATATGCAGCTCTTCCTCATCCAGGCATGAAGACCATTAGCCCCAACAGTCTCTACCAGCATTCCACAGGGTCGCTACAGGCCATATTCAGACCATGTGCTCCTCTTCCACTGGACCCACTGGGCCAATCAGAGTGGGATGGGTGGGCATGTAGTCTATTCTTGCAGATCAATGTGAAATATGTTTGTATCTTGTCTTTCTTATGTAGCTACTGTAGACTGCTTTGCAGACATTACGCTATCCAGACACTTGCTGGCTCCGAGCTCGATGCTGTTAGCACTATCACACAGTTTGTTTGATTTGACTGAGCTGGTTAGCTGGCGGTATAATCTTCAGTGTTTCACTACGTGTACTTGTATGTGCAAACATTTCCCAAAGCCTGCTTCTAGGAAACCCAAGGTGTTTTGTATGTTACCAACTGTCGGTAATTAGTCAAAGGAGAAGCCTGCTTAGATGTATGTATCATTTGAATTTGCATGGCCTTTTGCTACAGATTTGTTTCTGAACTTGGTCTTAGGGAAAGAACGTCCAACATTTCCAGTTGTACTCTGTCTGCAATTCAGAGTGTCTATTAGACTGTATCACTTCCAGTCTCCTTGTACTGTGAGAGCACTGCTTTTAGATCCATTACTCAAGGCATTACCCTACATGCATTACCCTACAGACTAAAGAGGCAGCTACTGCACCCATGGAATGGGAACAAATGATATTCTTGTTGGAAAGTCAACACCACTGTGTGACAGAGCTGTGATCCTCTGAATCTTCCGAAATAGGTTGCACTATCTTAATAAAGTAAATATAAAAGACCTGTAGACTCCCCTCACTGGGAGGCAACCGCCATGTGCTTACAGCTGATTCAGCCGCTACTTCCTGCGAGGCCTAACCGTGGCTTAGACTCTGTAAAGTTAATCACATTACATTTTCCCCAAAATAATCGTGTTAATTCAGGGCTCACAATCACACAAACAAAGTATGAGCTGCATACTTGGATGGCTTTATTACTGTTTCCAAACCCATTCTTCAGGAGGCCTTGCTTTGCTAAACAGGCTTTGCTCCCCTGGGATGCCCTGTTGAAAATATAATCGCTCTCAGTGGCCTCTCAGTGTTTGGTCTGGCTGGTTCTAAGCCGGCGATATTTACATGGCTCATTTTGAAATGCCTTTAGAGAAGACTCAGCAGTTGCAAGTAAGCCCTCTTTACCATCCTTATGATCAATCCCTCAATGTGATATAACATGTCTGTTCTACCTATTTTTATCTACGTCCTTTGATTCTCCACCAAAAGTCATACATTTATTAATGTGTGATCTTGTATTTAATCGATTAGGGTAGAAAAAAAACACATGTCCTTAGGTGCAGAGAGTGATCTATTTTAAAGGTGTTGTGTTGTCACTTTCTCTAGTCCAACATGCAGTTTAACTTTGAGATTTGTTTACTTCATTTAACAGGTGCGGAGATTGAGCTTAAGTGATTATATCTGTAGAGAAAAGAAGGAAGGGAATCGCTGCTAGGATACAAAATCTACGAAAATCTCTTCACTTCCAATATCAGGCATCAGTCTCTCAAGAATGTCATATTTGTCCTTGAAAGAGTTCAAGTTTTAACTGAAATAACTATTTCCAACAAAGACGTGGAACAAAGTCAACAAATATGCCCTCTTTGGAGAATACAGCACATGGTGCAATTATTCCTTTGGAGAGCAGCCACATTAACCTTAAGATATTGGCAAAGACCATGAATAACATTTCAATAGACAAGCAGAAGCTTAATGCAAGCAGTAAGCACATACTTTAAAAAAAAAATCACCTTTAAAAACGTATTTGAAGTGATATCTTCCCCCATCTAACTGAATATTTTTCATTGAACTCTTCCAGGAACTGTGCAACTTTAAATCAGATCAGAAAGTTAAAATTTCTCAATAGCAGGCCAAAACTTTGAAAACAAAATTTGAAAACATATCCATAGACATGCAGTGCCTTGCGAAAGTATTCGGCCCCCTTGAACTTTGCGACCTTTTGCCACATTTCAGGCTTCAAACATAAAGATATAAAACTGTATTTTTTGTGAAGAATCAACAACAAGTGGGACACAATCATGAAGTGGAACAACATTTATTGGATATTTCAAACTTTTTTAACAAATCAAAAACTGAAAAATTGGGCGTGCAAAATTATTCAGCCCCCTTAAGTTAATACTTTGTAGCGCCACCTTTTGCTGCGATTACAGCTGTAAGTCGCTTGGGGTATGTCTCTATCAGTTTTGCACATCGAGAGACTGAAATTTTTTCCCATTCCTCCTTGCAAAACAGCTCGAGCTCAGTGAGGTTGGATGGAGAGCATTTGTGAACAGCAGTTTTCAGTTCTTTCCACAGATTCTCGATTGGATTCAGGTCTGGACTTTGACTTGGCCATTCTAACACCTGGATATGTTTATTTTTGAACCATTCCATTGTAGATTTTGCTTTATGTTTTGGATCATTGTCTTGTTGGAAGACAAATCTCCGTCCCAGTCTCAGGTCTTTTGCAGACTCCATCAGGTTTTCTTCCAGAATGGTCCTGTATTTGGCTCCATCCATCTTCCCATCAATTTTAACCATCTTCCCTGTTCCTGCTGAAGAAAAGCAGGCCCAAACCATGATGCTGCCACCACCATGTTTGACAGTGGGGATGGTGTGTTCAGGGTGATGCGCTGTGTTGCTTTTACGCCAAACATAACGTTTTGCATTGTTGCCAAAAAGTTCAATTTTGGTTTCATCTGACCAGAGCACCTTCTTCCACATGTTTGGTGTGTCTCCCAGGTGGCTTGTGGCAAACTTTAAAGAACACTTTTTATGGATATCTTTAAGAAATGGCTTTCTTCTTGCCACTCTTCCATAAAGGCCAGATTTGTGCAATATACGACTGATTGTTGTCCTATGGACAGAGTCTCCCACCTCAGCTGTAGATCTCTGCAGTTCATCCAGAGTGATCATGGGCCTCTTGGCTGCATCTCTGATCAGTCTTCTCCTTGTATGAGCTGAAAGTTTAGAGGGACGGCCAGGTCTTGGTAGATTTGCAGTGGTCTGATACTCCTTCCATTGCAATATTATTGCTTGCACAGTGCTCCTTGGGATGTTTAAAGCTTGGGAAATCTTTTTGTATCCAAATCCGGCTTTAAACTTCTTCACAAGAGTATCTCGGACCTGCCTGGTGTGTTCCTTGTTCTTCATGATGCTCTCTGCGCTTTTAACGGACCTTTGAGACTATCACAGTGCAGGTGCATTTATACGGAGACTTGATTACACACAGGTGGATTGTATTTATCATCATTAGTCATTTAGGTCAACATTGGATCATTCAGAGATCCTCACTGAACTTCTGGAGAGAGTTTGCTGCACTGAAAGTAAAGGGGCTGAATAATTTTGCACGCCCAATTTTTAAGTTTTTGATTTGTTAAAAAAGTTTGAAATATCCAATAAATGTCGTTCCACTTCATGATTGTGTCCCACTTGTTGTTGATTCTTCACAAAAAAATACAGTTTTATATCTTTATGTTTGAAGCCTGAAATGTGGCAAAAGGTCGCAAAGTTCAAGGGGGCCGAAGACTTTCGCAAGGCACTGTACATTGTAGGCAGATTGGAACTTGCATTCTTAACGAGGTCATAAATGATTACTTTCACTTTGAACAATTCACTTCACGCTATTTGCTAACTATGCTACAGTTTGAATGCTGAATCATGAAAAATACTACTCGCGTACAGACATTTGAATTATAGATAATGTAATGTTACCCCATGGTAAGCCAGAGACTATGAGCATATGTCCTTGTCCAAAAATAGATAAATAATATATTATTTGTCTACAGCTGTTTGCCTTGAGAATCATTGTATGGGACCCTCTCACTGGGGGTTCACACTTTGGGTCTGGATCCTAAAGTTATGGAGATCAGTTACATCAAGTCAACGTATTACAACCTATGATATCATCAGACTGCCGTTTCAAACTCTCTTTTCCAGTGTGAGCATGTACTAAATAAGAACACTCAGTTGTTGATATAGTCAGTGCTTGACTTTTAATGAGATACACAGGTAAACGATCAAACCGTTTCATCAAGTCATTTATTCCATCAGGCAATAGGCACTGCGTCCCAAATGGCACCCTATCCACTATATAGTGCACTACTTTTGACCAAAGATATAAGCCCTGGTCAAAAGTAGTGCACTAAATAGACAAAGGGTGGCATTTGGAACACTAGCATGGTGTTTTTTTTATGGTGTTTTGTAACAGCATTACGCTTGGCTGCCTTTTTGAAAATGCTTTTGAAATATTCAGGAAGAGTGTCAGTGAGTCTGTGCTCAACTGAACCAGATGGGGGCTGAATCTGATTCATATTCACAACCGATAGTCCCATCGCCAAACAAGTACAGCTTACTTCTCCCAGCAGGCCTTTAATGGCTGGAGATTGAGGATAGAAACAAACATAAAGCATAAGAGAGTGTGATAGACTCCATAATTGTATTTTCATAGCTGAAAACCATATTTACTCTTAGCTTGGTAGGCTTATTAGAACACACAATCGATACAGCAGCATTACCAGGGAAACCAAGCATCATGGTGAGCTCAAATAAGAGTTTAATTTACATAGCAACCAGCTCTCGATTGTGACAATTTGAGACAATACTTCCTAAATTTTCTGTTAGTGATATAAACAAAATGAGGAGGGTTAAATCCATTTGAATTCAATCACTTTTTGACAGCACCCCTTTTAATTTGAATAATACCTTGCATACATATTTGTCCATAGTAGAAGAAAGTGACTTTTTGGACCTGAATGACAAAACATTGAAGAGATAAAGTTGACCTATTTTGTAAACCTATTTTTCATACCATGAGACATCGATGTTTTCATCACTGGAAAAGATAAACGGTTGAGATTGATATAATTTAAAAGCTTACAAACAGGGTTGTCAAACTACTTAATGATTTCTGGAGAAAAAATATATATTTTAATACAAATTGTCATTTAACCTTTAACGCCAATTGTCTAAAAAGGCGTAAACTCTGATATTTTTACATATTCAGATATGTTGTAGCTTACATCATCTACATTTTTTGTATTGTGCCCCCTATTGCTTGAGACAAAACATTCTATTGAATACAGTGTGGGTGTCATGTTTTGGCAGATAAATGTACTAAAATAGGAATACAATTTAAATTTAAACTTTCAAATGGTGCCACAAAAATGGTTGGAAGTCCACACATACAATAATGTTGACTTTAATGGGAATGTGTTGTTTAAATTAAACTGTCAGTCCTTCATATGAAACCTATTGAAATTATAGAAATATTGATAATAGAATAGACATGACCATTTAAGTGGATATTCAAAGGTGGGTGGATCGGCGGATATCTTTGTGGTAGTAATTAGAGAATAACATTTCAATTAAATTAAAATTCCAAAGGTGTAATAGTTAAACTGCAGTGTTCTTTAAAAACTTATTAGGGCTAGGATCTATTTTCCTGAATTTCTGCCTCACTGATATGCCCAAAGTAAACTGCCTGTTACTCAGGCCCAGAAGCCAGGAAATGCATATCATTGGTATCATTGGATAGAAAACACCTCGAAGTTTGTAGAGATGTTACAATAATGTATGAGACTATAACACAATTGATATGGCAGGCGAAAATCCAAAGAAAAACCAAACAGATTTTTTTTTGAGCTCCCAGGCTTTTGTAATGGAGAGATATGGGTTCTATGTAATTCCAGCTCCCAGATTGCAATGCCTATGGCTTCCATTAGATGTCAACAGTCTTTGTTCATTGTTTCAGGCTTGATTCTTCAAAAACAAGCAAGAATTTCGAGTTTATGTACAAAGAGTCCCAGTTCAAAATCAGTCTGTCGGCACGCGACGAAGAGGAGGCGCACCTGCTAATTTTACATTTCTATTGAACATACTTATTTCCGTATAAAATATTATATTTAATTTACATTTTAGGATACCTGAGGATTAAATAGAAACAAAGTTTTGAGTAGTTTGAACAAAGTTTAGAGTTATCTTTTTGGACCCCTTTGTCTGCATGTTGAATGAGTGGATTAACTGCAATCGTTTGCGCCAACTAAACTGACTTTTTGGGATCTAAAGAAGGATTTTATCTAACAAAACGACCATTCATATTGTAGCTGGGACCCATAGGATTGCAAACAGAGGAAGATTTTCAAAGTAAATTATTTACTGAATCGCTATTTGTGATTTTATGAAGCCTGTGCTGGTTGAAAGATATGTTGATGTGGTGCGCCGTCCTCAAACAATCGCATGGTATGCTTTCGCTATAAAGCCTATTGTAAATTGGACAATGCATTTAGATTAATAATATCCATCATTTTTATAATTATTTATTTGAATTGCGCGCCCTCCAGTTTCATCGGAAGTTGTCCCGCTAGCCTTAAGGATAGGGGGCATTCGGAAGTTCGGAAGGACTGAGGTTCCCAAAGTAAACTGCCTGTTATCTCCAATAATGAACATACTATTCTCCATCTTGAATTGTATTGTTTATTTACATATTAAGGTATCTGAGGATTGATTAGAAACGTTGTTTGACTTGTTTGAACAAATTTATTGGTAACTTTTGGGATTCCTTTGTATTCATTTTGAACGAGGGGAACAGGTGGATTACTGAATCAAGCTTGCCAACTAAACTGACTTTATTGAACAAAACAACCATTTGTTATGTAGCTGGGACCCTTGGGATTGCAAACAGAGGAAGAAGTTTCTAAAGCGATTATATAATTTTCTGGAATTTTCCAAGCTGTTTAATAAAGGCACATTCAACTTAGGGTAAACTTCTGCCCCACTGGAATTGTGAAACAGTGAATTATAAGTTATATGTCTGTAATTACTTCCAACTTCAACTGTGTATGCATATCCTGGCTTCAGGGCCTTAGCAGCAGGAAGTTTACTTTTGGCACGTCAGTCAGGCGGAAATTGAGAAAAAAGGACCCTAAACAAATGACTGATAGGGGCGGCAGGTACAGTGGCTTGTATTCACCCCCCTTGGGGCATTTTTCCTATTTTGTTGCCTTACAAACTGGAATTAAAATAGATGTTTGGGGATTTGTATCATTTCATTTACACAACATGTAAGTTCCTCTACCACTTATGATGCAAAATATGTTTTATTGTGAGACAATAAACAAAACAACGTAAACTTGAGCGTGCAGAACTATTCACCCTCCCCCAAAGTCAATAGTTTGTAGAGACACCTTTAAAAGCATTTACAGCTGCAAGTCTCTTGGGGTATGTCTCTGTAAGCTTGGCACATCCAGTCACTGAGATTTTTTTCCCATTCTTCAAGGCAAAACTGTTACAGCTCCTTCAATTTGGATAGGTTCCACTGGTGTAAAGCAATCTTTAAGTCATACCATAGATTCTCAATTGGATTGAGTTCTGGGCTGTGACTAGGCCATTCCAAGACATTTAAATATTTCCCCTTAAACCACATGAGTGTTGCTTTACCAGTATACTTAGGGTCAATGTCCTGCTGGAAGGTGAACCTCCGTCCCAGTCTCAAATCTCTGGAAGACTGAAACAGGTTTCCCTCAAGAATTTCCCTGTATTTAGCGCCATTCATCATTCCTTCAATTCTGACCAGTTTCCCAGTCCCTGCCGATGAAAAACATCCCCACAGCATGATGCTGCCACCACCATGCTTCACTGTGGGAATGGTATTCTCTGGGTGATGAGAGTTGTTGCGTTTGCGCCAGACATAGCGTTTTCCCTGATGGCCAAAAATATAAATTTTAGTCTGACCAGAGTACCTTCTTCCATATGTTTGGGGAGTCTCCCACATGCCTTTTGGCGTACACCAAAAGGGTTTGTTAATTATTTTTTTTAAGCAATGGCTTTTCTCTGGCCACTCTGTGGAGTGTACGGCTTAAAGCGGTCCTACGGACAGATACTCCAATGTCCTCTGTGGAGCTTTGCAGCTCCTTCAGGGTTATCTTTGGTCTCTTTGTTGCCTCTCTGATTAATGCCCTCCTTGCCTGGTCTGTGAGTTTTGGTGGTCGGCCCTGTTTTGGCAGGTTTGTTGTGGTGCCATATTTTTTCAATTTTTTAATCATGGATTTAGTTGGAAGTTTTTAGTTCCTGAGATTTTTTTATATCCCAAACCTGATCTATACCTCTCCCCAACGTTGTCCCTGACCTGTTCGGAGAGCTCTTTGGTCTTCATGGTGCCGCTTTCTTGGTAGTTCCCCTTGCTTAGTGGTGTTGCATACTCTGGGGCCTTTCAGAACAGGTGTATGTATACTGAGATCATGTGACAGATCATGTGACACTTAGATTGCACACAGGTGGACTTTATTTAGCTAATTGTGTGATTCTGAAGGTAATTGGTTGCACCAGATCTTATTTAGGGTCTTCATAATAAAGGGGGTGAATACACATGCACTGTTTTTTTTATTTTATAAAGAAGTTATGGTTTATAGTTAACTCTAGTGGTTAAAGCTTTGGACCCGTAATTGAAAGGTTGCTAGATCGAATCCCCGAGCTGACAAGGTAAAAATCTGTCGTTCTGCCCATGGAAAAGGCAGGTAACCCACTGTTTCTAGGCTGTCATTGTCACGCCCTGACCTTGGAGATCCTTTAAATTCTCTATTTGGTAGGTCATTGTGTGACTAGGGTGGGAAATCTATGTTTATATTTCTTTGTTGGCCGAATATGGTCCCCAATCAGAGGCAGATGTCTATCGTTGTCTCTGATTGGGGATCATACTTAGGCAGCCCTTTTCCCACTTTCTGGGATCTTGTCTTTGTGTGTTGCACTCCTAGCTTTACAGTCATTGAGTTGTTTATTGTTTTTGGTGGAACATTTAAAATTAAAGAAAATGTACGCCTACCACGCTGCACCTTGGTCTTCATTTAACAACGGACGTTACAGTCATTGTAAATAAGAATTTGTTCTTAACTGACTTGCCTAGTTAAATCAAATAATTTACTTTAAAAAAAGTGCCAATATTTCAATAATAAACAAAAGATTTCATTTAGAGAATAAAATAAACATTTGGAAATTAAGTCAACATTTTGAGAATGGCATCATGGTTATATTTCAAGATTAAGGTAGGGGATTAGGTTATTAACCCCTAGAGTCTATTGACTCACACAAACATGGTGGTCTCTATGACCCCACAAGCCCCAAAACACTTGTCTGAAGTCGGTACCATTGACGTACAAACTAATGTGATCCCACTGTGGAAAGGGGAGATCCTCACGAACACAATGGTGTTCTCTGTTTTGCTCTACAACCCCCACAAGTGTCACGGGACTTGTCTGATGGTAAACATTTATGGAAGTATGGAGGTAGATGTTAATTGCATGTGTCCCTGGCACCCTGTTGCTGTAGGAACCAGCTGGACTGGATGAGGTATTTCATCCAAGTCTACGTGATAACATACATAGGTAGGGGTGGGTTGTGTGTGTGTATGCAGGTGAGTGTGTGTGTGGGTGAGTGGGATAAAAGTATGGTCAAAACAAACAAATTGTCATCAATCTAATGATTTAATACACTCGTTCAAACAGGCGTCACTGCACACACACAGGTGCGTCCACACACTCTCTCACATTTCCCCCTGGCAACTTAAGACTATAGGCATACACTCAAATCAGATCACATTTTATTTGTCACATACACGTGTTAGCAGATGTTATTGCGGGTGAAGTACTCTTCGGCCATGGTGCGTTATGAGCACAAACAATAAAATATGTTGGCACAGTCACCGACTAAGAAGAGACCTGGGGTTGAGTTCTTGTCTATCACTGACTGTGAAGAGACCTGGGGTTGAGTTCTTGTCTGTCACTGACTGAAGAGACCTGGGGTTGAGTCACTGTCTGTCAGTGACTGAGAAGAGACCTGGGGTTGAGTCCCTGTCAGTCTACAATTCACTACAATGTTCTGCAGTGTATCCTTGGCAAACACCTTGCAAGAAATATGTGCATAATGGCAACTATTAACGACCTTATCCATGTTTTTTTACCAACAGTAGTATTTCACCCTTATGGCAATCCTATCCTATCCAACTATCCAACTAACAACTATAGGCAAGTAGGCTACGTGAGCACACCCAATGAAACAAATTATATTGGGATGCTGGAGACCGGGGGCTATGAGTGTGTTTGTGTCCCATGTCAATCTGCTCTCCAAATTTGCTACAACACCGCTATTTTCCGGCCCGTTATAATCTTATAGCGGTCCACTAGATTGAGTGAGTACCCTAGGCTAATCGTAAGTTACGTGAAAGTAAATTATAGGCCTATCCTACGGCTGCGGGAGAAATGAACAATGAAGCGTGATTTTACGAAAACGTGTATGTGAGAGGATAGGCAATTGAAGGACCACTCTAAACATGTTCAAAGCAGCTCATTTTCGTCGCTGTTAGAATATATTTTAGTCTAGATTCTCCCTTTCACTCACACACACACACACACACACACACACACACACACACACACACACACACACACACACACACACACACACACACACACACACACACACACACGTCAATGTTATAAATGTGTATAAATTGTAAAGTATTTTATCTGTAATGTATTATTCGTTCAGTGTCCGACCCCAGTAAGATTAGCTTTCGCCATTGTCGTCGGTTAATGGGGATCCTAAAATCCATAAATCTAAATTATAAGCATAGGCCTAAAATGAGGCCACTTCTTTGGAAGTGTACATAAAACAACATGCCTTTAGGCCCAAATTTGTCATTTAACCTTTATTTTTTCGACATATAGGCTGCTGGCCTAGCTGTTACTTTATAGGATACTATACATGGTGTTGGCATACGCAGGGGATTGAGGATAACATTGTAGCGAATTCGAAGAGCACCATGACAGGGACTGATGCATGCAACTCATGTCTCTTTGCAATCTGAAAACACTCCATAGCCGTTAGAATGGCATTGCTTTGGGGATATCATGTGTGTGCATGTGCATGACTTCGCAGTGCAGTGGCTCCCGTTTAAACGGGTGTATTAGACCCCCCCCTACACACACACACACACACACACACACACACACACACACACACACACACACACACACACAACCCACACATTTCTTCCTATGTATGTAGCCACACGGACTTGCATGAAATACCTCATCCATCTGTGTGTTTCCTCCTAAAAGACCCAATCTGTGGCACAACCTCTTCCAGGTCCTAATACCTATAATAACATGGTTATTATGTGCTAAAATAGATCATATTTCCTTGTTACTAAAGCCAATTCTAATGTATAGTTTCACCAGTTATCTAACTCAGGCATTTCAAGGGATCCCATACTTTAATCTTGAAATCTAACTAACTTTGTCGACTTTTTTTTTGGCATGCAGGTAAATCACTTCTTGATAACTTCTTCCATGGGCAAACATTTTATGGAAAGTTTTGTTTCAATCCAAATGGATGCTGTCAAAGTGTTTGAAAGCAAATGGGAGGCTATATCTATAAACATAAAGTTCCTTGTTGGGAAAGAATACAAAGAAGCCTAAGATATTACAAAGCAACCAGCTACCCCCCAAGCCTGTGACAATTAGAGACGCTACTTCATACATTTTATGTTGGTGACGTGAACAAAACGCAAAATCTCTGTCAATACACCAACGTTTACAGTTGGGAAGCATATGGAACAGCTGATAGAGCAGACTAAGCTCACCCCTCAGCTTTGTATAGCATGGTACAGGTGGAGTAGGTGTCATATCACTGCAGACGTGTTGCAAGCCTCTGCACCTTCACACCGCCGTCGTGACAGAGGTAGAGGTAGGTCACCCCAAGGCTTTATCCAGACCTGTGTAATGCACTCTAATCTCTTCCCTTCTCTGTCTCTTCCTCCTCTTTTGCTCTCTCCCTCTCTTGCCCTCTCGCTCCCTTTTCCTCTGTCTCATCCTTTGTTCTCTCCCTCTGGCTCGCCCTCGCTCTCCCTCTCTCCCTCTGTCGTCCTTAGCAACCTATGACTGTGCATGTTGATGCAACAGTACAGTGAAACCCACAGTAATAAATAGGCAGGAGCCAGCAGCAATGGTGGTACAGTAAAGTATGTCATATCACTATCTGAATGAACGCTGCTGAGGGCGTTTCATTTGCGTAGGAATTTGGCACCGTGGTGCGTTTGTGAGACAAAATCTGTCAGTATAAGGAAGATCATTTTCAAACGTTTTTTTTCTCATTTGTAAACATTACAATGCATTTAACTATTTTAAATGCCTAAGGTGAAGAGCATACCAGAATGAATAAAGATATATGCAGTGTCCAGTGAAGTCCAGTGAATTGAGAGTGAATTGACATTATTTACAGTGCATGTAGACTTCTCCGTGTGGACAATTGACTGATTATGAGTAGCCAAGCAGATAGCATTATTCTGCACACTTACCCCTTTTAAACCAGTCAATTAACTCTTACGAACACATACCTGTCTGCATAATTGTGTCCCCAGTGCTTAATGATCTGAATAAATTTAGGGAGATGAAGCCTGAATCTGCCAGATGATAAAATAAGTTCCATCTGGTTAACATTAGATATTGATGTCTAATAAAAGACAAGATGCCTCAGCGCAGTATGAATTCAGAAGTAAAGTGACCCAGGAGCTCAAACTTGAAAGCTTGATTAAAACTTAAGAGGGAAAAGGGACCGGAATAGAATTCCAAAAAGATGTAGCCGAGTGTCTTTTCAACTCGGATTAATTCACTGATGTACTGCAAGTTATAACCCCCTCCATTTTAATCACTATGTTTCCTGTATATACTCTAGCTTCCAAGTTCTACTGCATGTGACAGCACGGTGCAAGATCATGTCCTAGTCACAATAATCATGTCCAAGTCACAATAATGTCCTCAAAGCTCTTCAGATCTGAAGAGCTGAGAGCCCTAGTTGCGTTCCTGGTTCTATGCATTTCGTCAGTGTCCTGGAAAAACCTCGTGTCTCACTTTTTTGTTGATTTTGAGTTTCATAACTCTAGGACTGATGTTAGTCATTTAAAAAGCCCTGTGAACTTCCATAAAAAATAAATTCAATTCCTGAGATTCATGCTTTTTTTCCAGGATTTCCAACCTAGTCTGACACCTTTCTCTAGAACACACACTTCCTTGACAGATGTCTCCATCATATACCTCACAGTCATCACACATCACAGATGTATTTAACCGAGTGAGCTCAACTGATGCGCTGGTAGAGTCATTACAGTTGTCAGTGGATGAGGCACTGGCATGTTTACAGTGTCAAAGTGAATGATATCTGTCATTAGTTCGCCAACATCATAGTTCATAAATCCTGTCTTTACAAAAAGACATTGGTCAGGGTCAGCTACCTCCATGGAAACGATACAAAGTATTTGCGTGCTGTTCGTGATGCTCACCTCGAGGGCTTAGAGAGGCAGACCTTTTCACTGGATAAGATGTCTCTCTGTGAGACTCTAATTGGATACCTCATACATGATACGCATCCCAATTGGCAACCTATTTCCTCTGTAGAGCACTACTTTTGCTCTGGGATTTTGTCAAAAGAAGTGCACTAAATAGAGAATAGGGTGCCATTTGGGATGTAGCGTTAGATTATACTCTCTACACAGCAGCGAGTTGTCCAAGGCCAGGAAGAGGGAACCTGATCCAAGGATCCACGTGAACTGTACGTGGTCATCCCATGCAAACAGTAGCATTTGAATACATTAGGATCGTACATTAGGATTCAGAGAATATTGAGGTATATTGAATCAGTGAGGATGAATGATGCCTCGTCATTGTTAAACACTGATCCAAGCACAGTGTTCTGTGGAAATGTAATAAGGCTGATCTTGGGAGGTATCAGACAAACCACGTGCATTCAGGTCCCATGATTCAATGTGGCGATGCAAGCATTATTCACAGCACTTTACAGCAGTTCCCACTCTCAGCATTTATTACGGTTTGACAATAATACAATCATCTTGGATTGTGTGAAAAGTGCCACACATTCTCGCACCCACACTCTCTCCCTCCCTCCCTCCCACTCACCCACCCACGTCTCTCTCGCTCTCGCTCTCTCTCTCTCTCCCTCTCTCCTCATTCAGAACAGTTGAAGTCACCAAACTTGTTTTTGTAATATGTTCAGTTCAGGCGCCTTATCGCTGCATCCTAATACCAGCAGGTCAGTGCAATGCTTATGGATCCCCGTTGGACTAAGATATGTCTTAGTCCTATGTCATTTCTCAGCAAAGTTCATGTTCAACACTCAATGAACACACTACTGTTCCACCAAAAACACCTTAACTGCGAATGAGTGACTATGGATCAAACACAAAACCTTTCCATCAAAAAGCCATCAAATGTACCTTTTGCATGAGAGGGCCAGAAGGTGGGTGTTAAAAGCTCAGTGGAGTGTTTGTAAAATAAAGCCTTGGCTGGACACTCCGACCCTTGGCTAGGAAGACACATGAAACAGATATATGGAAGAAAATCAGAAATTCAAAAGGCCTGGCTTGGCCTTGAAGCTTTATTCATTGGCAAATGGATAGATGGACATCTATGTTTAGCACAAATCGCCATTTCGTGTCCCCCATAAAAAAAAATTAAAATTTTTTTAAAAAATTTAAAAAAAAACAAAAAAAAAAAAATATATATATATAGAGAGAGAGAGAGAGAGAGAGAGATATTTTCCACTCTTCTGAGACTAAATTGAGAAGAAAGACTTGCAGTCTTTCGGCACCTGAGAAACTCGCGGGGAGTTTGCGATGTATTTTATCTGTTCTCTCTCTTTCAGTAGAGTGAGATTGGACATGTTGTTATCACATTGATTGGCAGTCTGCTGTAAGTCTAAAGCCCGTGTTGCACACCTTGCTGAAGAAGGATCTGTGCCTCGGTTTAAATATCCACAAATAGTTATGACACTGAAGCAATATCGGTAATGCAATATAAATGGTACGCTAGTGTAGACATTGGAACGTAACCTGTCATGCTCATGCCACATTAATTTAGTAAACACAAAGTTAACTTTATTACTTTCACACGCTCACAATAGGTCATGTCCCCATTGAAAAGTCCATTGTAAAAACTCCTTTTCCCTGATTAGCATGTTCTCCCTGGGCCTTCTAATTAGTCTGTTAATTGCCCTTACTCCCCAAAATGCATCTGAGAATTCAAATGATATTCCACCCAAATGAGTTCCTCATATGTTTCGTTCATTGGGTCCCAGCTGTTGCTTAAACTTAGTGCGATGGGAATTCAGAAAAAAATACAATTATCTGTTATTGGCCTTTTGCTATAAAGACATAAATAAAAAATGTGTAAAAACACTATAATTGAGTATGACTTGTACTGTACTGTAGCTCTTTCAGGCTTTAGTTTAGAATTACTTCTCATACATTTTAGTCTTTGTTGTATTCACCTACAGTATTTTTACTGTGGATAAGAATTTATGGCAAGGTCAGAGCTAATGTTAATCTGATGGAGGACAATAGTGCATAGATCTGAGTCAGTCACTTTGGATTGCATAGAAGGGAGTCATGTGACGGTCATCTCAGTCACCTGAGTTAGGAGGTCAACTGACTGTTGGGCTAAGCAAAATACTTTTCCAACTGCAGAGCCCAGCCCATCACCTCCCTAGCTCAGAAGTCAGAGTGACAGAGATGGATTCGGGTGGCGTCCTCATGATGGACTACCAGGGCTGTCCGGGATGGACTTCCAGGGCTGTCCGGGATGGACTTCCAGGGCTGTCCGGGATGGACTACCAGGGCTGTCCGGGATGGACTACCAGGGCTGTCCGGGATGGACTACCAGGGCTGTCCGGGATGGACTACCAGGGCTGTCCGGGATGGACTACCGAGGCTGTCCGGGATGGACTACCGAGTCTGTCCGTGATGGACTACCGGGGCTGTCCGGGATGGACTACCGGGGCTGTCCGGGATGGACTACCGGGGCTGTCCGGGATGGACTACCGGGGCTGTCCGGGATGGACTACCGGGGCTGTCCGGGATGGACTACCGGGGCTGTCCGGGATGGACTACCGGGGCTGTCCGGGATGGACTACCAAGGCTGTCCGGGCCTCCGATACTCAAACGCCATTCATGTCGCTAATCTGATTCCGAGGGGTTGGGTTAAATGCAGGAGATACATTTGGTTTGAATGCATTCAGTTGTGCAACTGACTAGGTATCCCCTTTCCCCTTCCCTAATTATTTGTGGAAAAATACACAACTTTGGTCTTGGTGTCTGGTTCTAATCCGTTTTTAATTAAACGATCACTCTGAGTCTGTGGCTCCCTCTTTAATGTGTCTCAAATTATATCTGTTTTATTTTTATGTTTTAGCCAAACACAAAAAACTCAAACGAATCCACCTACGCACGCACGTACGCACGCATGCACAGACACACACTACTCTTTGAAAGGAGGAGCTTTCTTTCTTGATTCAGCTAGCTGCCTCTAAATTAATTTACAATTAGGCGGGCCCGCTCATATTTCATCTACAGGGGGAAATGTTTCATTGTTTAATCCTAGAAAGCATTTTGAAAGATTACATATCGCTTCTTTCATAAAGACACCATTAGTGTCTTGGGAGTAATGGAAGCCACTAATTTGATGGTTTGACCTTAAGCTATTCATCAGCTCGGAGGGAAGACAAAATGGATGTTGTCAGAGTTCACATTATCATTTGGCCACAGGACTCAAGAGTTTAATGATGGCGTTAAGTAAAACAGCTGCAAAGAAAATATTGTGGAACAAAAGACTGAGAAAATGGGGCTTGGGTATTTTTCTAGATGTACTATAGTGTACTATAGTCTACTGATTCTTAGAATCCAACCATGCTGTGGTGGTAAAGAGCCAGATGAATTACTAAGTCTGATCAAGAATAAGGGAACTATACTGAACAAATATATAATTGCAACATGTAAAGTGTTGGTCCCATTTTTCATGAGCTGAAATAAAAGATCTAAGACATTTTCCATATGCACAAAAATATTATTTCTCTCAAATTTTGTGCATTTGTTTACATCCATGTTAGTCAGCATTTCTCCTTTGCCAAGATAATCCAGCCACCTGATAGGTGTAGCATATCAAGAAGCTGAATAAACAGTGAGATCATTACACAGGTGCACCTTGCTCTAGGGATAATAAAAAGCCTCTTTTTTTGTGGCAAAACACAGTGTCACAGATGCCTCAAGATTTGAGGGAGCGTGCAATTTAGAATTCTGACTGCAGGAATGTCCACCAGAGTTGTTCTGATGAGCCGCTTACAGCGTCATTTTAGAGAAGTTGCAGTGCGTCCAACCGGCCTCACAACCGCAGACCACGTGTAACCACGCCATCTTAGGACCTCCACATCCCTCTTCTTCTTCACCTGCGAGATCGTCTGAGAACAGCCACACAGACAGCTGATGAAATTGAGGAGTATTTCTGTCTGTAATAAAGCCCTTTTGTGGAGAAAATCTCCTTCTGATTGACACCCATGGCTGCATTTATTTCAATTGACTGAGTTCCTTGTATGAGCTTTCACTCTCTCAGTAAAATCGTGACAATTGTTGCATGTTGCTTTCATATTTTCTGTTCAGTGTACTCTATTAAACCCTGGAGTCTCTAAGAGAAGTGAGGTATGTAAAACATCTTAAGCTCAATGGTGTGAAAAATCCCCAACAACAAGATATCACAAAGATAATGTCAAGATTAATATGCCCTCTGAGGCAATTCGGCAATAGAAAACACAAGTCAGAAGTTGTTTTTGGCATTCTCACTGGCGACTGACAGGGTAAAATGATATTAGCACAGGTGCCCACACAAAGAGGAGCTGCTGAAGTGGTAACTAATCTGATCCTAGATCTGAACATATAAATTAGTAATTGAGCCATATTTTTAAAATCCTCATTCAGCTGCTTGGGTATTTTGTAGTATGAACACTTTTGCAAATTAATTTGTGGTGTCTAATGGCAGGAAATTAATCAAACTGGAAATGTTCATAAAGAGGTTATTTTTGTTTTGTAAAGGCTACATTGTAATTAGTGAAATTAAATTGAATATATTTTTTCTATTCCAGGAATCTATTTCAGTGATTGCATTTGTATGATTCTTTTACTAAAAGCACTTCAATTAGTTTGCTTTATGGTTGGCTTATGATACAATGCAAACGAAGATGCAAATTATTTTGTTATTTAAATGGCCTCGTTCTGCAGGAACCTTTTAATATATAACTCACTTATTTAATCTAATGAAACCAAATGTACATCCCAACGGCGTAAACCAGATTGACATTTGGTGCCTCAATTAATCCACACAAATCCACAAAAATACGGTGCAATAGATTCACTATCAACGTTTAGAAAGGGTAGTGGTATAATTATCTCTCAATAACTTTCAGTTTCGTAACATCACACATTCATTGTCAGTGTTTTCTCACCTGTCAAATTCAATAAGCAGGGTGTCCTTCCTTCTGAGCCTGAGGCTGAGCCCGACCTAGCCAGTAAACTCAGAGGACTTTGAGACGCTTGTAGTACCGTTCATCATTAGTGCTAGTGTCCACCGAGGTCAGCTCGCTCACCACCACCACCCCGGCATGATGAATCCCCACCCATTCAAAGAGTAATTTAAACGGCCTGACAGTCTGGACCCGCATTCAATGGGGGCTCCTCTTCGCTCATCTCATCTCTGGGACTTGGAACAGGAAGAATTGATAGACGCTCAGAGGGCAATATAATGTAGTGTAGTCATTGCTGGGCCTTGCAGTGCCACAGAAATTAGCTTTAAAATGATGTAGTACACGGGACCTTGTAATCTCACCAATCAAATTATCCACTGAGATTCCCCCAACCTTGCTATAGAGAACTAATGGAGTCTAACTTAACTGCAACAGTGGAGAGCTACTTCTTCACTGTCCTCTGGGTTACTCTATCTCAGTACACTGATCTATATTCAACTTGTACACATGTCAAAGTGTGATGAGAGGTAGGAGTTACCATTATTGCATTAGCTGTGGGTCACCGCTAGTGTTACACTGTATGCTCGAAGTGTGTCACTGAGGTATAAACCACTGAACCCGTTCTTCACTGGGTCTTAATGGGTTTCCATTTTGTTCATCGGCCCTTTGCCTTTACGATTTCTTCCAACCCAAACAAAGACATTGTACCGTAAACCCTCACAATAAACATAATCTATAGAGCAAACCAAGGTGGCCGCCATCTCCGCTGCTCTGGCATAACTGAGAGCTTCCTTATTCCCCTGTCGCATCTCATCTAATTCACTAATGCCTTTGCGAAAGTGTCATAATAGCACTGAGGCAGAATGACTACGTTTGGAGCCATTTGATGGTTCCTCTGCATCAATTATTATGATTATCTGTTGTAGTGACATTTAAAAGTGCAATTTCCAAGATTGCGACAAATCCTAATTGATTGCTTTCTCAAGCCTCGATTTCGACTCATTTTAGAGAAGTAAACACAAGTCAAGCAGCACATGTTGATGTCTCATTCAGAGCTCTAGAAAAGAGTTTCGTTCTGACACATCCATTTCGGAAACTACCAACAACTAATTAGCAAAACAAGTAGCAAGCAGTAAAAATTTGAACATCCAGTTTATGTTACTAGATGTGAATTCATGATTGAACGTTCTCCTCGTGTCTTTATTTTAAAATTAGTTATTGAATTTATTCTGTACTGGGTGACCTACTGTATGTACAGTATATCGACTGAAGTTTCATAGCCTCTGTTTGACCATGTGGGATGGGTGAGTTTGGATCTATAGTAGGGCTACATCAAATCAAATCAAAGTTTATTTGACACGTGTGCCGAATACAACCTTACAGTGAAATGCTTACTTACAGGTTCTAACCAATAGTGCGAAAGAAAAAGGTGTGTGTGTGTGTGTGTGTGTGTAAGTAAAGAAATAAAAATAAAAGACATTTGATAATAACAGTAGCAAGGCTACATACAGACACCGGTTAGTCAGGCTTATTGAGGTAGTATGTACATGAATGTTTTGTTAAAGTGACTATGCACATAAGATAAACAGAGAGTAGCAGCAGGGGGGGGTTGCACACAATGCAAATAGTCCGTGTAACCATTTGGTTACCTGTTCAGGAGTCTTATGGCTTGGGGGTAAAAACTGTTGAGAATCCGTTTTGTCCTAGACTTGGTACTCCGGTACCACTTGCCATGTGGTAGTAGAGAGAACAGTCTATGACTGGGGTGGTTGGGGTCTTTGACAATTTTCAGGGCCTTCCTCTGACACCGCTTGGTGTAGAGGTCCTGGATGGCAGGCAGCTTTGCCCCAGTGCTGGGCCATATGCACTACCCTCTGAAGTGCCTTGCGGTCGGAGGCTGAGCAAATGCCGTACAAGGCAGTGATGCAACCGGTCAGGATGCTCTCGATGTAGCAGTTGTAGAACCTTTTGAGGATATCAGGACCCATGCCAAATCTTTTTAGTTTCCTGAGGGGGAATAGGCTTTGTCGTGCCCTCTTCACGACTCTCTTGGTGTGTTTGGACCATTCTAGTTTGTTGGTGATGTGGACACCAAGGAATTTGAAGCTCTCAACCTGCTCCACTACAGCCCCGTCGATGAAAATGAAGACGTGCTCGGCGCTCCCTTTCCTGTAGTCCACAATCATCTCCTTAGTCTTGGTTACGTTGAGGGATAGGTTGTTATTCTGGCACCACCCGGCCAGGTCTCTGACCTCCTCCCTATAGGCAATCTCGTCATTGTCGGTGATCAGGCCTACCACTATTGTGTCGTCAGAAAACCTAATGATACAGTCTCAGCTTGCTTCTCTTTGAATGAGGCCTTTGAAAATCCCTATAGGCAGCCAGTTGTGTGTGTGAAGGCAAGGCTGAGACCATTGGAGCACCTGATCTCAGAACAGCGGGTATCCCCATACAGATTAGCTTGGTGCTGGGAGAGATGCAAGAGTACCTAGACATGTATGGTGCCTGAGAAGTAGTACAGTAATGAGAAAAAACTCCCATCCATTTCTTCCTCCACACTTACTGCATTATACTCATCTCCTCCATAATCACTGGTGTTGATTCTTTGCATAATTGTGAGCAGACCGCAGGTTAACAATTCTGTTCCGTATTCTACACTTTGGTTTGCAGGTTTTTGTTTAAATATAAGCCGCGGTTCAGAAAACACTGCATGTATTCCTTGTATTACGGCCTTATTTCCCACACGGCAAAGGTGCGATTGTAGAGGCTGAATATCAGACTTAATGTACTGGACTTAATACAAACCTGCACCACGATAGAATCAGTTATATCTGCATTGCACAAACAACTATGTCCTTAATGTCCATAGGGGCCATTTCCATGTTTGCGTGAACATTGCCCGTCAGTCGTGTGCTTTCCCCTTCCAATTTCCCCTGCTTTGTTTTTGCATAACATAACCCACCGGGCTCATAGATCATGATGGGATAAAAACGCCAATCCGTTCCGGCGGCAAAGGCGGGGATGAGGATTCGGCCGCTCAGTCCGCGCCCTTCACCTCAGCTCTGCATATCTCCCGAGAAACCAACACAATTTCCCTTCTTTTATGAGACTGCTGCATACAATGGGAGACCTAGTCAACCCCTGCTCTGTTTTACTGCTTACCCTAGCCAAATGAAAATCTATCTGTGGGTCCGCTCTTCGCGGAAATGACTTGTACTCAGACAACCATCAAGGTTACCCTATAGGTTTTTATCAACACTAATACCTTACTGTCAAGCTGCAAATGCAAAAATTGCATTGTGCCGGAATGTTTACACATTTTTTTTCCCCTCTGAGGGAAAAAGTCACTTTACAGTCGTTAAAAGCAGCTCCAGAAAAGGAGAACAATGGTAGATTTCTGGGCAGTCTGAAGCTATTGTTTGGAAACCTCTTCTATCTTTGTTTCCCTCTTTTCTTTGCATCTGACATGAATATGACAACTGAGGTCTCTGATCTGTATGTTTTTTCTTCTTTCCTCTCCGTGTCTCATGCTCTCCCAGTGATGCTAAATAAATGATCACAAGTAGAGAACACAAACCAACCACACTGTAATGGGGATTCTCAGATGCTGCGTTCAGCTTTTATCTGCTGTATACCCCATTACCACAGACAATTTTGTTCATTGTCGAAATTAAAGGAGCCGGTGCCTAAGATATAATACTTTAAAAAGTATTTCAACGAGTGTAATCACCATAGGGACTGTTCCTGCAATCAAAGAAAATCGTTACCTATCAGTAATTTCACAATAAAAGCGGCAATTGGACAGCTGCTTGTAAATCAGCTTAGTTAGTCTGGGGCGAGGAAAAAGCTTACGAACATGTGATATTGAGACATTGGGATGGTGATGGTGCCGCAATATGTGATTTGACGTGTACACCGAGTGTTCAAAACATTAGGAACGCCTTCCTATCATTGAGTTGCAACACCGTTTGCCCTCAGAACAGCCTAAATTCATTTGGGCATGAACTCTACAAGGTGTCGAAATCATTCCACAGGATTGTTGGCCCATGTTGACTCCAATGCTTCCCACAGTTGTGTCAAGTTGGCTGGATGTCCTTTGGTGGTGGACTATTCTTGATACACACGGGAAATTGTTGAGTGTGAAAAACCCAGCAGTGTTGCAGTTCTTGACACACTCAAACTGGTGTGCCTGGCATGTATTACCATACCCCGTTCAAAACACTTAAATATTTTGGCTTGCCCATTCAGCTCTGAATCCATGGCTCAATTGTCTCAAGGCTTAAAAATCCTTCTTTAACCAGTTAGAGCTCTAGGGGCGCTATTTCATTTTTGGATAAAAAACGTTCCCGTTTTAAGCGCGATATTTTGTCACGAAAAGATGCTCGACTATGCATATTCTTGACAGTTTTTGAAAGAAAACACTCTGAAGTTTCAGAATCTGCAAAGATTTTGTCTGTAAGTGCCCCAGAACTCATTCTACAGGCGAAACCAAGATGATGCATCACCCAGGAATTAGCAGAATTTCTGAAGCTCTGTTTTCCATTCTCTCCTTATATGGCTGTGATTGCGCAACGAATGAGCCTACACTTTCTGTCGTTCGCCCAAGGTCTTAGCAGCATTGTGACGTATTTGTAGGCATATCATTGGAAGATTGGCCATAAGAGACTACATTTTCCAGAGGTCCACCCGGTGTCCTTTGTCTAAATTTGTGCGTAATCTTCAGGTGCGGTCATTTTCTCCTGGGATTCAGGAGAGAAAGCATGTATCCAAGAACGATGTATCAATGAAGAGATATATGAAAAACACCTTGAGGCTTGATTCTAAAAAACGTTTGCCATGTTTTCAGTCGATATTATGGAGTTAATTTGGAAAAAAGTTTGCGTTTTGAGGACTGAATTTATGGATTTTTTTTGGTAGCCAAATGTGATGTATAAAACGGAGCTATTTCTAATACACAAGGAATCTTTTTGGAAAAACTGAGCATCTGCTATCTAACTGAGAGTATCCTCATTGAAAACATCAGAAGTTCTTCAAAGGTAAATGATTTTATTTGAAGGCTTTTATGTTTTTGTTAATGTTGCGTGCTGGATGCTAACGCTAATGCTAACGCTAAATGCTAACGCGAAATGCTAACTCTAGCTAGCTACTTTTGCACAAATGATTGTTTTTCTATGGTTGAGAAGCATATTTTGAAAATCTGAGATGACAGTGTTGTTTACAAAAGGCTAAGCTTGAGAGATGGCATATTTATTTCATTTCATTTGCGATTTTCATAAATAGTTAACGTTGTGTTATGCTAATGAGCTTGCTGATAGATTTACACAATCCTGGATACAGGGGTTTTTTCATAGCTAAACGTGACGCAGAAAACGGAGCGATTTGTCCTAAACAAATAATCTTTCAGGAAAAACTGAACATTTGCTATCTGAGAGTCTCCTCATTGAAAACATCTGAAGTTCTTCAAAGGTAAATGATTTTTTTGAATGCTTTTCTGTTTTTTTGTGTAAATGTTGCCAGCTGAATGCTAATGCTAAATGCTACGTTAGCCATCAATACTGTTACACAAATGATTGTTTTGCAATGGTTGAGAAGCATATTTTGAAAATCTGAGATGACAGTGTTGTTAACAAAAGGCTAAGCTTGAGAGCTAGCATATTTATTTCATTTGATTTGCGATTTTCATGAATAGTTAACGTTGCGTTATGGTAATGAGCTTGAGTCTGTATTCACGAACCCGGATCCGGGATGGGGAGATCAGAAAGGTTAACCTGTCTCCTCCCCTTCATCTACCCGGATTGAACTGGATTTAACAGGTGACATCAATAAGGGATCATAGCTGTCACCTGGATTCACCTAGTCAGTCTATGTCAAAGAAAGAGCAGGTGATGTTAATGTTTTGTACACTCAGTATATATCCAGCATGCGCGTACGCATGAGTTTCTGCTCACAAAAGGCTTAGTACGAAAGGCTCAGGCATACAGCATGACGGTAACCATACCCACCTTCTTTCTTAATCAGGGAGGCATTGGTGCGGTCCAGGCGAGCTAGACAGATGGAGAGGTGAAGCTGCTGGATCCCAACACTCCTCGTGGAACAGAGGTGCAGGAGTCTAAAGGAGAGACGGAACTTATATCCAAAAGACTACACATGGAATCCAGGCTACCAAGTCTTCCAGACACTAGGTAGACCAATCATTGATTTATGATTTCACAACACGTACTGTGTTCAAACAGTGCAAGACAAAAAACTACTATGCATATCCCCAATAAAGGTAGCCTAGTCTTTAACCTGCTAAACAGTATACTATATACTGTATGTCTTTAACTGTACTTGTCTTCTCTGGCATACTGTTTCTAAGAGATTAAAGCCTTGTGTTCCCCCAAGATTACTTTGCTGTCATCTACGTCTAACGGCTCCACCTCCAAAACATGCTCTCTGACCAGTTATTATACTATTAGATATGAAAACAATAACACTGCCTCTAAGGATTAATGTTCACAACATGGGAAAGCGTTGTCAGAGACAATTTACATTTTGTGAAAACATTAATTGATGTGAAAATGGTTGTGTCTAAACCCATATTTTCCCCTATATTTGCACTCAGAATAGGTGCTACCAAGAGATGTTCCATAGACAAGGTTCCATGGATAAATATCCCAAAGCTCACGGCCCTGGGACTGAAGTTCTCCCTCTGCAACTGGGTCCTGGACTTCCTGACTGCCGTGGAGACGGTCAAAAACATAAAGTTCCTCGGTGTGCACGTCTCTGAGGAGCTAAAATGGTCCAACCCCACAGACACCGTGGTGAAGAAGGCACGGCAGCGACTCGTCAACTTCAGGATGTTGAATAAATTTGGCCTGTCCTCGAGGGCCCCTCACAGTGTTCTGCAGGAGCACCATCAAGGCTATCCTGTCGGGCTGCATTACAGCCTTGTACGGAAACTCCACCGCCGCAGACCACAAAGTGCCACAGAGGGTGGTGCGTTCAGCCCCTGTCCCCCCTATGCTCCCCTCGTCTTCCTACCTGCTGCTCCCCTTATGGACATTTCCCCTCCTCAGCAGATATTTAGCCTGCCCACACCCCAACTGACATTTGTTATTATTTTTATTTATATTACTACCTATCTGTATTATATTTGTATGGTTTACTTTCACTTTGTCCTGCATTGTTGGAATTTCACTGTACGCTGTAAGTACGTCTGCAACCCTGTACATGTGAGTATTAAACTCCAATGTCAATTGCTCAAATATGTTTTTACAAATAAATGCATTACCACCACATTTGTATAAATTATGGTCATTGTAAGTATGATCGATCATCAAAATGTTTTAACTAACATACTCCCATAGCTAAAATGTTCTGGATGGATTGAAAATGTAATATTATTTTCATTCATCAGAGTTTAGAAATCACCCCCTGCTCACCTCCAAAGTTATGCCAGGGATAGTAGAACCCTAAACTATCCCTTATACCTTATACTTAAGTCGAACATAAGTCAAATAAAAGGAAAATGTCTAAGCCCTCTAGACCACTGCACATCCAATTACAGTTGATTTAGATTGTGATGCACCCAGTTCTTACACTGCATAAGAGCTCATTTACAGGCATGAGGATCGCTTTCCTGTCTGTTTTTATATCCCGAGGAAACATTTTTCTGTTTTCTCCCTTCCTAATGTGATGAATGAGAGCCGCTCCTGCCGCAGTGGAAATGTGCTAAGATATTATTTGGCCAACTTTTTTTTCTATATGAAAATATGGCCTGCCAGCCCTACCATCTGTTTGAAACGTTTGTAAGCATTCAGTCTGACATACTGTTTCTGTGAAATTAACCACAAGTCCCGGTCGGTGTGCTGACTGGAATGGTTGCTGCTCCAAATACGCTCCTTATTGTATATGGCGGCTTGGAAAACAAGACCTAGGTAAATCCCTGGGGACTTGAGGTCTAGTTCTTCAGGGTTTTACCCCTTGAGGGGTTGTTTTACATCTCACACAGCTCATCTTTGCGAGCTGTCTCTCCTCCCTCCTGTGCTACAGTTTCGACCTTCCCTCTCCAATAGGAACCCTTTTTGGGGGTGTTTTTACTTATCTTTCCCCCCACTGCTGCATTTATGTTGACAGTTAATTTAACCGGATCAACGCGCAAAGTTGCCTTGTCTAAAGCTATAGGCATAGTGTGACAAATAGCAGCCAGTAAACTCCAAAGTCCATCTTCTGCCCACACTGTCTGTGAAGATGAACCTTTCCAACTCTGCTGACAGTGTTTACATTTACATAGTGAGCCATGGAGTGAAAACAAAGCACAGTTAAGGCCACAGATCTCCCTGACAAATGTCCACAAGAGACACAATTCCAGAAAAGTTAAACTAAAGCCAAAGCCTGGGGGAATGAAAGATAAGCACTGCCATATCCCACTACCTCTACCTCTTTATTATTAACCACTGAGAGATGATCTGGCTGTATGTTACTGGTAATACAGGTTAACATGACTGCTGTATTACCTGCGCTGACTGAACGTAGACTTGATATGGCATGACAAGTGTCTGATGGGAATCCACAGTGACACTTACAGATATAGGCTGAGATTGGGCAAACCTTAATAGCATGGTGACTGTCTCCTCGTGTCATTCAACAAGCACTGTTGAAAACGATTGGTGCAAAACGGGGTAAATGAAAACGTCTCGGACACTTGGCTGCTACTTTTCTCCACTCCGACCGATAAAGGTCAACATTGCAACACTCATTTAACATTTATCATACTGTTTTGTGATACAAGACTGCAGAGCTAAAACACCTTTGTGAAATGTTCTCAGAACTAATATGAAAAGAGTTTTCGCTTGATCCCTCCTGTGCAATATAGCCTGCCCAGTTCAATTTAAAGATACATCACGTAAAAGATTGAGAGCAATTGGCTGACATGTTCCAATTCCAAAATAACAGTGACAAAAATGTTATCCTACGGGTTGTGGTGATATGCAACTGTAAGTCATCCTACCTTTTGTACACTTCTAGGGTGTGATTAAGCTGTATACCACACTACCTACCTAGAGAGTTTTCATATATAATCTTTGTATCTGTCTATTTACCACTACAAACAGATGCGGGCACTAAGACCGCACTCAATGAGATGTATACGGCCCTAAGCAAACAGGAAAACACTCATCCAGAGGCAGAACTCCTAGTGGCCGGAGACTTTAATGAAGGGAAACTTAAATCCGTTTTACCTCATTTCTACCAGCATGTTAAATGTGCAACCAGAGGGAAGAAAACTCTAGACCACCTTTACTCCACACACAGAGATGTGTACAAAGCTCTCCCTCGCCCTCCATTTGGCAAATCTGACCATAATTCTATCCTCCTGATTCCTGCTTATAATTAAAGTAGGAAGCACCAGTGACTCGACCAATAAAAAAGTGGACAGACGAAGCAGATGCTAAGCTACAGAACTGTTTTGCTAGCACAGACTGGAATATGTTCGGGAAGCTTCCGATGGCATTGAGGAGTACACCACATCAGTCACTGGCTTCATCAATAAGTGCATCGATGACGTAGTCCCCACAGTGACTGTACGTACATACACCAACCAGAAGCCACAGATTACAGGCAACATCCGCACTGAGCAAAAGGGTAGAGCTGTCCCTTTCAAGATGCGGGACTCTAACCCGAAGCTTATAAGAAATCCCGTTATGCCCTCCGATGAACCATCAAACAGGCAAAGTGTCAATACAGGACTAAGATTGAATCATACTACCCCTGCTCCGATGCTCATCAGATGTGGCAGAACTTGCAAACTATTACAGACTACAAAGGGAAGCACAGCCGAGAGTTGCCCAGTGACACGAGCCTACCAAATGAGCTAAATTCCTTCAATGCTCATTTCGAGGCAAGTAACACTGAAACATGCATGAGAGCATCAGCTGTTCCAGACGACTGTGTGATCACACTCTCCGCAGCCGTTGTGAGTAAGACCTAGAAACAGGTTAACATTACACAGGCCACAGGTCAAGGATTGGATTACCAGGACATGTACTCCGAGCATGCACTGACCAACTGGCAAGTGTTTCACTGACATTTTCAACCTCTCCCAGTCTGAGTCTGTAAAACCAACATGTTTCAAGCAGACCACCATAGTCCGTGTGCCCAAGAACACTAAGGTAACCTGCCTAAATGACTACCGACCCGTAGCACTCACGTCTGTAGCCATGATGTTTTTTGAAAGTCTGGTCGTGGCTCAAATCAACACCATTATTCCAGAAAATGTATACCGACTCCAATTTGCATACAGATGATGCAATTTCTATGACACTCCATACTGCCCTTTCACATCTAGACAAAAGGAAAACCTATGTGAGAATGCTATTCATTGACTACAGCTCAGTGTTCAACACCATAGAGCTCCACCATAAGCTCATCACTAAGCTAAGGACCCTGGGACTAAACACCTCCCTCTGCAACTGGATCTTGGACTTCCTGACTGCCCGCCACCAGGTGGTAAGGGTAGGTAATAACACATCCGCTACGATGATCCTCAACACGGGGGCCCCTCAGGGGTGAGTGCTGTCCCCTCCTGTACGCCCTGTTCACTCATGACTGCATGGCCAGGCATGACTCCAACACCATCATTAAGTTTGCCGATGACACAACAATGGTAGGCCTGATCACCGACAATGATGATACAGCCTATAGGGAGGAGGTCAGAGACCTGATCGTGTGCTACAAAGACCTCTCCCTCAACGTGATCAAGACAAAGGAGATGATTGTGGACTACAGGAAAAGGAGGACCGAGCACGCCCCCATTCTCATCGACGTGGCTGTAGTGGAGCAGATTGAGAGCTTCAAATTCTTTGACGTCCACATTACCAACAAACTAACATGGTCCAAGCACACCAAGACAGTCGTGACCAGGGCACAACAAAACCTATTCCCCCTCAGGAGACTGAAAAGATTTGGCTTGTGTCCTCAGCTCCTCAAAAGGTTTTTCAGCTGCACCATTGAGAGCATTGTGACGGTTTGCATCACTGCCTGATATGGCAACTGCTCGGCCTCCGACCACAAGGCACTTCAGAGGGTAGTGCGTAAGGCCCAGTACATCACTGGGGCCAAGCTTCCTGCCATCCGGGACCTCTATAACAGGCGGTGTCAGAGAAAGGCCCTAAAAATTGTCAAAGACTCCAGCCACCCTAGTCATAGACTGTTCTCTCTGCTACCGCACCGCAAGCGGTACTGGAGCACCAAGTCTAGGTCCAAGAGGCTTCGGCTTCTAAATAGCTTCTATCGAGACCATTTGCATTGCCCCCCCCCCCCCCACCCCCCCCATACACCTCTGTTATGCTGTTATTATCTATGCATGCTTACTTTAATAACTTACTTTTATTTTTTGTATTTTGTATTTTTTTCAAAAAAACTGCATTGTTGGTTAAGGGCTTGTAAAGTAAGCATTTCACTGTCTACACCTTATTTTTGTATTTGGCTAGAGAGCAGTCTTGCCACAGATTTTCAAGCAGATTTAAGCTAATTGTAACTTGGCCACTCAGGAAAGTTCACTGTCTTTTTGGTAATCAACTGCAGTGTAGATGTGGCCTTGTGTTGGAGGTTATCGTCCTGTTGTAGGTTATTTTCCTGCTGAAAGGTCTCTGGTGTAAAGCAGACTGAAAGAGGTTTTCCTCTAGGATTTTGCCTGTGCTTAGCTCCATCCCATTTATTTTTATCCTGAAACATTCTCCAGTGTTTGCTGATGTCAAGAATACCTACGGTATACCATGATGTAGCCACCATGCATGAAAAAAAAGGAGACAGTTACTCAGAAATGTGTTGGATTTGGATTTGCACAACACAACATATGTTTGAATGTTTGTATTCTTCTTTTCACTCTGTTGTTTAGGGCATTATTATCGAGTCATTACAATGTTGTTGATCCATCCTCGGTTTTCTCCCATCACGGCCATTGAGCTCTGTATTTGTTTTAAAATCAACAATAGTCTCATGGTAACATCAATGAGCAGTATCATTCCTGTCCTGTAGCTCAGTTCAGAAGGAAGACTGTAACTTTGATGCATCTGGATGGTTTAATATATAATCCACAGCATAATAATTAACTTGACAATGCTTTAAAGAGATAATCAATGTCTGATTGGTTATTGTTACCCATCCACTAATTATTGCCTTTTATGAGGCTTTTAAAAAGCTTCCCTGGCCTTTGAAGTTCTGCTTGAAATTCAATATACAGTTGAAGTCAGAAGATTACATACGCCTTAGCCAAATACATTTAAACTCAGTTTTTCCACAATTCTTGACATTTAATCCTGGTAAAAATTCCCTGTCTTAGGTCAGTTAGGATCACCACTTTATTTTAAGAATGAAATGTCAGAATAATAGTAGAAGTAATTATTTATTTCAGCTTTTTTTTCTTTTATCACATTCCCAGTGGGTCAGAAGTTTACATACACTCAATTAGTATTTGGTAGCATTGCCTTTAAATTCTTTAACTTGGGTCAAACGTTTCGGATAGCCTTCCACACGCTTCCTACAATAAGTCAGGTGAATGTTGGCCCATTAATCCTGACAGAGCGGATGTAAGTAAGTCAAGTTTGCAGGCCTCCTTGCTCTCACACGCTTCTTCAGTTCTGCCCACACATTTTCTATAGGTTTGAGGTCAAGGCTTTGTGTTGTCCACTCCAATATCTTGACTTTGTTGTCCTTAAGCCATTTTGGAACAACTTTGGAAGTATGCTTGGGGTCATTGTCCATTTGGAAGACCCATTTGCGACCAAGCTTTGACATCCTGTCTTGAGATGTTGCACCATTGAGAGCATTGTGACGGTTTGCATCACTGCCTGATATGGCAACTGCTCGGCCTCCGACCACAAGGCACTTCAGAGGGTAGTGCGTAAGGCCCAGTACATCACTGGGGCCAAGCTTCCTGCCATCCGGGACCTCTATAACAGGCGGTGTCAGAGAAAGGCCCTAAAAATTGTCAAAGACTCCAGCCACCCTAGTCATAGACTGTTCTCTCTGCTACCGCACCGCACCGCAAACAGTTCTGTTTTTGTTTCATCAGACCAAAGGACATTTCTCCAAAAAGTCCAATCTTTGTCCCCATGTGCATCTGCAAACCGTAGTCCCGTTTTTTTATGGTGGTTTTGGAGCAGTGGCATCTTCCTTGCTGAGCGGCCTTTCAGGTTATGTCGATATAGGACTCAATTTACTATGGATAAAGATAATTTTTCACCTGTTTTCTTCCAGCATCTTCACAAGGTCCTTTGCTGTTGTTCTGGGATTGATTTACACTTTTCGCACCAAAGTACGTTCATCTCTAGGAGACAGAATGCATAACCTTCCTGAGCGGTGTGACGGCTACATGATCCCATGGTGTTTATACTTGCGTACTATTGTTTGTACAGATGAACGTGGTACCTTCAGGCATTTGGAAATTGCTCCCAGGGATGAACCAGACTTGCGGAGGTCTACAATTGTTTTCTGAGGTCTTGGCTGATTTGTTTTGATTTTTCCCAAGCCCTGAGGCACTGCGTTTGAAGGTAGGCCTTGAAATGCATCCAGAGGTACACCTCCAATTGACTCAAATTATGTTAATTAGCCTATCAAAGCTTTTAAAGCCATGACATAATTCCATTTTCTGGAATTTTCCAAGCTGTTTAAAGGCACAGTCAACTTAGTGTATGTAAACTTCTGACCCACTGGAATTGTGAATCAGTGAGTTATAAGTGAAATAATGTGTCTGTAAACACTTGTTGGAAAAATGAATTGTGTCATGCACAAAGTAGATGTCCTAACCGACTTGCCAAAACTATAGTTTGTTAACAAGAAATTTGTGGAGTGGTTGAAAAACGATTAAGTGTATGTAAACTTTTGACTTCAACTGTATATATTATTTTTTTCTAACTAGGCAAGTTAGGTAAGAACAAATTCTTACTTACAATGACGGCCTACCACGGACAACGCTTGGTCAATTGTGCACCGCCCTATGGGACTCCCAATCACAGCCGGATGTGATACAGCCTGGATCTGAACCAGGGACTGTAGTGATGCCTCTTGCACTGAGATGCACTCCCTTAGACCACTGGGCCACTCATACAGATGTTGTATGTAGGGGGAAAGAGGAAGGGGTAGTCATTAAAACATAATGTCAACCCCCATTATTTCACACAGAGTGAGTCCATGTAACTTATTATGTATGTGATTTGTTTAGCCCCAAAAAAATCCTGAATTCATTTAGTATTTTCTAAACAAAGTGGCTGAACACTCATGCAAAGACTCTATTTGAGTTATGAATTGTTTATTCATCTTTCACTTTGACAGAGTATTTAGTGTAGATTGTTGACACACAAAAAAGACAATTCAAACTATTTGAACATAATAAGATGTGAAGAAATCCAAGGGGTCTGAACTATTTTTCAAGGCACTGTAGTTGTTCTATGAACTAACGTAATGGAGGTAAGTTGTTTAGTGTTGTTGGTGATGAGCTGAGGTGCAGAGTAGAGGGTAGCATGTAACATTTGTGTTACATAATATATTTTGTTATTTGCTGACAATGTTGAAGGGATATATAAATGCATAATGTGGCAAACAACAGATTATTTGGATCAGTCGTCACACACAAACTGCCTATGTGGCATCGATATGAGTCAGAAACGGTTGTTCTATTGTCAAAATTGACTTCAAAGTGTACATAGGATCATTTTGGTGATAAAGTCAGGGTGGTCTAAAACGGAGTTTGGAACATTCGTGCATCACAACGGGTAATTGAAGGTTGGGTTTTGATTTGACGATGTCCATTTGCCCACTATCATGGGGTGAACCGCTGCCGTGATTGATCTCTATCCAATATCATAGACAGTCAGACAGACCTGCCAAGCAGCTCCGACTGTTTATGGAAAACAACACGTTGCACACTTAACTTGAGAAATACTGGATCAAACACCTTAAAAGTACAATTGTGCAACTTCAACATCCTTTGCAAAAACTTCAGTATTTATTACACATTTCTTGAGTTATCTTAGATTCACTCTGGGGATTTTGTGGAAGTGAAATCGGCTAATATGTCTACAGTGTCTCATGGGGGACAAACTTCATTAACCAAACATAGAATCGGTCAGGAAATACACCTCCAAGACTGAAATCTTGTTTTTCTAATGAGCAATAGAGAACCACACTTGCCAATCGGCATGTTCAGTGGCTCTTCAAGGGATTCCGCACAACTGTTAATCCATGTATTAAAGTGACATTAAGAGTAGCATCAGGTTGAGAAAGCATCAAACATGTCCCCAAAAAAGGCCTGTGGTGTTCATGATAGATCCTCGGTTTAATGCAGAGAGTGAATTGAAATGCCATCATGCCACTGGATCATTACTTTGCTTTCATTAGGTCTTCATGAGCGAGACTGAAGCCATTCCACCAATTAGCCGCCATCACAGACCTAATCATTTCTCAACTCATGCACCTTGCAAATACCAAAGGTCTCTAGGGTGAAACACTTCCTAGGTGAGGAAGACGCAGTCACTAGAAGACAGTGACCTAACACTTTAACTTATCTTTGATTGGCTGTCTCTTCACCCTGATGAACACTCATTTGAAATTGGTGGTATTACAGATACCACTTTGCTTTGGCCAATCTAGAACTTTCAGATCAGAGGGAACCAGGAAATGGAGACATGGGAGGGAAGTTGACTATTGAGACATAAGCAAAGGAAAAATCACAAGGGCCGTTTGTCAATGGGCCTAAGGGCAGTGAAAGTGTTAGTAACCAGCTGAGAAAAATCTAAAATTTGAAAAATGTGTTTTGGTGAATCCTTCTAAACAACACAATCCAATCCAGTAATTTCCTATCAAGAAGAAGAATCAGCAAACTTGCACATAGAACAAATATCATAGTTATTGGATACAAGTAGAATTCCACAGGTGGGCCACGGGTAAGGCCTCAGTCATACAATCTTTAGGTAAGTCATCATACATCACAGTCAAAACATTCAATATCCTCCTGCTGTTGATGGATCACTGAATGCAGAGATACTTAGGTGTTAGCAGAAGGGCATTATGAATTATGTAGTACTACTCCATGTGCTGTATGTGTGGATATATAACTCCAGACAGGCAACCAGAAATAGACTGCCCAGTTACAGCATAAAACAGGAAGTTTGAATGACTACATGTACCAGTAAGCATTTGTGGAGCAACTCGTGTGACCGACAACTACAAATCCTAATAGCAATTCCAGTCTAGCCAGTAACTAACAACATTTCAATCCCAATCAGTGTCAGGCTTTCCACTTGTTTTGCAAGAACGGAAGACAATATGTTTGTTGGCATTGTCATCCCCCTTGCGTTGATCATGCCCAAAATGAAGGGGGGAATAATCGGTTTGCAGTCCACGCCTGAGCCACATAATTAAAACGTGAGTAGTATTCGAGACTGGACATGGGCTCTGTTGCCTCTCCACTGAGTAGGAATAGGACTAGCCACTGACTCAGCCTGCAATATGGTATTATAATGGGTGCCCTGAAGAGAAATGGCCGCTTATCGTCTGGCTTTATCAGTTGGTGTTTGGACCACTGTCAGGGCTTAAGATACTGCCAATGTAAGGCAATTATTGACAAGGGAGTTCCCATGATGGCCTCAGGTATGGTCATTATGCATGGCTGCTTTGATATATCTATAGACACACTATAGAAAGACCTACACTTTAATTACAGTATTTTGAGCCACCTGAAGGAATCTTGGCAATAAGATAATGTTCACAAAGTGCTAATTAACAGAACAGCTCTCAAAGCAATGGCAAGACATCAAACTCATGGTTGTCGTGCATACCATAACACTTGTCTTATACTTCTCTATCCTGGTTTATTTTGTAAGGCAATTTTGCAGGGCAATAGTATGTAGACATTGGGTGCAAATCGTTTCTGAAAGAAGCAGAATTCCATCCAAACCCTCTCATTATGAAGGGTAAAAACACAGGGGGAAAAAACTAACATCCACAGTTGCATTCCCTTCGGATCTATATGCCCTCTTTCAGGGATTTGTTGATATTTGTTGATATTATTACCCTGCAAGTACTATGGTTTGGCATTCACATGGAGCCATTCAGAGCCAGCCTGTATAGATAGCGCTCCATCCATGGCTCATGAGCCGTTTTGATTGCATTTTGACTGCTTACATCAGTCCCTTTCCACCCATCAGTGAGGATATTATACGTTTTACTGCAGTTGTTAATTCAGTTCCACTTAATTCACCTCACAGACAACCAGTCTGCCCACTCACACCGAAAATAGTCTTGCAATTTCTCATCAGTGACTAATGATCTGCAATGGGGCCGCATTAATTCAGAACTCACTGATACCTTATTTTGTTCTTCCTGACATGGAGAAAGACAAACAACACTTAGAACATCTTCTGGTGGTTGATGGATGAAGTGAGGTACTCCCAACATTATTAATCATTCTTAAAAGTTGGTAAACTGTGGGACTGTAGCAATCCAAATTTGTATGTTCACATCTTTGAAGTTGTACTTCTTGTTTCTACCCACTAAGATTAAACACGAGAGAGAGAGAGAGAGAGAGAGAGAGAGAGAGAGAGAGAGAGAGAGAGAGAGAGAGAGAGAGAGAGAGAGAGAGAGAGAGAGAGAGAGAGAGAGAGAGAGAACTCAAGAGCTCCTTATACCACAGAGAGAGAGAGAGAGATGCTGACAGACAAAGTAAAGGACTGACTTCTTGAAAAGTCCATGAAACCTTTTAGAGAGAACAGATTGGGAGCGGGAACCATGTCTGGACGCATGGCCACACTGATAACGAGCTATTCTGCGGTAGCTGAATGAGAAACTGAAAGGAGAGGGTGGAAAAAGGCATGTGGCGGTGTGAATGCCCAGCTACCCTCCCTAAGTTCTCTTATTCAACGGTAGATTGAGTTGTGTTCCCGGAAGGTCGGTGTGGAATGGAATGGCAGGGCAGGGCAGAGGAAAGAGTCACTAGCAAAGCCAACCTGAATTGCCCTGTCTTTGGGTACCTGTGCTACAGAGCAATATTGACTTAACCGCTGTACCAGAAACAAACAGTGCGAGATAAAAGCATTAGTTCCACTTCCCTGACAGAATTCCCACTATTGCTTCAGAGAGAGGCTAGACACTGACACTGACTTTACCACAGTAGGCATTTTAAACCCCAGACATGCCACTAAGTAAGTTAAATCATTATTGTGACCATTAATACAGTTCCTTTTTTGGGGTGCTGTGGATAGATTAGGTCGTGTGGAAATGAAGTGGCATACCAACTGGCTGGAATTCAATCACAATACCTTTTTTGAAAATTGCATACAAAAGTTAATTATACCTAACATACGTGGATGAAATATTTGAAATATATATATTTAGGGATAAGAATTTTATTGGATTTGTCATGTGAAAATGTCATAGAGACTCGTAAAAGACTAACATTTGAAATATTTGATGGTACGCAAACGTCAACATATTTTAGGTAATAGAGATTTCCCTCTGTTTTTTCCAATTGAAATATGAAATATTAAGAAACAATGATTTGTTTAATGGATATGAATGTGCAGCTTACAGAAATAAACAGATTTCAGGACAAGGAGCAGCAAATACTGTGTTGACTCTGGGTAAAAAAAAAAAGGCCAAATCCAAATAAATTATGCATGTTGTATGCATGTTATTCACTAAATAATAAAATAAAAAGTACACATTCATATGAAATTTGGGCAGCAAAACCAAAACCAATAAAAAACTAAATATAATGAAATATAGTATTGGTACAATTAATAATCAATTTGAATGAATTTGACAACTTACATTTCATAACACATTGGTCCTATAAGATTCTGTCTCACTCATAGAGAAAGCATCCCTATGTATGCATGGGCAGCGCCATTGAGGCAATCTCCATTTTGAAGTAGTCCATTTTTCTTCACGATCGGCTGATCCCTTCTGATGACTCCAACATGGCCACCAGGAGGGATCAGCCAATGAAGTTAGAAGTCCCACCCAGTTGACTACATTAAAATGTGTAAGACCTTAATGGCGCTGCCATGCTAATACAGCCTTTTGGCAACTAGAGGCCTCTGTCATTCTCTATGGTCTCACCTTGTGGTCCTCCATTTTTCATGGCAGCCATTTTGTTCCCCTCCCAGTGTGCTTGGTTGCAGTCATGATTTATGGTTGTAATAGCATGTTTATGCCCATCCATTACTATGTGTTTCTAGGGGAAGTGCTGGCCTGAAATATTAACAAAGCAGGCCTTTGCATATCTCCCCTGGATGCAGATGATTTATTTGAATCTCCAATACTACTGTTATCAGGTATACTGTATATACATGTATTGAGTAAACTGAATAAAAACATAATGACGTCAGTGTTGGTGAATCCCAATCCAATCTCTCAGCCCTACCAGCTCACTCGGAAGGCACGTGTCACGTGTTGCTGACAAAACTCAGAGGGTCACTTCATGAACGGCGTGGCGAGGGGATAAAATAAACACATCAACTTCGGGACATGATTTGAATGATACAATTAATGTTCCACATTTAAATAATGAAAACGAGCATGGAATTTTAATGACAACATTTCCCCTGTCGTTTTACAAGACATAAACCTCAGTAACCGTTGAATGTTACATGTATCAAGTTTCAAAATCAGACACAAACAAATTCAGGTGGCTCATAACTAGGCACCCAGTTCCAATCTTTTGTGTAAAATAATGCGGTGCGTTATGGAATACCCCTTTGCTCTGATGCCTGCAGTCTAGCTGACTCAGTCAAAGTGGCTATTGGAGGGTGTATTTAGCCCCTACACCCTCCATCATTTTCACTCCCTCACCTTTGGGACACTTGTGCATACATGTACGTTTGCGTGAAGGTGGAAATTGAGGGGCTAGGGGATGGGGATGATTTGGGATTCAGCCTCTGTCTGCACTTTCCTCAAACGTATTCTCAACATGGCATGTCCTCATATTGTGCATTAAAATGTGTCAATGTTGAAGTTGAATTTGAAAAGAAATGAAATGAAAAATATTGTGAGGAACAGTTGAAAGAAAGTGAAAGCACTACCATGAATGAAAGTTCAATATTTATGTTCAAAGCTGCTGGATGGAACCATGTTAAACACATTCAAATTCTGTGTTTAAAATGAACATGAACCTACAAACTGAAATTGTATCTTTTAAAATGTTCACCATGTTGAAAACAGCCAATGAAATCTAAAAGCTGTGAGACCATCAAAGGAAAATGTCACCTGGTGCACAATAATACATATAGGAATCGACACAGTTCACAATGTCAGTACTACATCAACCTTAGTGTAGAAACATGGAGTTTGAGTACCTGATGAGTTTGAGAGGCCTTGTTCTTTATGGTCAGCCAGTTAAGGTCAGTCATTATTATGCACAATCTTCTCAAATTAAATCCTGCACTCCAACACAGCAGACATAGTTGCTCTGTGAACTGTTTGTGTGCCTCAAAGCGGATATTTGCTGTCAATTATGAGTTGGCGTGTCGCCAAGCATGCACAACGAAAAGTTAAAAAGCAATATTGATACAATAAAAAATGTAACCTCTCTACTCTGAATACATCTCTTCTGTTTTATGAGGGAGCCTAGAAGATATGAATGGTAGACCTACCAGCCTGTATGTACTGTACGTGAGTTTATGTCTCAAGACAATGAAATAATGATCAAGTCTGTGCGCACAAAGGAAGCACCAATGTCCTTGGAGCATGCTCACCAATGAATATATGACTTTCACATAAATTCAGCAAATAGCACCAGTTTCCTTTAATTGTACATCGAATTTACAGCCAAAAATGTATACAAGTTGCTGTAATAATATAAATGGTCAAATTATGAACAATAACATGGATACACATGATTTTGCTTATTATTAAAAGGGATGAGGGCAATTCCACGATAATGGAATTGAGTTGAGACGCAGATTTCTCACTTAATAAAATGTGCACCAAGTTTAACAGACCACTGAGTGCTGACGTCATTTCCTGTCACATCTTGTCGACTTGTTTAGGTGCTGCTGTGCGTTTTGTTGCTGGCGTTACTTTGCTACCTGCCAACTTTATGGTTTTTAATTACCATTTTACATTTAAAAAATGTCCCTCACTTGACTTTTTCACCCCAGACGCTTTATCTGGAAATGGTTCTACAAGACCTCCACCAGCCGAAGCTAAGTAGTAACATTAATATTATGCCTTCTAATTGCAGTCGCTGTACTCAAAATATACAGGAGAACGATTGCCTTATGGTGAGGATAGCCATGCTGCAAGGCCAGTTCAGACTCAATCGTTAGGCAATGGTAATTTAAGTGTAGGAAAGTATGAAACAGCATCCGTGCCACAACTAAGTACAGATAGTTATATAAATCAATCTCGCACAGTCACCGCAGCTGGACAATTTTCTCATTGCTTCTAAAAGGAAATGCTGTAGGAATGCTCAACTGGTGTCGTTCATTCAGCCACAGAAACTTTCAACCGGTTCTCCCCATTAAGCAACGAGTCGGAGTCAGAGGCCGAGCCTTCTCTGGTCTCTCCTCCACCCGTTACGGGGTCTGAGACGCCGAAGTCTCCCACCATTAGCTCTAACAAATTGAAAACCCTAGTCATTGGTGACTCCATTACCCGCAGTATTAGACTTAAAACGAATCATCCAGCGATCATTTACTGTTTACCAGGGGGCAGGGCTACCAACGTTAAGGCTAATCTGAAGATGTTGCTGGCTAAGGCTAAAACTGGCGAGTGTAAAGAGTATAGAGATATTGTTATCCATGTCGCCACCAACAATGTTAGGATGAAACAGTCAGAGGTTACCAAGTGCAACATAGCCTCAGCGTGTCAATCAGCTAGAAAGATGTGTCGGCATCGAGTAATTGTCTCTGGCCCCCTCCCAGTTAGGGGGAGTGATAAGCTCTACAGCAGAGTCGCACGACTCAATCGCTGGTTGAAAACTGTTTTCTGATCCTCCCAAAAGATAGAATTTGTAGATAATTGGCCCTCTTTCTGGGACTCACCCACAAATAGGACCAAGCCTGGCCTGCTGAGGAATGACAGACTCCATCCTAGCTGGAGGGGTGCTTTCATCTTATCTATGACCATAGACAGGGCTCTAACTCCTCTAGCTCCACAATGAGATAGGGTGCAGGCCAGGCAGCAGGCTGTTAGCCAGCCTGCCAGTTTATTGGAGTACGCCACTAGCACAGTCAGTGTAGTCAGCTCAGCTATCCCCATTGAGACAGTGTCTGTGCCTCGATCTTGGTTCGGCAAAACTAAACATGGCGGTGTACACTTTAGCAATCTCACGGGAATAAAGACCTCCTCCATTCCTGTCATTATTGAAAGAGATTGTGATATCTCACATCTCGAAATAGGGCTACTTAAAGTTAGATCACTCACTTCCAAGTCAGTTATAGTCAATGAACTAATCACTGATCATAATCTTAATGTGATTGGCCTGACTGAAATATGGCTTAAGCCTGATGAATTTACTGTGTTAAATGAGGCCTCTCCTCCTGGTTACACTAGTGACCATATCCCCCTTGCATCTCGCAAAGGCAGAGGTGTTGCTAACATTTGCGATAACAAATTTCAATTTCAGCATTTTCGTCTTTTGAGCTTCTAGTCATGAAATCTATGCAGCCTACTAAGTCACTTTTATAGCGACTGTTTACAGGCCTCCTGGGCTGTATACAGAGTTCCTCACTGAGTTCCCTGAATTCCTATCGGACCTTGTAATCATGGCAGATATTCACATTTTTGGTGACTTTATTATTGAAATGGAAAAGTCCACAGACCCACTCCAAAAGGTTTTTGGAGCCATCATCGACTCAGTCCCGCACCTTGAAAGAGGCAGCTCTACCCTTTAGCTCAGTGCGAATGTTGCCTGTAATCAATGGCTTCTGGTTGGGGTATGTACGACGTCCTCAATGCACTTATTGATAAAGCCAGTGACTGATGTGGTGTATTCCTCAATGTCATCCAGTCTGTGATAGCAAAACAGTCCTGTAGTTTAGCATCTGCTTCATCTGACCATTTTTTTATAGACCGAGTCACTGGTGCTTCCTGCTTTAATTTTTGCATGTAAGCAGGAATCAGGATGATAGAGTTGTGGTCGGATTTTACAAATGGAGGGCAAGGGAGATCTCTGTATGTATCTCTGTGTGTGGAGTACAGGTGATCTAGAGTTTTTTTTTCCTTCTGGTTGCACATTTAACATGTCGATAGAGATTTGGTAGAACTGATTTAAGTTTCCCTGCATTAAAGTCTCCGGCCACTAGGAGCGCCACCTCTGGGTGAGTGGTTTCCTGTTTGCTTATTTCCGTATACAGTACAGCTGGATGAGTGCGGTCTTGGTGCCGGCAACTGTCTGTGGTGGTAAATAAACAGCCACGAAATGTATAGCTGAGAACTCTCTAGGCAAGTAGTGTGGCCTATAAAATATATCATAATATACTCATCTTCAGGCGAGCAAAATCTAGAGACTTCCTTAGATTTCGTGCACCAGCTGTTGTTTACAAATATGCCCCCCCTTGTCTTACCGGAGTGTGCTGTTCTATCCTGCCGGTGCAGCGTATATCCCGCTAGCTGAATATCCATGTCGTCATTCAGCCACGATTCCGTGAAGCATAGGATATTACAGTTTTTGATGTCCCGTTGATAGGATATTCGTGATCGTACATCGTCTAGTTTATTGTCCAATGATTGCACGTTGGCGAGTAATATTGACGGTAACGGCAGGTTTCCTAGTTGCCTTCTGCGGGTCCGGATGAAGCATCCGGCTCTTCTTCCTCTATGTCGCTTTCTTGTGCGAATAATTGGGATGTCTGCCCTGTGGGGTGTTTGGAAAATATTGTGTGAGTCCTGCTTGCTGCTGTTGTTGAAAAAATCTTTGTCTAATCCGAGGTGAAGTGTTTCAGGCATAATGAAGTGGATGGCGGCAAATGTTTTACTTTAAAACTCTTTATAAATAAATTTGATTGATTTACACAAGTACAACTGTTAACAATTTCCACTGAACATTTGACAAAAACACATTTACCGGAGGAACTGTGCAGATGCAAACTTTGCAACCAGAATTCCGAAAAAATTCCCTCTGTTTTTGGTTTCCACGCTTTCCAAAAACTCTTAAATATCTGCTCCGAATTAAGATTCAACAATGTCTGCAGAAAGAATGGGGTGTAAGACATGACATATTGACTTAAAAAATATAGAACTGCAGTAATTGAAATAGATGTACACCTTGTAACAGAATTGCAGTAACAAAAGTTCATCATGGGTCCCTGATCTGTACTACAAAGAAATGCATAATTATGGATATGAATGTCATTTTATTCATGGTGATGTATCCTAAATAGGTACACGAAAGGTATTAATCTGCAATATCCTCCTTTGCATATTTGGATCCAGATTGTCGTTAAGGGGGGGAAACATGAATGATTCATGGGGCACTAGCCTGGTAGGGGCCCCTTAATGCTGTGAAATGGTTTATCATTTGAAAAATGTTAGAACAAAAAAATGTGTGAAAATTAAAATGCATAACCATAATCAGATCAGGCATCTGTTACGGTTTTCTTCGGGTGAAGGAGAGTCGGACCAAAATGCAGCGTGGTATTCTTGATACATGTTTAATGACGATGAAACATGATCAATACAAAAACAATAAACGTAACGTGAAAACCGAAACAGCCTAAATGATACAAACTAACACAGAGACAGGAACAATCACCCACGAAACACTCAAAGAATATGGCTGCCTAAATATGGTTCCCAATCAGAGACAACGATAAACACCTGCCTCTGATTGAGAACCAATTCAGACAGCCATAGACTATGCTAGAAAACCCCACTAAAGCCACAATCCCAAAACCTACGAAAAACCCCAAGACAAAACACACCACATAAATAAACCCATGTCACACCCTGGCCTGACCAAAATAATAAAGAAAACACAAAATACTAAGACCAGGGCGTGACAGCATCTCTACCCTCTACCTTTTGTACCACCCCTCCAAAAATGCACATGGTTTTGTCTATTCTCCACAAGGAGAAAAAAAATACAGCTGATTTGGCAGTTGCTTCGGCATGTAGCCTAAGCCTTCACGAGAGATAACCACTATGCCCCCCTCAAAAATGAAAGAAAGGAAACAGAGACAGCAACATTTAGGAGAGAAAAATACTCAATGTTTTTTTTTCCAGAAAAAAAAGAGAAGGGTTTGAGTGGAAAAGTCAGTGCAGACGGCCTGCCGAACTGAGTAGCCTAGCTAGCAAATATAGCTAGCTTGCTAACTACAGGTAGTTGTCAACCGTGGACTCACTCAGCTCGGTTAGAGCAGTAATTACTAACATGACGACGATGAGCTACCACTGCCAGCTATGGCTAGCTAATTAGCTAGTATGTAGATATTATTATAACTGTATTGCCCAATATTTTCTTTATATTTTTTAGCTAGCTAGACTAAAATGAATACCTAACATGTAGCCTACCTATCCATACTGTAGATCCTCCTACTACTACTGCTGTAGACAAAGATCCCAACGTGTGTCTACTACATGAAGAAACAGTTGACCTTGGAGGTACGGCAGTTATTTTGGAACAGCAGCAGCATAGCTAGACCACTTTTAAATTATAAAGTTAGGCACATGATGACTTAGACACACTTAAATACGTATTGTGTTTGATATGTATACTATTAAAAGTGTGTTCTGTCAGTAGTAGATTTTTAGTATGGTAACCTTTGTAGGAGCAAACATTAAACCTAACATTTGTTTACTCACTTCCTAGTGCCTAGAGAGCCTTAGGTAGACAGAATCTCAGCAGAAAGCTGTCAGACAGACTCTGATGCAGAGGAGAGCAGGGAGGAGAAAGTGGAGTTAAGTAGTAGCAGCAGTGCCACTGAAGGAGTGACAGAAGAGACTGAACAAGCAAGTAATAAGGGAAAGGAAGAGTATGGACAGATTCGAAGTGAGGAAGATGAGGTTTTAGATGATCCAGCACTGTGGCCAGAGAAGGCAATCGTCCTGCTCACTTTCTGGGTAAAAGTTTTGCAGTGTATTGAGAATAGAAGCCTAACAGGCTGACTTCACGGCTCGCGTTGCATGCGCAAGCATTGCAAAAGCATTGCAAAACAAATGTAGAAATCTATATTATTCAATTATTGCACCCACACTGCTGGCGCGCACCAACGAGCGTCTGCGTTGCCAAGGGCTAAACTAGAAGTCAGTTCTATTTGTGACGCAGATCGCGCTGCAAGTCCTGCCTCTCCCATCTCCTCATTGGTTTATAGAAGCAGGTACCCACGTGCCATCTCCTCATTGGTTATACCCATGTGGGTGACTGAACGACGAATGAGGTCAGTGGCGGTAATGCACCTAATTTTGAAAGTTGCCAATCGCAATATAAAGTCAAGAGAAGAAAAGCCTGGAAGGAGGAGAGATGACTAGAAATGATTCGGTGGACCGTTTTATGTGTGGATTAATTGGCGAAGTAGAGGACCTTGTACATTTCATGAATTGAATTGAAAACCAGTTAGCTAGAAAATTAAACGTTAAAGACATTAAACATGAGTTTGCTCACAAGAAGGCTCAACGTTGGGCTCTTGGTGCAGTGTAACCTCTGAGTTGTGTTTACAGGGAACAAACACAAGGACATATGCCTTAAACCTGTTCTACCCAAGCCTGCCCGGGGATGGGCAAAATACTGTTTCAGAGTTTATCTCCTGTTGAACTTACTCAGGAATCCCCACATAACGTCTTGACATTACAGTTGTAGTTTCACAGATGCATGTTCTCTGTATGTAGTCCACATAGTCCAGGAACATTTTTTATTTTGAATATGTTATTTAGGCATATATTTAGGAATTATGCATAGGGAGGAAGAGGGTTAGCCTTGTTTTTAAGAATTTGTAATACATTATTTAATCTGAAACATTGGTCATTTCTTCATTAAAACTGACTACAATACCATTTATAAAAAAAATAAGTCACCAATTAGTGTAGTTATTTATAATAAAGCATCATAAAAATCTCATGACACAGACAGCTGTTTTTAACATTAGGGACCAAAAATGTTTGCAATACTGTTAATATAGGCAACGGATGAAGGTGGAAACTAGAATCTGCACAATTGTAGAATAGAGCAGCAGAAGCTTATAGCTGGTACATTTAACAACACATATTATTCAGTACATTATTTTAATCTGAAACATTCTGAAACATTCTATTTTAGCGGCCCGTTAGTTTTCTTTTCGTGCGGCCCCAAAATTCTGGCAACGCCCGTGCAGAGACGTCTATGGTTGTACAAGTTTGGACATCAAAGTACAGTACAGTAGAGCGCAGTAGCATACAGTAGAGTAGATTACAGTACAGTACAGTAAAGTATAGTTCAACTGTAGTGTGCTCTACTCTACTTTACAGTACTGTATTCTATTTTACTGTACTCTACTCTACTGTACTGAACTATACTCTACTTTTCCTTACTGTACTTTACTGTGCTGTACTTTCCAAGCTTGTGGAACCAGCTGTGGTTTGTGACTACTAATATTTCCCATTATAGACAATTCAATTGCAGAAATTCTGTTCCTGATCTGGTAAACAAAATGTATAACAGTAGAAATACTAATTAATTGATATGTTTACCTACCTTTAATTGTAACTTCTGTGAAGGGAGATAAATGTGAAGACCTCTTCTCTTTGACTAGAAATCAAAGCCTTTGCTTCTTAAAATAATGTGGATAGAAAATGGTTGAAAAATGTATATATGCCCTAATTTATAGACTCATATCTTTCATTTCACACCCAACTTGACATTCTCTTTTGAACTTCACATGTTGGTGCTCATGGGTACTTTTACATGGAAATGTCCTTGATGTAACATTAATGTACAATGATACCAGGAAGTGAGTAAGCTTTCCCCACAAGCACAATGTTCAACTCAGAGAAAGAATTGTGTAACGGTCATCGTTGCATGAAGAAGTGGACCACAGCGCAGCATGGTAAGTGTTCATGATTTATTAAGAGGACTGAACACTGAATAACAAAAAGAACAAACAAAACCTAAACAGTGCTGTCTGGTGCAGACACAAAAACAGAAAACAACCACCCATAAGACACAGGTGGGAAAAGGCTACCTAAGTATGGTTCTCAATCAGAGACAACGATAGACAGCTGCCTCTGATTGAGAACCACACCCGGCCAAACACACAGAAATAGAACACAAAAACATAGAATGCCCATCCCAACTCACGCCCTGACCAAACCAAAATAGAGACATAAAAAGGATCTCTAAGATCAGGGCGTGACAAATTGGCTTAAATAACATTGGCTTTGAAAACTACATGAGTTTGGTTGAGTCACTCAATCAAATTTGAAATTATAAGTGGACCAACATCTACTTTCGCATTGATGTTTGTCATTCAGAGCGACTTGCAGTAAATTGTTCACCACCAATGGTGATTCTGAATAGCGTCTGGGGTGCTTTTTATGTGTGTGTAGCTGAAGGGCGCTAGTGACTAATTGGCCTCTGTTGGGTGTGTTTAGTTAATCTAAAACACTAGGGAAAGCTTTTAAACCATGGCTTTGGGATTATATGGGATTATGATATGGATTAAAAAGTTCCTTCAGGCAATGGAGGCTACATTTCTATCTTCACACTAAGGGTGAAAGCATTACACTGCACTTACACTGCACTTCAAAAGAATTTAGATTGAAGTTAAGAAACAATTTATTTTGTTGGTCTCATTATGTTCTTCATTGGAAGAATATTGATTAAGGGATTGCCAATAGCATGTAACAAACTTGCCTAAACCATAATCTTGGAAGAAATAAAAGATTTGTGAATTTGGTCAGTGCAAAAAAATCATATGGATCATAAGCAGCAAAATAATTATTAAATCAACAACAAATGAATAGACTTGTCATAACCAACCGTCCAAAGAGAAAATCTACAATATCATTTAAAACCGCATGCTGCTTTCATAACCAAGAGGGAAGGTGGTAATTACCAGTTTTGAAGTTGTATGCGTTCACATGCTTTGAACTCATTTGTGAAACCCAGGTTGGATAATGGTCAACAAGCTGCATCAACCATAAACTAAAAGTACAAGTTGTCATACTTGCAAACACGTTAGTGTTCAAAACCCATATTCATAGATTGCTTTCAATAAATGTTTTGTTTTTACATTAACTGCCATTATCGAGGTCATTTCCTTAGTAGGTGACATCAGAGGTCAGCATGTGTGAGAAGTCGGAGTTCCGTGTTCAAGACAACTAGGAAATTCTGAAATGTTTATCTTGGAAACTCGTAAAAGAGGAGCTCTGAGTTTCCCACTTGCAAAGTATCAGAATTAACCAGTAGGAAGGTTCTGAGTTGTTTCCGAGATGTCTTGAAAATAACATCTGGGATGATAGACGATTTTCTCCACAAGTAATTATGAGTTGGAAGGGCGTTAAAATATATTTTGCCCAGTAATGTGGTAAATACCCCCACTTGGCTATGCACACCGCATTCGTCATACCTTAGTCATGGTCCAGTTTCCCAAAAGCATCTTAAGGCTAAGCTCATTGTAAGAAGCATCTTTATGTCTCCGGGTTTCCCAAAACCATCATTACTAAAGTTCCACATGAAAACACTCCCTACTGCCTCAGACCACTCCTAGAAAGGCTACGTGGGTTGTTCGATATTTTGCCCTTCCACGTCACTTTATACACAGAAGAGCCCCGCTAAACCTAGGATCAACATGTTGATCTGTCTCTCTGTTACCACTGGTAACTTTATCAAGAAGTTGACTACAAATACAAAGTTGCCAATGTCTTTGCAATTGTAACCTCGCCCCCAAGCTATTGCACACAGCGCTTATAAGCCTGGGATATCAACAACTCAAAGTAACCCTTAGTGGGAGTGACCATAGAATTTTATGGATGTGACCTACTGAGTAATCTATTTGTCATTTAATTTTAGCGTGGCTCTGTGATTGTGTTGTGCTAGTGTACGAGGGAGGGTTAAAGGGATGGTGTTGTGGGAGATAATTGGTTGGTAGATTAAGCCGACGAAGCAAATGCTTATGTGCTAGGAGTTTCTCCCGGCTCTCTGTATTGGCTAACGAGGCCAAGTTTGACATTCCAGACTCTTTGCGCATTTGGGCAGAAGTGTCTGGGAACGAGATGATTTAAATTTTTACAAACAAGCGAAGGATAAAAAAAAAATGCTTGAAATATAAACCAAGACGACTGCATTGAAAAATTCATAAAGTAGACTACATAGGCCTAGATATATATTTAAATCAAATGTAAATCAATTTCATGTTTATTCATTGAGTTCTATTTTGCTAGTTGTCGACTGTTTCATTTTTGCCTCAATATATTCCATGATATGCGGATAACATGTGTGCAATGATGTGCCAAATCATTGATGTAGTGCGTTATTATAAGGTAGGCTAAACATTACAATAAGCCACCTCAGTATTGGCAGCTATATATTTGATAATACAGTATCGCTCCAGGAGCCGATCCATTGTCAGTATTGTGGAATAATATGTATAAGGTAAGATATAAATGGTGAAAGCTGATCCGAAAGCAGAGCTGCCTTTCTTTTCATTCTATCAGTATTGACACACTTATCTAATTTTCTTTCGGGCGTGGTGTTTTGGTAAACATGTTACATCTTCGGCCGTTGTAAGAAAGATGCAACGTTAAGACACTTGCTATCGGGAAACCGGGCCCTGTTTGAGTCTGTTTGAATTGAAGTCCAAGGAAATGTATAACCCAAAGGGGGGGGGACAACAACAAAATTCCAGGTATGAAGTCAATAATCCAACAGAAATTCAAAATGTCCAATGGAAACCGATGGCTCTGAACTGTTCTATGTCTTTTTTTTTTACCAAAGCAGTGTGGAATATGTGTGAAAAGAGGCCTGAAATCCTCCTTGGTAGCAAACGATAGGCATCTGTGTGTTGGACACGTCTCCAACCACACCTATACTTGCACTTAAAATGCCTACTGCTATATACAGTAGTAATTTATCAACCCAATACAGTGCTGGGATTCGATTAAATATTTAGACATCAGAGTAGAATAATCTGCACACTAGTGAGGAAGAGAATTCTTTTTCGAGACCCACCTGTGTTTGACAACAGATAATCAGCAGAGGGGAAGTGATGTACCAAAATGAACAAAGTGCAGGAATCATCACAATTGTGCATTAAATGAAGCATTCTCAGTAGGATAAGCCTAGTATGCTAATATTTGTTGCTTACTTTATTCATTTTTACTAAACAGTACGATACGTACAAAGTATGCAGTTTTAGTAAATAGTAGCCTACTTCTGGAATGTTCAACATGTTTTCTCATGGACAGGTTGTGTGAAATTGTGCCATGTTCTGTAACAACATAGATACCACATTGTACTTCAAGAGGGAATTAGCAGAATGCCTATAAGAAATGAGTCGGAATTAGTTACATTTAAATCAGGCAAGGTAATTAACATAATTCGTCTCTATTTGTAGAGTGAGTCATTTAAATCTGTACCCTGTTGTAATACACATTCCATTATTATTTTAAAACCGAGTAAAATCTCAAATATGTATGCACAATGCACTTCACATAAATCTAATGGAAAGTCATTGTGTTATCATCTAATACATATTACTGGTAAACATGAATACATTATGTCCCTCAAAGCTCTTCCTCTTAGCATATTATCTGAGCAATGGCTAAAACATTATGACGTATGAATGGAGCGATTTGTTTGGGTTGGGTTGGGTTGGACACCTGATAGAATCCTGATCCTTCGTCAATGTAAAAACATGTGCAGCATTCCAAGGGTGTATTCAAGATGCTCAAAAATGTATTCTTGGAGGGGTAAATAAAACAGTACATTCTGCAAAAATGTCCAACATTTGTTTGTTTTATTTCTTTGTCTAGTAAGGGTGATGTGGGTCTCTGCAATCTCCCGTTCAATCAATTTTACACTGCTATTCATTAAACAAACACTCATGTTGATAATTGTTCAATCATTTGAAACAGTGACAAACATAATAACAACGTTCCACAGTAGAAAAAAAAGTCATATGAAGCATATTCACAACACACAACATCAAAGTAAAGCATCTGTGAGGAATAATCAGACTCAGACTGGTGTTATCAGTTAACCACTCTCTGGAGACATCAGCAATAATTATTTTTTAGTCGGTTTCCAATTAACTGTTGGCTGATTACATGTTTAAATATTTTATATTCTTCCTTATCTATGTGCCTATGCATGCCTCTTTTTCTAGACTTCACTGTTCATTTACCATTACTTTTTGCCAGTTTATCCTGTCAAATAAGTGTCATTCTCTTTAATGATTGCGAGCGAACCTATTTGATTTTGTAATGCTTGTAAAGTACGCTTTTGTTACGTAGGGACGTAGTGAGAGTGTTGAACAAGAGAATGCAGTCAAGACTTGAAGAAGTGGAGGAGCAGAAAAACAGCTGAAACAAGAGAGAGGAAAGAGAAGATCAAAGGGCTTCTCCAGGAAACGGCAACTTCTCAAAGCCCTCGCCCTGTTTTGATGAGAGCTGTGTAATGGAATTGTGCACTGTCCCTGTCTGCTCACTTTTGATATGAGGCTTAGATACTGTTATCTCTTCATCTCTTGGACACTTCATTGACAGACAATGCCTCTGTTTTTGGCTTATAGTGTGTTGTTTTCTGCTTTGGTAGTTTTGTTTAAATATTTTACCTATCTGGGATAAAGCCCTATACTCTTTTGTGTGGAGTCCATTACAAGGTGGGATTATATTTAGCTTATCTAAACCTATTACCTAGGTTGAAGAATAAACAGCAAATTCATGTATATGACGCTACAAGCTGGGAAACCAGCATTTGGGTAGTTTCTCCCATTCTCTGCAGATCCTCTCAAGCTCTATCAGGTTGAATGGGGAACTCAACTCGTTGTGTTTGGAGGACAAAGAATGCTGAGTTGCATCCAAAGAACACCATACCTACTGTGAAGCATGGGGGTGGAAACATCATGCTTTGGGGCTGTTTTTCTGCAAAGGGACCAGGACGACTGATCCATGTAAAGGAAAGAATTAATGGGGCCATGTATCATGAGATTTTGAGTGAAAACCTCCTTCCGTCAGCAAGGGCATTGAAGATCAAACATGCCTGGGTCTTTCAGCATGACAATGATCCCAAACACACCGCCTGGGCAATGAAGGAGTGGCTTCGTAAGAAGCATTTCAAGGTCCTGGAGTGGCCTAGCCAGTCCCCAGCAACAGCCCCAAAACATCACTGCTCTAGAGGAGATCTGCATGGAGGAATGGGCCAAAAAACCTTGTAAAGACTTACAGAAAACGTTTGACCTCTGTCATTGCCAACACAGGGTATATAACAAAGTATTGAGATAAACTTTTGTTATTGACCAAATGCTTATTTTCCACCATAATTTGCAAATAAATTCATTAAAAATCCTACAATGTGATTTTCTGGATTTATTTTCTTCTCATTTTGCCTGTCATAGTTGAAGTGTACCTATGATGAAAATTACAGGCCTTTAATCTTTTTTAAGTGGGAGAACTACCTTTTTGCCCCACTGTATATACAACAGTGGATGAAGATACTCCAAACTTTTATATAATGTATTTTATTGAGCCCATTTCAGCCATTACTGGGATGTGTTTGACAGGTCATTACAAACATTTCCACGGCCGTAATGTTAACAGGAAAAAACAACAGGCACAAGCAAGATATTGAAGAGTCGCAGGAGTAAAATGAAAGCAATCAACCTAACAAGATTTATTAAGTGACACAGGAAATAGATGCCTGAAAAAGACAGATCCTCAGGTGGGCGAGGCATGAGCATTGCTACACACTCACACTTACCACATACACTGCTGTTACAGCTCAGTCTATTATGTATCCCGTTGCCTAGTCACTTTACCCCTACCTACATGTATATAAACTCAGCAAAAAAAGAAATGTCCCTTTTTCAGGACCCTGTCTTTCAAAGATAATTCGTAAAAATCCAAATAACTTCAAAGATCTTTTGGGTTTTGCTTGTTCAATGAACCATAAACAATTAATGAACATGCACTTATGGAACGGTTGTTAAGACACTAACAGCTTACAGACGGTAGGCAATTAAGGCCACAGTTATGAACACTTAGGACACTAAAGAGGCCTTTCTACTGACTCTGAAAAACACCAAAAGAAAGATGCCCAGGGTCCTTGCTCATCTGCGTGTAGCAGCACCTGCACAGGATGTGTACATCCGAACATCACACCTGCGGGACAGGTACAGGACGGTAACAACAACTACCCGAGTTACACCGGGAACGCACAATCCCTCCATCAGTGCTCAGACTGTCCGCAATAGGCTGAGAGAGGCTGGGCTGAGGGCTTGTAGGCATGTTGTAAGGCAGGTCCTCTCAAGACACCACCAGCAACAAAGTTGGCTATGGGCACAAACCCACCGTCGCTGGACCAGACAGGACTGGCAAAAAGTGCTCTTCACTGACGAGTTGCGGTTTTGTCTCACCAGGGGTGATGGTCGGATTCGTGTTTATCGTCGAAGGAAGGAGCGTTACACCGAGGCCTGTACTCTGGAGCGGGATCGATTTGGAGGTGGAGGGTCCGTCATGGTTTGGGGTGGTGTGTCACAGCATCATTGGACTGAGCTTGTTCTCATTGCAGGCAATATCAACGCTGTGCGTTACAGGGAAGACATCCTTACAGGGAAGACATCCATGTGGTACCCTTCCTGCAGGCTCATCCTGACATGACCCTCCAGCATTACAATACCACCAGGCATACTGCTTGTTCTGTGCGTGATTTCCTTCAAGACAGGAATGTCAGTGTTCTGCCATGGCCAATGAAGAACCCGGATCTCAATCCCATTGAGCACATCAGAGACCTATGTTCATATGTTCACTATGTTCTTACAAATATTTACACATGTTAATTAAGTTTGCTGAAAATAAACGCAGTTGACAGTGAGAGGACGTTTATTTTTTTGCTGAGTTTAGCTACCACAATTACCTTGTACCTCTGCACATCGACTCAGTGCTGGAACTTCCTGTATATAGCTATGTTATATTTTACTTGTTACTGTTATTCGTTATTCACTGTGTATTTATTCCTTGTGTCACTATTTCAATTTTTATTGTATGTTTTTTATCTTTATCTTTATCCTTGCATTGTTGGAAAAGGACCCTTATGTTAGCGTTTCACTGTTAGTCTACACCTGTTGTTTACCGAAGCATGTCACAAATAAAATGCTATTTGATTTAAAAGGTGAGCAGAATACACATTTCCACAGATTAATAAAGTTCTATTGTATTTCATTATTTATGCGGTGAATTTCCCTGATCAAGATCTAATAATTTCCTAGTGCTTTACCTGGGGTTTGGTAAAATTATTCATAGGTGTAATGCTTGTCGTCTGGGGAAGGAGAGGAGGACCAAGGTGCAGCGTGGTAAGTGTTCATATTTTAAATATTTTAATGAACACTGAAAACAAAACAATAAACAACCAACGAACAGTCCTGTAAGGTGCAACACAACACTAAACAGATCAGGGACAACGATTGACAGCTGCCTCTGATTGAGAACCAAACCAGGCCAAACACAGAAATAGAAAAACCTGAACCTATAGGGGAGGGTCTGGGTGGGTGTCTGTCCGCCTCCTTAACCGCCTCCGTGGCCTCTTAAGAGCGGCGACCCTCGCCGCCGACCTCGGACTGGGGACCAAAGCCACGTTATTCTAATTAGACAAATTCTGCATATACTGTACTAGTACAATATGGGCCAACCCTGAGCTGTGGTTTGACTCCAAATAGACATCAAACATGCAAAAGGACAAGATAAGAGGAAATCCTACAACAACGGAGTTCACGGTAGAGCTTGCAGATAATAACAAATTACATTTCAGTAGATTATTTTATCTAGAGTGACTTTTTGGAGCAATTAGGATTAAGTGGCTTGCTCAAGGGCACCAACAGTTTTTTTTCAGGTAGTTGGCTCAGGATTCGAACCAGCAACCTTTCAGTTATATGGCCTCTCACGACTCTTAACACCATCAGCAAATTTGCTGACAACACGACGGTGGTAGGCCTGATCACCTTCGGCGATGAGACAGCCTACAGGGATGAGGTCAGAGACTTGGCAGTGTGGTTTAGCTTAATTTTAGTTAAATGTATTTGCATCAAGAAAGCAAGTGATAAACAACAATCCAGATAAAAAAAGACTAAATGAATAATAAATGGTGTGCAGGTGTGGTTGGAAGCCCAAGGGCTTATATGAAAACCACACCACACAAAAACAATATACAGTACGTAAGTACAACAATAAAAAAGGTTTGTTAAAACAGATAACCAAACCTACTAATTATAAATCAACACATTCATTAAACCAGTAATGTGAGCGTGTGACTGTGTGAGAGTTAGGCAACATGGAGGAAGGAGTCTTCTCTTCGCTTGAAGTTGTTGAGGGATAATGATGTTTTGGCAATGTGAAGATAAAAATTCCAGAGAATGGCACCTCTATATCTGATAGAGAATTGACTATGTGATGTGCGACACTGGGGAGGGTGAAGGTTATCGCGGTGTCTTGTGCTATATAGATGGATTTCAGAATTAACCCGGAAGAATCCATTGAAGAGTTTAGGTAAACTGTCTGGGAGCCAGGTAATTATAGGAGGTGTCTAGTCTTGCAAATGTATTTGGTATGATGAGTAATTTGTGTAGGTGGGAAATATATGTACTAGCCCAGACAATATTACAGTAACTGAGGTATGGGTAAATTAAGTGATAGTATAGCGTTAGAAAGCAAGCCTGATGAACCAAACCATTAAACTTTCTGATGATACCAACAGATGATTTCAGCAGACAATTTGAATATGATGTCTTCAGGATAACTTTTTATCAATTAGAACTCCAACGAATTCAGTGGATGTGACTTGTTCCATTTCATTCCCACCAAATTAGCTTAATTTTTTTAATAAAAGTATTTCTTATTCTTGCTATTGAATATATTAGTGAATACTAGAGGTGCCAGGACAACCTCTCCCTCAAGCCATGCCTGCTAAATAGCCATAAGACTGCTAATAGTAGTTAATTAAATGGTTACCAGGACTATCTGAATTGAGTCTATCTTGCACAGACCCCAGCACTCTCACAAGACTACAGTTGAAGTCGGAAGTTTACATACAATTAGGTTGGAGTCATTAAAACTCGTTTTTCAAGCACTCCATCAATGTCTTGTTAACAAACTATAGTTTTGGCAAGTCTGTGCATCTACATTGTGCATGACACAAGTAATTTTTCCTCCAATTGTTTCACTTATAATTCACTGTATTACAATTCCAGTGGGTCAGAAGTTTACATACACTAGGTGCCTTCAAACGGCTTGGAAAATTCCAGAAAATTATGTCATGGCTTTATAATCTTCTGATAGGCTAATTGACATAATTTGAGTCAATTGGAGATATACATGTGGATGCGTTTCAAGGCCTACCTTCAAACCGAGTGCTTCTTTGCTTGACATCTGGGGAAAATCAAAAGAAATCAGCCAAGACCTCAAAAAACAAATGTAGACCTCCGCAGGTCTGGTTCATCCTCGGAAGCAATTTCCAAACACCTGAAGGTACCACGATCATCTGTACAAACAATAGTACATAAGTATAAACACCATGAGACCATGCAGCCGTCATGCCGCTCAGGAAGGAGACGCATTCTCCTAGAGATGAACATAATTTGATGCGAAAATTGCAAATCAATCCCAGAACAACAGCAAAGGACCTTGTGAAGATGCTGGAGGAAACAGGTACACAAGTATTTATATCCACAGTAAAACTAGTCCTATATCGACATAACCTGAAAGGCCGCTCGGCAAGGAAGAAACCACTGTTCCAAAACAGCCATAAAAAAAAGCCAGACTATGGTTTGCAACTGCAGATGGGGACAAAGATCATACTTTTTGGAGAAATGTCCTCTGTTCTGATGAAACAAAAAAAGAACATTTTGGCCATAATGACCATCATTATGCTTGGAGGAAAAAGGGGGAGGCTTGAAGAACACCATCTCAACCGTGAAGCACATGGGTCAATCACCATATTCTTATCGGCAGACAAAGTAGCCTCGGTTTTTCTAATGACTGCCTTGCCTGGTTCACCAACTACTTTGCAGACAGTGTTCAGTGTGTCAAATCGGAGGGCATATATATCAATGATGTTGCTCTTGCTGCGGGCGATTCCCTGATCCACCTCTACGCAGACGACACCATTCTGTATACTTCCGGCTCTTCCTTGGACACTGTGCTATCTAACCTCCAAACGAGCTTCAACGCCATACAACACTCCTTCCGTGGCCTCCAACTGCTCTTAAACGCTAGTAAAACCAAATGCATGCTTTTCAACCGTTCGCTGCCTGCACCCGCACGCCCGACTAGCATCACCACCCTGGATGGTTCCGACCTAGAATATGTGGACATCTATAAGTACCTAGGTGTCTGGCTAGACTGTAAACTCTCCTTCCAGACTCATATCAAACATCTCCAATCTAAAATCAAATCTGGAGTCGGCTTTCTATTCCGCAACAAAGCCTCCTTCACTCACGCCGCCAAACTCACCCTAGTAAAACTGACTATCCTACCGATCCTCGACTTCGGCGATGTCATCTACAAAATAGCTTCCAATACTCTACTCAGCAAACTGGATGCAGTTTATCACAGTGCCATCCGTTTTGTTACTAAAGCACCTTATACCACCCACCACTGCGACCTGTATGCTCTAGTCGGCTGGCCCTCGCTATATATTCGTTGCCAGATCCACTGGCTCCAGGTCATCTACAAGTCCATGCTAGGTAAAGCTCCGCTTTATCTCAGTTCACTGGTCACGATGGCAACACCCACCCGTAGCACGCGCTCCAGCAGGTGTATCTCACTGATCATCCCTAAAGCCAACACTTCATTTGGCCGCCTTTCGTTCCAGTTCTCTGCTGCCTGTGACTGGAACAAATTGCAAAAATCGCTGAAGTTGGAGACTTTCATCTCCCTCACCAACTTCAAACATCTGCTATCTGAGCAGCTAACTGATCGCTGCAGCTGTACATAGTCTATCGGTAAATAGCCCACCCAATTTACCTACCTCATCCCCATACTGTTTATATTTATTTACTTTTCTGCTCTTTTGCATACCAGTATCTCTACCTGTACATGACCATCTGATAATTTATCACCCCAGTGTTAATCTGCAAAATTGTAATCATTCGCCTACCTCCTCATGCCTTTTGCACACAATGTATACAGACTCTTTTTTTTCTTTTTTTTCTACAGTGTTATTGACTTGTTAATTGTTTACTCCATGTGTAACTCTGTGTTGTCTGTTCACACTGCTATGCTTTATCTTGGCCTGGTCACAGTTGTAAATGAGAACTTGTTCTCAACTAGCCTACCTGGTTAAATAAAGGTGAAATAAAATGTAAAACAAATATTTGAGTGGCCATTCACAAAGCCCTGACTTCAATCCCATAGAATATTTGTGGGCAAAACTGAAAAAGCATGTGTGAGCAAGGAGTCCTACAAACCTGACTTACTTACACCAGCTCTGTCAGGGGGAATGGGCCAAAATTCACCCAACTTACTGTTGGAAGCTTGTGGAAAGCTCTCTGAAACGTTTGACTCAAGTTAAACAATTTAAAGGCAATGTTCCCAAATACTAATTAAGTGTATGTAAACTTCTGACCCACTGGGAATGTGATGAAAGAAATAAAAGCCAAAATAAATCACTCTCTCTACTATTATTCTGACATTTCACATACTTAAGATAAGATGGTGATCCTAACTGACCTAAGACATGGATTTTTTACTTGGATTAAATGTCAGGAATTGTGAAAAACTGAGTTTAAATGTATTTGGTGTACGTAAATGTCCGACTTCAACTGTATATAAACACACACTATATACACACTCACTACACTGAACCCATACGCATACCAACACACTCACACACACATACACACATACTTTCACACTCATCGTATGCTGCTGGTGCTCTGTTCATTATTTTGTTATTTTTATCTATCCAGATGCCTAGTCACTTTACCCTGTCTTTATGTACATATCTACCTCAAATATCTCGTACCCCTGCACATTGATCTGGTACTGGTACTCCGTGTATGTAGATATATAGATTCTTGTGTATTATATTTCTCTTTTGTTGCTATTCTTTACTAACTCTGCATCTTCAAGAAGGACTCGTAAGCAAGCATTTCACCTGTAAAGTCTACAGCTGTTGTGTATGTTACAAATAACATTTGACTTGATTTGACTTGAGGAGGATGAAGGGCAACATACACATGGGAATGAGTGTTGAGAGACATTTCACATTTTCCCATAAATTCTGATGATTGATTTTGATTGAAAAGGCCTCTCTGCTCAGACCATTCTGGAAAGAGCTGCAGGACACATGGAGGGATCCCAGCAACTCAGTTGGCCAGCTAATCTTGGCAGATGGAGCATGAACCCAGCCAAGAAGGCATGAGCCTCATTCACACATCACATCATGAGACAATTGTTGTCGCCATTTAGAAACATGACATGGACTAAGATGAATCACCTAACCCCGATGAACCAGAGGGACTTTATTATTCACTAAAACACAGAGAAGATAAGAGGATGGTTGCATTCTTTATTATAAACTGGGTGGTTCGAGCCCTGAATGCTGACTGGCTGACAGCTGTGGTATATCCGCATTACGACGTACCTAAGAACAACACTTAATCGTGGTACATTGGCCATATACCACATCCCCTCGGGCAGATTAACAGAACACAGTTTTATTGCCAAGCTGCATCAGGCCAAACAATAGCATGAGTTGAAGGAAACAGTGAATAGTCAAAGTGTTAAACGGGCAGTGCAGTTAAACATGTGATCTTGTTTTTAATTGATATTTCGACACTATGAGGTCAAAATAACACTCTGAAATTGTTAAAATTATGATAATGCTCTTTTTGTGTAAGATATGCCTGGAATTTCAGCCTGTTCAGGTGGAATGGCGTTTTTGGCCGAGGTCATGACATCACAATCCGATCTGATTATTCTGACCAATGACCAGTCATATTTGATTTAAATATGTATTATCTTACTTTAAAGGGGTAAGTGGCTGAGGCACCTATCTGCCAATCAGGGCTGTGTATGAAAGTATATTAAAATGTATATCTGTACGCTCACATGATCAGACTGAGCCTTTCAATGGTATAAGGAGGCTCAGGGAAATAAATTATAAAAAACATATTTTGATTTTCATGAAATAAACACATACAGTGATTTATTAGACATACAGGGATGATTAAAAAAATAACATTAAAGCATGGGGGGCTTTATTGATAGTGTGTGTTCTTATGTAACTTGGTGATAAACCTGTGTTCTGTTCATCTCTCTCATATTAAGTCATTATTTTTCTAATCACAGACCTAGGGGTGTTCTTACACCTTTAATCTGCACCTATTTCAGGGTCCACCAATCACTGGGTGGCAATCTTTCTTCCGGCCCTTTGAGCCCCATAGGGACATATCAATTAATATGCTCCCAGTTTTGGATTATATGAATTCCATTTTCCATAGTAAAAAAATGTCCCTGTTTTAAATCATAGCCGTAACACCCATTGTCCATCTAACATGCTGACAAGACCCCTAGTTCCTTCGGCAGCAGCACCCGGACCTGACGTCACCAACCCCAACAAAAAAACTAAAAAAAACTCCCTATTGCTTCCACTATTGGTGTCTGCATTCTGTGAGGACAGACACCGGGAGACGAGAAGCAAGTACAGGGAGTGAATATTTAATAAATAACAACAATAAACAAAACAAGGACATCGTCTGGACAAGGGGAACAAAAGGACATTAATGCAGACACAGGGAAGAAACCGAGGGAGTTACAGATATAAGGGAGGCAATCAATAAGGTAAACGAGTCCAGGTGAGTCCCATGAAGCTCTGATGTGCGTAACAATTGTGACAGGAGTGTGTGATGGGCCGCCTGGCGCCCTCGAGCACCAGAGAGGGGGAGCGGGAGCAGGCATGACAGGTAAACCGAGTTTGTTTCTAGTAATCTCTCCTCCTTCAGAAATCTTCTTCATCTTCGGACTATATATGGTGGTTGGTAACCAACTTTAAGGTGCATTACCACTTCCAACTGGACTGGAATGTGCACCTCAGTTCATCTTTCAATCACCCAAGTGGTTATATGCTCCTAAAAACCAATGAGGGGATTGGAGAGGTGGGATTTGCAGCGCATCAAGCGTCACAAGTACAACCAAGTACTATGTTAGCGCCTGGCTACACATACGCTTGTTGATTTGCGCGAGCAGTGTGGGTGCAGTGATTGAATAACATGTACAGTATGTGTACGTTTATTTTTCAACGCTCGCGCATGTGATGCGAGCGGTGTGGTCAGCATGTAAGACTCTTAGAAGTTGCACAAATGATAAGTGCTCCAGATTGTAAATAGTAAATATATATCCTCAGATGTGGAGAGTGTCTATTGTAATGTATGCTGATGGGTTGGGTTACTTCTATAAGATGCATATTAACGTCCTTCCCCTCAACTACAGACAAGCCAAAATACGTTGAAACGAGTGCTGCAGCATCAGGCGCGGCAAATGAAATTTGCGAAAGGCATCCAGCAAGTATGTAACCTTATGACCTTTATCAAAAGTAATTTCCAACGGTAGAGTTTATCATACTCCTCGCAGACACTATGCATAATACACCATTGGCTAATGGGGTGCATGAGTTATTTCTCAGTAGTACTTCTCAGTGATTAACTTTATCCAGTGTGAAAACCTAATCAAAAAGAATCATAAAAATGGGTGATGGGCTCATGTTGTTTCAGATTGGTCAGTGAACAACAAGCCCTCGCTTAAGCAGCTGGTTATAGCTTTCCCCCCATTTGACATCTTTGGTGTTCTTCTGTCACGACTCGTCCTGAGCTGTAATTGGTCATAAATCCCAGCTGGTGGAAAGGTTCATTGCAATGGTATTATGAGGGTGTCACAGAGCTCTAATACTCACAATGATGTTCCCACACGTTTTGTTTTAATCTGCCCACTTGGCGATAATAGCAAGTCCTCAATGAGAGTGAATGTGTTGTGTTTATCATAGAATAAATGTTGTATGGTTTTAGAGATGCGGCAAGCTGGGGTAATATGACAGACATTTACAGAGAGGGCTCAGTTCATTTACACCCCAGACCTACAGTAGGTCGAATATGTTTTTGTTTTCTTTTTAATTACTTAAGTTGTGCTCAGTGGCGGAATTATCATTAGGCAGAAGAGGAAATTGCCTCAGTCCTCACATAATCAAGGGGGCTCGTAAACTGGGTATAATTGGGAATTGTTTTATTTTATTTTTGTACAAATAATTGATCTGCTTAATGACCCCATAGGCAGGTTATAATCACAACCAGAAGGAATGTGGTTCATTGCAAAAACAGGGTGATATCAATGTGCACAACCATTTGTCAGTAGTGTACTTAATACATTACCGTGCACCCAATCACGCTACCTTCGACACACTCGAAGCAACCAATAGGGACAAAGAAGACATAAGTATCTCTCATGCTTCCCAAATGCATCACTTGTTCATAAGGAAATTTTCATAATCTCCTAAAGGGAAATCATTATAATATTTTATTTATTGTTGCTCCATCCTTAAGCATTCAATAACACCCCCCCCACACACACACACATGCACGCGCACGCACACGCAATGTGTTAGACTGTACCAGTTTAACTGATTTACTTACAGTGCAGTGCCCCGACCACTTCTCTAGATTTATCAAGATGTATGTGTTTTGTGTACAATGACCATACTTATACATGCACTTACTAAGAAATCCCTGTGAGATACATTTTCTTCCAGTAATGGCCTCAATTATCAATATTTTAACTTGTCTTCTTTGATCTCTAAAACCTTGAAGATAGCGACACACCAACACACTTTTACAGAAGCATCTCTGAAATCAGACAAAGTTATATTGTTCACCAAGAGTGGCTGAATATGTTCCTTAAAGCAGGCTGTTCCCTTGGTCATTCAAGCATCGTACAGGACATTTTCACCGAGAACAGAGGAGGCCAGCTTCCTCAATTGTTCCCATAGCAACGGTCATCCAAGTGCCCCTCAATATACAGCTGATGTGGGAACAAATGTGCAGCTTACCAACTTGCCTGAGAGTGCCAGATCACATTGTATGTCATTGTTTCACAGCTGAACTCTGACAAATGATTGGCACTCTCTGCATAAGACTGCCATCCACGCAATCTGTGAACTGCGACCAACAGTACGTAGCAGCTCCCTGTCGCTATGGATATGGACCAATGATATGCCAGCAACTGACTGAAATATGGCAAATTAAGGGAAGTGTATATTTGACATTCAGAACAAAAATGTACATTTAAGGCATAGGGATCTAAATGAATTAAGGTTAGGTTAACAAAGGTGTGGTTAAGGTTACTGTATACTGTTTCGGCAAGGCTAAGGTTAGCATTAAGGAAAGGCGCAAAAGTTAGTGCTAGCAGACTCATTTACTGGCTGTCGAATATACTGTACACTGCCAATGAACAAATAACTCAACCAACCAAAGTCAATATATTTTGTTTAAAGCAGCATGTTGGATTGGAATGTTATTTTCTACAGCTGACCTTCTTAAATGCAGGGGTAACGGCTCAGAACAATACAACGAAAGAAGAAGTAATGGACGTGCCACTGAGTCATAAAACACTCACAATGATTGCTACCTTGAGTGTCATCACAGTGGTCCAAGTCATGGAAAATAATGCATCATATCAAAATTGGGTGCTGTTAATATCATACATTTCTGTTCCTCTGAGATAAATGTCTTGCTTTGTAAATCATTGCCTTTTCAGAAAGCTCAATGCCATTGAATGTCTATTGTCGTATAGCAACCCAGTAGCTTTTCAATTTGCACCAGTTAGGCAATCTATATCTGCTTGGAGGCTGAGTACCGTTGAGGTTGTTGACTAAGCAATGGTGCCCGAAGAAATACGGTACAGATTTATTTATGCGAAAATTTAAAAAAAGGGCCGGATCCTTAAGAGGATAATAATCAGAGGGCTTTTCAATCATCTGTGCTCATCTTTGTCCATTGATAGTGATTGTGGTACACTGTGTCTCATACAATACCTCCTATATATCAGGTTTAATAAAGTTTATTCAATTATATTATATTTCTCAGGTTTAATCACGTTTTTTCAATTATATTATATTATATTTATCAGCTTTAATACATTTTATTCAATTCAATTATATAATATCATATTTTTCAGGTTTACAAGATAATGTTTACAAGATAATATGGTACCAGACATACTACACCACTAATATGGGAAGATCTCTCTTTCCACATCTGAGGGACTACTATTGTAATGCACAGCATCACTACCATACATGTATCTCAAAATCACCTACGATGCCTTCAGAATGCATTAAAAAAGCACATGCTTTTTTGATCAAATGTATCTCGTCCTTTTATCATGTCGCTATGGAATTAGGCGGATCGCTGTCTGTCAGATGCAATCCGAGGCCCTGATGGAAGCATGACCAGTCAAACCCAGTTTTTATGCATGGTTAATCCGATAGCACCTTCTGATGTGATCCAATTAAATCTCTCCTTCAAAGAATATGTGACTCCTGAAGCATGGACAAGAGGGGGGGGGTCGTTCCTCTGTTTTAATCATGCTCAGATCAGTTTCACAGTATCTCGCCAAGACTCTGGATACACCCAAAGAATGTGTTGAGAAGAACAGCATACTGTACATCTAGAGCTGTGTGTGTGAGTGTGTGTGTGTGTGTTATGTGTGTGTGTGTGTGTGTGTGTGTGTGTGTGTGTGTGTGTGTTATGTGTGTGTGTGTGTGTGTGTGTGTGTGTGTGTGTGTGTGTGTGTGTGCATGCTTGTGTGTGTGTGGGTGAGTGAGTGAGTGAGTATAGGGGTATTTTGAGAGGAGTACACAAGTACACTAGATAAACACATGTTAAGGTGATTACACCTCAGTGGACTAATCAGCATCTATAATTACTGTAGATGGAAGGCTCCAGCTCCAAATAGACCTTGAACAATGGTACTTTAATAATAGTGGTAGTAGTTATTTTAACATGTTAGTCTGTTTTCAGTGGGAATCCTTCACACCCTCCCTCACCTACAGTTCTCACTATCCTCTGCACTAGGCGCCTGTTCCTAGATGGAGGCTCTTGAGAATTTCACATAAAGAAGTTCCTCCTTACAGAACACAGTGATAATGTGTAGCTTATCTTAGGGGCTCGAATACAAAATAATTACCTGGGTGGGGATCCCAGGGGAGCTCTGTTCAGTTCTGCTCAGTTCTTATGAAGCCCCGTAGTGCTGCAGATTTTCACTACACAACCCCCCACCATATCTCCGAGACACTCTCCAACCATATGCCTGGTCATCTCAAATTAAACTGCATTGCGAGGGGCTGTCGGCAGAGGCAGATCGAGTGAGTGGTCAATAAATAGAAAAAGCACGACAGGTATTTTTCTGCTAATTAAATTGTGGACAAGTGGTCAGCCATGCATATTTTCCACTTATTAAGCAATAGGGAGACGTGTTGGCAGGAGGAAAAGGGTCCAATTTTGCTCATGGATGGATGGGGACTCATACGATTAATGATCGCTGTACAGGGTAGGGGGAGACAGACCTGTGAATCCGCTACAAAGGATCAGGGCTTTAAGCGCCCAAGGTGCTGACTCCTTCTCAATGGTGTTTGGAGTTAGCTTCCCCTCTTTTCCTCTCAGTACTTTTGTGCACTAAAAAAAAAGCCTCTTAGGGCCTGAAAATGCTTTGATGTGAACTCTTGGAATTTGCAGTGGTCCACCCTGCATTCCTTACAACAGCTAAGGAGGTACACACACATCATGTTTTTTTCCCGGGAATAGCAGCTACTGTAATACTACATAGAATACTACATTGAACAGATGTTGTATTCTAAATACGGATTATTCTCTACTAATATCAATGATTGGACATTTTATCAGGTGTGCATTTAGGATGTTACCAGTCATTTTCAATTCATCTTATATGTAAAATGCAAAGCAATCATGTTCTTCAGGAATCATTGATATTTCCGCCATATGTTCTTGTGGCTCTAAGTGTTCATTATAGTGCTTGTACTCTCAATGTGCAATGCCCACTTGCCCTTGGGGGACAAAACTACAGACTGAATTAAGTGTGATCAAAGGTTGAATCACTGGTTCACAATGTCTGAAGATGAGGCCCTCTCAGATTACTCGAGGGCCACTTGATTTCAGAAGTATGATTCTCAGTCAAAGGACACTACTTTGTGAACAGCATTGGTTTGAGGTAGATATTCAACGGATTTTTCAATAATGCACTTTTGAAGGAATTCTAGGAAACTATTCAAAATACAGAGTGGTGTATATTGATCAGTTAGCGTGCAAGTAGTGAGATGTTTAACCTAAGAATGATCTAATTGGCAGAATTTATATCTGCTCTGAAGCTTTCATTTTGGTTTTCTGAGTGACCAGAGTTGGACCAAAAAATAATAATCATAATTAACATGGTTTAACATAAACGTTGATTAACACAAAGGCAATCTAACAATGACGCGTGTTCGTTACTCCTCTCTAACAATTTTAAATGCAAGTCCATTTTCCCCAGTATTAACTTCCGGCTTGGAAAGACCCCAATTAAACTTGTTCAAATGTAAAATTATATGAATGAATACAATGTGAATGTTTGTAGAATGTTCAAAAGGATCCCAAGGATACTTCCATGTATTATAGTGCTTTGTCAACAACTCTCTAAGCAAGGTTACAACAGTTACATATCCCCAATGTACCCGCTCAGTGAGTGCATGATGAATAGCTACCTACTTGTTCTTTACACACGTATGCATTCACACACGCACACACACACACACACACGCACACGTGCACGCGCACACGCACACAGAATCAGGATGAAGTGAAAGGGGAAAGAAAGAGTAAAAGAGAGGAGGGGAAAACTGATAAAAAGGGGAGAGAGAGAGAGGAAGGGAAAGGAAGACGAAGAGAGTGTTTAATCAGTGTGCAGGGAAGAGAAGGGTGGGAGGAAGGGCAGGGTTGTTCAGGGACAGCAAGTTGGGTGACAGTGTACGGCTCATTCATATGTACGTCAATGCTGGTGTGGGAGAGTAAACAGCAGTGTCCTCACAACAGCTCCATGTGCATTGGAACTGCATTCTATTTTATTGGGCTGATAGCCTGGCTGTGCTTGGGCTCTGGGGAGCTGAGTGTGAGAGTGTAAACTATTGATGTGACCGTGGCAGTGAATGAGTTCTGTACTGTTTTTGAAACAAGTCTACAGTATATGGAACCTTTGAGCCAATATGTTTCGACTGTTCTTCTCCAAGTCCATGTAAAATGAATCAAAGAATCAATTCACAGCCCCATACAAAAAAGCTCATCTCAACCGGATCAATTTATATCAAATGATTTGCCGTTGAAGCTACGGCAGATACATACAGTATGACAGAGAACAGACACGACAAATGTCTGTGGCACGGTTTGTCCTTCTGTGAGTTTCCACCAGAAAAGCAGTTTGTCTGTAAGTAAAACAAACATGGTTTTGTGCTCCTGAAAAAGAACCTCTTGTTCCAGAAGACAAGACTGTGAGAACAGCAAGCTTTTCTTCCCAGGATCCTCCTCTTCTCTCTGAGGCTCATCTTTTTTTGCAAAATGCCGGTATATTTGCATGACTAGAAAAGAAACACAGTCTCTTTGATATGCATCTCCTCTCCCTTCGCTTGCTGCAGTCCTTTTCCAGGCATTGTTCACAGGGGACAGATTAATGTCGGGAATCTCTCTGTGTTTTTTTGCTTATTTTCCACGGCATCGGTAATGATGGTGCTTTTTTTGAGGTGTTGGGCTCCAATTACTGCTCCCGAGTTTCACTTGGCATGTAGAAAAGGACTCTATGACACAGAGTCCTTTTTGTATTGTATTCTAGCTATTCATTTTCACACGTAATTAGTTACCGTAAGGTTGCTTGTTATCTGTTTCTTCTAGATCGTTCTGGTCTACGACAGACGATCATGTGATGTTTAGTGAGTTAATGACCCTGTCAGAGTTGATCGGAATAACTCACTTGATCGTCTAATTACGGATGAACCCAACACAAGAAATAACAGACAAAACGAGGGGAAAAGGATTTTTCCTTTTCAGTCGATAGAGCTCTTCCATTGCAAGCCAGATAATCCCCCAAACCAAGTCAAACAAGTAACCAGCTCTCTGTGTTGAGGAAGCAGAATCAATTACAAACCCCGTGATCACAGGGCTTCTACAAAAAAATGTCCTTACAAATTGTCTTTGTATTCGAACGAGAGCCGTGCCGAGCCTCTCCAGCACAAATCGCACACTTTACAGTACTACACACTACCAGTGCGCCCTAACAAATACCTTCAGAGCTAACAGTCAGAGCTGGATTCCGATGCAAACAACAGAGACAGCAGCTGCGCTTTTCACTCTCAGAGAAACCTTTTGTCTCAGGGCAACCTGTGGAGCAGGCGTTACCCTGCTGTCTCATCTGAGCGAGCATCCGACCCGCTGCGCTGAGACATCTTTCCTGGTGAGCTGGTGAGCTGGTGGATTCTGAATGCACCATGTCATCCCTGCGGTCGGAAAAGGCATTCACTCCGAGTTTTATTATGCGCAAGATGAGGCCTGTTATAGCACACACTGAGGAAATATTGATCCTCCCAGAATGCAACAGCAGAGGAAACGCTGGGCCGACTGGGTTTCTCCAAAACAACAGGGTAGAGAGTACACGATTCAATAGTCTTTTCCAGATAAGGTTTGGACCAGAAAACAAAACAACACAAATCCTAGAATCTCCATTTCTCTGGAATCTGCACTGAACTACACATCAGCGAATTACCTGTATCAGTCTGCTTTATTAGCTTGTCTAGACTTGTCTAGTACATGGCTGAATCATCAAATGCAAGTACAAAGATTTGTCTCCTTGTACCGCACTCTTTGTCAGTGTCTCCTCAGATCCCTGCCTGATCCCCTGCCAACATGTAAGACATAAGGTCAGAGTTACCACCATTTCATGGGGATAAAGCTGAGCTCACACGTCGCCTATGGGACATTGCCTATGTAAAGTTTGAAAGGAAATACCTTCTAACTTCAGGAACTACCAGAGCCCCCTGAGTCCTACAAGACTTTTATGAAGAATTTAAGGAAAGTACCCAAGTAATACATGTATGTAGAATTTCGCTACACTCGCATTAACATCTGCTAACCATGTGTATGTGACAAATAACGTTTGATTTGATGTCTAAAATACAGGTCAACACTTCCCTATAGGACTCAGAGGAACCATCTTCCTTTATTGAAATGTCAGGCTCTCGAGAAACAACCCGCCTACCGCTATTTGCATTTCCTGACACTGAGAAGATGGGAGCTCAATGGCTGGCTGGCTGGCTGGCTGGCTGGCTCTCTCTCTCACACACATAACCACAAATGCACCCACCCACGCACACACACAAACACACACATTTGCAGTATAATTAAATATTTCCGAGATTACTACAGCGTCAGCCGCTTTCTGTTAATGGGACAGGAGCTAGAGAACAGTCCTGTGCTACCTACCACAGAAGACCATTCTGCAATGGCAATTAAGATTTCTATATTTGGAGATGTGACATGTTCTAGAAATGAGAGTTGCTTAATAAGCGTTAGCATTCCTATGGAAGTGATGCTGAGCCTAGAGGGTGAGCTGCAATGTTTTATTTAAAAGCTTGGCGAACGAGGTTGATAGTTACAGTGAATGCCAACAACGAAACAACTTCACACACATGTCCACCGGCACAGCTACAAGCAAACATATATCAACCTTCGATCCATACTAAGGAGAGTGATTACACAAAACCATTCCAATCACACTTTATTTGGATAGTCCATCTGTACAGATGGTCGTGCTATCAACAAACTATCTGTTGATAAGCAACTTGCCTATCTGTTGATAAGCAACTGCTTGCTAAGATTTGGTTAGAATAAGGGTTAGGGTCAGGTTTTAGGTCTGTAGAGCATTATTCAAATAAAGTGTTATCAATTATCCTTACTCTACTCACTTCTGTTCTACCGTAGCATGTTATACCATAGCATCCATAATATGCTGATATTCTGTGGTTGGCTCTTCATTATGTGTGACCTTTTCCTCAGAAAACATTGGTATTATTCCCCTGCATCATTTCAGACTGCGACTAAGGACACCCTTCCAAGGTTGTTCCCAGAGCACTGAAATTGAAAATGTGTCATTACTCAAAAATGAACGCTATTGTAACTTTTTAATTAACAAAGTAACACAACGCCAGAACCCGACTAAAAGCGGGTTTAAACTATGACTTGTTTTCTAAGAGATTAAGTCCATGGTCAGAATACTCAAAGAGAGAAAAGTGCATACAAAGGGAATGAAGTTCCATTTATGCGGCTTAACTCGGGACAGAATTCCCCCCTAAGAGATTAAGCACATATCACATGTATGCATGAGTTAATTATCGAATGAATCTTCGAAATTGCCACTTGGCTTATCTAACAATCATTGCTGCTGGTTCCCTGCGAGATGAGACAAGAAGCAGTGCTGTGGACCCAAGAGTTTAGAACGAGAGTAGAATGAAAGGAGAGAGAGAGAGAGAGAGAGAGAGACGAGTTAGAGACAGACTGAGCTCATCAAAGTAGCTGTTTTACATGCCAGATATACTCTCAGCAGCGTAGTGTAACGCCCTTTGTGTCTCATTAAGCACCTTTTTGGGGGCTCTGCCTTTGTGCGCCAGAGCCAATTTGAAATTCAGGGGCCTGCAGGATCGAGTGATGTCAAAAGAAAAACAGAGAATGCATGCGGGGCTTGTGCCTCTATGGAGTGAAAAGGGTCAATTGTCTCAACCATTATCGTTTCAAGAGCAAATTATGGGAGTGCTATGATATGATGCAAGCCCGAGCCGGAGATAAGAGGGAAAGAACTAGTGTCGTTGTATGCCTCCATTTTAAAAAGTTTTGGGATTGTTTTTTTTTTTACTTGTTGGGCTTTGTCAGAGCCAAAAGAAAGTATAACTCACCAAAAATGATTCATTATCTACTTGTAGAAAAGACAGGCAACAGGAAGTGGCCTAGGATGAACAGCTTGAGTTTGGAAATACACTTTTGCAGATGCATGACCAGCTGGGTACAAACTGTAGTAGACTTGCAACAACAAATTCAGTGCCAAGGAGAGATAGGATTGCCATGGAAATGGAGATTCCAGTGATGGCGTACATCTAAAGTACTGCAATTGTGTTCAGTTGTATTGTATTCTAGCTATTACAATTATTTTGTGTTCCATCCCAAAGATATTTGATTTTCTTATTCTATCAAGGCAAAGAGACTAGGTTGCAACAATCAAATGCAGAGCATACTGTTCCTCTGAAAACACCTCTGCTGACCTCTAGATTCGAGTGAGTGACATCCAGCATTCTGATAGACTTATAACATAAACGATACACAAGTCATACAACATGGACAAATATTGGAACTAATGTATGTTTTATAACCAACAAGGGTGGTACTGAAATATTAATGTATGAGGTATGGAAATACAAAATTATATTTAAATTAAGTTACATATATAGGGACGCCAGGTAGCTTAGAGCGTTGGGTCCAGTAACCGAAAGGTTGCTAGTTTGAATCCCCGAGCTGACAAGGTAAAAATCTGTCGTTCTGCTCCTGAACAAGGCAGTTAACCCACTGTTCCTAGGCTGTCATTGTAAATAAGAATTTGTTCTTAACTGACCTGCCTAGTTAAATAAAGGTTTATATATATATATATATATATATATATATATATATATATATATATATATATATATATATATACACCATCTTTGGGCATACGGTGTCCATATTAGGAAAGCTTCAGTCAAGTTAGACCTGTGGCTAGGAAACCGATGCGATGGCTAGTAACACAAACAAGAGACAGTGACATTGAGGAATCACAATATTAATCACCATAAAAAAGGCAAGGAATTTTCACGACCCGCTTTCACGACCCGCTTTATATTTTTTTTGCATTTGTGGATTACCTTTATTAAACTTGCACACTGCATACACTGTGCGCTAACAGTTTCCATTGCAGTCAGTTTCAAGACCAATGTAAATAGAGTGGGGAATAGCAACATTTCATTTCTATTGAGTAGTGATGAATGATTTTGAATAAAACTAATGATTTCTGATTTTAGTCATATCCAGGGAAATGAAAATAGAACTTGATTTGATACACGTCTCTTCGTAGTCAGTTGGCTTGGCCTATGTGGTGACTGACAGTGACTGGTTTTGGCCAAGACGCTTCTGAACTTCAAGGGGCCTTCTCTGAAATTAGACCTCCAGTTCCAGGCTCATCCTTAGAGATGTGCATAAACATAGCTTTTTTCGGGGCTTTGATTTATCTGTGATGTGCTATGTTCATTAGTGGCAATCACTGAGGCTTGTCAAAATCGCGCTAAAGTGATTTTGTTAATGACTCCGGAGATGGATCAACGTGATGTATGTAGGCGTCTTGCAGGGAATACATAATAATATGTCTGTGCTTGAGACTTGGCCTTGTGCAATGGGTACACAGAATACTCAAAAACTGTGTATTTTGGGATGACTCATCAACACACTCAAAACAATCACCAATTATTGGTTGTATCGAATGGTGTATTGAAAAATAGATGTGAAAGCTGTCAAATATATATGTAGAAGCTGTCAAATAAATGTTGGTACGTTGTTGTTACCTGCTCCGATGAGAAACACAGGGCAAGCAACAGTCCAGAATACAGCCGTATTGGGAAATCATTGAAAATATTGGTCTATCCAACGATGGTTTAGCTGGTTTAGCAAGGGATTAATACAAATGGAACCGCAATGTGAACATTTCTGGAAAGGCTTTTGAGGGGCGGGGGATCCCAATCACTAGAACAAGGGCGTACTCTAATATGTCTATACTCATCTAGCAGGACTGCGTTCTTTTTTTTTTACTCTGCACAATTTAATTTCCCTGCTTGGTAGTAGACCTACTTTAAAATAATATCGACTAATTTCAAAATGTAATAAACCTCCCTTTGATTGGCTTTACCTGATGAATAGATTGCAATTACAACTTATTGAAAACAAATTTCTTATTTTTTTCAGGATAGATTTTCTTTGGACTCAAATGTCTTTGAAGTTCTAAAAACCAATTATAAGTTTCATCACCAGATTGCAGTTGGGAGATTTTGAGTGGTGTAAAGTACTTAAGTAAAAATACTTGAAAGTACTACTTAAGTAGTTTTTTGGGGTATCTGGACTTTACTTTAAAGTACTACTTAAGTAGTTTCTGGGGTTATCTGGACTTTACTTAACTAATTCTATTTTTTGACAGCTTTTACTTTTACTTCACTACATACCTAAAGAAAAGTATGTACTTTTTACTGTATACATTTTCCTTGACACCCAAATGTACTCATTACATTTTGAATGCTTAGCAGGACAGGAAAAGGCTCTAACTCACACACTTATCAAGAGAACATTCCTGGTCATCTCTATTAGCCTCTGATCTAGCACACTCACTAAACACATGATTTGTTTGTAAATGATGTCTGAGGGTTGGAGCGTGCCCCTTGCTATAAGTAAACAAAAAATGAAATGGTGCCGTATGGTTTGCATAATGTAAGGAATTTGAAATAATTTATACTTTAACTTTGACTTTAGATACTTAGGTATATTTAAAACCAAATACTTTTAGACTTTTACTCAAGTAGGATTTTACTGGGTGACTTTCACTTTTACTTGAGTCATTTTCTATTAAGGTACCTTTACTTTTACTCAAGTATGACACTTGGGTACTTTTTCCACCACTGAAGATATTGATACACCTTGAAAAATAACTGTCAAATTACAAAATGATTGCTTATACAGTTATTTTGTGTCTGTTCTATCATACAGACTACTTGAAAACATTACAAATCTTGTGTCCATAAAAAAAAACTTACAGAAACTATTAAGTAAAGCACAGCTACATAATTCATCCCTGAACTCTCCCACATGAGTAATGTTTGGATTTTCTCCTGGGCGAACTCAACATGAGATGATCAAATATGAAGACAGCATGCACCTCTTTAGTGTGACGCAGTGTTGATCTGCGATGCCACAGTGCATCAACATCTAATGAGTGACTTGTGAGTCATTCATTTTTTGGGAGGAAATGCTAGTGGTGATTATATGGGCCCTCAGACTAAAGGACCCCCAAGAGCCCTGCAGCTTATTCTTGTCTACCCAGCTCACTCGTTCTAGAGGCTAAATCAACATAGTCGTCAAAATCTGCCATCTCCATAACATGCACAGAGTGGGCTGCAAAATAGGAAAGACGCTTCATTAAAGCTGCAATATGTACCTTTTTGGGCGACCCGACCAAATTCATATAGAAATATGTGTTATACATCTGTCAGTATCATTGAAAAAAAGTCTAAGAAGTGGAAGATATGTTCTATGTGCGCTATATCTATGCTTCTCGTTCTTAAGTTTCATTTTTGAGTCTTTTACTTTCAGTTTTTCACACCAGCTTCAAACAGCTGAAAATGCAATAGATGGTACAATTATTCTCTACACTATACTTGCTTGTTTGGTCACATAAACAGAAATTAGGCAAACTAATATAACTTTATCAACCAGGAAATGGTGGAGCAATTTCTGCATAGTGCATCTTGTAGACGCTTAGTTCTCCCGCTGCCAGTTGCTATTGTATTATTGGGTTGAATTCCTGATTACCACATCTATTATTTCGTAGCAGGCCAAGACTTTGCTACAGGGGATACAATGGCTATGATCCTTTCCCATGACAATGTATGTACATAGAGATTAAAGGGGAATAATGTGATTCCCAGATGGAGGAACACGTCCTATGTTACAATGATCACATGTTTTCTACGGGAGGGAAATTAATTGTAACGCAACATTCATTTCAATAATTATCCTACAGTATATACAGTGGGGTGTTAGGGCAATTAGGTCTACATGTCACGTTACTTAGCAACATAGCCAAACTTGGAAGAAATTGCAAGTGCGCACACACACACACACACAAACACACACTGTTGCAGTAAGGATATACTATAATTATCAGAACGAGGTCATGAACAGATTCCGAAATGATCAGAAGCCATAGGTGGTGACATCATTTGGTACATATAATGTTCCACTGCTTGTGTGAACACAATATCCAAAGCTATATAGAGTATAAGTGATAATGCTGAGTCATTGATCTTAACTCTCTCATGTATCCTCTAGAAAGCCCTTTGTGGAACACACAATACTGGAAATGTTGAGTCATCTCATTTGTGAGGATTCACTGTTGAGGAATTGCCGTTCATTTGTTCACAATGAATGAGAAGAATGATTGTGTGTGTGTGTGAGAGAGAGAGAGAGAGAGAGAGAGAGAGAGAGAGAGAGAGAGAGAGAGAGAGAGAGAGAGAGAGAGACAGAGAGAGAGACAGAGAGAGAGACAGAGAGAGAGACAGAGACAGAGACAGAGACAGAGAGAGAGAGAGAGAGAGAGAGAGAGAGAGAGAGAGAGAGAGAAGAGCAGAGCATGTGTCTGTGGAAGGACGTCAGTTGAGGAGTTGGAGCATGGCTAAGAAAGTGGATTTGTGGCGGCCTCTAGACAGATTCCTCTCCACTGGCTCAGAGAGATGAGCTCCAGATCTAATGAGGGCCGAGACCATCTTGCACTCCTCCTGGGGTTGAGGGGATACCTCTCTCTCTCGCTCTCTCGCTCTAGGTCTATGTCTCCCACACACACACACACACACACAGCGGTCAGTCATCATACCACCCTGCATCATCAGAAGAGTCATGTATATCTGCTTCTTCTGTTCATCATAGTGTACAAGTCATTAAGCTCAAAGCATAACAAATGTAAAGGTTAACCCTGTAAAAGCTCTCAATCAATTAAAGGACAGATCATAGATTGATTGAGCTTCTACTAGCATTTTCTTTGAAGTGTTGGTTCAATGATAAGAGAAAAGATAATATACCTCTCAGTTTTAATGCCTTTTCCCCAAATATCGCTAAGCTGTGGCAAATAATTTTAGATGCTATCTAAAAACGTCTCGTGTAGTGACACAGTCATTAAAGTAATTACTATGCAGGTTCTATTTAATTACACATTATAATTGTTTTACGTCAATAATGCCCTCAACGCATACTAAATCCTCCTCCAAGATCGTATTTAATGGGCTTACTTAACATGCAGTCAAATGGTATGCAAATGGTCCAAATTGGCATTGTAAATTCCCCTGTCCAATGCACCCATATAGGATGACTTTGCTTCATTCATCAACCTGTCATGAACAGAATAGACCCCTGGTTAGGGGATATGTCAAATATTCAGCGGCAAAGGTGACAACCTAACACGATTGTTACTAATCCCAAAGGCAAGATAACAGTCTGAAATGTAATTTGTAATCAACTGCATGAAGCTTACAGGCGACAGTAACTCAATAGTAGATGACTAGAACCCTTAACCTGAATGTGTGTGCCTGATCTCATTAGGTTTGCTTGATAAACATGACATTCTACATTTCTTCTTCACGTCTTTCTCATTTAAATACATGCTTCGGAGAGATCTAAACCCCCTGTGAAATCATTTACACATGGAAAGGTGCATTGAGTGCAGTCTCCAAAAGGCTGAGGAGAGATTGGAAAATCTGACACGGCAGCCTCCAAGTCAGAGATTTAAGGAGGAGTGAGGTATACAGAACTGTGAAGGTAGAATTTGGCTGCTTTTGCTGCATTTGTCACTGAGGTGTGCTCCTGGAAATAGTTTTCCTGGATTCAGAAAATCCCTTCCTGGGATTGAGTTTCGCAGGTAATCTGGCATCATTCACGTTGATGCCTAGCTGGAAGAGACAAGGCCAGCTCAGTCTCTCCAGGGTGATTTGAGGTGCACTGTCCCAATACTGCCTCCAGATGGGCTTCTCGGCAAGACAAGATAGCCTGATATCATCTGTGATATTGCTGGATTTCAGTCATACACATTATATCACACCAGCTTGATCCAGGAGACAAAACTAAAATGTCCATCCATTGTTGTCTATTAGAATGTGTTTGCTATCGCAAACGTGGCAGATAGCCTAGTGGTTAGAGCATTGGGTCAGTAACTGAAACGTTGCTAGATCGAATCCCTGAGCCGACAAGGTAAAAATCTGTCACTCTTCCCCTGAACAAGTGAGTTAAACCACTTTTCCTAAGCCATAATTGTAAAGAAGAAAGTGTTCTTAACTGACTTGCCTAGTTAGATAAAACATTTATTTGGATTGATGGGTGATAAAAGGTTACTAGGAAGTTGTTTTCTGTTACCTATACCTAACACTTTACACTCCCAAATATGGTAGCCACTTATGGGATAAATCCCTTCCCCTCAACTAGCCCCTCTGCTTTCTATTTGTGTGTTTACACGCACCTCTGCCATATTCAAGATTGCTCACAGCTAAGGAGGTGAAAAATCATCTAGGGGTTAGAGGCTAACTAGACTGTCGGGTAGCCATTCTGACTGAGCCAGCACTACAGAGGCTACAGAGCGAAGTGGTGAAGTGGTATCCCGACACGCTCAGCAAAGTCTGAAGGGTTTTCGCAACTAATACAAAATGAGCGAGCATGCGGGCTTAAAAATTGCAGTGAGATGCTGCGATTTCACTTTGTTAACGAAAAAAGCCGGGTCCACTCAGAGACACCATAGACAGTGGAGAAGAAATGCCTTGTTTCCTATTCCTTATGTGATGCACTTGTTTTACGTCAAAAGTAGTGCACCACATAGGGAAAAGGGTGCCATTTGGGACAGAGAAATTGTGATGTAACATGGTGGTGTGGAGACAAAGCAAAGCTGCCAGGGTGTCCCTGTCATTGATGCTATAGCTTTGACAAGGTGAAAGAGTAAATTAAGTCTCCTGGGGGGAAGGGGGGGGGGCACTTTGCCATGGCTGCATAGAACTAAACGTATCCCTGGTTTTGTAAAGGCCAACTTCTACTGCTCAGAGATACTCATCTAATTTTTATGGATACATCTAATCTAAATGGACAGAGTAGAGTAGAAAATCTAACTGGTATTGGTTTGGCTTATCTAGTCTAAGTAAATAACAACTAGGAGGTGTGGAGGATGAACCATGCTACAACGTTTAAATTGGCTCAGCTGTAGACGTCAGTATCGCAAAAACAGCATTTTATCCTGCGTCCACGTACGTCAACAACACTGATACGCATAATCATTATCTTAAATATACATTGTGATGGACATTTTGAACTCAGCAGGCCTGATTTTCCTATGGCAGTTGACTTGTACAACTTTAAAGGTGAATACAGCCTTCCCGTCACATGTACATGTTGTGATGAGCACGAGGGTCTGTTCATGGAGATATGGCTGTGATTACAGGTTTTTTCTTTCTTCATGGCTTAGACGAGGAACATATTTTAAACTTAACGGGCAGGAGCCTGGAAGATAAGAACCCATGCTCCATTGGCCTCCACTCTACTGGTCAAATTGCAAAGGAATTGACACAAAGGATCCAATACCACCCTTAATTTGGTTGAGTGAACATATGGTCCCTGTGTGATGTTGCCCGGGCTTTACATGCTCCAGTGCAGAAGTATTGGAGGAGAACATTAACTATGTATTATAGAGGAAGAATTTCAGCTATGTATTATAGGAGAATGTTAACTAGGTGCCAGCGTGTTTCTTAGAGAAGCAGAAGAAAGGCTGGAACATTCTATCAGCATGCCGATGAAGTCATTTATTTCTAAGAGAGGGAAAACAAATATTATCTGTGCTTCATAGTGTTCAATATATGTATAACTTGGATGGTGGTAAAATGCGGATGAGGTTAACATTGGATGGTAAGTAGTCAGTGCCTCCAGTGTGAAGATAATGATTGGTTTTGATCACAGACAATTACTATAGTTAATCCAATATAATGTCTATATATAGACGCTACCGTTCAAAAGTTTGGGGTCACTTAGAAATGGCCTGGTTTTTGAAAGAAAAGCACCTTTTTTGTCCATTGAAATAACATCAAATTGATCAGAAATACAGTGTAGACATTGTTAATGTTGTAAATGACGATTGTATTTGGAAATATCTACGTAGGAGTAAAGAGGCCCATTATCAGCAACCACAACTCCTGTGTTCCAATGGCACGTAGAGTTAGCTAATCGAAGTTTATAATATTAAAAGGCTAATTGATCATTAGAAAACCCTTGTGCAATTATGTTCGCCTATGTAGATATTCCATAAAAAATCTGCCTGTCACTACTTCTGCCGAAGTCGATGCCTCTCCTTGTTCGAGGTGTTCGGCGGTCGACGTCGCCGGTCTTCTAGCCAACGCCGATCCATTTTTCATTTTCCATTTGTTTTGTCTCGTTTTCCCACACACCTGGTTCTCACTTCCCTCATTATGTGTTGTATATTTAACCCTATGTTCCCGCCCCCCCATGTCTTTGTGTGGTATTGTTTATTGTAAGTGCTTGTGCACATTTTGTTTGACTGGTGCGCGTCGGGTTATTGTGCCCATGCATTGTATTTCTTATGCCGTTGGTTTTACTATTAAACTGCTCCAGCTATTGTCAAGTTCTGCTCTCCTGCGTCTGACTTTCCTGCCACCAGATATATATATATACACGTATAACAAAAATAGAACTGTTTGGCTATAATGAACTTTGATATGTTCAGAGGAAAAAGGGGGAGGCTTGCAGGCCGAAGAACGCCATCCCAACCGTGAAGCACGGGGGTGGCAGCATCATGTTGTGGGGCTGCTTTACTGCAGGAGGGACAGGTGCACTTCACAAAATATATGGCATCATGAGGCAGAAAAATGATGTGGATATATTGAAGCAACATCTCATGACATCAGTCAGGAAGTTAAAGCTTGGTCGCAAATGGGTCTTCCAAATGGACAATGACCCCACGCATACTTCCAAAGTTGTGGCAAAATGTCTTAAGGACAACAAAGTCAAGGTATTTGAGTGGCCATCACAAAGCCCTGACCTCAATCCTATAGAACATTTGTGGGCAGAACTAAAATGTTGTGTGCGAGCAAGGAGGCCTACAAACCTGTCTCAGTTACATCAGCTCTTTCAGGAGGAATGGGCCAAAATTCACCCAACTTATTGTGGGAAGCTTGTGGACGGCTACCTGAAACGTTTGACCCATGTTAAACAATTTAAAGCCAATGCTACCAAATACTAATTGAATGTATGTAAACTTCTGACCCACTGGGAATGTAATGAAAGAAATAAAAGCTGAAACCAATCATTCTCTCTACTATTATTCTGACATTTCACATGGCATTTTTACTTGGATTATATGTAATGAATTGTGAAAAGCTCAGTTTAAATATATTTGGCTATAAGGTGTATGTAAACTTCCGACTTCAAATGTACATCCTTGAACAGCCTAGTCAGCTTGCAGGTGCCCAGCCCACCACTAGCAGTTGCTAGAGCGCAATTAGCCATGGAAACCCCCAAACTCTCCCCTAAGCCGGACCAATTGTGCAACGTTCTATGGGGCTCCCAGTTACGGCCGGATTTAACACAGCCCCAGGCTGTAGTGGTGTCTTAGACCGCTGCGCCACTTGGTTCGCACAGTAACTTATTTGATACAAAAGATACAAGCAAATTACTATTTTATTAAGAAACATATTTTTTCCTCACCAAGTGATACATTTTTGCAGTAAATAACTCCAAGGACGGTTATAAAACGTATTCATAAATGATACGTCAAGTCCCACTTTAGAATTGGATAGATGATGATAACTCATTCATAAATTATTAGACGGTACAAGGCGTAAGTAATAAGGTTTTACCTCTCTATACACTAGGAAAAAAGAGTTCCAAAAGGTTTCTTCGGCTGTTCCCAAAGAACAATGCTTTTTAGTTCCAGGTAGAACCCTTTAGTGTTCCATGTAGATCCCACTGTAAAAATGGTTCTAAAATTAACCTGAAAGGGTTCTCCCGTGAACCCCAAAAAGTTTATTCAGATGGTTCTCTTATGGGGACAGTTGAAAAACCCTTTTAGGTTCAAGATAGTAACTTTTTTTTCAGTGTGCTGCGCTAAATCTTTCTTAGAGCTATCTGCAAAACAAAAGCAAAAGAAGGTAGACGCAATAACGTTACATTCCTGGTACAGTGCCTTGCGAAAGTATTCGGCCCCCTTGAACTTTGCGACCTTTTGCCACATTTCAGGCTTCAAACATAAAGATATAAAACTGTATTTTTTTGTGAAGAATCAACAACAAGTGGGACACAATCATGAAGTGGAACGATCCATTTAGTGGATATTTCAAACTTTTTTAACAAATCAAAAACTGAAAAATTGGGCGTGCAAAATTATTCAGCCCCCTTAAGTTAATACTTTGTAGCGCCACCTTTTGCTGCGATTACAGCTGTAAGTCGCTTGGGGTATGTCTCTATCAGTTTTGCACATCGAGAGACTGAATTTTTTTCCCATTCCTCCTTGCAAAACAGTTCGAGCTCAATGAGGTTGGATGGAGAGCATTTGTGAACAGCAGTTTTCAGTTCTTTCCACAGATTCTCGATTGGATTCAGGTCTGGACTTTGACTTGGCCATTCTAACACCTGGATATGTTTATTTTTGAACCATTCCATTGTAGATTTTGCTTTATGTTTTGGATCATTGTCATGTTGGAAGACAAATCTCCGTCCCAGTCTCAGGTCTTTTGCAGACTCCATCAGATTTTCTTCCAGAATGGTCCTGTATTTGGCTCCATCCATCTTCCCATCAATTTTAACCATCTTCCCTGTCCCTGCTGAAGAAAAGCAGGCCCAAACCATGATGCTGCCACCACCATGTTTGACAGTGGGGATGGTGTGTTCAGATGTGTTGCTTTAATGCCAAACATAACGTTTTGCATTGTTGCCAAAAGGTTCAATTTTAGTTTCATCTGACCAGAGCACCTTCTTCCACATGTTTGGTGTGTCTCCCAGGTGGCTTGTGGCAAACTTTAAACAACACTTTTTATGGATATCTTTAAGAAATGGCTTTCTTCTTGCCACTCTTCCATAAAGGCCAGATTTGTGCAATATATGACTGATTGTTGTCCTATGGACAGAGTCTCCCACCTCAGCTGTAGATCTCTGCAGTTCATCCAGAGTGATCATGGGCCTCTTGGCTGCATCTCTGATCAGTCTTCTCCTTGTATGAGCTGAAAGTTTAGAGGGACGGCCAGGTCTTGGTAGATTTGCAGTGGTCTGATACTCCTTCCATTTCAATATTATCGTTTGCACAGTGCTCCTTGGGATGTTTAAAGCTTGGGAAATCTTTTTGTATCCAAATCCGGCTTTAAACTTCTTCACAACAGTATCTCGGACCTGCCTGGTGTGTTCCTTGTTCTTCATGATGCTCTCTGCGCTTTTAACGGACCTCAGACTATCACAGTGCAGGTGCATTTATACGGAGACTTGATTACACACAGGTGGATTGTATTTATCATAATTAGTCATTTAGGTCAACATTGGATCATTCAGAGATCCTCACTGAACTTCTGGAGAGAGTTTGCTGCACTGAAAGTAAAGGGGCTGAATAATTTTGCACGCCCAATTTTTCAGTTTTTGATTTGTTAAAAAGGTTTGAAATATCCAATAAATATCGTTCCACTTCATGATTGTGTCCTACTTGTTGTTGATTCTTCACAAAAAAATACAGTTTTATATCTTTATGTTTGAAGCCTGAAATGTGGCAAAAGGTCGCAAAGTTCAAGGGGGCCGAATACTTTCGCAAGGCACTGTATTTACTACCCTGTTTATGTATTCATGTATTCAAGTAAAGTGGTGGAGAGATTATTCTCACACAATCCTATTTTCTGGGTGGGAAACGACAGTATTGTTTCCTTTGACACTTACCAATAGTGGATGCTTACAATTTTCACTAGCACCTTTGAATTACAACTCACAACCCTACACATCTTAAAGGGTCATACGTGGAGCTCTGAGCTTTGTCCTTTTGGTAGTTCCTTTTGGTAGTTCAGGTCATGGAGTCATAGAGGGATATGGTGTGGTATGATAAGTGAAGCCATGTCAGGCAGCATATTCAACTCATGAAGAAAATAGAAAACGTTCATATTGGCCCCCTGAAATGCCGACCATTTCTGCCAACATGCTTTATGAAAAGAAGACTGGTGTTGGATATGTGGTTAGATCTATCCGATCTGACCCCAGATCAAGATCGATCAGCATCATGCTAACAATGGAAACAAAGTGAGAATGAAGGCATCCCCCAGTGGAATAGAGCACTATTATTGTAATGGACAGATGTACATAACACAAATTGCCTATGGACATTTTTTACACATGTCCATGTAAGTGATCATATCTTTACCACAAGCGCCCAATCATTCTAATCACGTTGCTTTAAATGTTAAACATGGTCTTAGACTGATGAACTCTCCGTAAACCCATAGAGGGAAGACTGACTGGGGCCGTTACATCATAGGCATGGCCTACTCAACTCGTTTGCTCAAATAAAGTCACATTTACTAGGGGAAATAAATTATTCTTCTGTCGCTGCCCCATCAGTGTGCATACAAATCAAAGGCTGAACGTGGGAGTCTAATTGTCCCACATGAGCCTGCAGTCGCTGAGCACGTTTGACAGAACTAGACCCTCACACCGCAGAGACTGTTTTGGTAGAGTTACCTTTGTCTCAGCACTCAAGTGTCTTCAGGTTTGGCTAAGGTACTTGCGTGCTGGGACATTAGATATATAAATTCAAAAGAACAATTGTGAATTTTGGTCAGTGAGTTACATTTTCTGGATATTCAACAGTTTTTTTCAATGATGTCTATTAATTATGATAAATATTAATAACATTCTACTCATGAGGCCACTAGGTCATTTGACTGCAATAGTGTTACGGCATACTTTCTCTGAGGACCATGACTTACAGCACCCGTATCAGAGATACTTTTCTTAAAGGTTCAATGCAGCCATTTTTATCTCAACATCAAATCATTTCTGGGTAACAATTAAGTACCTTACTGTGATTATTTTAAATTAAAATGTTTAAAAAATAAACAAAAATAACTTCTAAGGAAAGAGAAATTTCTCAAACAAGAATTTTGATAGAACTGTATAGGACTTGTCTGAGTGGGGAGCTGTTATTGGCTGGAACTCAATCTTATTGGTCTATTAACTAATTTGCCGCCTGGTGATGCCATCCCACTAAAACAGGCTGACATTTCAGGCGGTCTTTTCAAACAACTCTTCAAATCAAATCAAATTTATTTATATAGCCCTTCGTACATCAGCTGATATCTCAAAGTGCTGTACAGAAACCCAGCCTAAAACCCCAAACAGCAAGCAATGCAGGTGTAGAAGCTCTTACACTTAAAGGGCACTACCATCATTTTCATACTTTCCCAGAATTATTCCAACCTCATACTGTCGACGTATACTGTATATAAAACGCAGGAAAATCACTTATTTGATGGGACTGGGCCTTTGATGACCTTTGCGATTTGGATAATAGGAAACTATTTCACACGCAGGGGCCTTTACGGGCTTAGCTTGTAATATATCTCCAGTGGTGACAAGCTCTACAGCCAGAAAAGGCTTGGCCATTTTCACGTTAGCTTAATGTGAGTAACCTTCAACCTCCAACTGTAAAATCCTCTGCAGTCTGATGACCATGGATTGCTATTGAATGAGATAATGATAATAGGTGCAAATCTTTATCATTACCTGTCAGGAATCTACAAATCTTATTTTGTTGTGTGTGTTTCAAGTTTCAAGTGTTAATGTCATGTGCACAAGCACAGTGAAATGCCTTTCTTTCAATCTTTAAACCCGACAATGCAGTGATCAATATCAATGGTACAAAACAATTACAAAAGGTAGAATAAACACACAAGAAATAAACATATGAAATGAAAAGAACATGAGAAAGTAAGAACATATATACAGGGTCAGTTACAATACCATATTAACATTGTGCAGGGATACTGGAATGATAGAGGTAGAAATCTGTACATGCATTTCAGTATCTCAATGCATTTCAGTATCTCAATCCGTTACAGTATCTAACATGCGACATTTCAATTCTCAAAGACGTCAATTCAATTCACAATGCCTCTTACCTTCTATCAAAACAGTTAATGTACAAGTTTCAACCTAGAATCCTATTTTCAAGGTGAACGTCATATTTACGAGGGTTGGCGAGGGAAGAAAAAAAATATATCTGAGATATATAAAAGCTTTTTGCAGATAACTGAAAGGGCGATGTTGTTTTGTACAACACCCTTCACAACATCACTATGGGGATAGTCCTGACTCGTCCATTATGTTATCAAATGTTAAGAGGGTGGAAATGTAGTTTTATTTAAATAAAAACAACTTATTGTAATACCAAAAATGAAAAGCCATTTTCCAGGTCATACACATTTCAGACATGCCATTCTGTACACACCTGGTGGACAGGAATATGACAAAGGTTCTCCCAAAGGATACATCATAACAAGGAACTCAATTCTGGAGTGGGAATATCCAATAGGGAAACTCCCATGTCCACCTAGTAAATTCAAGTTAAGAAGTGTAAAAAAATAGTTAGCCTACCATCACATGCCAAAACAAACATTTCACTGTCCACAAAAAGAGTTGACATTTTCACGTCTAACATCAAAGTGGAGGAACGCCCTCAATCTATGGAACAGGTCTTTGAAGTGAAGAGTGGTTGCTTGAAGAGCATGATATGATAGGCCTAACAACAATCCAGACTTCTTACCTGGACATAAAGGAGCAAATAACGAGGTCAATAGTTATGTCACACTTCATTTGTGTCACTATCACATTGAGGTGCACTCTACCTGATCTACTGAAATAGGTCTCAAGTCTCTCGTCCATTGCGGGTAGTGTACCAGTTTAGAGATACAACGTTGTTCCGACTGAGTAAAAGCGAATTGACTGCGGGTAGAATTTTTCTCTCATGACAACTGGGGTATAATAGGGTAATCGGTGGGTAATGTCAAAGAGTGCAATTAATTATGTGCCACTTTTCTTCTTTAACTATGCTACTTGCATTGTATAGTAGCTGGGATAGATGCTTACAATGACTTCCTTAGTTCACTTGAGGGTAGGATTCATGTAGACTGAATTCAGATATATTGAAGCATGGTTAGCCAGTTGACTACATGCCATTCCTCAAGAGAACTGAGGGTCATTGGGACTAGAATGGAATCTGTTTAATTTACTGCTGTAAATTGTTATTTTCGAGCCTCCGTTTTGATGCTGCTGAACAGAGGTAGACCCCTCTTGGCTTCTGCAGTCATTGTTTACTGTTTGAGCTACCTCCAAGGCTCCCGACTGAGAGCTGGGCAACCTGCAGCCAAGTCCAACAGCCAAGGGTTGATCATCTCCCCTTTTTACCATTTGTTTCACCGCTGGGTGTCGTCTCCTTAAGGAACACCCCACCAGCACAAAGGGCATGTTTCTACTTCCACAATGACACTCTTGCCTTCATCATAATCTATTGTGACACGTTTCCTGTGTCTAGGGTCTTATTCAAACTCCCCTCTTTCATACTGTACCAAGCAACCATTCCGGGATATCGCTGGGCTTCCTAGGTTGTATTTACCATACGAATGGCTCTCTGAGAATCAAACCCTGTTTCAAAATTGGTTAGCACTAATGCTAACCAGACTTAGCAGCCATTAACTTCTTTGTTCTTTTTTGACAGTCTTCAACATAGCATGTACATGTTTGTACAGAATGCTGCTAGCGGAATGCTAGTCACTTTTACAGTGTAGGATAACCACAATAGTACTCCAATCTGAAATGCTTGGAACTTGGGCCGTGTGATGCAATCAGTAGAGTACACACGTTTCTCTCTGTTTCATCATTCTGTCCATCTTTGATCATTTACTTGGTCATGGGAAGACACGATTCCCTTGGTTAAGGAAAGCAACAGACAATTTGTCTCTTGTGTATATCATGACGGTATCAAAGAACTGCATATAATATCCATATTAACATACTGTAGTTAATTGCGATAGACCTCTGTGGAAATGTCAAACTAATAACAGATCTGAATTGATTGATGTATCCCAGGAACATGTCAGCCATGACATGACTGGAGAATATTGCAGGTTGTAGTTTAGCCTGCCATTTTCAGGCACGATTTAAATATGGTCTCTGTGCCATTTGTGGAAATGGCAGCAGATTAGACTCTATGTCTTTAATTAAATGGAATCAAAAGGTCAATGAGTGTGACAATGGAGAATTGGATAGAACAGTGTAGCTCAATTCATGCTGAATAAAATATCAAGTTGAAAATCTAACTCAGATACAATTAAAACTATAATTGAAGATAGCAATATTAATTTGTTGTAGGAAACTGAAGAGACAGACTTTTATTGAGCAATTAAATCATTCTGGAGTCGATTGACGATTGAACATGTTCAGTCAAAAAGAAGAGGACTCCAAATAGCTTTCCTGTTTCTAAACTAAATCATGAGTTTTCTATCAAATACCCTGAAATTGGCCTAAATGTGGGTTGTACAGGTGTGCCCAAACGTCTTTAATCATAACGAGCAAAGGCTAAGTATGTGGCAATGGTGTGGTGTGATATCTTCCAACATCTATCAATGATGGACACATTGCCAGTCAGGATTTGCAGTGCCCATTGAGTCTGTTCCAAACAGTCACGAGGTAACGCTGCTTTTGAGACATCAGATAAAAGATGATAGATCGTCAGAGTGGCAAGGAAGTTGAAAGAGTCTTCAGAGGTGTAAGAATAACTAGGGGTACGATACTACGGTATTTGGTGCAGTGCCTTATGTGCAGTATATCAATAAAAAAGTTCCCTGAGACTTATCAAAAGCCATCCTGCCACGGTTTACTCCACTCTTCCCATATCAACTTTAGTTTTGTTTGTTTGTTTGCTTTTGGGAGGAATATGGAGCCCAAAGGGTTTGGTATAAACTGGCAAATCACCATCTTCAACGGTACAGATCAACAGTACCAGTTTGCCTGCCACAACAAACAAAACACATGCTTTCACAATACAAGGCCAAAACTAGAGGCCAGAAACAGATCAAATAAATGTTATGGTAAAAATAACAACTATAAGAACTATTGGGGCGATTCTTCACCAAGCTCACCAAGCCAAGTGTGGATTCAATAGTTCTTAGTGGCTTGAATACTGAATGAGTGGAGAATCCAAACTGCACATGCCGAGCTGTGGAGAAGCATTGGACATTATGCAGTTTAGAGCATACTGTACCATTGATTAGCATTCATCATGTTCAATCTACCCCTGCCTCCTTGTCACCCAACACCCTGGAACTGTAGAGAGGCCTGTCTTCCCAAAGCCATCGGTTTGTAGTGAAAACAGAGGTTAATGACAATGGAATGCCATGTCAATGTTCTCCCATGTATTTTGCTGAACTGTGACTGAAGAGTTCATCCCCGCCTGAAAAGATTTGAAACTCGCCGATGGAAATCGACTTGTACAACTCGCTGGGTAAAAACAAGGAAAGGGGAGTGACAATGATATACATGAGACTCATATTGCAAATTGCTAAGTTGTGTAAGTTTGTGGTTCATGTTACGGTTAGTAACATTGACAACTCTGCCTCATAGGTTGATCAACAGTACAGCTACCTCCCAGGCTTGTCACAAGCATAGGTGCCTCTCAACAGCCTATTTCCGTGTCAATTTAGAAACCAGTTGAAGGCAATTGTCTAGATATGAGGGGTGGTTTTTCAATACGCCTCATCCCAGGTTGCTACCTGAGAGGGTGTATCCAAGGTAAAAGAAGCCGCAGGAGCATGGGGTCGCCCACCAGGAAGTATAGTGTAGAACTCACACCTGAGCCCTCCTGACTTTGCAGTTTAATCATTCACAATGTCACATGCCATGGCTCTTATAGATGGTCAGCAAGGCTTTTACTCTCTTATCTCGGTGTGTATGACATTCCTCCATTTCTACAATTTTTTTTCAAAAATCCCAGACCTCAGTTCACGGCCAACTAAGCCTCTCTCCATATAGACACAAGAAAACCAAAGAGGAAAATATGATAGGAAAACCTCATAAAGCACGACAAGTGATAGAATCAGAAGTGTTTTAGAAGTAATAAGGAGAAAAAGAACACAAACAATCCCCAACATGGCTCTGAGGCTGGGAGTTCAGTGTGCTGGTTTAAATGACCCCTGTGGAATGCGTGATACCAAGCTCAGAGACCCCCTGCGTAGCGCCCTCCTGTCTGTAATTGCCATCGCCGACCGAGACTGTTTAAGAACATTGTGTGAGAAGGATTATCTTAGATAGGAGACTCGGAGATGCACCAGAGGCCAGGGAATGTTCTAAAATGATAGTATTGAGGGTAACCCCCCCCCCCCCCCCCCAGACGAAGATAAAATAAAAACTATTATCCTGACACCATGTCATTAAATAGGCATTAGCAGTCCTTGGCTTTGGTTCAGTCTAATGAATGATGATAAAGTGATGACTATACACACTTGACTGTCAGCAATACCCGGTCGCTCACGTTGCATGTATTTTAGGAACTATTGTGTTCCTAAAAATACAATTGAATCCTTGTTTTTTTTAATACACTTGTGTTTGTAAGGACAAGTGCCTGTCTTACTGGAACCAAATAGCATTCCTATTTTAGTTAAACCACACAGTCCATGGCGGAGTTACGTCCTGTTCTTGAACCCCTAGGGGAGAGTTGTGCCCTGCCCTGTTCCCACAGTGGCGGTGTCATTGGAAACAGGTGGTTCGGTTGCATAAATCACTTTTGCCAGTTCCGTTTCAGCCAATGTGCAATCAATCACAGAGGACGTGATGTTCCAGAAAAACCTGGCAAATCTGAATAGCTGTCTAGAAAATATCACAATTTATATCAGTACTCTATGCTGGTGGTCCATCCATGCAATTCCCTTGTCTGTATGACCGTCAATCAGTCAGTCATGCGAAAGTAATTACATGCTCAAAGCATCAGGGGTGAATGCGTTCCCCAAGGGAAGGTAATGCAAGCAATGGTAACACTTGCTTTGAAGGTCACACACTGTACATAAACCATTCATAACAGCATATATAAGCCTGAAGTGTTCCTACCACATTCATGAAGGTGTAAGAACATGCCTTTATCTGTCTTGTGCAGTGACTCAACACCATCTGTGATGGGTCATGCCATTATTTATAAAGAGATATTAAGTCATACTTGTCAGGGTAAAGAATTTTTTTTAAAATCTGGTAAGGGCCTAAAAATCAGAGTACATTTGTAAGGTATTCATTAGCAAGTCACATTATAATTGTAGAGGTTTGTCAGGAAGTGTTTGGTAAATGAACAGGAAACGCAAGTACGTAATTATTACTGGTACTGTTGGTCCCTCCCCCTCCCCATCTCTTAAAAAAGAGAGTACAAGTGGTTGTGGGTAAAAATAGTAGAAGACAAAATACTTCCTCAAAATGTGTATTTCTATTTGTATACTGTACATTCCACTGTCTGACTGGTATATCAATCGCAAACCTATTTAGAAATGTACTTATATGTTGGCGTGTAATTTCACAACATTTCTGTGAGATTGCTTTGCTTGTACTATTGTGTGTGTATGCTCAATGTCTTCGTTGTAGATTGTAGACTGAGAAAACTGTGCCAACTGGAAGCCATGTACCCCTTTAAACAATAGCACAACCCATTACATGTTGTGATCCATAGTTCATCTGCTAACCACATTCTACTGCGCAGTATGCCACTACTCTTGAAGAGGAGTGCTTTTTAATCCGTAGGTGAAATGTTGATGTCATTTGCTGTGACCTTTCCTGAAGTCTTTATCTTCTCCTCAATACTCCGCATACTGCCATCTTGGCCCCAACAGTATTCCATGCTGTAGCCTAGCGATGACAGAGACACTATACTTTAATATGCTGTCGCTGTCCATCATTTGTGGCGCAGACGTTCAAACTTATCTCATTCTAGGATATTTAAAGGACAATGTAATAAGAAGCGTTATGTACCCAACATCAAACAGGCAGTGATACACTTCAGCCTAGATAAAGTTGTTGTGCATTTGTCATTCTTTTTCCCCTTGTACAGACAGCATTGATTATGTCGTGTTCTCTTTTGTACTGTTAACTATTATCCAGTGGCATTGTGCTGTATGCGAAGTCCCTTTAAAGATTAATCGTAGGATTGGAAGTTTAATCATCGTGAGTTCCGTGGCCACATTTTACGAAGCCGGGTCACAGTAAATGACTATTTTGAAGCTCAAAGGAGTTTTCAACTTGAAATGGAGTTCAAATGGCCCAGGGATAGGGAGATATTTCATATGGGATCAGGCACGGTGAGCATGATTATGAGGCTCCATGGACGACAGCCTCTGAGGTTTTTCAAGTGGATGTCGTAAAGAGGAATCCAGTATCGTCACTATCAGTCTAGTGCCTAGGTAAGGTTTGATTTAACCTGGAGGAATTTAAACCTGGGTTCAAACAGTATATGTTTTCTTTGAAAGACTGTAGCTGTACTTTGTTTTTAGCGTAACTGTCACATTTGAACAATTAGAATTGTCCCATCGTGCAAACCATGCCAATCTGGCACTCCGATCATGCATATTATCAGGGCGGCACGTTGGGCCAGTAACTGAAAGGTTGCTGGTTCGAATACTTCAGCAAGGCACTTAACCCTAATTTGTGCCGTACTACTATGGCTGACCCTGTAAAACAGGGGTGTCAAACTCATTCCATGGAGGTCCTAGTGTCTGTGGGTTTAAAAAAAATGTTATTTCAATTAAGAGAGTTCTTTACTGATTAGTGACCTTAATTCATCACTCAATAACAAGGGAGGAGGAAAAACCCGCAGACACTCGGCCCTCCGTGGGATCCACCTATCTGGTGTATGTGCAAATATATATATTTTAAAATGTTTTAAACACATAGTATTTGAAAGAAACAAATACTATATGATTTAACACTAGTTGTTCTGAGATAGTTCCCATTACAACTCCATTACATAGCAACCAGTAACCATTGAAAGCCAGAGGAATTACTGTGTTATCCAGTGCTACTGTGGTTGAATCCATGTACATGACTACTAAACACACTGAGCGAGATACCCAGTCATCTTTGTCCTTGTCAACTCACTGCTTTATACCCAATATTCTTTGCAGACACTGTAATTGTCATGGGTAATTCAATCCGAACTCAAGGGCACTGAAATGAGGAACGGCTCTCGAAGCCACTTATGCACCAAGACAGTTCTTTGCTTATCACTGTTGCCATGATAGTAATGTTTAATGCCATTTCAAAGATTTACTGTCTAGTTCTATGCTAAAAACAGCACAATGACAAAGAAAAGAACTGGTCGACGGCTTTCCAGGTGCTGTAAGATGGAGAATAGGGAGCACTACGTTGAGTCCGCATCCACACCAATTGGTGTTTGTCCAAGCAGAAACCGATTGTCGCCTCAATATGAACATGCTCTAAATATGACAGCCGTCCAAAGCGTGAGATGAACTGATTTAAAGAGAAATAGGAGGGCGGAAGAATGGACAAAAGAACCCAAAATAAGACGGACAATACAAAAACTGCCCAGATGCATGCCAGGAAGAGCCGGGTAAGAATGCAAAGACCCCATCACAAGTACACGTAATCATCCTGACAGAGGGAAAATACACACAGTGGCCATAATCACATTAGGGGACCAGGAAAGGCACTCCAGGGGGCCCAGTCAAACTAGAGCTGTTTGAAAAGAAAAGCCCTTCAGCAAAATGTGAAGTATTTCCTCCAGAGTAAAGTGGTGTGTATGTCTCGAGTGATATTAAATTACAACTACTGCCGTCATTGCTCTGGAGGGTCTGTGGGACTAAATAATTGTTCTTATGTGCGTTCTTGGAAGAATAAAAAAAAATCGCATTGAGGAGAGATTAACCACATTGGTGGCAGATACTGCACTTCTGTGTCAAAGGACATGTTTGGTCTATTTTCCTTCCCCTACAAAGTTAATATTTTTGCTTCCATGTCTCTTAAATATTGGGCCTGACTGAAAGACGAAGTTGATGTTCAATTTCACCTGGTCTGAAAGGAAATTGGTATCTTCACCCAAAAAGGCCTCTCATGAGAACTACTCACATATTAGCTATGAACACATAATACTTGTTGGGAATTCTGCAGAGTCTAATGTAAATTCAGTCATGATGAGGAAGTAATGAGGTAAATAATATAGAATATGTCCTTGAGGATTTGTATAAAATTATCCAGATGCCTAAACAGCCACTAATGAAAGGCTCGCATTAGTGTCATTGTGAGTTTGACATGTACAAAGCAAGGATGTTCGGATATTACTTGGCGTCAACCCATTTTATCGAAGCCTGTCTCATTCAAAAAATCAAACAACACAAAGGTAAATAGCCACTTGTTAGGGTTGAGGTTATGGCTAAGGATCATCACGTAATCTCATAATCACTGTTGGTAATCTGGTGGTGCACTTCCAATATGTTAACGATCTGTCTCTATCACAGTATTCATCACCAACTCTTCAATCCACATCTCTAGGAAGCAGGACAGCTAAATCTGGATTTCAGGAATTATTGAGATGTAAACTAACAACTTATATTTAAGGAAGGTTGCTTTGTTTGACAGTTGGGGAAGGAAAATAGACCAGAGTGTGTCATGTAACATTGGCTGTTGAGGAAATATTGGCATAATCATTCAATGTACTATAGCTATTTCTTTGGCAACATTCGACACATTAAAAACGTATACTTTTCTGTAAGCATTAAAATGATTCATCAGGGAATGTTTCCAAAGTTATAAATGGATTTTCATCATTGCCTCGGGAGCTCAACGGTCAGGTTAGCCGACCCAAATGATCTGTCCAAATTAAAAGGTAATCCCATTAAATGGGATAGAGAAAAGGAGATCAAAAAAACTAATTCTACAATTGATATCCTATAAATGTCACATCATGTCAGGTGTAGGTTCTGGGTGCTCCTCAGAAATGGCAAGCTCTCATGAGTGTTCAGTAATGAGTTTGATCATCAATTTCCAGGATCCAAAGGACTCCTCAAAAAAATGTGTACATGAAAATTAGATGTGTCTTGAATGAGATGGCATGAATACATTATGAATACGGTAAAGGTCCTACCATAAAACCTCTTAGAGCTACCCCCTACTTATTTCAATTTCCGCCTGAAGACATACCCAAATCTAACTGCCTGTAGCTCAGGCACAGAACCAAGGATATGCATATTCTTGGTAACATTTGAAAGAAAACACTCTGAAGTTTGTGTAAATGTGAATTGAATGCAGGAGAATATAATACAAGGGAAAAAAACATGAGTTTTTTCATTTTTATTGTTGTATCATCATCTTTAAAATGAACAAGATAAAACAAACATTTAGATAGGATGATGGGGACAATATCAGAGGAATCCATAAAAAGGGCAACAGTACTTGTGCTAAGTTTCAGAATGATAACTTCCAAAATGAGTGTGCTACATGACATTTATCATGAAGTCATCCAGGTGTCCCAGTAACCCAAATGTACCCAAGTGGCCAAATTGGTGAAGTTATACATTTTGAATGGAATAACTATATACACAAAATACCAAAATGGTATTCTAACACACCCCCCCAAAAAAATGTTTTTTAGAAAAAACATGAAGAAACAAATATATACATTTACAAAATAACACTTTCAAAATTTGGAAGACCCTCAATCCTCTACACAATATTATGCTGCTGATGCCAGGTGCCATAGCACATCCATGCATGCAGATATAAATTTGGGCAGATGAACACCACTTGTGGCAGGAGCTGGATGAACCAGCTTCAGTGGGGGATGGACACCTTGGCACTGGGGGCTCCCATTCGGAGTCAGTGTCACTGTGAAAGAAAATGTTCAGTTAGAATAGTTTCACATACGAGCCCTGTATCAACAGGTATAACAGATATATATAGAGTACAGGGAACATAAGGTTGAATATATTATTATAGACCTGCAAGATCTACTGTCTCATTTATATTATGACATTTCAGCTAGATCTACAGTCTCTGTTATATTATGACAGACCAGCTAGATCTACTGTCTTTATTATATTACAACAGACCAGCTGTATCTACTGTCTCCATTTCACTTTGGCCATTGTTGTGGGCCTGCTCTCCCCTCAACAGCCTCAAATAGGCTATTTCATTTCACAAATAATATTCTATATTATTAATTTCAAACAACAGCATGAGCATGAGATGAACAGTCCAAAACGATGTCCTCTCCGTTCAAAAAATATTCCTCCATTTGGGAATCGCTAAATGAATCGTCCTCGATCAATTTCTTCTAAAATTGTGTGTACATCTGTATATCTAGACTTAGATTTAGATTTCCCTGACTTAGTCGCCATACTGATTGATATATAAATAGCTGAATATGCGCTTTACCAAAACAATGCTGTGCGCAACATGCGTTGCTCCTTCCGGTATGAAACTTCAATGGCAAATGACCCTCTTTACGCCAGAGTTTACTACATGGGTTGGTCTTCCAACACATAAACATTACACATTGCCATTTACCTCAGCTCATTGGCTATCTACCCAGCTAGATTTCAAGACAATCAGTGGTCATTGAGTTAAAATACAGTCAATCAACGAAACAGTGGGAAAATCATTGGTGCACAATGATGCCATTACTTGTTGTCTTCAAATCGGTGTCTTTCAGTCAATACGTCCCATGAAATGACCCATCAGGTTTGGTTGTGTTACAAACAAACCAGTTGATTGCAATGAAACCAAACATGACTGGAAAAGTCACGTTTTGTGTGTATTTACCTCGAGTGTGTCGTCGAAAATGGAATGTGACGGAATTCACGACACAAAATGTTTCGTGTTTGGCGATAAATATGGATTTTATCAAACAATAGACCATTCATTGTGTAACAATGAGCATTGGGATTGCAAACAGAGGAAGATCGTCAAAGGTAAACGATTGAATTTATGATTTTTGTGATTTTGTTACGCCTGTGCTGGTTGAAATAGTTGTTTTTTATGGTGCTCTATCCTCAGATAATCGCATCGTATTCTTTCGCAGTAAATCCTTTTTTACATCTGACAACGCAGTTTGATTAGCAAGATTCTAGGATTTTGAACATGTGAGACACTTGTATTTTCATGAATGTTTAATATGACTATTTATGTAGCGATCACCGTATGCTGTCGAATTTCATCCCGCTACCGGGTTCCGTGCGCAGAGAGGTTAAGAAGGTTCCCCATCGATTTCCAAGAGACACTGTCCCAACCTTAGCTGCCACATCAGTGTAATTTATGCAACTTTTAAGCAAGTCCACAAGTTAACTTTGACACACTGGCACTTTGGGGGGAAATTATTTTGGGCATACCTTCCTTTACTGCTATTGTCAGAGTCTCAGAGACAATAGCACCAAAAGACACCATCAAAAACTCTCATCCCTTGTGTGCAGCTTGTGAGTGAGGGATTTTCATGTCTGGTTCAGCCATGCATGTACTGTAGAACATGACAGTTACATTAACATGCATTTAAATGGAGTGAATCCCCTTGAGTCACAACTGTAAAACATGACGTGACCTCCAAACTTCCATGCTTCCACTCCTCCTCCAACGTACCAATAGTGATCCTGTGGTTTTAATCACAGTCAGCTCCCACTATTAGCAGTAATAAACCTTAACTGGAGCTTGAGGGAGACTCGCCTTAGATAACACTCCCTTATTAGAAACAAATAGCTTAGCTTGAACATTGCTCATTGCATAACCCCTTTTCCCTATATTGATGCGGTTCTCTGGTATAGTCGGTGAGTGTGTAAGACAAATTCAATGGACAATCAATCTTGATTTATTGATTTGATTAATGGATTTCTCAGGAAAATTCCTATTAGAAATATAATGGTAACTTCTCTTTTAGGACAATAGTGACTTAGCAAGACAGCATACAGTACGCTCTAAGGTTACCCTGAAGTCTAAAAGACTATATCCAGCATAGGTTGTATGAAAAGTCTGGCCACTTTTTGCCAATGGAAAGGTCCCACAGTTAAATGATTAGTTGTTAGGACATGCGCATGCTAAATGCATTTCAGCAATTGACATCCTTTGACAGCTTGACATCCTTTGCATAACCTTGCTCTCTTTAACATTGCAGCACCCCAACGGCAATTTATTCTATGTTTGTTTTTTCGACAAGAGGTTGTTTTGTACAGGTATGTGTGTCAGAGAGGCCTATTGTTAGGGGTCCTGCCTGACTGGAGGAGAAATGTTTGGAGCTAGCTATGTTTTTGTCTCCACGGATACATTAGAGTTGCTCATGCAAGCCGACACAAATACGTAATCATGCAACTAAATTGTCTCCCATTACCTTGATTTAATATTTACTTGTGAATTGTAGACTAGTTTGATATAGCTTTCAGTGGAAGTGCAGCATTATATGGAAACTTGACACATTAGTGCAGTGTTTCCTCTGTATAAAAGCAATTATAGGATTTGTTATAGACTTCATGTCCTGTAAGCCAAAGTCAAGGCTCACTTCCCATTGCATATGCCACTGCCCTTGATAACATGACAAAACTCTGGAGAGATATCATTCTTTTTGGGTCACTTTTATTGTAACCTATCTATTCTTCACTATCTATTCTTCACTATCTATTCTTCACTATCTATTCTTCACTGTCTATTCTTCAGCCCCAGTCCCTGTGATGGAAATGGGACCTATTCAGACTTGCTGATGGAATTCAGCAAATTCACCTTACTTTGTTTTGCGCCTCCATGCTTGGCTTGTATTGAAACATCCCGCTTATGAGAGCCCCTTAGAATTTTGTGGGAGGGGTATAGGGTTTCTTTGAAAAGAACAGCTGTCTCAAAACAGGATTTTTGCCAAAACTTTCATTGACGTTCTGTGCTTCTGAAAGCCTTTTGCTACCAAAGCAGCCAATATCTTCACAGAACTAAGCATTTCATTTCATGTTTTGCTTCCAGACAGTCTTGCTTCCAGACAATCTATTATTACTCATGTATTCCTTAAATACAATCAAAAGCAAAAGAGTACGCCCTGGACGTTCCAGTGATATGTTTTCCTAGAAATGTGTGCATACTGTGTATTCATGACAGAATGCTGTGATTCAACTTAAGGGAATCAGCAGTGAGACAACAGGAAGAGAATAACAATACAATCCAAGGTCATCCAGTTTACCATTGTGATTAAGAGATGCTGTTCGTGAATCTTGGATTCCAATACAAGGTTTTCTTTAAAAAGTTGCCATCTAATGGTAAATCAATAGCTGAGGGAGGGATGATTAAACATTTGTTCAGTGACTAATGATGTTATTGCCTTAGTTCTACAGATCAGTAATGGTTCTACCTCAAGAGGAATGAATCCAGACAATTTGTCCGGAACAAAGTCCACACTTAACTTAAACATATCATGGCCTAGCAATTGCAACATTTTGACAGAAGTGTGAAGGGTGCATGAATCACATTAAATACAAAAGGCTTCATCTACATTCAATTAAAAAATGCCATCGATTGGCAGATTTGAGCACATTGGTATGCATGAAAACACTGAAGACCCAGTGAAGTATGCTCTGATTTGTTTGGCTGAGAAAGGGATGGGCATTCAAGCAAATCAAGCCCCTTTGTACACACCGCACACAACACAAACGAACAAATTGCAAATGCTTTGGTCGTACACACAGTTACGAGGGGATGAAGAGAGATTAACTAAAGTCTAGCGGAATGCGTTGGTAAACATAAGCATGGTTTATCCCGACGCTCTTGTCAATACAACAGCTCACCTTTCAGTCAAAGGACAAAATGCAAACCATAATGCCGAGTCGTAAACATAACCTACAGACCTGGGTCGAATACATATGCTGAATACTTGCGCTGCGCTTTATTCCGTTTTCATGGCACATTGGGATTAATGGAATTGTTCTGAAAGTGCAAGCTCCAAGCAAAATCCACTACGGAGCATCAACTTCCCAATGATAAGCTAGGTTAAAGGACAGTATTGAAGAAAACACTTCATGTAGCCAATAATATCTCATCAATGCATACCAGACACAATTAGATCATTTGTTCAGTGAATCCCAGCCCGTCTGTCTTCATATTTAATCAAATCAAAATATGGAGTGCGATGAACATCACATACATTTCATTAACAGGGAGCAAAGCATTTAAAGATCAGCGTCATACAAATACAGTAAGAATATAAACCCTGTATGAGCACAGGCTTTTGGGATCATTCTCCTTCATGATGATCATTTTCTAAAAACCAATTAGGTAGATAATGACATGAAGGACTTCAGAGAGGTGCGTGACTGTGCTCTCACGTCTGTGTTTAAGACAACAAGTATTTGATGCATCAGACCCAATCCTAACAGACACTGATCAGTGTCAGGCACTGTAACATGCCTTAATGAATGCTAATGTATTTATTTGTTTTGCGAGACAACCCTCATTTTCTGTCCAGTAAATTACCCAGGCCAGTGTTAGTGTGGCTGAGTTCACAAATTGATCATAAATCATTGAATGTAATGCATACTAACAAGAGGGAAATTATTGAATGCGTTCAGAACCTCCCTGTTACTGGGCCCAATTTCCAAACTGTAATATTGACCTCTGATTGTGATACAATTAATTGAATCACACCTCATGACGGCTAAATTTGAGATTCAGCAGAGGACCCAAACATGACAAAATCTAATAAAGGTGATTTGCGCTCGAATTTCATATAATTGTGTTGTTATCCCCAAGAAAAGTCATTAAGGCAGGAATTACAGATGGCTCTGGCAACAATCTATAATCATAAATAGCTCTCTGAATATTCCAGACAGTACATACAAATCTCTCTGCTAACTCCTCACATTCACCACAACTGCTATGGCAATTTGTATCTACCTTATTCATAATGCATGTGAAACAAAAATGTGTTTTTGTATTACCAAAAATGTCTCCACGACAAACAAAATGTCAGCAAATGACCGTGACTAAGTGCACATACACCCTCATCTTTATTTGAACAGATTGCAACTTGCCGTAATGTAATTCTCCCATCAAACAGTGGGTAGGCTTGACATGGTATGCCACTCTGAGTCAGATGCCTGGTCCTGAGATTAATGGGCACTGTTCAAGGCCACTGGATTCGAATGACAAAGTAATGAAAGAAAGACGTATGGCTTAAGTTCAGGCAGTGCTGCCCCGGGGCCTTTCATACCTGACAAACACATTATGTGCCAGATGAACTGACAGGGCAGGAATACAAAAGACTTGAGTGGGCATATAACTTTTATTGTACAGGACAAGAGGTTTTAATATCTCAGAATGTACAGTACAATATTCATAACGTTTACTCTGAGTGTGAGATGACTGAACATTTCAAATGACAGAATGACAGTTTATCTTCGAGATGCTCAATCCGGAATCTTTGCCATGTCACATTTGTATTTATGATGAAGCCCTTAAAGTTCAACATTAATATCCTGAATAAAATGCTAACTGATATGCATGATTCAACTGATATTACTCTGCTGTTTAAGTCTGTAGAGTGGCAGTGCCACACATTTCTTTGGCCAAGTCAATGTCACTTCAAGTTAAGCCCTATTTTATTACAGTGCACAAGCCATTTCTTGAACAATTAGATCAATACATAACACACATTGACAGCAGAGGTGGACAGTTAGTCAGAAGACAACAGCTCTGGAGAACATAGGATGTTATTACTAAAAGTATTCCTAGCTACTTAAGATTGAAAGAAAATCAGCGCTGCTCTCGGATCACGTTTCTCAATTCAAATCGTACCTTAACATTAGAATTATTTCACAATACTGACGACGGATCAGCTTCTAGAGAGATATTACCACTTACGGCTACAACTGTTGACTTGGCTTATTCTAATCGCCCAATAAAAATGCACAAAATCACAGGTTTGGCATATCATAGTGCACATGTTAGGCTACACATTATTTTTTTTTTTTATTTTACCTTTATTTAACCAGGCAAGTCAGTTAAGAACAAATTCTTATTTTCAATGACGGCCTGGGAACAGTGGGTTAACTGCCTGTTCAGGGGCAGAACGACAGATTTGTACCTTGTCAGCTCGGGGGTTTGAACTCACAACCTTCCGGTTACTAGTCCAACGCTCTAACCACTAGGCTACCCTGCCGCCCATTATAAAACACAGTGAGACAATTTACAAACAGTAACCTACAAGTAGCAAACTCAATGTATTGAACATGAAGTGTATTTCAATATGATTGAAATAGGCATTTATATTTTAATGCAGTCATCTCAGTTTTCATTTGATATGGCACTTGTTTGTATCAATTGCAAACAATTTAAATGTTGTGTTTGTAGTGAAGATATCGGCAGTTGCCGGTCAGAGAGAGACGGATAAACCATGAGATTCTATGTTTAGTGGAGATGTTCGGTGTATAAAATGACATGGAAGGGCAAAAAAGCCTCTAACAACACACTTCGCTGATCTACGAGTGGTCCGAGGCAGGCGTTAGATTACGAGGGTTTTCAAGTGCAAAGTTAATAACGATGGTTTTGGGAAACAGCTCTGAGATTTAACGATGCTTCTACGAAGAATCTTATGATGAACTTAGCCTTAAGATGCTTTTGGGAAACCGGGCCTTAGATGTGTCCAAATTCAGTGCAAAAAAAATGAGTGGGATGACATAAGCTGCGTGATTGGCCTACTTTATATTTAGGGTGTCAGTACACAACCTGCCCAGATGCCTTCAATGGTGCACAGTTAAATTAATCGGAATTCCAATTCAGAGGCTTGTGAGCTACTCCATCCCTTTGTGATGATTCAGGATGTGACATTGAAAGAATACTGTTATATCATAATATAGACAATTGGGAGTTACCTTTTTTACTGTAACATAAAGACAGCCATGATGACGCCAGCCTGAGTTGAGATCAACAAGTTGAGCTGCTAGGATAATCAAGGCATCCGAGGGCTGGGCAGAAAGAACCAGGAGTGCGGAGTAGATTACAGTACGCAGTTCAGCACATTGTAGGAGAGGTCAATGACCAATGTCAGCTCAGAGAGGAACAGAGAGAACTCGAGAGACAGGGTTAGAAATGAGAAAGGTACAGGCCTACCAGTGTTTTTGGAAGTAGCTTACTGGCCTGACGGGGGTGAATTTTAATGCCAGAACCACACAACACAATACAGTTTGTGACGTTGTCTTGCTGGAAAACATCACCTATTATATGCTATGGACAAATGCACTGACAATTTCAAAATTAAATAATTATATGACTATTTGTGCCGGGGATAAATTCATCATAGTTCCTCAAATCATAAAAAAAAAATCCCAGTGGACTCAACACAGTCAAAGCAACATCTCCAGGCGTCTCTAAACGATACAGTTTATTTGTATTGTCAACTGACAAGGTGACGGGGAGCATCTCCCATGATTGAGGGGGAAAGGGTGCCACTCGGCACACACATGGGATGGCACAAAAGGAATTGATTATCAACCTTTTAAGTCCATGGGAGGGGGACTCGCTTGAAACACAAAAATACCCCATGGTTCTCTGTACTGTGTATGTAATAGAGGCACCACACTACCTCTTGTCCTCATAGTTCAGTACAGAAAAAAACTAAAACTTATGGAAACTTAAAGTAAGTAGGTACTTATTTGTGACTTTCATATCAGTAGTTTAGACTATGTTAACTACTGGGTCAAGCAACACTTTGGAGATAATATTTTCTTGATACAACAACTTGTACTTGTAAGTGTACTTACGGTGCCTTCCGAAAGTATTCGTACCCCATGACTTACTCCACATTTTGTTGTGTTACAGCCGGATTTCAAAATGGATTAAATACATTATTTTCTCACCCTATAATGACGAAGTGAAACAAGTTTTTTCTATTCAAATATCTCATTTACATAAGTATTCACACCTCTGACTAAATACTTTATAACAAGATTGCGCCGGAGGAGATGGCTGCCGTTTTACGGTCTCCTAACCAATTGTTCTTTTTATGTGGGGGTTTTTCGCGATATTTGAAAATCATTTTGTACATAATGTTTCTGCAACTGTATCGAGCTTCTGGATATCAGGACAGCGATCACTCACCTCGGATTAGACAAAGATTTTTTTCAACAACAAGCAGGACTCACACGATATTCTCCAAACACCCCAATTATTCGCAAAAGGAAGCGACGCAGAGGACGAAGAGCCGGATGCCTCGTCCGGACCCGCAGAAGGCGAGTAGGAAAGCTGCCATTACCAACAATATCAAGGTGCAATAAACAAGACGAGGTACGATCCCGAATATCCTACCAAGGGGACATCAAAAACTGTAATATCCTATGTTTCACGGAATCGCGGCTGAATGACGACATGATATTCAGCTAGCGGGATATACGCTGCACCGGCAGGATAGAACAGCACACTCCGGTAAGACAAGGGGGGGCATATTTGTAAACAACAGCTGGTGCACGAAATCTAACGAAGTCTCTAGATTTTGCTCGCTCTGTGCAGTAATATTGATTCTGCACAGATTCTTCCGATTACATTGAGGAATACACCACATCAGTCACTGGCTTTATCAATAAGTGCATTGAGGACGTCGTCCCCACAGTGATTGTACGTACATACCCCAACCAGAAGCCATGGATTACAGGCAACATTCTCACTGAGCTAAAGGGTAGAGCTGCCCCTTTCAAGGTGTTGGACTCTAACCCGGAAGCTTACAAGAAATCCCGCTATGCCCTGCGACGAACCATCAAACAGGTAAAGCTTAAATCCAGGGCTAAGATTGAATCATACTACACCGGCTCCGACGCTCGTCGGATGTGGAAGGGCTTGCAAACTAATAAAGACTACAAAGGAAAGCACAGCCGCAAACTGCCCAGTGACACAAGCCTACCAGACGAGCTAAATCACTATGCTCACTTCGAGGCAAGCAACACTGAGGCATGCATGAGAGCATCAGCTGTTCCAGACGACTGTGTGATCACGCTCTTTGTAGCTGACGTGAGTAAGACCTTTAAACAGGTCAACATACACAAGGCTGCAGGGCCAGACGGATTACCAGAATGTGTGCTCCGGGCATGTGCTGACCAACTTGCAGGTGTCTTCACTGACATTTTCAACATGATTGAGTCTGTAATAACAACATGTTTCAAGCAGACCACCATAGTCCCTGTGCCCAAGAACACAAAGGCAACCTGCCTAAATGACTACAGACCCATAGCACTCATGTCCGTAGCCATGAAGTGCTTTGAAAGGCTGGACATGGCTCACATCAACACCATTATCCCAGAAATCCTAGACCCACTCCAATTTGAAAATACCGCCCAAACAGATCCACAGAACATGCAATCTCTATTGCACTCCACACTGCCCTTTCCCACCTGGACAAAAGGAACACCTATGTGAGAATGCTATTAATTGACTACAGCTCAGTGTTCAACACCATAGTACTCTCAAAGCTCATCACTAAGCTAAGGAACTTGATACTAAACACCTCCCTCTGCAACTGGATCCTGGACTTCCTGACGGGCCATCCCCGAGTGGTGAGGGTAGGTAGCAACACATGATCCTCAACACTGGAGCTCCCCAGGGGTGCTCCCCAGGGGTGCGTGCTCAGTCCCCTCCAGTACTCCCTGTTCATCCACGACTGCATGGCCAGGCATGACTACAACACCATCATTAAGTTTGCAGACGACACAACAGTGGTAGGCCTGATCACCGACAACGACGAGACAGCCTATAGGGAGGAGGTCAGAGACCTGGCCGGGTGGTGCCAGAATAACAACCTATCCCTCAACGTAACCAAGACTAAGGAGATGATTGTGGACTACAGGAAAAGGAGAACCAAGCACGCCCCCATTCTCATCGACGAGGCTGTAGTGGAGCAAGTTGAGAGCTTCAAGTTCATTGGTGTCCACATCAACAACAACAACTAACAGTCCAGAAGATGACACAACAAAGCTTATTCCCCCTCAGGAAACTAAAAAGATTTGGCATGGGTCCTGAGATCCTCAAAAGGTTCTACAGCTGCAACATCGAGAGCATCCTGAACGGTTGCATCACTGCCTGGTACGGAAATTGCTCGGCCTCTGACCGCAAGGCACTTCAGAGGGTAGTGCATACGGCCCAGTACATCACTGGGGCAAAGCTGCCTGCCATCCAGGACCTCTACACCAAGAGGTGCCATAAGAAGGCCGTAAAAAATTGTCAAGGACCCCAGCCACCCCAGTCATAGAGTGTTCTCTCTACTACCACATTGCAAGCGGTACCGGAGTGCCAACTCTTGGACAAAAAGGCTTCTCAACAGTTTTTACCCTCAAGCAATAAGACTCCTGAACAGGTAACCAAATGGTTACCCGGACTATTTGCATTGTGTGCCCCCCAACCCTCTTTACGCTGCTGGTACTCTCTGTTTATCTTATATGCATAGTCACTTTAACTATACGTTCATGTACAGTGGGGGGAAAAAAGTATTTGATCACCTGCTGATTTTGTACGTTTGCCCACTGACAAAGAAATGATCAGTCTATAATTTTAATGTTAGGTTTATTTGAACAGTGAGAGACAGAATAACATAAAAAAAATCCAGAAAAACGCATGTCAAAAATTTTATACATTTATTTGCATTTTGATGAGGGAAATATGTATTTTTGTCTTGTGTTTTAGGTAATTGTCCTGCTGAAAGATGAATTCATCTCTCATTATCTGTTGGAAAGCAGACCGAACCAGGATTTTCTCTAGGATTTGGCCTGTGATTTTTATTTTCCTGAAAAACTCCAAGTCCATAATTATTGCAAGCATACCCATAACATGATGTAGCCACCACTATGCTTGAAAATATGGAGAGTGGTACTCAGTAATGTGTTGTGTTGGATTTGCCCCAAACATAACAATTTGTATTCAGGACAAGAAGTTAAATCCCTTGCCACATGTTTTGCAGTTCTACTTTAGTGCCTTGTAGCATACAGGATGGTAATATATTTAATTCTGTACAGGCTTCCTTATTTTCACTCTATCATTTAGGTTAGTATTATGGAGTAATTACAATGTTGTTGATATATCCTCAGTTTTCTCCAATCACAGCTATTAAACTCTAACTGTTTTAAAGTCACCATTGGCCTCATGGTGAAATTCCTGAGCTGTTTCTGTCACGTTCTGACCTTTATTTCCTTGTTTTGTCGTTATTTAGTATGGTCAGGGAGTGAGTTGGGGTGGGCAGTCTGTTTGTTTTTCTATGATTTTGGGATTTCTATGTTTCGGCCTAGTATAGTTCTCAATCAGAGGCAGGTGTCATTAGTTGTCTCTGATTGAGAATCATACTTAGGTAGCCTGGGTTTCACTGTTTGTTTGTGGGTGTTTGTTTCCGTGTCTGTGTTTTTCACCACACGGTACTGTTTCGGTTTTCGTCCGTTTCACGTTCATTGTTTTTGTATTCATACTGTTCAGTTTATGTTTTTTAAATAAATAACCATGGACACTTACCACGCTGCGCATTGGTCCTCCGATCCTTCTCGCCTCTCCTCATCAGATGAAGAGGAGGAGGAAAACCATTACAGTTTCCTTCCTCTCTGGCAACTTCGTTACGAAGGATGTCTGTATCTTTGAAGTGACTGTGTGTATTGATACACCATCCAAAGTGAAATTAATAACTTCACCATGCTCAAAGGGATATTCAAAGTCTGTTTCTTTTACCCATCTACCAATAGGAGCCCTTCTATGCGAGGCATTGGAAAACCTACCTGGTCTTTGTGAGTGAATGTTTGAAATTCACTGCTCGACTGACAGACCTTACAGATAATTGTATGTGTGCGGTAGAGTGATGAGATATTCATTGAAACATAATGTTAAACAATATTACTGCACAGAGTGAGTCCATGCAACTTATTGTGACTTGTTGAATATTTATTGACTCAAGACATTTCAGCTTTTCATTTTTTATGAATTTGTAAAAACTTCAAAAAACATAATTCCACATTGACATTATGGGTTAGTGTGTGTAGGCCAGTGACAAACATCTCAATGTAATCAATTTTAAATTCAGGCTGTAACACAACAAAATGTGGAAAAAGTCAAGGGGTGTGGATACTTTCTAAAGGCACTGTACACATTAAAACACATATCAATGTTTGTTTGTGTCAAATATAAAGTATTAGATACTGTATGTGCTTTGGTTTCCATGAAGCATGATGATCTCACTGAACAGTGATCTGTTTATAATAAAGCTCTGAATTTTGAAAATTACCAAAAGAGCAATCACTGATCACGCCTTTTCGGAAACAAATTAAGTAATTTCATGGGTTAATAATGATTTAATTTTGATGCACCAGCCATTAACGTCCCTGACCTTCCCCTGTTACATGTCAGGCAAAATTAAAATCCACTCAATCGATGATTCAGACCATTTTAACCCCTGTCTAATAAACTAAATACAAAAGCCTACTATGAGCCATTCATTACCAGTGCTTGTTAAAACGTTATCAGGAAGCAAATAACTGTCACGTCCTGACCGTAGTTCCTTTTTTATGCCTCTATTTTAGTTTGGTCAGGGCTTGAGTTGGGGTGGGCATTCTATTTTTTTGTTCTATGTTTTGTATTTCTGGTTTTGGCCTGGTATGGTTCCCAATCAAAGGCAGCTGTCAATCGTTGTCTCTGATTGAGAACCATATTTAGGTAGCCTGTTCCCACCTGGTGTTTGTGGGTAGTTGTTTTGTGTTTCTGCACCGTACAGGTCTGTTTCGTTTTCGTTTCACTCTCTTTGTTATTTTGTTTAGTGTTTCTGTTCCTAATAAATAACTTGAACACTTACCACGCTGCGCATTGGTCCGATCCTTCATACTCCTCGTCAGAAGAGGAAAAAAGTTACAATAACTACTAAACCAAAGTAGTATAGCACATTCTACATTTCACATTCTAATGCTGCACACTGAAGCATGCCAGGATAATGTAAAAACAGAACTATTCACAATATTGTAATGGACATTTTGGTCCACTATTTAGATTGTTAACTGTTCTCAGGATGGCAAAGCTTTGAGATGGAGTTGTGTACTGTTCTGCCCCTGGGCCTGGACACTTCACAATTGTCTCCCCCGTTAATGAAACCTTTATCCAGGGAAATAGAAAATCATACTGGCAAAGGGCAGGGGAAAGCTTAATGTATAAGTCCCCAAGAGATAGGATCAGAGTGTTATTTTCAGTGAAGACAGCTCCTCGGGCCCTTCAGACTAACTGTTGTGTTATCACGTGCTGAATGCTTTTCCCTGGACATCATACTGTCTATTCTGACCACATGGAGGCACAAACAAATAATACAAAAATATATATATACACATTTGTCTCAATGCAGTAGTACTCATTAGAACATAATTGTGCATGGTGCGTGAGAATATGGAGCCTGCACAAGGCTTCTCAATCCACAGTAAGAGATGTAAAGTAAATCCTCCAAGTCCTTGAGTTCTACACAACTGAATACAGTTTTAAGATTCCTTCAAACAGTTTGACGTAAACGACTTTACAAGTGGATTCATACCGGAGTGTGGAGTAATGCACTAATATGTTGATACAGTAATAGTTAAACAAGTCACTTACATGAATGCTTGTCTATTATTAATGAGGCATTTGTAAATCAAACTATAATTAGTAGTAATTTAAGTACCCTTTCATGAATCCCAAATGGGTACTTTGGGTATTGGATATTCACGTACAACAGAACTTCATTTTTTGTTCCAAAAATGTAAAGAGGTAAATACAGTTGAAGTCGGAAGATGACATACACATTAGCCAAATACATTTAAACTCAGTTTTTATAATTCCTGGCATTTAATCCAGATAAAAATCCCCTGTCGTAGGTCAGTTAGGATCACCACTTCATTTTAAGAATGTGAAATGTCAGAATAACAGTAGAGAGAATGAGTTATTTCTTTCATCACATTCCCAGTGGGTCAGAAGTTTACATACACTAAATTAGTATTTGGTAGCATTGCGTTTAAATTGTTTATCTTGGGTCAAACATTTCGGGTAGCCATCCACAAGCTTCCCACAATAAGTTGGGTGAATTTTGGGCCATTCCTCCTGACAGAGCTGGTGTAACCGAGTCAGGTTTGCAGGCCTACTTGCTCGCACACGCTTTTTCAATTCTGCCCACAAATTTTCTATAGGATTGAGCTCAGGGCTTTGTGATGGCCACTCAAATAACTTGACTTTGTTGTCCTTAAGCCATTTTGCCACAACTTTGGAAGTGTGCTTGGGGTCATTGTCCATTTGGAAGACCCATTTGCGACCAAGCTTTAACTTCCTGACTGATGCCTTGAGATGCTGCTTCAATATATCCACATAATTTCTTCCTCATAATGCCATCTATTTTGTGAAGTGCACCAGTCCCTCCTGCAGCAAAGCACCCCCACAACATGATGCTGCCACCCCCGTTGTCACGCCCTGACCTTAGATATCTCTGTTTTCTATATATTTTGGTTAGGTCAGGGTGTGACTAGGGTGGGTACTCTAGTGTTTTATGTCTAGGGTTTTGTATGTCTAGTGTTTTGTATGTCTAGGGGTTTTGCATTTCTATGTTGGCCTGATATGGTTTCCAATCAGAGACAGCTGTTTATCATTGTCTCTGATTGGGGATCATATTTAGGCAGCCCTGTTTCCCACTTTCTATTGTGGGATCTTGTCTACAGTTAGGTGCCTGTGTGCACACTAGTAGCTTCACGTTTCGTTTGGTTGTTTGTTGTTTTGTTCCGGTAAGTTTCAGTTGATTAAAAATATGTGTAACTCTACTCACTCAGCGCCTTGGTCTCTTCATTACAACGATCATGACACCCGTGCTTCACGGCTGGGATGATGTTTTTCGGCTTGCAAGCCTTCCCCTTTTTCCGCCAAACATAACAATGGTCATTATGGCATCAGACCAGAGGACTTTTCTCCAAAAAGTACGATCTTTGTCCCCAAGTGCAGTTGCAAACCGTAGTGTAGCTTTTCTATGCCGGTTTTGGAGCAGTGGCTTCTTCCTTGCTGAGCGGCCTTTCAGGTTATGTTGATGTATGGCTCATTTTACTATGGATATAGATACTTTTGTACCTGTTTCCTCCAGCATCTTCACAAGGTCCTTTGCTGTTGTTCTGGGAATGATTTGCACTTCTCGCACCAAAGTACGTTCATATCTAGGAGATAGAACATGTCTCCTTCCTGAGCGGTATGATGGCTGTGTGGTCCCATGGTGTTTATACTTGCGTACTATTGTTTGTACAGATGAATGTGGTACCTTCAGGCATTTGGAAATTGCTCCCAAGAATGAACCAGACTTGTGGAGGTCTACAATTCTTTTTCTGAGGTCTTGGCTGATTTCTTTTTTTTCTCCCATGATTTCAAGCAAAGAGGCGCTGAGTTTGAAGTTAGGCATTGAAATACATCCACCTACCATTGACTCAAATGATGTCATTTAGCCTATCAGAAGCTTCTATAGCCAGGACATCATTTTCTGGAATTTCCCAAGGTGTTTAAAGGCACAGTCAACTTATTGCATGTAAACTTCTGACCCACTGGAATTGTGATACAGTGAATTATAAGTGAAATAATCTGTTTGTAAACAATTGTTGGAAAAGTTACTTGTGTCATGCACAAAGTAGACATACTAACCGACTTACCAAAACTATAGTTTGTTAATTACCAATACATTTGTGGAGTGGTTGAAAAACAAGTTTAATTGACTCCAACCTAAGTGTATGTAAACGTCCGACTTCAACTGTATGTTTATTGGGAGATCCGCGGTGAGTTCTTAATCAACATCGATCTGCATTGTGACATGTCACTTTATTATTTCCCATTAGCACAGAATCAGTTCAGCAAACTCAGCTGTTTGAAGGTCCAAGTTTTATTAGTCGCATGTACGGAATGTGCATAGTATACATCGTCCAACAAAATGCTTACCTGCAGGTTCCTTCTGGACAAAGCAAGAACAATGAGAAATAATACAATAATAAATTATAGCAATAGCAACACATACTTTGTTTACAGCTCAATACAAGTTGTTATTAGCTATAGTATCTACAAAGCATACATACACACTTCTTAAAGCTGACAATGCTATACAGTACATTTTTCCAGTACTCAACCTTATTCCGAAAATGCACTGACTGCACATGGTCTGTTATTAAATTGTGATTTGTGTATGTCCGCATTCTGTGTCACAGTTGTTTACATCCGCTGATTATATCCTTCCGAAAATGGTTGTATTTTCCTTTATGTCTGTAGCATCCAATCTTTCATGAACAACACAGCCCACTATGGAAACTCAATAAAATAAACATACAGTAGGCTTATCATCGCTGTCTGATGAACACCCAGAAATCTTTTAGGAAATTGAAAATATTTGTAACGGCTGTTGGTGGAAGAAGGTGAGGACCAAGGTGCAGCGTGTTACGTGTTCATGTTTGTTAATTGACACTAAATACAAAAATAACAAAGGGAATAACCGAAACAGTCCTGAAAGGTGAAAACACTAAACAGAAATCAACTACCCACAAAACCCATGTGGGAAAAAGATTCCTATGGTTCACAATCAGAGACAACGATAGACAGCTGCCTCTGAGAACCACACCCTGCCAAACAAAGAAATACAAAACATAGAAAATGAAGAGAATGCCCACCCTAACCAAAATAGAGAATAAAAGCCTCTATGGCCAGGGCGTGCAAATATTACCATATTTCCCCATTAACAAACATAAAATTATGAAACTTCAGAAGCTATTTTGAAAACATTTTCTTGGTCCTACATTCATGAAACGGCTTTCAATAAATGTAAAGGTTTTTGTCAGACAGCGTCGATATGTCTATCTCGTAATTAGTGCTTTGAGATGATAAAACAGGAAAATGCAGGTAGTCTCCTCACTGAAATAATAGCTGCAGATTGCCAAGCAGATGGCCAATATGTATGTGATTTTTGTCAAATGGAAAATATACTGGCTCTGTGAGGGTGGGGAACAGACAGAATACTGATTAAATGAAAAATATTTAATTTCCATGCAATCAATCATCCCCAGATTATATGAATGATGTGCAATAAGAGAAATGCTACAAGTGATGTTTAATTTCCATAGTTTAGCACACAGAGTGCTGATTGTTAGGTAAGATCCTTGGTTGGTGAAATGGGTTGCTTTTGAGAGATCATAGCTTGCTAGCTGATGGAAATGTGAAGCTTGTTGCTGCAGAAAACAAGCTAAGTGTGTAGCATGTTAGCATAGTCAGAAAACATGATTTTGTGATGAAATCACAGAAGACCTGTCTAAAGGGTGGTGGTTTGAGAAAAACATTGTTTTTATCAAGGTTTAACAACTAATGGCTGAAGCTTGAGGATTTTCTGAGATGAACACAGTACTTAAAGGTGTTGTTTCTTGCCAAAACGGTACAGCACATCATGATTCTTTAAGCAGTAGCCTCCATTATGTTTACAAGCAGACTAGCAGAGGTAATCCATCATGGAGATCATGGCTTCCTTGTGGAAAGAACAAAGATATTTCTGGGGAAAAACTAATTAGGGAAAAATACATGTGTAATGTGGTGAAATTAGCCAATTGAATTGATACATTTTTAAAGATAGTGCTTTCGAATTCCCATTTGAGTTGTGGAAAATAGGATTGGAGCAAGGGGAGCTTGCAGGCTGATGAAAATGCATGGCAATGAAAAAGAGAGAAGTCAATATCAAATTCACCAACAATGGAAATGACTAAATGAAATGCAAAGGCCCAAGTTAAAATCTTTCTGTATTCAGCAGGGGTGAAAGTAAGGCGGTACAGTGCGGTGTCCGGCAAAATAAATAGTGGGGACACGCCGTATCGGTAAAACATGTGCCTATCACAGTTATTAAAACAAAATGTCAAGAACACTGTAGGCTACTACACCATGATTTAACATTAATGCATGTCAGAGGCATGACACAATTGCAAAAGTCCTTAAATATGGCTGGTATATCCTATGGCCCAAAATGTGAAGTGGTTCGACTAGAACACTGACATTTTGCAAACGCAGAGATGACTATCTGACACTTGGACACATACATTCTGACCTAATGACAATCGCCAAATGTCATTACACTTTCTTATGTTTTTGTGTGACAGATGTGTCTGGAAATATATTGCGAGTGGATGAGCGTGCTTGGGTAGCCTAGTAAAGGAGCCCTTTGAGGTATTTGTTTGACAATCAGATGAAAACGTCATGAATGGTTGTGTTTATGCCACAATAAAAAGGTTATACATTTTAATAGTTAAATGACAAATCTTTACGACTAGGCCCACAGAGATCCTATTGAATTAATAGGGATTCTATATGTACTTCTATGATTAAGACCATAAAACAAATGTTGGTACATGCGCATTTAGGATATAGGAGGAAGAAATTAATTATACTTTCACCCCTGGTGTTCAGTGGAATCTTTAATGTCCGGTGGGGGTGGGGGGGGGGGGGGGGGGGGTAGAAAGGGGTTAAGGTACAGGCCTGAAAGGGTTTTTGAAAATGGGTCTTTCTATAAACTAGGGTACCAGTGAGCATCCCTTGTAGTGGACAACTGTTAGGAGCTGTTACAAAGTCATTAATCTGACCCTAATACGGGGGCTGAGTCACTGGCTTTCTAGTGTTCTTCCATGCCGTCCCTAGGAGGGGTGTGTTACTTGAGTGGGTTGAGTCACCGACACAATCTTCCTGTCCAGTTTTGCGCCCCCTCAGCCTTGGCTCAGGGTAGTACTAAGTTGGCGGTATGTTGGTTGATATCCCTTTAGTGGTGTGGGCCTGTACTGTGCCAAAGTGGTTGGGGTTATGTCCTGCCTGCTCGGCCCTGTCCGGGGGTATCGTCGGACGGGGCCACAGTGTCCTCCGACCCCCCAGTTTCAGCCTCCAGTACCTGTGCTGCAATAGTCTATATGCCGGGAGGCTAGGGGTCAGTCTGTTATATCTGTCATAATTCTCCTGTGTTATCTGGTGTCCTGTGTGAATTTAAGTATTCTCTCTCTAATTCTCTCTCCCTCCCCTCCCGGGGGACCTGAGCCCAAGGACCATGCCTCTGGACTACCTGGCCTGATGACTCCTGGCTGTCCCCAGTCCACCTGGTCGTGCTTCTGCTCCAGTTTAAACTGTTCTGCCTGTGGCTATGGAACCCTGACCTGTTCACCAGACATGCTACCTTGTCCCAGACCTGTTGTTTTCAACTCTCCCTCCCTCTCTTTCTCTCTCTCTCTCCGCACCTGCTGTCTCGACCTCTGAAAGCTCAACTATGAAAAGACGTTTACTCCTGAGGTACTGACCTGTTGCAGCCTCTACAACCACTAAGATTATTATTTGACCATGTGGTTCATGTATGAATGTTTGAACATCTTGAAGAACAATCTGGCCTTAATACCCATGTACTCTTATAAACTCCTTCCGGCACAGCCATAAGATGACTGGCCACCCCTCAGAGCCTGGTTCCTCTCTAGGTTTCTTTCTATGTTCCTGCCTTTTTAAGAAGTTTTTCCTAGCCACTGTGCTTCTACATCTGCATTTCTTGCTGTTTGGGGTTTTAGGCTGGGTTTCTGTGTAAGCACTTGGTGATCTGCTGATGCAAATTGGGCTTAATAAATACATTAGATTTAATACATTATGATATAAAGATAATTTATAAATTCAATATAATTTTGAACCCTTTCTCATGTTTGAACCCTTTCTCATGCTTGAAGTCGTCACCAATTTCTATTTGTTGTTATATCAAATACTAAGCACCCTTATTTTACCAGGTAAGTTGACTGAGAACACATTCTCATTTACAGCAAAGACTTGGGAAATAGTTACAGGGAAGAGGATCCTGTGAATTTCCTGGATATTGCTGTCAGACTCTTTTGTATCTCAGAAGTGTATTGTAACCTCGTAACATGTGGTATAATGTGAAATCATTTTTCATGGGCACACATATCCAAAATAATGCATGTGATTGTAAAATCCAACGCTTCAAACAGAATGTAACTTTAATAGGATTAATAAAACAAAAAATGTATGCTGTCATTAATGGGGTTCTTCAATAATTACATGTAACAGTTGTTTGATGTCTCGCTGTTTAGCGGTACGATTATGGTCCTTGTACGTTTTGATCGCTTGTTCCGAGCAATCGGGAGACGTGAAAACGGACCGTTTATTCGCTTTTGCATATAAAACCATAAACAACTTGATATTAAATGTGCAATGCCTGGTCAAGCGCACAGCCAACACTTCCTGTCCTTTCAAAGTAGAAGTTCACCCTTCTAACTGCATTATCTTTAATTTATGAATCTGTAATATATGAATTAATTGATTAACAGCTGCACATACCGTGCCACAGTGCCAAGATAAGGTAAGATTTTTCAATTTCCCCATAAGATTTAGTAAGTATTGACTTATTCATTAACTGCTATTACTGTAAATGGTTAGCTGGCTGATATATCCTAGCTACCTAGCTAGCCATTGGTGATCTTATTATTTGATGCTATACAGCCAAAACAACAGTATCTATTGGTAGACTGGAGATATGCCCCTAGTTATAGTTAGTAAGTGGTTGCACATCTAACTCGCTGGAATGAAGGGTGTGAATAGTAGACATTCAAATATATCCTATCACTGTTTACAGCAGGTCTCCAGCTACCCAGACATGTCGGATCAGCCTTAAAGGGTGCCGTGGGCGTATCCAGTTTACACCTGTGCAACTATGTGTGTGTGTGTATAGCAATGGAATTAAACATCAAACCAATGTCTTAAGTGTCGTGCTGCTGAATTCATTGACAGAAGCCATTTGTATTATATTAATGTAGCAACTCTAAAAATATATAGAAAAACTGTTGTTTAGCGTGGCAATAAATGATACAGAAGTTGATTAAAGCACAAACAGAATGTGACATATTGAATGACATGTAGATGTTTTGTTGTCATTCTGCCTACCTAACTCTTATTCCTGTAACTAGACAGCCGGGCTAGACAATCTGGACCCTTTCTTTCCAAAAATGATCTGCCAAAATTGTTTGCGACCCCTATTACTAGCCTGTTCAACCTCTCTTTCGTGTCGTCTGAGATTCCCAAAGATTGGAAAGCAGCTGCGGTCATCCCCCTCTTCAAAGGGGGTGACACTCTTGACCCAAACTGCTACAGACCTATATCTATCCTACCATGCCTTTCTAAGGTCTTCGAAAGCCAAGTCAACAAACAGATTACCGACCATTTCGAATCTCACCATACCTTCTCTGCTGTGCAATCTGGTTTCAGAGCTGGTCATGGGTGCACCTCAGCCACGCTCAAGGTCCTAAATGATATCTTAACCGCCATCGATAAGAAACATTACTGTGCAGCCGTATTCATTGATCTGGCCAAGGCTTTCGACTCTGTCAATCACCACATCCTTATCGGCAGACTCGACAGCCTTGGTTTCTCAAATGATTGCCTCGCCTGGTTCACCAACTACTTCTCTGATAGAGTTCAGTGTGTCAAATTGGAGGGTCTGCCGTCCGGACCTCTGGCAGTCTCTATGGGGGTGCCACAGGGTTCAATTCTTGGACCGACTCTCTTCTCTGTATACATCAATGAGGTCGCTCTTGCTGCTGGTGAGTCTCTGATCCACCTCTACGCAGACAACACCATTCTGTATACTTCTGGCCCTTCTTTGGACACTGTGTTAACAACCCTCCAGGCAAGCTTCAATGCCATACAACTCTCCTTCCGTGGCCTCCAATTGCTCTTAAATACAAGTAAAACTAAATGCATGCTCTTCAACCGATCGCTACCTGTACCTACCCGCCTGTCCAACATTACTACTCTGGACGGCTCTGACTTAGAATACGTGGACAACTACAAATACTTAGGTGTCTGGTTAGACTGTAAACTCTCCTTCCAGACCCATATCAAACATCTCCAATCCAAAGTTAAATCTAGAAATGGCTTCCTATTTTGCAACAAAGCATCCTTCACTCATGCTGCCAAACATACCCTTGTAAAACTGACCATCCTACCAATCCTCGACTTTGGCGATGTCATTTACAAAATAGCCTCCAATACCCTACTCAACAAATTGGATGCAGTCTATCACAGTGCAATCCGTTTTGTCACCAAAGCCCCATATACTACCCACCATTGCGACCTGTACGCTCTCGTTGGCTGGCCCTCGCTTCATACTCGTCGCCAAACCCACTGGCTCCATGTCATCTACAAGACCCTGCTAGGTAAAGTCCCCCCTTATCTCAGCTCGCTGGTCACCATTGCATCTCCCACCTGTAGCACACGCTCCAGCAGGTATATCTCTCTAGTCACCCCCAAAACCAATTCTTTCTTTGGCCGCCTCTCCTTCCAGTTCTCTGCTGCCAATGACTGGAACGAACTACAAAAATCTCAGAAACTGGAAACACTTATCTCCCTCACTAGCTTTAAGCACCAACTGTCAGAGCAGCTCACAGATTACTGCACCTGTACATAGCCCACCTATAATTTAGCCCAAACAACTACCTCTTTCCCCACTGTATTTAATTTATTTATTTATTTTGCTCCTTTGCACCCCATTATTTTTATTTCTACTTTGCACATTCTCCCATTGCAAATCTACCATTCCAGTGTTTTACTTGCTATATTGTATTTACTTTGCCACCATGGCCTTTTTGCCTTTACCTCCCTTATCTCACCTCATTTGCTCACATCGTATATAGACTTGTTTATACTGTATTATTGACTGTATGTTTGTTTTACTCCATGTGTAACTCTGTGTCGTTGTATGTGTCGAACTGCTTTGCTTTATCTTGGCCAGGTCGCAATTGTAAATGAGAACTTGTTCTCAACTTGCCTACCTGGTTAAATAAAGGTGAAATAAAATAAAATAAATAAAAAATGTGTAGCTGCAAGAAATGTTGACCCTGATGTCACACATTAACCCCTTTATTTATAGAACGACCCAAGTAACATACTGGGTTGACAGGGTTCAATTTCAATGCCAGAAGTTGTTACTGTAATTGAATTATGACAATGTGTTTTCATTAATTGAATTCCCTTAGTCTATTTTATGAGAATATGTAAGATTCTTGTTTGCATAAAATAGACGGAGACCAGTCTTATCAATAATAGGTAACAGAATTTATTCTCGGAGCGCGCTGCCACGTTACCACGAGCAACAGTTTATATACAATAACATGACATAATTTCATTGCTTAACAGAATCCCCTCCTCTCGACCGGGACATAGGGAACTTTAAAAGTTCATTCTGACCCCCCCTAGCACATACACAGGACACACAACACAACTGAATTAACTTTTGACCCCTCAACATTATCGATCACCACTTAGCTGACAGTTCTAATTAACAGAAAACCTAGGAATGCACTAACTGACTAACTTATCTAAAACACCCCAGAGCTAAGTTTTGTCGGTTCAACCATAGGTTAACTACCTTATCTGTTTACTTAATTCACAACCCATTTCTTTCTTCCTGGTTGGAATGGTGTTCATTAACTTTATTTACTCCTTGTCTGTGTCATTCAATCCCTTCTTATGAACTCATTGTTAATCAGATATAATAAATACGTTTACTTAGTTACAGTTCCATTTAAAATGATTTGTTCAGTCAATCAATCATAATTTTCCTAACAAAGGTGCACAACACAATATACACTGCTCAAAAAAATAAAGGAAACACATAAAACAACACAATGTAACTCCAAGTCAATCACACTTCTGTGAAATCAAACTGTCCACTTAGGAAGCAAACTATAAACGATGCAGATTTACAATTAATTTCCCATGCTGTTGTGCAAATGGCATAGACAACAGGTGGAAATTATAGGCAATTAGCAAGACACCCCCAATAAAGGAATGGTTCTGCAGGTGGTGACCACAGACCGCTTCCTGGCTGATGTTTTGGTAACTTTTGAATGCTGGCGGTGCTTTTCACTCTAGTGGTAGCATGAGACGGAGTCTACAACCCACACAAGTGGCTCAGGTAGTGCAGCTCATCCAGGATGGCACATCAATGCGAGCTGAGGCAAGAATGTTTGTCTGTCAGCGTAGTGTCCAGAGCATGGAGGCGCTACCAGGAGACAGGCCAGTACATCAGGAGACGTGGAGGAGGCCGTAGGAGGGCAACAACCCAGCAGCAGGATCGCTACCTCCGCCTTTGTGCAAGGAGGAGCACTGCCAGAGCCCTGCAAAATGACCTCCAGCAGGCCACAAATGTGCATGTGTCTGCTCAAACAGTCATACAGGCACCTGGAGGCCACACACACTACTGAGCATAATTTTTACTTGTTTTAAGGACATTACATCAAAGTTAGATCAGCCTGTAGTGTGGTTTTCCACTTTAATTTTGAGTGTGACTCCAAATCCAGACCCCCATGGGTTGATATATTTGATTTCCATTGATAATTTCTGTGTGATTTTGTTGTCAGCACATTTAACTATGTAAAGAAAAAAGTATTTAATAAGAATATTTCATTCATTCAGATCTAGGATGTGTTATTTTAGTGTTGCCTTTATTTTTTTGAGCAGTGTAGATTGTGACAACATCTTACTGGCAAGCATAGCATATTATATGCTAGGGACAAATGCATTTATGCATTCAAAACTAAGTTATTATATACTTATTTGTGCCGGGGAACAAATTCATCACAGTTCTTCAAATAAATAAAAAATACATCTAAAATTATAAAGTAGAAGCATCAGTGAACTCAACACAGTCAAAGCAACGTCTCCAGGCGTCTCTAAACGATGCAGGTTATTTGGACCTTCAGCTGACAAGGTGAAGGGGAGCATCCCATGATTGAGGGGGAAAGACTGTCACATGACACACACGGGGGATGGAACTAAAGAAAATGGACTGTGAACCTTTTAAGTTCACAGGGGGCTAGCTACAAACAGAAAAATAACTAATGGTTCTATGTACTGTGTAAGTAAGAGAGACACCACACATCTCTTCCTCATAGATCGGTACAGAAAAAAAAAAGTTTTATTTTAACTTAATTCAGCGAACCCTTCCCTCAGAAGATAAAGTAACTAGGTACTTATTCATGACGTTCATATCAGTACATAAGACTCTGGTAACTACTGGGTCAAGCAACACTTTGGAGATCGTATTTTCTTGAACCAAGTACACGTTGTAATAAGTATACTTGCACATTCGGACACATGTAAATGATGTATGTGTGTCAAATATAAAGTATCATCTATGTGCTTTGGTTTCCACTGAACATGATGACCTCACTGAACAGTGGGCCTGTTTATAAGAATGCTCTTACTTTTGAAAATGAGCAGCAGAACAATCACTGATCACGCTTAATCGGAAAACAAATGAAGTCATTTCATGGGTTAATAATGATTTCATATCGACGCACCAGCCATAAACATCCCTGTCCTTCTCATGTTGCATATCAGGCAAAATCAAAACACATTCAATTGACCTATCAGACAACTTTAACCCCTGTCTAATGGACTACAAACAAAAGCCTAATATTAGCCATTCATTACCAAAGCAAATAACTACTAAACTATACTAGTTTATCACATTCTACATCCCACATTCTAATGCTGCACACTGAAACATGTCAGAATGATGTAATAACAGAACCATATTGCAATGTACATTTTGATCCTCTGTTTCTATTGTTAACTATTCTCAGAATGGCAAAGCTTTGAGATGGAGTTGTGTCCTGTACTGCCCCTGGGCCTGTCCACTTCACGGTTGTCATCCCCTTTAATAATAAATTTATCCAGGGAAGTCCAAAGTCCAATTGGCAAACAGCAGGGTAAAACTTAGTGTGTAACTGCCTAAGGTGTAGGATCAGAGAGACTGGGATGAATCCTGTTATTTTCAGACTGAAGACTGCTCCTCGGGCCCTGTAGACTGACTGCTGTGTTCTCATGTGCTGAATGTTTTTCCCCGGAGAGCTGACTGTCCATTTTGACCACATGGAGGCGCAAACAAAATAATAACAGCTTTGTCTCAATACAGTAGTACTCGTTAGAACATCATTTAGCATGATGTGTGAGAAGACAGAACCTGCATAAGGCTAAACAATTCACAGGATGAAAACAAAGGGATTTTGAATACTGTATTCAGTTGTGTAGAACTCATGGACTTGGAGGATTTGAAGTGGACCGAAGTCTTTACTTTCCAACAGTTAGACATAGACGACTGTACCAGTCGATTCATAATGGAAAATGGTGTAGTGCACTAATGTGTTGATGCAGTAATAGTTACACACGTTGCTTATATGAATGCTTGTTTATTATTAATGAGGCATTTGTTACTCACACTTGATCTAGTAGAAATGAAGTACCCTTTTTTGGGAGATCTGCTATGAATTCTTTATCATTATCGATCAGCATTGTGCAATGTTGTCTTTTTTTTCCTTTCACATTAGGACAGCATCAGTTCAGCAAACTCAGCAGTCGTTTCAAGTTCCAACTTTTATTAGTGGTATGTACGGGATACGCATGGTATACATCGTCCAATGAAATGCTTACTTGCAGGTTCCTTCTGGACAAAGCAAGAACAATAAGAGACAATAAAAAAATAAATGATATCGATAGCAACACATATATAACTCTATTAGCCACAGTAAACCCGGTATGCTAGCGCAACGCCTTCACACACGTCCTAAAGCTTATATCAATGCTATACAGTACATTTTGCCTGCACTCAATCTTATTCCCGAACATGCATTGACTGCACATGGTCTGGTTTTAAATTGCCTTTTGTGTATGAGTGCATTCACAGCTGTTTCCTTTCCTCTGAAGATGATTCTCATTTCCTTTAAGTCTGTAGCATCTTATCTTTCACTAACAACACAACCCACTATGAAAGGTCAAAAATAAACATACAGTAGGTCTATCGTCGCTGTCTGATGAAAATCTGAACATTTTCAGGAAATGGGGAAAAAAAATGCCATATTTTGCCATTAACGAACATACTGTACAATCATGAAATATCACAAGCTATTTTGAATACATTTTTTTGGTCCTAGAGTCATGAAATATTCAGAGTACATTGAGAGGAGTTACTGCTTTTCAATAAATATTTTTTCTCTCCAAAATTGAGTTATAAGGTTTTCGTCAGACAGTCACTACATGTCTGTCTCGTAATTAGTTTGTGGAGATGATAAAACAGGAAAATGCAGGTAGTCTCCTCACTGAAACAATAGCTGCAGATTGCCAAGCAGATGGCCAATAATATATATGTGATTTATGTCAATTGGCAAATATGCTGGCTCTGTGAGGGTGCAGACCAGACAGGATACTGATTAAATAAAATAATACTGAATTTCCATACACTAAATCATCCCTGGAGTATATGAATGATGTGCAATAAGAGAATTGCTGTAAGGGATGTTTGATTTCCATAGTTTAGCACACTGACAGTGCTGATTGTTAGCTAAGCACCTTGGTTGGTGAAATTCATTGCTTTTGAGAGAACGTACTGTAGCATTCACAGTATCTGATTGAAATGTGAAGTTAGTTGCTGCCGAGAGCAAGCTAATTGTGTAGCGATTATAGTTAAACATGACTATATGCGGTAGCAAGTTAGCGTAACATGATTTTGTGATGAAATCACAAGAGACCTGTCTAAAGGGCAGTTGGTTTCCTGAGTTTGTAAAACTTTCCTTTGGTGTCGGAGTTTGAGCTGCCAGGGCAGAGAAAAACATCGTTTTTATTAAGGTTTAACAACTGATGGCTGAAGCCTGAGGATTTTCTCAGATGAACGCCATACTTAAAAGGTGATGTTCCTTCCCAAAAAGGTACTGCACATCGGTGATGTTCTGAGCAGTGGCCTACATTATGTTTACAAACAGACTAGCAGAGACATCATTGAGATCAGGACTTCCATGTGAAAAGAACAAAAAGATTTCTGTGGAAAACAGATAAAGTGAAAATGCATGTGTAATGCAGTGAAATTATACATTTTAAAGATGGTGCTCTCAAATGTGAATTTGAGTTGTGGAAAATGGGATACTTTAGGAGCAAAGGGAGCATGCAGGCTGATAAATGCTTTGAAATGAGAACGAGAGAAGTCAATATCAAATCCCAACAACAAAGGGAATTGCAAAAATGAACCGCAAATGCTCAAGTTAATGTCTTTCTGTACTCAGGGGAATCTTTAATGGCCAATGGAATATATATAACATTATGCCAAAGCTCTGACAGAGGGACAGTTATGTGCTCATGATGATATCTATGTAGAAGCAGGAAGTGACATAATTTCCAACAATAGTTAGTCAGAATTTAATTCTGATTTTGGCATACGCCAACATTAAATTTTTTTGGGGAAAATAGACTAAAACATTGCATCATTAAGAATCCCACTAAGTATAGCTTAGGGTCGGATTACACAAAGTCTTGTTTTTCCGCTATGATTTACACCCTCAACAACCCACTAATGAGAAAATGTGCTTAAATGTGTAAACCAGTGGGATGGGACGAACCTCTGCCAGTTTTCTATCAAACAGATGCCCTCTCCAAAATATGCTGCTCTGTGCCAAGGGGAGAAATCATTAGATGCTTCAGCTTCCTGGACTCTGTGTCCTTCTGTTCATCTTTGGAGGGATGCTATTTTAACAGAGACTGAGGGAATGAGCTTGATGCCTGACCATTGAGATAGAGCTCAGTGAAGCAGAACAGCAGGTACTCTCTGTAATTGGGGGATTCCCACATACAGTCGAACAACATTAGCCCAGGCTTCCTTTGTTGATGTACACAATACTAGTTCTAAACCACGCTATGCTATATATTTGAATTAGCTCTGAACCAAACAAGGGGGTTGGGGACTTAGAATGGCAGGCTCATAACTCATGACTCTGTTGGTCCTCAGCCTCCAGTCGCAAGACAAATGGAGAACACACATCATCCGGCCCTGCCTGCCCAGGCATCTCCCCCTCAGAACTCTCAGAGATAAAGGTTGCCAGTAGCAACAGTCATCTCCTCCCTGGCTGTTTCTGGATATTATTATATAAAAATAGGTCACAAGATTGTACTTTTTCCCCACTAGGATTTCAACTAATACATCATATATGCCGAAAAGAAACGCAACAGGCAACGATTTTACTGAGTTACAGTTCTTATAGATGCATCAGTTAATATAAATAAATTCATTAGACCCTAATCTATGGATTTCACATGACTGGGAACGCAGCTATGCAAGTGATGGTGGCGGATGGATGGCACGACAGTGGGCCTCAGGATCTCGTCACGGTGTATCTGTGCATTAAAATTGCCATTGATAAAATGCAATTGTGTTCGTTGTCCATAGCTTACGGGGCACTCTGTTCACAACGTTGACATCAGCAAACCGCTCGCCCACACGACGTCATACATGTGGTCTGCGGTTGTGAGGCCGGTTGGACTTACTGCCAAATTCTCTAAAACGAAGTTGGAGGTGGCTTTTCTTAGACAAATTAACATTCATCTCTCTGGCAACAGCTCTGGTGGATATTTCTGCAGTCAGCTTGCCAATTGCATTTTCCCTCAAAACTTGAGACATCTGAGGCATTGTGTTGTGTGACAGAGTGGCTTTTTATTGTCCCCAGCACAAGGTTCACCTGTGTAATGATCATTTTGTTTTATCAGATTCTTGATATGCCACACTTGTCAGGTGGATGGATTATCTTGGAAAAATAGAAATACTCACTAACAGGGATATAAACAAGTTTGTGCTGACAATGAGAGAAATTATATTTTTGTGCATATGGAACATTTCTGGGATCTTTTATTTCAGCACATGAAACATGGGACCAGCACTTTACATGTACATATTTTTGTTCAGTGAGTATGTACTGTATTATGTTTAAAACATGTTTAGCCATATTCACTATAATGCTCTATATTATATACTACAAATACTATCTGTATATTCAGTTGTACATTTGACTCAACGTAAGTGCAGTATTGGATGAAAACATCTTATGACATGTTCGGAAGAAGGGGGAAGGGCCCTACTGTTAGTTGGATATAGGTGTCTAATTACACAAATCGCCCAGGGAAAGTGCAGCGAGGCTTGATTGAGCATCTGCTACTTTCGGGTGCAAACACTGGCATCCCATTGTTATTACGCCAGGGAATTATGAATCATTCAAAAGGGGAAAAAAAGAGACTTCTCTTTTTGCAAGTCCCCAAATGGCATCAATGACAGAACTAGCAACAGATCTAATATCACCATCCAAATGATAAATGTCACAAAAATGGGCAGACCACATTACCGTAACAAATATTTAAAAAACACACATCCTCATTAATATATTAATGGACTTTTGCAGGCGGCAATAGAGCATAAATATTATTAATGTAGTACAGCCTCCTCCTGTAATGTCAAGTCATTATGGTAGTTTGGCTACTTTTAAAGGCAAATCCCTGCAGTGATTTTCCAGAAAATGCTCTCAACGTAAAGCACACCATCTAATATCTGCATGGTACATTGCATAATACACTGACGTTTTCTAAACTAATACGCATAAACCTTGCTAAGGCAGGGCCTTGATTGAGTCTGGTCTAAACACCATAAACTTCATAATGTACTGTATATAATCTCAGAAACTCAGAACTAAAATCTTGTGTAATTATGTCAGATGCCCGATTAGGTACTGGGGGGAGATTAACACAAACTTTCAGCCACTAAACAGAAACCTTCCACCAAAGCAATGGCCCAAATGTCCCCTTCCCTTCTTAAATTCAAAAGATGTGAGAACCTGTAATCTGCATAAATGTGATTTGTCCAAATGATCATTGACGAGATCTGTGCACCGGTCAAAGGTTCATTAGTTGTCGTGTCACACAATCTGTTGAGAGACATTACCATACCATTATATGGTGCAATACTGTTATGTGTGCCTGTCCACAAGAGATTATACTACTGACGCAACATGCAACAATTTCAACGATTTCAACGGTTTTACTGAGTTACACTTCATAGAAGGAAACTCATTAGACCTTAATCTATGGATTTCACATGACTGGGCAGGGGGGCAGCCATGGGTGGGCCTGGGAGGGCATAGGTCCACTCACTTGGGAGCCAGACCAACCCATTGGGGCACCAGGCCCGGAATCAGCATTCGTTTTTCATCACAACAGGGCTTTATTAGAGACATAAATACTCCTCAGCTTCATCAGCTGTCTGGGTGGCTGATCTCAGATGATCCCGCAAATGAAGAAGCCGGATCTGGAAGTCCTGGGCTGGTGTGGTTACACGTGGTCTGCAGTTTTGAGGCCGGTTGGACGTACTGCCAATTTCTCTAAAACAGTATTGGAGGCAGCTTATGGTAGAGAAATGAGCATTAAATTCTCTGGTAACAGCTCTGGTGGACATTCCTGCAGTCAGCATGCCAATTGCACGCTCCCTCAAAACTTGAGACATCTGTGGCATTGTTGTGTGACAAAACTGCAGATTTTAGAGTGGCCTTTTATTGTTCGCAGCACAAGGTGCACCTGTGTAATGATCATGCTGTTTAATCAGCTTCTTGATATGCCCCACCTTTCAGGTGGATGGATTATCTTGGCAAAGAAGAAATGCTCACTTACAGCGATGTAAACAAATGTTTTGTTTCTGCTCATGAAACCAACATTTATGTCCAATATAAGCCATTTACCAGATGCTTTAATCCAAAGCGACTTAGTCATGTGTGCATAAAATGTTTTGCATAGTTGGCCCCAGCATGAATCAAACCCATAATCATGGCATTGCAAGTGCCATGCTCTACCAACTGAGCTACACAGTACCATTGGTGCGAAGAACATTGAGTCACCTTCAGGTTTCGTCAGTACGTAGTACTCAATACAAGTGAATATATACACACCGTCCTCTGCGAGCTGAATCACCGTCCTCTCTCCATCAAGGGAGGCTTACCTCCCCCTTGTAATTAAATTAATTTGATATATGCATTGAGGGGAAGTAACTCCATTATCTCCCGCTTTGAAGTTATTTCTCTAACCCGAATGACCTCATTTACATGATGGCATATTAGAAGTGCATATAAAATGTAGGCGCAATTAACATCATAAAAGCCCATGTTTATTTTCCAATGAAGTCCTCACATTAACATATCCTTTTTGTGTCAAATTTTCTTCCTTCTATGTTTCCCCATCTAGTCCTTCATTGCTAAAATGTCTGAGTTTCTAAAGAGAAAGACACAAAGTAGCACAATGTAGACTGTTAGAGTTATTTTTCAAGTGATGTGCATAGATAGGCTGATGTTTCGGACTTTGAATTGATTCAAGTGTGATCGTCAGAAAAACAGGCAAATAATTGAATGTGCTGTTACTCTTACTCTGCAGCTCTGACGCTGCACTTTTAGCTAATGAGATCTCGGGGAAGTAAAGCTGCTTGCAGGCTTGTTCTCCTCAAGGCATCAAACTGAATGAGAGTGTTACTTAAAAGTGGACATTAACAGTTAAGGCGTGAATCACCCTTTCCTCTCCCCAGCTTAGACTCAGCACGTCCAGACGAAGAGTGCCGAAACATCGTAATGCTTATGGATCTGTTTGAGATATCGATTGAGACAGTTTCAGCAGCTCTGTGTTATCGACGGTCCCTTTCCCTATTGTCATTGTCAGGAGTTCCCAGTCACATGTGAAGTAGTTCACATGTTAGATGGACATGTAAGGTGGACATTGCTGTTTCTGTATGGCTACATAGGTTGTGATGCTGTCTCATTGCGGCAGGCAGTATCAATATGCTTTATCTTTGGGTGTAGGCCTATAGCTTCCATTGACAGCCCTAAGGCAATGACTTATCTGTTTTCCGAAAGTGCTATTCGTCTGACAACGCAATATGAACACTGTTTATGTTTATTTTCCGAGCTTGAGTCACTCGTTTAAGAATCACATTTTCATAAGGGCTATTTCCCAGGTTGGAGAGAGATGAAGTGTCTTTGTGACAACAAAAGGTGGATTAGGGAAAATGTCATCAATCATGCAGATAGAAAGAGAGAAACCCACAGGTAGCTTTGCACCAGGACTGTTATTCTCTCTCTCGCTTTCTCTGTCTTTTTTTACAGCAAGCAAGATAAACAGAACCTTGACATATAATTACATTGATGTACGGTTTGATGAATATAGCGATGCATCCATTTATAATGCAAATCAAAGTATGAGGAAATATAAACGCTATGCTTAACTATTTTGTGATTAGATTCCATTGCATTCACTCTTTCATTTTTGTGTTATATCAAAACACAACACAAAAGGCATTTCCTGATCAAAAGCATAAACGTCTGTTGTAAATTAAGAAATAAACCAAGCTATTCATGTTTGATCTATTAATGTTCACGTTGATATTGTAAAACAAAGGCTGTCCCAAATTCAAAGCAAATTATGTTTGACATTTTTAAGATGGTATCTTAATCTTATCTTGTTTTATGCATACTTAAGATCCTTTATGTAACTGATTGTCCATTCAATACCAAACTGATTGTCCATGCAAAGCCAAACTGATTGTCCATTCAATACCAAATTGATTGTTCATTCAATACCAAACTGATTGTCCATGCAATGCCAAACTGATTGTCAAATCAATACCAAACAGCCTCGGGGTGTTCAAGGTCGAATTAAATTCAAGGTCTTTAAAGGAAACATTGAGGCACTTTCTTACAAAGTCTGTGTTAATTACTCATATTAAACTTTCCGAAGGCTTACAGTAACCTAGCTCTTTCCTTTACAATTGCCTGTATCCTTGTCCTCACCAATCCGAAACGACATGATAAAACCTACACTAACATTATGCCTAGGCTTTGGCGTCATTGTCTGTCTGACTCTTTTGTATTCGAGCCAAGAAATAAGGAGCAGAATCTGTCTCAAAGTAATGAGACACTTTGTGAATGTCTCGGAGGAAATCAGTCTGACGTACAGTACCATCAGACCCTGACATACATTGTGTCATTGATAATATTACTCACATTTAACCGAGAGACAGTATTTTTGGTCCGTCCAATTGAGATGGCTTAGCCTCCAGTTAGTTGATCATGGAATACAATTAGCAATGTCTTGGCCGACCCCCGCGGTTTCACTTCCTCTTTATCCATAGCCTTCTAGAGGTTTCCTTTCCTACCCTGGTGCTGTTGCTGATGACTGCATTGGTTCGCCCCAGGGTGATGTAGGCTGTGCACAGCGGCCCTCGTCTTTAATAATAATAACAATAAATGTAATTTGTATGGCGCTTTTCATTACAGCGTTATCCCAAGCCTTTACATAGGCAAAAATATAACCAATAATAATAATAAACACAACATACATTTAGAATGAAGGCAGGTAATAACTTGACCCTAAACTTGGCCCTCAAGTCTAGCCAACCTTCTGCAATATACTTCAATGGCCATGCACCTTGTCAAAGATGGAGTAGGACAGGAAAGCGTTGAGTGATTTCCGTCTGTGATATAGTGGTGTAAAAGGTGGCTAAACACTGAACACCTGAGATGACTGAGCAGTGTTCAACAGAAACGTTAATGTTAACATTGCTAACTTGCTAGAGTTTGACGTGTAAACTATGTTCACCCCATCAAAATAGTGCGTGAACACTGTTTGCCCGGTTTTACACTCCACTGCATCCATCGTTCCATAAAACCGTGCTTGTAATAGTTGTAGAGTGAGAACTTTAAACATTCTGACTGCGAAAGAACGTCAACCCCTAGAGCCATTCTGATACATAAACTATTGCTTTCACAGGGGTAAGAAAAGAATCAATCAATAGGTCTGCATAATAGATTATATGCTCAATATAAATGGCAACTTATAGTAGTGGGAGCCACTAACGAGAGTGTTTGTGTCAGATGAAGCCATTATAGAGCCAGCCCTGCCAATAGCAATCACTTCGCCTTGTCTTTGAACTACAATATGGCTGGACTTAATAATACTGCCCTACCAAGCAAAAAGGCAGTAACTGCTCATAGCATGGAACTGAGAAACATTGTTTTACCTTGGTTTCACACTAACTTTATGCTGTTACTTTCAACATGACCCCCATTTTCTCCAAAACACAATACAATAGAGGCATGATACTTACCCTTGTGATTAAGCAGGTAGCCTAGTGGTTAGAGTGTTGGCCTAATAACTGAAATGGTTGCAAGATCAAATCCATGAGCCGACAAGGTAAAAATCTGTCGTTCTGCCCCTGAACAAAGCACTTAACCCACTGTTCCTAGGCTGTCATTGAAAATAAGAATTTGTTCTTAACTGACTTGCCTAGTTAAATGAAGCTAAAATCTATTTAATGTAGCAAAAATGACATTAACTAATTTTCGACCAAATGAGCAGTTACTGCCTTTTTGCTTGGTAGGGCAGAATACATTGTTCACTTTTCCTTTCCATCTACTTCATTGCTTCCATTAATGAGGATGTTGATATTCAAGTATTCATTTGCAATCTGAATTTCAGGAAGTACCCCCCCCCTCACACACACACACACACACTGCACGTACGTACATGCTCACACAAATTAACTCAACACAACACACGCACACCACAACAAACACACAAACACACACATACAGAAGCACAGAGGTTGACTTAATGCAAGGGAAATGTATTTTGGAGTGGCAACTAGGCTTTTAGCAAGTACATAAACAATATTTCATATTTTAATAAGATCAGAGCGTCCCCTGAAGCCCCTTGGTGAACGTAACCCTGGACGAGAAGGATGGAATTATCCACGCTAATTATAACTTGTGCATGTTATTGATATCAAAGGGGCAGACCACAGAAGCTTTCCTTGAGTGCACTTCACCATTAAAATGGATTGTGTCGTTCAATGAGGCACTCTTTGCTGTCAAAAACTGAACCCTTGGATAAAAAAAAGCTGTGCTTCCCTGGGGACTGGGGCATTGTACAGTATTCAATGTGCAGGACACTTGGTAAGTTGAGACACAGATCTGGCCTGAGAAGTGAATCATGAGGTACTGAACCTGAACATGTTTCAGCTGCTGCTCAACTCACAGGGGTGAATACGACCTTTTTACATTTGAGTAGAAATCATGTGTTAGTGTATGTTGGAGCAAATTGTGTCCTGCACATATCTCAAGATAGGTTTAGCCCCTTTACACTTCAGAACACAGCTGAACCAGTAGGAGAGTAGGTGATATAGGAAGGAGTGGTAGTCAATCAACGTAATACTCGGGACATCACAGCCTTGTTAGAGTAACTTACTTATTTAGACTTCAATGTTTTATATGCGTTTCTCATTACACATTTTCATGAATAATCATTGAGCCACAATGAAAAAATGTATTAACATGAGCAGAGTAAAAAAAAAGAAGGATTGCAGGATTGATGTTGCTTAGCAACCATTAATTTAAGTTTCAAATGAAGGCTTTATTTCAGCCACTTAAGCCTACTGGAATTCCTCAGACATTTGGCTGAATTAACTTAATACCTTTTTCTACATGAAGACATGTGAGTCAGATATAACTATTGATGTGTAAAATTAATAAATACACTTTAATTCATTGTGGTTTTGCGTCAATATCCAATGATAATGTCCACCAATCAAAAGCCATCTTCCTTTACCAAATTGACTGAATTGGGGCTTTGCTTTGTCACTGCAAAGTGATACGCTACCTTGTTGCCTTCTCATTTTTGCATTGTTACTGTCCCTGTCACATTGTTGCTTCAGATGCAACATCAACACAAATGTTATGAACATCTGTGATCTTCCTTTCTGCTTTTTGTTGTGTATCTTCCTTAAATTTATTCAGCGCTGATATCGGACCCGTGTTTGCACAGCTTGACTGATATGGCAAAGTGACCTACAAAACAGGAGTGGAGGGGCAATAAATCACATTGGGTCCTGAATTAATCACTCTATAGAGTACATCTTGTGCCACTGCCGTCCTCGTGCAATCACTCTCCACAAAACTCTCTCCTCGTCTTAGATAGCCCTCAGATTCTGCCATCCATCTCAACCGAGAGCAAAAGGATTCCTCGTTGTACTTATTCAGAACTGGGTTAACTGTCGATGTTGTGTTTATGTGTCCGAACCTCCGGTGACAGGGAAGTATAGTCAAGGAAGTAAAACCTGTCCAGTTTTTAGATTAATTTAAGGATGAGCAGTAGGTTTTCTTCTTAAAATAATGTTAGTGTGCTCTTTACGCACCAGCTTGACTTTGAGTAGGGGTGGGTGAAGGGAGAGAGGATGGGCTGATTTATTAGATGACAGACACAGTGGGAAACCAATCAACAGTACATTGGATGTGCCAACACCAACCCTCAAGGGGCTTAAAGACATTGGTGTCAAGGACAGAAACCATCAACACAAAGACACACTTAAGACGGTCGCTACTCTCTGCCTTGTAAAAAAAAAAAACTTACAGTTCCCCAATCACATCTTTAATCATTGTACAACATTTTTCAGGGGGCAGATAGCCTGGGCAGGCTCGATACTACACAGATTGTATGTTGTATTAATGTAGTCGAGTGTAATTTGTGCCAGTGCTAGTGGTATTAGTTATATTTCCAAGACTTGCCAAGCACCCGCTGTTTTCAAATTGGGGCCTGCGTATGGTGCCAGGGTGGTTAGCAACCCCTCACATTGAAATGTTTCATCTCATCAAACGAAAGAGAGGGCCCTTCCTTATGAACACATTTACTCTATTCAAAGCATGATCATCAGTTCCCTGAAACAATTGACAAAATTACAAAAATGACCTGCTGCTGGCTTTAATATGTTGTGCAATACAAAATAGTCGAAGGATAATGGATGAGGTAAAGTTGTCTAATGCTAGATCCAAGCCTGAAACTACAAAAACCATCTCACCATTCTAAGGCACTAGTATTCCACATAATGCAGCTACCTGCCTGAAATGATATACATTACAAAAACATTCCTAGCAGTCCCGTCTTAAAAGTAAATTTCACCCAATGTTTTTAATGACATATTGGTTTCCCTACCTTGCAAGCAGTCTATGGGCAAAGTATGACAGTAATCCATGTTGTCACGTTCTGACCTTTATTTCCTTTGTTTTGTCATTATTTAGTATGGTCAGGGCGTGAGTTGGGGTGGGCAGTCTGTTTGTTTTTCTATGATTTGGGTATTTCTATGTTTCGGCCTAGTATGGTTCTCAATCAGAGGCAGGTGTCATTAGTTGTCTCTGATTGAGAATCATACTTAGGTAGCCTGGGTTTCACTGTGTGTTTGTGGGTGATTGTTCCTGTCTCTGTGTTTGCACCAGATAGGGCTGGTTTGAGTTTTCACGGTTCTTGTTAGTTTATTCATGTATAGTCTTTATTAAAGTACCATGAATAACCACCACGCTGCGTTTTGGTCCGCCTCTCTTTCACCAGAAGAAAACCATTACACGTGATGGTTTTGTTTACCTGGAACTGTTTCAAATGTTAACTTTTTATCATTTGTGGCACAAATCAAATGCAAGTCAATGGAACCTATATTTTAATTTTCATGCTTCACTTCCAAATAATTTATAAGTAACTTTATTGAGTAACAAAAAATGTTTTTGATACTTTATGTTGATTTGGACATGAAGTGTGAAAATGCTAATATATGTACTATTGACTTGCATTGGATTTCTGCCACAAATGCTAAAATGTTAGCATTTGGAGTGTTGGCCAGGTAACCTTGTCAATAGACTGCTTACCTATTAAGGATACCAACACGTAATTGAATAATTTGTGTCAACTATCCCTTTAAATACCATACATTTCCACTGCCCTTTCTTTACTAATTATATGATGAAGCAAGAAAGATACTGACTTTGTTGCCCGCAGTATGAGATGAGAGAGGTGGATTTTGATTATCTTCAGGCTGCCGCCCAAAACTGTCATGTAAACCCCAGCAGTGAGGGAGGAGATTATACAAAACATGTTGTCTTCAGAATGTTTGTTCATCAAAGTTCTTAGAGACCACTCAAGGCGTTGGTGTCGAGACACTGCCCAATTAAATAATATTATTTGTATACCATGATGCTCTCCAGTGTCGTTTCTAGGTATAAGCGACATACGCGGCCACTTCGGGCCTCGCCCTAGGAAGTCAGTTGGGATCTGAACTTACTGTTAGTTAGGATAGTAGAATACACAATGTGAAATTTCATAGTTGATCAGCAGTTTCTCTTATGTCAGTCACTGACAGTCACTCAACTAGCCCATGTCAGCTAACATTTTAAAACCTCTCTAGGCTAGGGTGCAGTATTTTCACATCCGGATGAAAAGCGTGCCCAAAGTAAACTGCCTGCTACTCAGGCCCAGAAGCTAGGATATGCATATTATTAGTATATTTGGATAGAAAACACTCTGACGTTTCTAAAACTGTTTGAATAATGTCTGTGAGTATAACAGAACTTAGTTGGCAGGTGAAACCCTGAGGACAAACCTTTTCAATGGAATTTCTATGTGGATCTAGATTGATTTCTAAGGCACTTGGTTGCAGTTCCTATTGCTTCCACTAGATGTCAACCGTCTTTAGAAATTGGTTGATGTTTTTCCTTTGAGTAATGAAGAAGTAGCCATTTCCTATCTGGGAGGATAGCCAAGTGTACTGTTGTGGTTGGGGCACGCAACCTGAAGCTCGCTCCACTTTCATTTGATCTACTATTGAACGCAGTTCATCCCGTCTTAAATTTTATCGATTATTTACATAAAAAAAATACATAGTTGGATTAGGAAAGTTGTTTGAAATGTTTGGACAAAGTTTACAGGTAACTTATTAGATAATGTGTAGTCATGACGGGCGAGTTGGAACCGTTGTTTTTCTGAATCAAACGCGCCAAACAAATTGACATTTTGGATATATAACGACGGAATTTATCAAACAAAAGGACCATTTGTGATGGTTATGGGACATATTGGAGTGCCAACAGAAGAAGCTCTTCAAAGGTAAAGCATGAATTAAATCGTTATTTCTGAGTTTTGTGTCGCTGTAAAGCCTTTTTGAAATCTGACACAGTGCCTGGATTAACAAGAAGTAAAGCTTTAATTTGGTGTATTGCTCTTGTGGTTGTATGAAAGGAAAATATTTCGAATATAGTAAATATAGTAAAGCTTTAATTTGGTGTATTGCTCTTGTGGTTGTATGAAAGGAAAATATTTCGAATAATTTAATTTGAATTTGGCGCTCTGCCATTTCACCGGATGTTGTCAAATCGATCCCGTTAATGGGATTTGATCCCTAAGAAGTTTAAAGATTGCCAAGATTAGAGGGAACATTGCCCAAAATTATTATTTTTTTATCATCAAGGGGGCAATAAACAATACCTACTAATGCTTGTACAGCCAGAAAGACAAAAATCTAACTTTTCTAGTAAAAAAAAGTATTATAATGTGCTGAGGTGTAGTCACTTTTGAGGAAAAATGCTAAATGTACACAGTACAGATATGACGAATCATATATAATTTGTTTTTCGATTCAACAAAAGTAGGGGAACAGGGTTTGAAATGATTGTAACTCTTTCTAAATACAGTAACAATCAAGTTATAAACAACTTAATATAATATTTAACCTTATAACTGTAAAATACATCATGGTTAGTGACAATACAAAAGTACACACAGACGCCATTCAAATGCCTGCTGACTCAATCAAGCTTCAGCTTTAAGAACGAAGTGATTTCGTCCCTCTGTGACCAAGAGAAAGTGGTCTTGCTTCAGTTATTTGAAATTATTATAGTTTGTTGAGAGCTCACAATCCACCTGAGAACATCACAGTGAGATGAGACTGCATTTGCTGCAATCACTAGTCTCCCGTTTCATATGCTACTGTATATTGCAATCGGAGCTGCGAGGTTCACAGACAGGGGAGCTTGATCCTTTGTCTGGATAGGCCAGAAAATGTGATGTCGTTCCCTCTGCAAATGAGGTGTCAGATTTCACGTACTGCATTCAGATAAGAGGGGAGAACGGCATTGAAAGCAGGACTGTCACGGAGTGTGCAGCAATTGATGTGGCGTCGTTCAAAGTATGCTTCGTACACAAAAATGTTGGAACCGATACAGAACTGCTCAAAGTCCCCGAAATAAGGGTCTTAATTTGCTACCTGCTTCAGATAGGACTAGGCATATAAATTCAGGTTAACCATTAATGCAGGCTGTATCACATCCGGCCGTGATTGGGAGTCCCATAGGGAGGCGCACAATTGGTCCAGGTTCGGCCAGGGTAGGCCATCATTGCAAATAAGAATTTGTTAACTGACTTGCCTAGTTAAATAAAGTGTTTTTAAAAAAAAAATTAATAACACTTGACATAAGGCTTTGATTACAAGTGGAGGTAAATTTTGGTCCCCTTTTCTTTCATGTTCTTCTCTCATCTCCCCAATTTCATCTTCTTTCCAATTTCTCAATGTTTTGATTGACGTTGGTTGATTGCAAAAAAGTGAGAGAAGGGAAATACCATTCATCATAATTGTCATGTTTGTATGAAGAGATTCAGGAGACAGGCGCAGGAATGCGTAATATGGGTTTTTATTTCACCCAAATTACTGCGTGCCATGTAATGGGATGAGACCCGTAATCATCTGCGCAATCCACAATGGCACGAAAGCCAAAACACACTGCACAGGTACTCACTCGCACCAACGGACATTGTAACAATAAATGACAGCCCAGTGGAAACCAAAGGGCACACTTATACAAGTACTAATCAGTAAGAATAGGGGACAGGTGTGCGTAATTATAGTTCTGGAGGGATCCGTGACAATACCCCCCTGACGTGCTGCACTAGCAGTGCAACTACACCGGCTTCGAGGGAGATCACTGGAACGCAGTGCGGGTCGATCAGGACCCGATGCAGCTGATGAAGTTGAGTCGTTGGACGGGCCAGTTGCCGCGGAGTCGGACGGACCAGTGGCGTTGGATGGACGGGTTATGACGGCGTCGGACGGGCCAGTTGCAGCTGCTGAAGTTGCGGCTGGGCTGGACGAACCAGTCGTAGCGTTGTCGGACGGGTCATTCCCGCTGTCTTCCTTAATGGTCGATTATTCTGTCACATTGGTATGAAGAGAGTCTGGAGACAGTCGCAGTAATGTGTAATATGGGTTTTTATTTCACCCAAATTACGTGCCATGTAAAGGCACGCGGACAAAGACCAAACAAACACTATACAAAAACACAGGGTTGAAACCCAAACAAAAGAGGGAGGAGTACCTCGAATAAATAACACACTCGCACAATGATTAACACAATTATCTGGAGTGGCAGGTAGCCTAGTGGTTAGAGAGTTGGAATAGTAACCGAAGGTTGCAAGATCAAATCCCTTAGCTGACAAGATAAAGTCTGTTGTTCTGCCCCTGAACAAGGCAGTTAGCCCACTGTTCTTAGGCTGTCATTGAAAATAAGAATTTGTTCTTAACTGATTTAAAAATAAAAACACATAGAATGAGACCCATAATCATCTGCACAATCCACAATGGTGCCAAAGCACACGCACCAACGGACATTGTAACAATAATCAACAGCCCACGTATACAAGTACTAATCAGTGGGAATAGGGGACAGGTGTGCGTAATGAGGGATCCATGACAATAATAGGTTGTTTCTCTTTTGACCTTTGACCTGTTAGCTACAAATTGCAGTTTTCACATTTTGCTGCCTTAAAATTACATCGGAAAACCTGACCAAATTGATAAAAAATAGGAAGTCTTGATTGCATGTCTTCACACCACCCAGGTATCACAGAGTTCATACTTAGTGGAACCAACTTTCAACCAACTTTGCAGAGAAACATACAGTGATGTCCGAAATGATTGACATCCTTGATAAAGATGAGCAAAAATGATTGTATAAAATACATAATTAAAATATTAAAACAAGTTTTGAAATTATTGTCATTATTATTATTATTATTTTCATCTGACTAAAGCCCCAGTTCCAATCCAAATGCAAATGCCATTTAGCAAAGTCCAGGCATTTGCATTTGTTGGGATTTTCAAAAAATTTAAGTCAGTACTGAGACTACACAACTCAGTGTGTCTTTGGCATAAACAATTGTGTATTTGTCTCTGGAAAATAAAACTCTTTCACAGGTTTAGATTTTTAGAAGACTGAGGCCGTTTTCCATTAACTTTTTACCTGGGCTTTGCTACTTTTGTATTTTGTTTGATCCTGACAAACTCCCCAGTCCCTGCCAATGTCAACCATACCCATAACATGATGCTGCCACCACAATACTTGAAAACACAAAGGGTTTCACTCTGTGTTGTGTTCTATTGGATTTGACCAAAAGCTGTAATTTTTAATTTAGGCCAAAAAGTTAATGGTGTTTCTGTGTTTTCTTGCAGTCTTACTGAATGGCCTTGTTGCAAATCGAATGCATGATTTGGAGTGGATTTTTCAACACAGGCTTCCTCCTTTCACTTTTTCAAACAAGCCAGTAATGTGGAGTGAATGCAATGTTGTTCATCCCTTTGTATTTTCAAGTATGGTGGAAGCATCATGTTATTGGTATTCTTGTCACCGGCAGGGACTGGGGACTTCGTTAGGGGCAAAAAAATATTTAGTCAGCCACCAATTGTGCAAGTTCTCCAACTTAAAAGGATGAGAGACCTGTAATTTTCATCATAGGTACACTTCAACTATGACAGACAAAATGAGAAAAAGAAATCCAGAAAATCACATTGTAGGATTTTTAATGAATTTATTTGCAAATTATGGTGGAAAATAAGTATTTGGTCAATAACAAAAGTTTATCTCAATACTTTGTTAGCAATGACAGAGGTCAAACGTTTTCTGTATGTCATCACAAGGTTGTCACACACTGTTGCTGGTATTTTGGCCCATTCCTCCATGCAGATCTCCTCTAGAGCAGTGACGTTTTGGGGCTGTTTTTGCCCCACTGTATGAAAGGTGCAAAGCCCAGGTAAACCTAACCTTGGGAATGAGTTTTATTTTTCCACGTGAGAATTACACACATTATAATGCCAAAAACACCGGAATGGCGTCCCAAGAGGTGTTAAGTGTTCCTAAAAGGTCCAGTCTCTGTCCTGACTAAAATCGCTATAAAAAAATCGGAGACAACATTTCAGAATTGCTGTCCGTCAATGATTCCCAACCAAATGTGTTGTGCTGGTAGAATCATATTCAAAACGACTCACAGCTGTAATGGCTGACAAAGTGGCTTCCACCAAGTTTTAACCCTGGGGTGTGAAGACATATTCAATTATTACATCCACATTTTGTATTATTAGTAATTTGAGAAATGTTCTATAATTTTTCTTTCACTTTGAAAATGTGGATTAGGTTGTATAGATCGATAGGGGAAAAAATGTAATTGAATCCATTTTTTTATGTCATTTTAAGGCAGCAAAATGGGAAGACTATGCAAGGGGTGTGTAGACTTCCACTAGAGGCTGTATCTTAAAGGCTAAGGAACAACCTGCCAAAAAAGCAATCAGTTCAAAAATGCGCTTTAATACAAGTGCAGTGCTAAAAAAGACACCACCTGTTTCGCGAGCCCGGCTCAATTGAAGCAGACAGTGTTCGTATTTCAGCCAGTCATCTTCCCTGGAGGAAATTGCTTGGCAGAGATATTCCCTGAAGCCCAGTGCACCGAGTCAATTACCTTATTGGGTTAGGCATCGTAATGGCCTCTGAAGGGCAATAGACATTAGGCGGTACACATACACAGAGGTGGGTTGGAACAATCGGTAAATTATTGTAGCATTAGGTTTCCCTGCACTCACTTTGAAAACATGAGGAAAATGAGGAAAATGCAATGTGTCGATCTCCCTCCCTCCCTTGCCTTCATTCCGAGCCAGTGGCGATGAATGAACTAGCCATGTCCATTAATGTCACATAATGACGCACGTCCGCTGGCCCCCTGTACAGCCGCTGCTAGCAGGGATCCCTGGGATGAGTCACCAGTAAAGTGAGGGCCATTTATGAATGTAAGACGAGGACGGGAATGTTGGAGGGTAATAAATATGCATAGATAATGAGGCTTATTTTCCCTCCCAGCAAGTCTTTGTGAATGGCTGTGTTCTCATCCTCAAGGACTTCAACTGATCATATCTGCTTCGGATCATGAATAACTGTTGAATTAGAAAGTGGTGGAAATAGGTTATGACTCTACAGAGTCATATACTGTCACCACAGTTGAACAGAATCCTCTTTTACAAATATAATAGAGGATCATGTTTTCTAAAAGTGGATGCCAGTGTTTTATAGATTATGAAGTGGTTTTGTAATGTGGTTTTTGTAACGTGCCATTTTTTTTTGCCTGTGGCGAAGCGATGATCGTCTTCTCTTTTTCTAATTCCCACCAAATTGCACTATATTACCTCAATTCAGAGACGGCAAAAGTCTGTGAGCATTTCATTCCATTTCACACTGTTTATCTCATCAGTGTAATACAAACCATTTTTTTCCTACCCATTGAGCTTGGGGGCTTTCGACTATTTGGAAAATCCATCTTGATGACAAAGTATTGAACATGGACCGTGGGGAAAATCAGTAAGCACATTCATTTTAGGGTTACTAAAGAATATTCAAACAAAGTAAACTTAATGAGTTTCTTTTATACTGTTGGCGAGGTTCCAAAGGTTCATTATTGATGAACCGTATGGAAGGAGAGGTTAGAATAGGTTAGCACAATTATGTGTCATTAATTAAGTCATATTGTACACACGTATGCACGTACACCATAACTATTCAACACTTGGTGTTAATTATGGTGCTCCACAATGTGTTGAAAGACCTGTGCAACCATAATGGTTCACAGAATCAAGACTTTCTGGAAAAAAATGAATTACTGGTGTAGTCTAATTTTCAGTCAAGATTGAGTGAAACCATAGACCTTCACAAGAATAATAAAGCCATACATATTGTAGTACAGTGCCTTCAGAAGGTATTCACAGCCCTTGACTTTTTCCAAATTTCGTTGTTTTACAGCCTGAATGTAAAATGTATTAAATTGAGATGTCACATTTTTTAACAAATTAATAAAAATGATGTGTCATAAAGTATTCAACCCCATTGTTATGGCAAGCCTAAATACGTTTAGGAGTAGAAATATAACATGATAAGTTACATGGACTGTGCAATAATAGTGTTTATATGTTTTTTTAATGACTACCTCATCTCTGTACACAACACATATAATTACAGAGGTTCCTCCTTTAAAAGTTGCATCATACTGCAGCACACCTTGCAGGCTGCTGCAGAATTCTATGGTACGTTATTTAATTGTCAGCCATTTTTTAACATTAATGCCAGTTAGTGCTAGTTTGACCACCAGAGGGCATCGTTGAGAAGCATTTGATAGTCTTCAATATTGCCATTACTAGAGAATTTAAAACCTTTTTTGTAAGAACATAGAATGTGGGATTGATTTTAAGAAATGTAGCTTAATTAATTTGATTAATATTATGGTGTTTCTATTCCAAGAAAAACAAAAAAGAAAACCCTCGGTTTCCATTAGGATGGAACGGAAAATATGGTGCTGTGCAATGTGACGGTCGGGAGTAGATTACAGTACTAAAAGCATAGGAGGATTGGAGGATTCTAAATTAACATCTAAGGGATATAACATTTCCACACCCTAATTGTAGTGTAACCAATATCCAATCGGAGATTCAGTGAAAATCTCATAGATCTATCAGGATAAGGGTAGCCTGGTGGTTAGAGTGTAACCGGAAGGTTGCAAGTTTAAACCCCAGTGCTGACAAGGTACAAAAATGTTGTTCTGCCCCTGAACAGGCAGTTAACCCACTGTTCCTAGGCCATCATTGAAAATAAGAATTTGTTCTTAACTCACTTGCCTGGTTAAATAAAGGTTAAATAAAATAAAAAAGACTAGTCCCCATGTTTGTCTCAGAGCAGCGCGAAACAATGCTGAAGTAGTTATTTCTTCAAATCTTATTGCTTCTAACTCCAATATGCTTTTTAAATAAATAAGACCTACACCACTTTTAACAGCACATTACTCAACACTAGTAAGACTCATTTTGCCTACAGTAGTCCTACAGTGTATTAAAAAAATGTATATTTTGTTCAATGACTCGACTCTCCGCCAATAATTACATTTAGAAGAATGGAGGATTCTAAATTAATGTCTAAGAGGCATTTTTCATTAGGGCAAACTGGATCTGTCAGAATATCTATGTTTTTTTTTTTACATCATTCTAAATGAATTAATAATAATAATTGATTTGATTAATGAATGATTTTTTGGAGATGATTTCGTTTCCATTTAACCTAGAGCGAGCGAGAAAAAAGCCTTTCTTGAGACCTTCTCACTAATTTGTAAATAAAGCCAGTTTGTTATTTAAAATTATTTATTTCGGGAGAAACCAAAAGCCACCAAGCTTCTCCCTGTGGCGGCCGGTGTATCGAACCAGCATCTGTAGCAATGCAGTTTGCACTGCGATGCAGTGTCTTAGACCGCTGCACCACTTGGGAGGCCTCAGCCACAAAGTTTTTAATGCTGATCAATTGCCTTGCACAAAGTATCAAAATATAGAGAGGTGTTGGTAAAGTTATAATGTCCTGCTAATAGCCCACAATGGGCTATTATAATACTGCACATGGTGTCCAGGATAACCAAAACATTTCATTATTAAAGACTATCAGAAAGATTGTTGGTACTTATTTATTTTGATCCAAAGCCATGAATGAGTGAGTCACTCAGCTTTATGTACAGTTGGAGTCATTAAAACTAGTTTTTCAACCAATCCACAAATTTCTTGTTAACAAACTATAGTTTTGGCAAGTCGGTTAGGACATGTGCATGACACAGGTCATTTTCCAACCATTGTTTACAGACAGATTATTTCACTTAAAATTCACTGTATCACAATTCCAGTGGGTCAGAAGTTACCACTGCTCCAAAACCGGGCATAAAAAAGCCAGACTACGGTTTGCAACTGCAAATGGGGACAAAGATCGTACTTTTTGGAGAAATGTCCTCTGGTCTGATGAAACAAAAATATAACTATTTTGCCATAAGGGGGAGGATTGCAAGCCGAAGAACACCATCCAAACCGTGACGCATGGGGGTGGGAGCATCATGTTGTAGGAGTACTTTGCTGCAATGGGTGACTGGTGCACTTCACAAAATAGATGGCATCACGAGGTAGGAAAATTATGTGGATATATTGAAGCAACATCTCAAGACAAAGCTTGGTCACAAATGGGTCTTCCAAATGGACATTGACCCCAAGCATACTTCCAAAATTGTGGCAAAATGGCTCAAGGACAACAAAGTCAAGGTATTGGAGTGGCCATCACAAAGCCCTGACCTCAATCCTATGGGAAATTTGTGGGCAGATCTGAAAAAGCGTGTGCGAGCAAGGAGGCCTGCAAACCTGACTCAGTTACACCAGCTCTGTCAGGAGGAATGGCCCAAAATTCACCCAACTTATTGTGGGAAGATTGTGGAAGGCTACCCAAAATGCTTCACCCAAGTTAAACAATTTAAACGCAATGCTACCATATACTAATTGAGTGTATGTGAACTTCTGACCCACTGGGAATGTGATGAAAGAAATAAAAGCTGAAATACATAATTTTCTCTACTATTATTCTGACATTTCACATTCTTAAAATAAAGTGGTGATCCTCACTGACCTAAGACAGAGAATTTTTACTTGGATTAAATGTCAGGAATTGTGAAAAACTGAGTTTAAATGTAGTTCGCTAAGGTGTATGTAAACGTCCGACTTCAACTGTAGGTTCCACTGTATGACTCTGCCATCAACTTGGTTATATATAAAGATATTTAGGAGATTATTTCGTTAGAAAAAATTATGAAAGTGAGCAATTGTAATCTAAATAAAGACCCAAAATAATATTTGGAAAGGCCAAAAGATGTATTTCTGTTTTTAGAGGGAGAGAAACAAAGGGCCAATTGTGCTCCTCCCTATGGGTCTCCCAATCAAGGTCGGATGTGATACATAATAATAATATTAATAATACTTTTTCCCCCTTCCAAATGTTAAAGGTTCCAATTGAAAAATGTTTGAGTTTTTTTATCAATTAGGATTTTTAAGTTTAACCATAACATTTGTTGTATTATTTGTTCTGTCTTTTCTGGTGGATTAAACTGAAATTGCAACCAATCACAGCCGGTTGTGATACAGCCAACCTAACTAAGAAATGCATTTGACAACAGAATTCTCCCCCTACACTCCTTCTGGGCAAGTCTATTGTCCTGCTAATAGCCAACATGGCACTGTATAACATGAACGTGTGTGTTTGAAAGAGTATTTTCCAGTAAGCAACATTTTGTTTACCTTCGTTAGCCTACTTTGTTCCAATATTTCTGTCATTCAGTGATATTTATTCCCATCGTAATTCGTTATGGATCCATAAGGAAATAAACATCTGCATTTTGAAAGGGTATATTTGTCATTATTTTATAAACGAAAGCATAAAGATGCTGATGAAGAAATATAGTACTAAACAGTATATGCTTTATCCAACATTTTGCGTTTGCATGAAGTCACCAACACACACTTTAAACATTTGGATAATAAAGCATTTTGAAGATAGATCCCAGCTGCATTTGTTTGTTAGGCTACTGTGCAGTCTGACAAGTAAACATAGCCTGCATTACATACAGTGCCTTGCGAAAGTATTCGGCCCTCTTGAACTTTGCGACCTTTTGCCACATTTCAGACTTCAAACATAAAGATATAAAACTGTATTTTTTTGTGAAGAATCAACACCAAGTGGGACACAATCATGAAGTGGAACGACATTTATTGGATATTTCAAACTTTTTTAACAAATCAAAAACTGAAAAATTGGGCGTGCAAAATTATTCAGCCCCCTTAAGTTAATACTTTGTAGCGCCACCTTTTGCTGCGATTACAGCTGTAAGTCGCTTGGGGTATGTCTCTATCAGTTTTGCACATCGAGAGACTGAAATTTTTTCCCATTCCTCCTTGCAAAACAGCTCGAGCTCAGTGAGGTTGGATGGAGAGCATTTGTGAACAGCAGTTTTCAGTTCTTTCCACAGATTCTCGATTGGATTCAGGTCTGGACTTTGACTTGGCCATTCTAACACCTGGATATGTTTATTTTTGACCCATTCCATTGTAGATTTTACTTTATGTTTTGGATCATTGTCTTGTTGGAAGACAAATCTCCGTCCCAGTCTCAGGTCTTTTGCAGACTCCATCAGGTTTTCTTCCAGAATGGTCCTGTATTTGGCTCCATCCATCTTCCCATCAATTTTAACCATCTTCCCTGTCCCTGCTGAAGAAAAGCAGGCCCAAACCATGATGCTGCCACCACCATGTTTGACAGTGGGGATGGTGTGTTCAGCTGTGTTGCTTTTACGCCAAACATAATGTTTTGCATTGTTGCCAAAGTTCAATTTTGGTTTCATCTGACCAGAGCACCTTCTTCCACATGTTTGGTGTGTATCCCAGGTGGCTTGTGGCAAACTTTAAACGACACTTTTTATGGATATCTTTAAGAAATGGCTTTCTTCTTGCCACTCTTCCATAAAGGCCAGATTTGTGCAATAACGACTGATTGTTGTCCTATGGACAGAGTCTCCCACCTCAGCTGTAGATCTCTGCAGTTCATCCAGAGTGATCATGGGCCTCTTGGCTGCATCTCTGATCAGTCTTCTCCTTGTATGAGCTGAAAGTTTAGAGGGACGGCCAGGTCTTGGTAAATTTGCAGTGGTCTGATACTCCTTCCATTTCAATATTATCGCTTGCACAATGCTCCTTGGGATGTTTAAAGCTTGGGAAATCTTTTTGTATCCAAATCCGGCTTTAAACTTCTTCACAACAGTATCTCGGACCTGCCTGGTGTGTTCCTTGTTCTTCATGATGCTCTCTGCGCTTTTAACGGACCTCTGAGACTATCACAGTGCAGGTGCATTTATACGGAGACTTGATTACACACAGGTGGAGTGTATTTATCATCATTAGTCATTTAGGTCGACATTGGATCATTCAGAGATCCTCACTGAACTTCTGGAGAGAGTTTGCTGCACTGAAAGTAAAGGGGCTGAATAATTTTGCACGCCCAATTTTTCAGTTTTTGATTTGTTAAAAAGGTTTGAAATATCCAATAAATGTTGTTCCACTTCATGATTGTGTCCCACTTGTTGTTGATTCTTCACAAAAAAATACAGTTTTATATCTTTATGTTTGAAGCCTGAAATGTGGCAAAAGGTCGCAAAGTTCAAGGGGGCCGAATACTTTCGCAAGGCACTGTATCTGTAGTAAACATGCTAATGTGCCTACTTCCTTTCATAAGGGAGAGCAGGCATGTCCAGACTTTCTCGGTGACCTCAAGTACTCATTAACTCTGTCTTTAATGCTTTTTCGGGTTGCATGAGTCATGGACAGAAACTTCTGAGACACAGTATTTACGATGAACACCGGAGGTTCACTGGAAAGCCACATTTGCCTCGGGATCCATCCCGGTTGGTATTCTGTGCCCACTCGTGGTATCTCTTTTCGTTTACACATCCTTGGAATAGCAGAAAGTTTTAATCTGATCCATGTGCACAAGATGAGCAGAATGCTACCGCACTGAGCCCCCATCGATTACAGTGGCCTATGATGGAAACGGTAGATCAATAAAGAATTAAAAGTGACTCCAAAACACAAATGCTGCGTACACATTTTAATAATCTAGCAAAATGAACCGTTTTCTTGGCAACCATGCGTTTTTTCAGTGTGGCCCATTGTCCAGGTCTTTGTCCACTGATCTCCACGGATGGTTGTCGACATGGTTGTATCTCTGCAAAAACACATTCACGTTTATAGTACACAATAAAAATACAAATACATTTTTATTTAACCTTTAATTAATTATAGATGTTATTACACAGTATGCCTACACATTGATAGTCTATACAATTTATGTTAAAGAAAATGCACCGAAACCAAAACACCTTTACTTTTGGTGATCCTCTAAGCTACGGCTCATTTTCAAGCCTTCTGGTGGTTATGTTTCGAACCCTGGAATGGGTAGGAACATAGAAAGAAGCTGGCTTGATGAAAACAATGTCAATTTCGTCTGTTCTCTTTGGTCTCAATGTCATTTTTTAAATAAACAGCTTGTTTTTTAATGGTAACTGTGTTAAGGGTGGAGTTTGGGGCGGGGTGAGTTGTACTGGAAAGGATCTACAGTACGCCTCACAAGTCCTCAACTGGCAGCTTCATTAAATAGTACCCACAAAACACCAGTCTCAGCGTTAACGGTGAAGAGGTGACTCCTGGATGCTGGCCTTCTAGGCAGAGTTCCTCTGTCCAGTGTTAGTGTTCTTTTGCCCATCTTAATCTTTTAATTTTATTTTCCAGTCTGAGATATCGCTTTTTCTCTGCAACTTTGCCTAGAAGGCCCAATCCTCTTTCTATTCTGGTTAGAGCCAGTTACCACTGTTCTGTGAAGGGAGTAGTAGACAGCGTTGTATGAGATCTTCAGTTTCTTGCAAATTTCTCGCATTGACTAGCCTTCATTTCACAGAACAAGAATAAACTGATGAGTTTCAGAAGAAAGTACTTTGGTTCTGGTCATTTTGAGCCTGTAATCAAACCCACACATGCTGATGCTCCAGATTTTCAACTAGTCTAAAGAAGACCAATTTAAATTCTTTAATCAGCACAACAGTTTTCAGCTGTGCTAACATAATTGCCAAATGGTTTTCTAATGATCAATTAGCCTTTTAAAATTATAAACTTGGATTAGCTAACACAACGTGCCATTGGAGCACAGGAGTGATGGTTGCTGATATTGGGCCTATGTACGCCTATGTCGATATTCTATTTAAAAAATCTGCCCTTTTCCAGGTACAATAGTCATTTCCAACATTATAACTTCCTTAGGATCCGCCCCTTTTTTCAATTTGCGCCTAAAATTACATACCCAAATCTAACAGTGCCATATTCGTTATAAAGAGTGGACCAAGATGCAGCGTGGTATATTTCCATCCTTTATTTTTGATATGGTAAAATATATTATAAAGAAAAAAACAACCGTTCATTTGTATTTTTTTGTACCATCATCTTTGAAATGCAAGAGAAAGGCCATAATGTGTTATACCAGCCCAGCTGCAATTTTGATTTTGGCCACTAGATGGCAACAGTGTATATGCAAAGTGTTAGACTGATCCAATGAACCATTGCATTTCTGTTCAAAATGTTGTATCAAGACCGCCCAAATATGCCTCATTTGTTTCTTAATACCTTTTCATGTTCAAAGCTGTGTAATCTCATCAAACAATAGCATGGTATTCTTTCACTGTAAAAGCTACTGTAAATTGGACCGTGCAGTTACACTAACAAGAATTTAAGCATTCTGCCAATATCAGATATGTCTATGTCCTGGGAAATTTAACAATGTCTACACTGTATTTTTGATCAATTTGATGTTATTTTAAATGGACAAAATATGTGCTTTTCTTTCAAAAGCAAGAACACTTCTATGTGACCCCAAACTTTTGAACGATAGTGTATATTGTCCTGCTATAAACATTGTTTGCAAAATTCACAGCCTGCTACCCTTGTGAAAAACAGGGTTAATAATATATCTGTGAGAATATCTGAGGGGCTTTTACATAATTCTAAATTCATTCATAATATTAATAATAATATAAATAATAAAAAAAATGTTAATTTGGAGTGTCACGGCAGATTTCCTCCTCTTCCTCTGAAGAGGTGAAACAAGGATCGGACCAATATGTGGCGTGATAAGTGTCCATGGTATTTAATAAGAAAATTCAACATGATCCAGTGTGGCACAAACACTGACACAAGAAACAATCACCCACAAAATACCCAAAGAACATGTCAGCCTAAATATGGTTCCCAATCAGAGACAACGATAAGCACCTGCCTCTAATTGAGAACCAATCTAGGCAACCATAGACTTACATAAACACCTAGAAAGAAAACAGCCCCATAAACATGCAAAATCCCTAGACAAGACGAAACACATGCATCACCCATGTCACACCCTGACCTAACCAAAATAACAAGGAAAACAAAGAACACTAAGGTCAGGGTGTGACATGGACATGATTTTGTTTTCAAATAACGCAAAGTGAGCGAGAAAAGGGCCGTTCTTGAACATGAGGTGAAACATTGTTGCTAATTTGTAAATAAAGCCAGTTTGTTATGTAGAATAATTTATTCATGTTTTTATAAGGAGAGACATTAAAAGCCTACCATCACCTCCTCTGCTGTACAAAGGGACCGGTGGGAGTAGGCTACAGTTCTACAGTAAGAGCAAAATAATCCTAACATTTCAACACCCTAATTGTAGTCTAAGATTCTCTTAGAATAAAAACCTTAGTGTAACAACAGTTTTAGTAAGTAATACTGACGAGTAGTAACAAAATAATAGGTGTATTTTATCAGGTGTGCGCTGCAGGACAGAGGAATAGCAATTCTTACACTATTGTTCTACATTCAATCACCTTCTTCACCCTCATCATTCAGGTAATTTGAAATTGCAAAACTTTTAGATGAGCAACCACTGTATCTATAAGATCTCTCAGTGGAGCAGTGGATTTCAAACACAAATTCAACCACAAAGACACTGGATATCATTTTGAGCATGGTGAAATAATTAAGTACACTTCGGATGGTGTATCAATACACACAGTCACTACAACGATACAGGCATTCTTCCTAACTCAGTTGCCGGAGAAGAAGGAAACCGCTTAGGGATTTCACCATGAGGCCAATGGTTACAGTTACAGAATGTAATGGCTGTGATAGGAGAAAACTGAGGATAGATCAACAACGTTGTAGTTACTCCACGATACTAACCTAAATGATCGAATGAAAAGAAGGTAGCCTGTACAGAATACAAATATTCCAAAACATGCATCCTGCCTATAATGAGGCACTAAAGTAAAACAGCAGAACATTTCTCAAAGAAATGAACTTAGTGTCCTGAGTACATAGCATTATGTTTGGGGCAAATCAAACACAACACATCACTGAGTAGCACTCTGCATATTTTTAAGCATGGTGGTGGCTCCATCATGTTATGGGCATGTTTGTCATCAGAAAGGACAATGGAGTTTTTTTTTAATTCAAAGAAACAAAATAGAGTTAAGCACAAGCAAAATCCTAGAGGAAAACCTGGTTCAGTCTGCTTTCCACCAGACATCTGAGGGCGCGGCTGGGGACGGCATCCCCAGCCGCGCCCTCAGAGCATGCGTAGACCAGTTGGCTGGTGTGTTTACGGACATATTCAATCAATCCCTATCCCAGTCTGCTGTTCCCACATGCTTCAAGAGGGCCACCATTGTTCCTGTTGCCAAGAAAGCTAAGGTAACTGAGCTAAACGACTACCGCCACTCACTTCCGTCATCATGAAGTGCTTTGAGAGACTAGTGAAGGACCATATCACCTCCACCCTACCTGACACCCTAGACCCACTCCAATTTGCTTACCGCCCAAATAGGTCCACAGACGATGCAATCTCAACCACACTGCACACTGCCCTAACCCATCTGGACAAGAAGAATACCTATGTGAGAATGCTGTTCATCGACTACAGCTCGGCATTCAACACCATAGTACCCTCCAAGCTCGTCATCAAGCTCGAGACCCTGGGTCTCGACCCCGCCCTGTGCAACTGGGTACTGGACTTCCTGACGGGCCGCCCCAGGTGGTGAGGGTAGGCAACAACATCTCCACCCCGCTGATCCTCAACACTGGGGCCCCACAAGGGTGCGTTCCACACAGACAGCATCGTGAAGAAGGCGCAGCAGCGCCTCTTCAACCTCAGGAGGCTGAAGAAATTCGGCTTGTCACCAAAAGCACTCACAAACTTCTACAGATGCACAATCGAGAGCATCCTGGCGGGCTGTATCACCGCCTGGTACGGCAACTGCTCCGCCCACAACCGTAAGGCTCTCCAGAGGGTAGTGAGGTCTGCACAACGCATCACCGGGGGCAAACTACCTGTCCTCCAGGACACCTACACCACCCGATGTTACGGGAAGGCCATAAAGATCATCAAGGACAACAACCACCCAAGCCACTGCCTGTTCACCCTGCTATCATCCAGAAGGCGAGGTTAGTACAGGTGCATCAATGCTGGGACCGAGAGACTGAAAAACAGCTTCTATCTCAAGGCCATCAGACTGTTAAACAGCCACCACTAACATTGAGTGGCTGCTGCCAACACACTGACTCAACTCCAGCCACTTTAATAATGGGAATTGATGGGAAATGATGTAAAATGTATCACTAGCCACTTTAAACAATGCTACCTAATATAATGTTTACACACCCTACATTATTCATCTCATATGTATACGTATATACTGTACTCTATATCATCTACCGCATCTTTATGTAATACATGTATCACTAGCCACTTTAACTATGCCACTTTGTTTACATACTCATCTCATATGTATATACTGTACTCGATACCAGCATATCTTGCCTATGCCGCTCTGTACCATCACTCATTCATATATCTTTATGTACATATTCTTTATCCCCTTACACTTGTGTGTATAAGACAGTAGTTTTGGAATTGTTAGTTAGATTACTTGTTGGTTATTACTGCATTGTCGGAACTAGAAGCACAAGCATTTCGCTACACTCGCATTAACATCTGCTAACGTATGTGACAAATAAAATTTGATTTGATTTGATTTGAAATTCACCTATCAGCATGTCAATATTCTAAAACATCAAGACAGATATACACTAGCGTTTTTTTTAACCAAGATGACATTTAATGTTCCTGAGTGGCCTAGTTACGTTTTTGACTTAAATCAGTCAAATAAATCTATGGCAAGGCTTGAAAATGGCTGTCTAGCAATGATCAACAAAGAATAAAATAAAAAATGTATGTGCTAATATTGTACATGTCAGGTGTGCAAAGCTCTTAGAGGCTTACCCAGAAAGACTCACAGCTGTAATCACTGCCAAAAGTAAATCTAACATGTATTGACTCAGGGGTGTATTTAATTTTCAATTAATATGCAAAATAAATCTACAAACACGTTTTCACTTGTCATTATGGGATATTGTGTGTAGATGGGTGAGATAAAAACATACATTTAATCCATTTAGAATTCAGGCAGTAACACAGCAAAATGTGGAGTAAGTCAAGGGGCATGAATAATTTCTGATTTTGTAATGTTATAAGTAACATATTATATGCATCTGTGACATAACGCTGGCATACTGTACAAGGTTGAACATTTTAGGCAATTTTTTGTTGTTATCCAAAACGGACACTTTCCATTAAATGCCCTTCCCTGCAGGCTGGTGGTCAACATTTTGAATGGTTGATGTCAAAGTAACCATCCATGGTGCTGAATTCTCCAGAAAAGTAACTGCACAAGATTGTCACATTTCAATTCCTCTCCTTAGTTGAATTTTAATGAGTGACATCTTACATTCAAAATCTCCCAATTCATGCAATGGTTAAGTAATCAACTATTACATACCATTACGGGCATATCACCTTCATGTGTTGATAGTCTACTCTCATCTCAATACTGGTTTCCAGGTACTGTCTTCATAAAGCATCTCTGAGTAGAAATGCTGATCTAAGAACAGTTTAGCCTTTTTGAACATAATGAATAAAGAAAAGCCAGTTCAGACAGGGAACTTGAGTGTTTGTGTCCGCTGATAGCATCAGCTGATATTGCACCAATTAGATCCGTCACTCTACCTTAACATAGCGGTCTATTAAAGTTGAGCAGCTCTGCACAGACTTTCTCTGATGGCTGCCGAACGCAAGCTATGCGCTGGTGTTTCTTGCTACCTATGCCGTGGCTGTAACATTTGATTGTCACCACCACCACCCCGGCCTCCACCTGTTTGGCTCTGCTTTTGTTCCAGTCAGGGGGATTGGTATACTGTAGCTATACCGCGCTCATTGCCTGTAGATTAGTATTATGGTAATGATTGAGCCTTGCTATGGCAGTCAGATTCCCTGAAGCTGCTGAGCCTAACGCCAAGATCTAATCAAATAAAATCTAACTTTATTTGTCATATGCGCAGAATATAAGTGTAGACCTTACTGTGAAATGCTTACTTACAAGCCCTTAACTAACTTTGTAGTTCAACAAGAGTCAAGATAATATTTACCAAATAAACTAAAATTAGATATAAAAAATAATAAAATGTAACACAATAACATAACAACAACGAGGCTATATACAGGGGGGACAGGAACGGAGTCAGTGTGTGGGGGTTAGGTTAGTTCATTTTTACATGTAGGTAGGGGTGAAGTGACTATGCATAGACAATAAACAGCGAGTAGCAGCAGTGTACAAAACAATTGGGGAGGGCGGCGGTGGGGGAGGGAGGTCAATGTAATAGTCCGGTGGCCTTTTGATTAATTGTTCAGCAGTCTTATGGCTTGGGGGTAGAAGCTGTTAAGGAGTCTTTTGGTCCAAGACTTGGCACTCCGGTACCGCTTGCCATGCGGTAGCAGAGAAAACATTCTTTGACCTGGGTGACAGGAGTCTCTGACAATTTTATGGGCTTTCTTCTGACACTGCCTATTATGTTGGTCCTGGATTGCAGGAAGTTTCGCCCCAGTGATGTACTCGGCTGTACGCACTACCCTCTGTAGCGCCTTACGGTCAGATACCGAGCAGTTGCCATATGATGGTACAGCTGTATAACTTTTTTTAGGGTCTAGGGACCCATGCCAAATCTTTTCAGTCTCCTTAGGAGGAAAAGGTTTTGTCTTGCCCTCTTCACGACTGTCTTTGTGTGTTTGGAAAATTATAGTTTGTTGGTGATGATGACACCAATAAACTTGAAACTCTCGACCCGCTCCACTACAGCCCTGTTGATGTTTATGGGGGCCTGTTTGGCCAGCCTTTTCCTGTAGTCCACGATCATCTCCTTTGTCTTGCTCACATTGAGGGAGAGGTTGTTGTCCTGGCACCACACTGCCAGTTCTCTGACCTCCTCCTTATAGGCTGTCTCGTCGTTGTCGGTGATCAGGCCTACCACTGTTGTCATCAAATCAAATCAAATGTATTTGTCATATACACATGGTTATCAGATGCTAATGCAAGTGTAGCGAAATGCTTGTGCTTCTAGTTCTGACCATGCAGTAATATCTGCCTTATACACACAAGTGTAAAGGAATGAATACGAATATGTACATAAAAATATATAAATGAGTGATGGCCGAACGGCATAGGCAAAATGCAGTAGAAGATGGTATAGAGTGCAGTATATACATATGAGATGAGTAATGTAGGGTATGAAAACATAAAGCGGCATTGTTTAAAGTGGCTAGTGATAGATTACATCAAGATGGCAAGATGCAGTAGATGGTATAGCGTACAGTATATACATATGAGATTAGTAATGTAGGGTATGAAAACATTATATAAAGTGGCATTGTTTAAAGTGGCTAGTTATACATTTAATTACATCAAGATGGCAAGATGCAGTAGATGGTATAGCGTACAGTATATACATATGAGATGAGAAATGTAGGGTATGTAAACATTATATAAAGTGGCTAGTAATAAATTGATTACATCAATTTTTCCATTATTAAAGTGTGTGAGGTTGAGTCAGTATGTTGGCAGCAGCAACTCAATGTTAGTGATGTCTGTTTAACAGTCTGATGGCCTTGAGATAGAAGCTGTTTTTCAGTCTCTCGGTCCCTGCTTTGATGCACCTGTACTGACCTTGCCTTCTGGATGATAGCAGGGTGAACAGGCAGTGGCTCGGGTGGTTGTTGTCCTTGATGATCTTTTTGGCCTTCCTGTGACATCGGGTGGTGTAGGTGTCCTGGACAGAGCAGCTGCCGTACCAGGCGGTGATACAGCCCGACAGGATGCTCTCGATTGTGCATCTGTAAAAGTTTGAGTGTTTTTGGGGAGAAGCCACATTTCTTCAGCCTCCAGAGGTTGAAGAGGCGCTGCTACGCCTTCCGAGGAACTTAAAACTCTCCACTACTGTCCTGTCAATGTAGATAGGGGGCTACTCCCTCTGCTGTTTCCTGAAGTCCACGATCATCTCCTTTGTTTTGTGGACATTGAGTGTGAGGTTATTTTCCTGACACCACACTCCGAGGGAATAGCTACACTGTTTGTATTCTGTCATGTTTCCGGTCACCTTGCCCTGATTAAAAGCAGTGGTCGGACCAGCGTTGAACAGACCTGAGCAAGGAAGCTTCCTGTTTTAGTTTCTGTCTATAGGGTGGGAGCAACAAAATGTTGTCGTGGTCAGCTTTTCCGAAGGGGGATGGGGGATGGGGGATGACCTTATATGCGTTGCGGAAGTTAGAATAACAGTGGTCTAGGGTTTTGCCAGCCCTGGTAGCACAATCGATATGCTGATAAAATTTGGGGAGCCTTGTTTTCAGATTAGCCTTGTTTAAATCCCCCGCTACAATAAATCAGCCTCAGGATATGTGGTTTCCAGTTTACATAGTCCAATGAAGTTCTTTCAGGGCCGTCGATGTGTCTGCTTGGGGGGAATATACACGACTGTGATTATGATCTAAGAGGATTCTCTTGGTAGATAATGCGGTCGGCATTTGATTGTGAGGAATTCTAAGTCAGAACAAAAGGACTTGAGTTCCTGTATGTTGTTATGATCACACCACGTCTTGTTAATCATAAGGCATACACCCCGCCCTTCTTCTTACCAGAGAGATGCTTGCTTCTGTCGGCGTGATGCGTGAAGAAACCAGGTGGCTGTTCATACTCAGATAGCGTGTCTCGAGTGAGCCATGTTTCCGTGAAACAAAGAACGTTACAGTCTCGAATGTCTCTCTGGAATGCTACCCTTGCTCCGATTTCATCTACCTTGTTGTCAAGAGACTGGACATTGGCGAGTAGTATGCTTGGGAGCGGTGCGATTTGTGCCCGTCTATGGAGCCTGTCCAGAAGACCGCCCCATCTGCCCCTTCTACGGTGCGTTGTTTTGGGTCGCCGGCTGGGATCCGATCCATTGTCCTGGGTGGTAGGCCAAACAGAGGATCTGCTTCGGGAAAGTCGTAATCCTGGTCACAATGTTGGTGAGTTGACTTTGCTCTTATATCCAATAGTTCCTCCCGACTGTATGTAATAAAACCTAAGATTACCTGGGGTAACAATGTAAGAAATAACACATCAAAAAACGAAATACTGCATTGTTTCCTAGGAACGCGAAGCGAGGCGGCCATCTCTGTCGGCGCCGGAAGTTACTTAATGATGGTGTTGGAGACATGTTTGGCCACGCAGTTGTGGGTGAACAAGGAGTACAGGAGGGGACTAAGCACACACCCCTGAGGGGCCCCAGTGTTGAGGATCAGTGTGGCATTCATGTTGTTACCTAACCTTACCCCCTGGGGAGGCCCATCAGGAAGTCCAGGATCCAGTTGCAGAGGGAGGTGTTTAGTCCCAGGGTTCTTAACTTAGTGATGAGCTTCGTGGGCACTATGGTGTTGGACATTTTGCTGTAGTCAATGTACAGCATTCTCACATAGGTGTTCCTTTTGTCCAGGTGGAAAAGGGCAGTGTGGAGTGCTATTGCGATTGTGTGATCTGTGGATCTGTTGGGGCGGTATGTGAATTGGAGTCAGTCTAGGGTATCCGGGAGGATTCTGTTGATGTGAGCCATGACCAGCTTTTCAAAGAACTTCATGGCTACCGACGTGAGTGCTACGAGGCGGTAACTATGGTGGTCTGCTTGAAACATGTAGGTATTACAGACTCAGTCGGGGAAGGATGAAAATGGCAGTGATGACACTTGCCAGTTGGTCCGCACATGTTGTTAGTACACATCATGGTAATCCATCTGGCACCGCGGCTTTGTGGATGTTGACCTGTTTAAAGGTCTTGTTCACATCGGCTCCCGGGAGCATTATCACACAGTCATCCAGAACAGCTGGTGCTCTCGTGCATGCTTCAGTGTTGCTTGCCTCGAAGCGAGCATAAAAGGCATTTAGCTCGTCTGTATTGTATTGTAATATTGCAATTTACTTCTAGTAAATGGTTAAGAGAATATGTAGCGTTTACATGGACATTGGGGATTGACCCGAGATCAGCACTTCTACTCTGAGTCACCATGATTTGTTTTATTACACTAATAAGAAAGGTAGTGGTTGTTGGCCTCTACTTGAGTAATTCTATCCCGTGTAAAATAAAGTAGGTGTCTGTGATGGATGTGTCTGAGCAGATTTGTAAGGACGCAACACCAGGGGCCACATGGGCCACACTCTGTTAGGTTAATGACATGACCTGCAGGTGACCTTTGCCTTGTATGTTTTATTCATAGTCTCAGCACACTTAAAAGTAGCTGACTCAGGAACTCCGTTGCTGCACTTACAAACCAAGGGAGTCTTGGCAGTGAGTGAGAACCATTACCATCAAACTGTTTTTACTGATGGACATGAGGCTTACTTTACCTGAGCTTGCACAAGCTTGAGTACAGTGACCTAATGTTGCATGTCGTCGGCAGGGCTGTAAACTATTGTTTATATTTCTTGAAGTGCAAAAAGGCAAAAGTAGCAGATATTTCCATAGAATGCTATTATGTTCTTTTACCACATACTGTCAGTGTCCCCACCAACTGAATCTGTGTGTGTATGTATGTGTGTGTGTGTGTATTATATATGCCACCGAATAATACCATCTAGTTCTGATTAAATGGAAAAGACACTTTATCTCTGCAAGCCATAATGTCCGAGCTATTGCTTGACACTCCAATGCGCCCCCATAACTTCCTGTATTGTGCAATAGCTCCAAGGAGCAGCCTGTCTGCTGCAAGCACTTCATTTGATACATCACATTCACAGTCATACCCACAGAGATGTAATATAATTTATAGAGTGATAGTTGAATTAGGTTTTCCCTCTGCAAGGCCCTCTGAATGAGTGGTAAGAGACATTGGGACCAACGAGACTAAATTGATTTCAGAGCCTGAAATACCGGATGGAGCAAATGGTAATATTCTGTTTTGAATTAAAGTTTGAACACTCATTAATGGTGTCGTGCACTTTTAAAACAATGACTGAGTGAGATACCCCCAATGTAACATGACAAGTGCGCAGGATGTGGTGGGGTCCGCCAATTGTCATTGACAATACAAAGGACATACTCTCTAGTTGTGTTTTGCATTGAGTTTTGCATTTTGCATCATTGTATCATACGGGATAATTTCAGCATTTTGAAAGTTACATATCTTGAAGACTTGATTGCTGACAAGCAGAATATTTTGGGACAATGTCAACAATGGACTAATGAAACAAATACCAAAAATATATTTTCCTTTCAGAAGCTGATAATAAGACTGGACTGGGCTTCTTCTAAATAGTAGAAAGCAAATGATTCAGTCGATGTTCCCATCAGTCCTAGACTATGGCGACATCATATACATGAACACAGTTACCACTTAAAGCCGTTAGATGCAGTTTATCATAGATCACTGTGCTTTAATACGGGTGAACATTTTAGTACTCATCACTGCGCTTTAATACAGGTGAACATTTTAGTACTCATCACTGCACTTTAATACGAGTGAACATTTTACTACTCATCAATGCACTTTAATACGGGTGAACATTTTAGTACTCATCACTGCACTTTAATACGGGTGAACATTTTAGTACTCATCAATGCACTTTAATACGGGTGAACATTTTAGTACTCATCACTGCGCTTTAATACGGGTGAACATTTTAGTACTCATCACTGCACTTTAATACGGGTGAACATTTTAGTACTCATCACTGCGCTTTAATACGGGTGAACATTTTAGTACTTATCACTGCACTTTAATACGGGTGAACATTTTAGTACTCATCACTGTGTTCTCTACCAGAAAGTTGGCTGGCCCTCTTTGATGTTACGTAGGTTGATAAATTGTAATTTTTGTTCATTTCTAAAGCCCTTTTAGAAAAAGTCCCAATGTACCTAACATCATTACTAAAATGTAGACATACTAGTTACCACACCTGTCTCAGGGGTGGCTAACTCTGGAAATTCCTTTGGTCTCTACTGAGTTAGGTAAATCAGCTTTTAGTTTTCTTGCTCCTTATTTGTGGAATGATATTCAAAATGTTCTCACATTTGATGTTTTGGTGCATCTACGGCAATCCAGAAAGTTGATTGAGGACCTTATTACTGATGAATGTGTTAGTTTTTTACAACAGTGTTTTCATTCCACTTGCATTTTGTATTCGTATTTTGATGTGTGTACATTCTGTAATTTATGCAATTCAGGGGTTATCTGTAAAAGAGACCGTGGTCTCAGTATGACTCCCTGATAAAATAAAGGTTAAATAAAATGTGTTGGAATGGTGTGGGCATACCCCAACAACAGAATGGTGTGGGCATACCCCAACAACAGAATGGTGTGGGCGCATACAGCTCATTAAAAATATGAATGCATGTAGAACGCTGATAGGCCAGCTCATCCTCCTCAGGTAGATGGCATCATCGTCTATGAGTAAATGCAAGTTTGAGGTGGGGTTTTCAAAAAAGATTATTAGTCAATTTATGCTTTCACCACAAATATTACAATAGCATGAGTCAACAACATTATTTGGGTATCTGTTAAGAGAAAATTAACTTTTAAAAGTGAGATTTTCACTGGACAGCTACTTTAAGAGGTCCATTTCTGAAAGTGGAATAAATTAAATGCAGCTATTCAAAAGCCAATTGGGTCCTTGCTTTCACAGTAATACCGTTGGATTTATCCGATGCTAAGCTACATCAATGATTTGAATCATACCAATCTGGAATTCAGCCCTATCACTGATAAAATGGCCATTACTGAAACCCCTCACCATTACTAGGTGGGAAGAAATACAATAGTTTCCTTTCAGTCATACTGTACCTGCATATGGATAAGGTGATTCATGATGTGTCATGTCTGCTGTCTCCTTATTGCCCAATTAAGGTAGTGTCTGGCTTAGCAGCGATATTGTCACACAAGTCATTTTGGCAAGATTGTGTAGAATGCCTCTAGCGGCATGAATACCATTATCACCCCATTTTGCCTCCAGGGGACACTTATTGTCATACAGTTGCAAATGTGGAGGATTGAAATTGAAAAGAGCTAAATGGCAAGTGTAAATCTAAATTACTGTCATCGTGTTACTCCATTGTCACTAACCAGTGCTCTGCAATGCTCGCATGACAGCGAAAGATCTGTGATATATTTGATGAATTCAGTGAATGCCAATCTGTAATAAATTATTCCAAATGTATCGATTTTGGCGCTAGCGAGTCAAACATGATATACAGTGGGGGCGTACACATTTGACACCAGTTTAATCCACATGAGTAAGCAATATCTTTGAGCCCTGGGGTCCACAATGAGTGGTGCAGAGCGACAGCACATACTGTATACAGTGCAGGGAAGCTCAGTCCCAAGTATCCACTATATGTTCTGCACATTATCCAGTAATTCATGGCGGATCTAAAGTTAACATGACTTTCATCACAAGTCTCCCTGTGTGAAGGTGGGACATCCCCTCCGAATGAAGATTTATCTGAGAGTGTTTTTTTAGAAATCTAAGAATCTAATAGATATTCATGGTTCACCACTTTTTAATCTAGGGGGAGAAGGAACATCTGCAGAGAATATTGTTGAATACGTCTTTCAATTTGTCAGATGAATAAAGCAAACGCACTGAATATTGTCTTTGTCAGAAAATAGATTTGAAATTAGACAATTAATGTGCAGGCGCTACTCCAGTTGACTAGGAGAGTGCTACAAATGCTTGGTAATAAACATGATCTGTTATAAATTAGAATCGAAACACAAAAATGTACTTTGCCAACCATTTTAGATGAATCATAATAATAGTTCTTCAGGTCCTAAAAAAGCTACATAAATTCACCTTATATACTACAATACCAAACCCTGTCAAACCACTGTTTGGTATTGTGACTGTTAGCAGTTGATGTTACTCTTCAATGACACAGACCCCAAAGCAAATCAGGGGGAGGAAAATAGGTTTATTCTTATTCAAAGAGGACCAATCATGCGAGGAGGTAGATGGTAGATGTTCATGCTCCCCTGTCCTCAGTTTTTCTCCCCTGTGATTTTCTTTTGTGATTCTTTCCAGTGATTCTCTCCACAGAAAAAAGGGACAGGATGTAGTTTTATAACCCAGCCCTAGCCTGTGGTTGACCAATTAGATTTCCATGCAATAAAAGTGGGCCAATGGCCAAATAACAAGTATCCCATTTCAGGTTCAATGTATTAACAATTTGGACCAAAGGGAACTTGCCATGTAGCTATGAGTCCCAGACTGCAATTCCTAACAGATGTTGAACTGAAAACCAACTATTTCTATTGATAATTGCTTATTGACCTTTAGTACTCTATTGACTTTTAATACTTTTGACCTCTCGTCATTTGCGTTGTGTATTTATCTTCGACATATTCTTACAGTGACACATAGAAGATGCACCAAAGAAATGGCTGAATGGATGTCAAGGTAATATTATCTGAAATCTTACATGGGTTTTTACATTTTTTTATATATATATAGTATTGGGTTGTTCACTATCATCGGCTAACACTACCAGTCTTTCTGCCTTCTATGAAGACACGCTTTTAGTTTAATGGTACTACCCTTACTGTACTTTGTCAGTGACTGTGCCATGATGAATTGATGAGTAAATTGACCATGTGATATACTGTGCAAGACTACTGGCTTAAGAAAGTAAGGGTCCTGAAAAAAGTTAGATACAGGGTACAGTATAGGATATGGTACACCCTGTTTTGTCAATGTACATCATTGATCACAAACAAAGTTTTCCCTGTACTTTTCTGCGCAGCACAGGCTTAACGAGTCAGACGAGAAGGATATCCTGCTTTCACTGGAACAGGCCCAGATCCATGCCTTTTGCGTGAAGAAAAGACTTAGGAAAAGGGGTCGCAGATCGGGCATCCTTCTGACAATCCAGAGGCGAGCGAGTAAACTCCCACTGCCTTCCATTTTTCTTGCTAAAGTGCAATATTTGGAAAATAAAGTTCATGACCTACGATTAAGATTATCCTACGAACGGGACATTAAAAACTGTAATATCTTATGTTTCACCGAGACGTGGCTGTAGGATGATACATACAATATTGAGCTAGAGGGATTTTCTATGCACCGGCAGAACAGAGACGTTACCTCTGGTAAGACGAGGGGTGGGGTTGTGTGTCTTTTTGTCAATAACAGCTGGTGCACAATGTCTAATATTAAAGAAGTCTCAAGGTATTGCTCGCCTGAGGTAGAGTACCTTACGATAACCTGTAGACCACACTATCTACCAAGAGTGTTGTCATCTTTATTATTCGTAGCCGTCTATTTACCACCACGGAACAAAGCTGGCACTAAGACCACTGTCAACAAACTCTATAAAGCCATAAGCAAAGACAAAAATGCTTACCCAGAAGCGACACCGTTAGTAACCAGGGACTTTAATGCAGGCGAACTTAAATCAGTTTTACCAGATTTTTACCAGCATTTCACATGTGCAACCAGGGAAAGCAAATCAGAGACCACCTTTACTCCACAAACCGAGATGCATACAAAGCTCTCCCCCACCCTCAATTTGGCAAATCTGACCATAATTATATCCTTTTGATTCTTGCTTACAAGCGAAAACTAAAGCAGGAAGTACCAGTGACTCGCTCAATACGGACGTGGTCAGTTGAAGTGGATGCTACACTACAGGATTGTTTTGCTAGCACAGAATGGATTATGTTCCAGGATTCATCCAATGGCATTGAGGAATACACCACCTCAGTCATCGGCTTCATTAATAATTGTACATATCCCAACCAGAAGCCATGAATTATAGGCAACATCCGCATCGAGCTAAAGGCTAGAACTGCCGCTTTCAAGGAGCGGGAGACAAATCCGGATGATTATAAAAAATCCCGCTATGCCCTCAGACGAACCTTCAAACAAGCAAAGCATCAATACAAAATTAAGATTGAATGCTACTACACAGGCTCTGACGCTTGTCGGATGTGGCAGGGCTTGAAAAATATTGCGGACTATAAAGGGAAACCCAGACACGAGCTGCCCAGTGACGCAAGCCTACCAGACGTGCTAAATGCCTTTTATGCTCGCTTCGAGGCAAGCAACACTGAAGCATGCAAGAGAGCATCAACTGTTCTGGATGATTGTGTGATAACGCTCTCGGTAGCCGATGTGAACAAAACCTTTAATCATGTCAACATTCACAAAGCCGCTGGGCCAGACGGATTACCAGGACGTGTACTCAAAGCATGTGAGGACCAACTGTCAAGTGTCTTCACTCTCCCTGACCGAGTCTGTAATTCCTCCATGTTTCAAGCCGACCACCATAGTCCCTGTGCCCAAGGAAGCAAAGGTAAACTGCCAAAATGATTACCGCCCTGTGGCGCTCACGTCGGTAGCCATGAAGGGCTTTGAAAGGCTGGTTATGGCTCACATCAACAGCATCCTCCCGGACACCCTAGACCCACTCCAATTTTCATACTGCCCCGAACAGATCCACAGATGACGCAATCTCAATCGCACTCCACCCTGCCCTTTCTCACCTGGACAGAAGGAACACCTATATGAGAATGCTGTTCATTGACTACAGCTCAGTGTTCAACACCATAGTGCCCACGAAGCTCATCACTAAACTAAGGACTCTGGGACTAAACACCTCCCTATGCAACTGGATCCTGGACTTCCTGGCGGGCCGTCCCCAGGTGGTAAGAGTAGGCAAGAACACATCTACCACACTGATCCTCAACACTGAGGCGTGGGGTGTGTACTTAGTCCCGTCCTGTACTTCCTGTTCACCCACGACTGCGTGGCCAAACACATCTCCAACACCTTCATTAAGTTTGCTGACGACACAACAGTAGGCCTGATCACCGACAATGATGAGATGATCTATAGGGAGGAGGTCAGAGAACTTGAAGTGTGGTGCCAGGACAACAACCTCTCCCTCAATGTGAGCAAAACAAAGGAGCTGATTGTGGAATATAGGAAAAGGCGGGCCAAACAGGTCGACAGTTTCAAATACCTTGATGTCCACATCACCAACGAACTATCACCACACAACAACTGGCACCACACTTCAAGTTCTCTGACCTCCGCCTGGTATGGCAACTGCACCGCCCTCAACCGTAAGGCTCTCCAGAGGGTAGTGAGGTCTGCACAACGCATCACCGGGGGCAAACTACCTGCCCTCCAGGACACCTACACCACCCGATGTCACAGGAAGGCCATAAAGATCATCAAGGACATCAACCACCCGAGCCACTGCCTGTTCACCCCGCTATCATCCAGAAGGCGAGGTCAGTACAGGTGCATCAAAGCTGGGACCGAGAGACTGAAAAACAGCTTCTATCTCAAGGCCATCAGACTGTTAAACAGCCACCACTAACACTGAGTGGCTGCTGCCAACACACTGACACTGACTCAACTCCAGCCACTTTAATAATGGGAATTGATGGGAATGATGTAAATATATCACTAGCCACTTTAAACAATGCTACCTTATATAAATGTTACTTACCCTACATTATTCATCTCATATGCATACGTATATACTGTACTCTATATCATCGACGGTATCCTTATGTAATACATGTATCACTAGCCACTTTATACTATACTATGCCACTTTGTTTACATACTCATCTCATTTGTACATACTGTACCCGATACCATCTACTGTATCTTGCCTATGCTGCTCTGTACCATCACTCATTCATATATCCTTATGTACATATTCTTTATCCCCTTACACTGTGTACAAGACAGTAGTTTTGGAATTGTTAGTTAGATTACTTGTTATTACTGCATTGTCGGAACTAGAAGCACAAGCATTTCGCTACACTCGCATTAACATCTGCTAACCATGTGTATGTGACAAATAAAATTTGATTTGATTTGATTTGATTTGATCATGGTCCAAACATACCAAGACAGTGTTGAAGAGGGCACGACAAAGCCTTTTCCCCCTCAGGAGACTGAAAAGATTTGTTATGGGTCCCCGAGACCCTCAAAAGGTTCTACATCTGCACTATAGAGATCCTGCATCCTGACCGGTTCCATCACCGCCTAGTATGGCAATTGCTCGGCATCTGACCGTAAGGCGCTACAGAGGGTAGTGCGAACGGCCCAGTACATCACTGGGGCCAAGCTTCCTGCCATCCAGGACCTATATAATAGGCTTGTCAGAGGAAAGCCCAAGTTATAGACTGTTTTCTCTGCTACCGCATGGCAAGTGGTACGGGAGCGTCAAGTCTAGGACCAAAAGGTTCTCAACAGCTTCTACCCCCAAGCCACAAGATCGCTGAACAATTAATACAATTGCCACCGGAGAACCCCCCCCCCTCCCTTTTGTACACTGCTGCTACTCGCTGTTTGTTTGTTACCTATGCATAATCACTTCGCCCCCACCTACATGTACAAATTACCTCAACTAGCCTGTACCCACACACGGTACCGGTGCCCCCTGTATATAGCCTCGTTATGCTTATTGTGTTACTTTCTATTATTACTTTTTATTTTTGTCTACTTGGTAAATTTTTTCTTCTTCTTGAACTGCACTGTTGGTTAACGGCTAGTAAGTAAGCAATTCACGGTAAAGTCTACACTATTCGGGGGCATGTGACAAATAAAGTTTGATATGATTTGGTTTGAACTGAGGAAGAGGTCAGTGGAGATAAGCTGTGTTCGGAGAGGAAGGCCTGGATATTCTATCCCGATTATTAAAACGCAGATTGCTTCCCTCACATAATTAGAATCTCTATATCTTTCGGGCCTTGCTTATAAATGTGTATTAGTTTGGCACTGGGTCAGGAAGAATTAGTTTAATTTCCATTATTCATTGACCTACAGTAGCAGACGCATCTATCCAGGCTGATTGGCGCTGCCAGAATTGTACATATTACCTGTTTATACAGCTAGTATTTACGGAAGCAATTTGCTGTAAGAGCTTTTTTCTGGGTTTACAACAGCAGCTCTTAACCGGGGGACTTAAGTCTGCAGACAGAATAGCTGATGGACTAATAATTGGTTTAATTCTTTACTGTCACAGTACCTTTAAAAAGTGCATAAAAAAGCCGAGTTCATTAAATGAAAACTCAAAGTTATTGTTCTTTGTCAGGCCAGCAGAAAAGAACCCGAGCAGCAGGGATAGGGATATAGGGATGGCATTCTGCCAAATAAAACAATACACTCTTTTAAAGTAAGTAGATGGATTGTCAATATAAGACAATGTGTTTCCTGTGTTGAGTTCCAGATAATTACATTAATTATTATCTAATAATTACACTCATCTCAGATCCAGACACCACGTTCAACCAATATTTACCTGGATTCAGAAGTCGACAAAGAAATGCAATGCTTTTAAGACGACAAGTTCAAAACAATGAACGAATACAATTTCATCGCCAGTCTAGCGTTCGGATTGAAGACATTAAAGGATGGACACAATAGACACAATATTCATCAAACAGATAAAGATTCTCTGCTTAATCTCAATTGTTAACAGGAACAGTGGTTACGTAAACAAACTTCTTGTGACTACTACGTCAGTTATAGACAACACAACAAACGTCAAGCCCTTTTTATGGCCAGTGACATCATGGGGCACAGTGCGTCTCTATTCCCTGTGATTTCAGAGGGTGGACCGACAAACGAGAATCCAGGTCTGGCCTCGACCCTCGTCTCCCCCTTGACTCCCTGTGATGTAATCAGGTCCGCAGCAGTGCAGCTGAGATCATTTCAGTTTCCCCGCAAAACTTTTGAGACAGATTGGATCCGTGACTCCGTATTAGTGGGAAGAACAATAGTTTATCAGAGAGGTTGATGGTAATGAGTTCAGGATCAGTAACCACACAAACAATACCCTTAACAGATGGGAGCCAACAAGTAGCAGCTGCGGAGGCATTGAAGTGTGGAGGAGACTCGCCTCGGAGAGTCACTAAATAAAACTCACTTCTGTCTGGTATATTCTTACGGGACGGTCACTTCGATGACATCATTGGAGACAGTCCAACCTGTGGCCCGGTGACTGGAGGTGACTGGGGCCAGCAGGTGGAGGAGGAAGAGGAGACGACAGACCTGTTCAGGTATGTCCATCCTCAAGGACACCTTGATTTGATCCAATGCATCATTCATCACACAATTCATCACTAACTTGAACAAACTGACCGAGGACGGCCAAGGTGACTGCCGGCTTCTAAAGATAGTGTAGCAAAGAGGTGTTCTTGAGTTCTAACTTGCTGAACTACGTTTGATTTGCCGAGAACTCAGTTCTGATATAATACATTCTACTGACAATATGTTCTGCAGCACACAAAGGCTCAGACACAAAGAGAAATACAGAACATATGATTGAATATGTTCTATAGTTTGATTCTGGCTTACTGAAAAAAAGTGGAACAAAATCCCTGAACAATGAGACTGTCTGAACACGACTCGCTGATGCAGGCTTAACTGAAAATGAAAGAGAAAACGTTATTTGTCTCGCAAAAGTAATACAACATGTACTCTATGCTGCCATATTATTCAAACACTCAGACAAACCTGTCTATTATTTATAGGATGGCAGGTAGCCTAGTGGTTAGAAGTATTGGGTCAATAACAAAAAGGTTGCTGGATCAAATCCCTGAGCTGACTAGATGAAAAATCTTTCTGTACCCTTAAGGAAGGCACTTAACCCTAATTGCTCCACTAAGTCACTCTGGATAAAAGTGTCTACTGAAATGTAATGATTTCTTCATGAATATAGTCATTGTTTTATTCATATTTAATCAGCCCAATCGTCTAGCTGACCTTAGATGAAGGTGATGCATTTCAAAGGAAAGCATTTTTTGATTTCTGATGGGAATTAAAAGTGCCTTAATTATTGTAATACATTCAGCAAATGATGGCTAGCACGTTCGGCTGATCCACTCTTTCAGAGTCCATGAAAACAGCCAGCAGCATAAACACAAAAGTGCCAAACAAACAGATTGTAAAGGTCCCTTTGATTAAGGTAGCAGATTAATCTCAATAAAGAGTCATTCAAAATAATACCCAATGGCTTTAAGTGCACAAAAGGAAAGCTTGCATGGTCAAAAAACGATTCATAAATCAATGGGTAGTATACTTATTATGAATCATATTAGTATGCTGAATGTGTACCTGTTGAGGTAATATAGGTGCAAAGAGGGTAAATAGGAGCAATAGCATTTCTCTGGACACTCGAGGAAACATCGCTCCGTGCAACACTGCGTCTTGCAAAATCACCAGTCCGAGGCTACTCTATGTGCCGGTCAGTGACTTTGTCAGAGCGTGACTGAGAGAGGTCACAGCAAAATGTTCAGGCTTGAATGTATTGGTACTGCATGATAGCAGAGTAAGAAAGTAAGACGTTATAAAAAGGGGAAAGAAGTGATGAGGTGGCATACTGTATAGCATGAACTAACCTCACCAAAATACCACACTCTCATTGGAATTGCAAAACAAAAAGCTAGAGATACATTGAAGTGTACCTTTTGTGATTATGCTTTGTGTTTCAGTACTAAATGGCCAGACTTTTACCATCCTATTTGGAATGTTTCAACATCCCTACAGCAGGTGCCTTCTTTCTGCCAATGGCATCGGATGCAGCTTCATCATCCAAAACTGCTAACAAATCTCGCACATCCCCTTGGAGGCATGTTCCTGCCCAATCAGATCTCTTCCCATCCCCTTGGAGGCATGGCCCTGTCCAATCAGATCTCTTCCCAACCCCTTGGAGGCATGGCCCTGCCCAATCAGATCTCTTCCCATCCCCTCCATGGACTCCCAAGTCAGACTCGCTTTTGTTGTCAAGGCCCTATAATGAACTCTGACACCTCATAGTTAGCGAGCCAAGCAAACACACGTCTGGTGCATCCCACCACAAACAAAAGTTGCTGGATATTGGTTGGAACTCAAACACGCTGTCGTACAGGTTGATCCAGAGCTCAATTAGTAACATCTGGTGAGTATGCAGGCCATGGAAGAACTGGGACATATTCAGTTTCCAGGAATTGTGTAGAGACCCTTGCGACATGGGGACATGCATTATCATGCTGAAACATGAGGTGATGGCGGCAGATGAATGGCACGACAATAGGCCTCAGGATCTCGTCACGGTATTTCCGTACATGCAAATCGATAAAAATCAATTGATTTTGTTGTCCGGAGCTTATGCCCGCCCATACTATAACCCCACCGCCTCCATGGTGCACGCTGTTAATAATGTTGACATCAGCAAACCGCTCGCCCATTTTTGTTCATTATTGGAAGTGTCTCAGTTGTCAGAGAAGATCCGACCGCCTCCTGTGTCCTTTGTTCCCCATGCTGCAATGACCTGCTGTATGTCATCTCTTTGAAGAAACTGTGATCCCAAAATGTTAATTGATATCTTGTTCCCTTACTACTGAGAGCTACAATTGTATAGTGAGATAATGATATTGTTTTGCCTTTAGCACAAGCTAGTCAAAAGTTCAATATGTCCACATTCTGCTCAAAGACTCATTGATGTCAAACACCATATGGCGAGAAAGAGAGGATGGTTGGAATTGACTGGTGGATAGGGACTGGTACCTACAGTGTCTTCAGTAAGTATTCACAACCCTTGACTTATTCCACATTTTGTTGTGTTGCAGTCTGAATAAAAAATGGATTAAACATATATATTTTTTTAAATCATGAGTCTACACACTATACCTGATAATGAAAAAGTCTAAACAGGTTTTTAGAAATGTTTGGACATTAATTTAAAATGAAATACATAAATAGGTCATGTACATACAGTACCAGTTTTCTCTGGGATCATACGCCAAGAGCATTCAAAGCTGTCATCAAGGCAAAGGGTGGCTACTTTGAATAATCTAAAATATATTTTGATTTGTTTTAATACTTTTTTTGGTTACTACATGATTCTATATGTGTTATTTCATAGTTTTGATATCTTCACTATTATTTTACAATGAAGAAAAGTCCAAATTAAGAAAAATCCTGGAATGGGTAGGTGTGTCCAAACCTTTGACTGGTACTATAAGTATTCACACCCCTTTGCCATGACACTCCAAATTAATCTCAGGTGAATCCAATTTCCTTTGATTATCCTTGAGATGTCACAACAATTTGGTTGGAGTCCACCTGTGGCCAATTCAAGAGTTTGGACATGATTTAGAAAGAAACACACCTGTCTATATAAGGTCCCACAGTTGACAGTGCGTGTCAGAGCAGAAACTCTGCCATGAAGTCAAAGGAACTGTCTGTAGATCTCCGAGATAGTATATGCCTCATCACAATTCTATCAGGGGAAAGGTGTTGAAAGTTTCCAAGAGAACAGTGGTCTCCATCATTGGGAAATGGAAAATATATGGAACTACCCAGACTCAGCCTAGAGCTGGCCGTCCGTCTTGGTCAAAGAGGTGACCAAGAACCCAATATCAGAACTACAGAGTTCCTTGATTGAGATGGGAGAACCTGCCAGAAGGACAGCAGTTTCTACAGCATTTCACCAATCTGGGATTTATAGGAGAGCGGCTAGATGGAAGCCACTCCTTTGAAAAAGACACATGACAGCATGCCTAGAGTTTTCATAAAGGCACTTGAAAGTCTCTGGGATTATAAGGAAAAAGATTCTGTGGTCTGATGTGACAAAAATTGAACTATTTGGGCTGAACACAAAGGTCTATGTCTGGAAAAAAATCATGTACTGCTCATTACCCGTCTAACACCATCCCTAACATGAAGAATGGTGGTGGCAGCATTGTACTATGGGGATGCTTTTCAGTGGCAGGGACTGGGTGACTGGTAAGGCTAGAGGGAACAATGAATGGAGCCAAATACAGGACAATTCTGTATTTGACTACAAGTGCAAACAACCTTAGACATGGGCGAAGATTTGTGTTCCAACAGGATAAGTAACCCAAGCATACAGCCAAAGCAACACCAGAATGGCTTCAGAACAAGAATGTGAAAGTCTTTGAGAGGCCCAGCCAAAGCCCAGACTTGAATCCCATTGAGCATCTATGGGCTCAAAGCTGCAATCGACACCAAAATTATTTCTAAAAAGCATTGACTCAGGGGTGTGAATACTTATGTCAATTAAATATTTCTAAATTTCATTTTCAATACATTTGAAAAAAAATCTTCAACATGTTATCAGTTCGTCATCAAGGTATATTGTGTGTAGATGGGTGAAAAAACAACTAATTTATAATCCATTTGGAATTCAGGCTGTAATACAACAAAATGTCGAATAAGTCAAGGGATATGAACACTTTCTGAAGGTACTGTATATTACGGATGCAGTAAATCTCACACTAACAAAGGCATATGTAAACGGATAATAGAGCACATCAATAATAATCACATCACTGAAACTATGATTAAGCCAAACCTAGTATCTTTACTAGGGAACATAGCTAAGCTTATCTTACATTGGCACTATGACAGTTTCAACAACTTAGAAGACCGCAGATGATAAAACAACCTTTCCCTGTTCCAACCTTTCCGCTCATCCCAATTTGGGAACCAAGCCAAGCTCTCTGAGCAGCAACCTTGACAGATCAGATCATTCCAGACTGACTCCCTATCACCTGCCATCAAAACTACCTTCCACCGTATCAGCTCATGTTACAATGGCAACACTCTTATCTGAGATCTAGCGTTGAGATAAGCGGAAAATGAATATCAACTCAATTGGCCATCGATTGCACTGCTAATTAGACCTAATTCAATTTCACAATTCCCTTTTCTAGTTTCCCTTCTCTGTTTTTAACCCAAAGGAAATTAAGAGCAGTTTGTCTGCTAGTATATCTCATTTTGGAGGAAAACTGTGATTCCCACAACGGACTAATTTCACAGGGAACACCCTGACTTTGGGGATGCTGTTGATTAGAGAAATGACTTTGCAATTAAGACACTCATAATGAACTGATTCAGAAAAAAAGCATATCTTTGTTTTGCCACTGGCAGAGGTCTGACCTAATACTGAACCTCCAAGATGATGACATTACATCTATGTGCACGCCCTGGAATAGGGCTTCTCATTGAGATTACATTCTAATAAGCGTGTGTGTGTGTGTGTGTGTGTGTGTGTGTGTAGATGTGTGTGTGTGTGACTGACTGACTGACTGACAGATAGAGGAGTGCATGTTGCACTGATGGCACATTTTCATTATCATTATCGACTGTAGCTCAGATAATGACGGTTTCGATAAAATCTGATTCTGTGATTTTTTTTAAAGAGTAACTTTCGAAATCCAGATGTTTTAGGCTAAGTTATAGTGAAAGATGTCAATTATGGTCTTCATTTTGACAGTTGGAAGCAAAAGTTAGTTCAACTCTACTGTTGAAATCGTGATGCAGAGGCACCTTGAAGGTTCCTCTACGTCATCTCAAGGGAGGGGTTTGGTTTGAAAGACACTCCCTTCTAGATGTGCTGGCTGGTACCACCTCAAGGTTTACTATAAAAGCAGGTGACAGGTGCCTTATTTGGGAATGGTATTGATAAGTGGAGTGGCCAATGTATTTAGCATGATGCTTCCTTGACTAGACAACTGACTTTACACATACAGTGCCTTGCGAAAGTATTCGGCCCCCTTGAACTTTGCGACCTTTTGCCACATTTCAGGCTTCAAACGTAAAGATATAAAACTGTATTTTTTTGTGAAGAATCAACAACAAGTGGGACACAATCATGAAGTGGAACGACATTTATTGGATATTTAAAACATTTTTAACCAATCAAAAACTGAAAAATTGAGCGTGCAAAATTATTCAGCCCCCTTAAGTTAATATTTTGTAGCGCCACCTTTTGCTGCGATTACAGCTGTAAGTCGCTTGGGGTATGTCTCTATCAGTTTTGCACATCGAGAGACTGACATTTTTTTCCCATTCCTCCTTGCAAAACAGCTCGAGCTCAGTGAGGTTGGATGGAGAGCATTTGTGAACAGCAGTTTTCAGTTCTTTCCACAGATTCTCGATTGGATTCAGGTCTGGACTTTGACTTGGCCATTCTAACACCTGGATATGTTTATTATTGAACCATTCCATTGTAGATTTTGCTTTATGTTTTGGATCATTGTCTTGTTGGAAGACAAATCTCCGTCCCAGTCTCAGGTCTTTTGCAGACTCCATCAGGTTTTCTTCCAGAATGGTCCTGTATTTGGCTCCATCCATCTTCCCATCAATTTTAACCATCTTCCCTGTCCCTGCTGAAGAAAAGCAGGCCCAAACCATGATGCTGCCACCACCATGTTTAACAGTGAGGATGGTGTGAGCTGTGTTGCTTTTACGCCAAACATAACGTTTTGCATTGTTGCCAAAAAGTTCAATTTTGGTTTCATCTGACCAGAGCACCTTCTTCCACATGTTTGGTGTGTCTCCCAGGTGGCTTGTGGCAAACTTTAAACAACACTTTTTATGGATATCTTTAAGAAATGGCTTTCTTCTTGCCACTCTTCCATAAAGGCCAGATTTGTGCAATATACGACTGATTGTTGTCCTATGGACAGAGTCTCCCACCTCAGCTGTAGATCTCTGCAGTTCATCCAGAGTGATCATGGGCCTCTTGGCTGCATCTCTGATCAGTCTTCTCCTTGTATGAGCTGAAAGTTTAGAGGGATGGCCAGGTCTTGGTAGATTTGCAGTGGTCTGATACTCCTTCCATTTCAATATTATCGCTTGCACAGTGCTCCTTGGGATGTTCAAAGTTTGGGAAATCTTTTTCTATCCAAATCCGGCTTTAAACTTCTTCACAACAGTATCTCGGACCTGCCTGGTGTGTTCCTTGTTCTTCATGATGCTCTCTGCGCTTTTAACGGACCTCTGAGACTATCACAGTGCAGGTGCATTTATACGGAGACTTGATTACACACAGGTGGATTGTATTTATCATCACTAGTCATTTAGGTCAACATTGGATCATTCAGAGATCCTCACTGAACTTCTGGAGAGAGTTTGCTGCACTGAAAGTAAAGGGGCTGAATAATTTTGCACGCCCAATTTTTCAGTTTTTGATTTGTAAAAAAAGTTTGAAATATCCAATAAATGTCGTTCCACTTCATGATTGTGTCCCACTTGCTGTTGATTCTTCACAAAAAAAATACAGTTTTATATCTTTATGTTTGAAGCCTGAAATGTGGCAAAAGGTCGCAAAGTTCAAGGGGGCCGAATACTTTCGCAAGGCACTGTAATTCAAAAGGCAGTAAGGCATATTTCCGCAGACTTCCGCCGAAGCTGGCGCCTCTCCTTGTTTGGGCGGCAGTCGACATCACCGGCTTTCTAGCCGCCACCGATCTACATTTCTTTTACCATTTGTTTTGTCTTGATTGTACACACCTGGTTTCCATTAAGTTATAATGTATTCCCTATTGAACCCTCTGGTTCCCACATGGTTCTCTGCCTGTTTGTTCTTTGTTAAGTGGTCACCTTTATTGTGAGCTGGAGTATTTATCCCTGCATGGATTTAGTTGTGTTTATCTGAACGAGTAAAGTACATTTGTTAGTCAGTTTTGTGTCCTGCACCTGACTCCCTGCTGCACATTTATTCTTAATTCTTAACTATAAATAAAATGGTTTACCCTTTCGTAAACATCTACGTGATTTTACATGTAGACTATGGGGATTGTATGTGTACATGTGTAGCTATATCCAATGTAACAGGAAATAGATAACAATGCTGGTCATGTCAATTCCTTGTATTTTTTCCAAACCAGAATGACTGATTGCTGGGGCAGTCTGCTTAAACAGTTGTCCCATAATTTAAAGGTTAGGAGTTCTAATCCCACATAAGGAAGATTCCTTTGTTTTTAAAATCCTTTGTTTTCTATATTCATCCTGGTCCCACACACTTCTAATTCTGAAAAGGTAGTCGTTGTCGGTTTTTATACAGTACCTAAGACCAATCTGTGAATTAATCTGACCATGGTAAAAATGAGCTACTACATAAATACTGTAATGCAGGTGGATTGAATTGAGCCCCAAATCTTCATTTTCAAGGTGAGGATTGCACTTTTCTTCCCAACACAATAGCGCAATAAATGTGAGTCCACGTTTCAAAGATACATTTTTTTGCACCACATGGGGGATTTGAATGTACACCATAAGTGGCAACAGATGTCAGGAACTCGCCAGCTTACCACTGCGAGCTAACTGTCCAGAGCCATATTTGCTCACGGTGCACATCATTTTATTATCAGAGCGTGTCAGTAGACTTCTGGTAAGTACTGTATGCTTTAGTGAGAAAGTGTTGGGATCAGGTACAACTACATTTACCCACCCCCAAATCAATATTCATGAGGAATTGCCCCACCCACAACTTCTCACTTGAATGTATTTTTTTATTTGAAAGGGTTGGGCAAAGGCTGAAATTGGGGTTGAGAGTAACCATTTAAAGGACATGAGTATCCTACAGTGACCTGTGTAAAAAGCAGACATGTCAAAGTGGAATATATTTCTGTAGGAATAGGTACATTCATATCTGCCACATGATAGAAACGTATCACTCCCAGCTTGTTGACGTTCAATGATGTCACTCAATGTAAGCTATGTAGAAAACCATTTTCTAATCAATGGCCCGTTTACTTTCTAATTTTAACACCAAACAAACACCATTTCAATCAGTTTAGTTGATTGAGTTCACAGTGGGAACAACAGTTTTGCATTCACCAGATTTTTTTTTGTCTTCAAATAACTTATTTTTGAATGGTATTTCCCTTACACAATGCAGTGTTATCTGTATCAAACTGTTAGATTGATTCACCCCATTTCAATGCTTAATCATTTCTTGATTCATTCTGTTAGAGGGATACTTCCCATTTCGGAAATGAAAACAAAATTGACGCAACATCACTTTGGTTGAGAACCCACTCTGCATTGTACTGTTATGCTGTTGGTTTGGGACTGAGGGTGTCACTGTCACCAAAATAATCATTGCTCTTTGCACGAGTAACAGCCCTTGTGAAACTATAGTAAACTGTTAAAACTTTAATATGTTATGGCAACAGATTTTTCTGACCCTCCTTTCATTATGCCTTTATAACCCTGTCATAAGACAAAAATAACTGATCTCATCAAGAGTCATAACAGCTCTTGTAAGTTTATGAGAAAAAACAGCATGCCACTGTCAATGTACAGTGCATTCGGAAAGTATTCAGAACCCTTGACTTTTTCCATATTTTGTTACATTACAGCCGAATCCACCCAAACTGCAAAGCAGTTTGACACATACAACAACACAGAGTTACACATGGAATAAACAAACATAAAATCAATAACACAGTAGAAAAACCTATATGCAGCATGCACAAATGAGGCAGGATAAGAGAGGTAAGGCAATAAACAGGCCATGGTGGCGAAGTAATTACAATATAGCAATTAAACACTGGAATGGTAGAATGTGCAGAAGAGGAATGTGCAAGTACAGATAATGGGATGCAAAGGAGCAAGATAAATAAATAAATACAGTATGGGGATGAGGTAGATTGGAAGGGCTATTTACAGATGAGCTATGTACAGGTGCAGTGATCTGTGAGCTGCTCTGACAGCTGGTGCTTAAAGCTAGTGAGGGAGGTAAGAGTCTCCAGCTTTAGTGATTTTTGCAGTTCGTTCCAGTCATTGGCAGCAGAGAACTGGAAGGAAAGGCAGCCAAAGGAAGAATTGGCTTTGGGGGTGACATATACCTGATGGAGCGAGTGCTACAGGTGGGTGCTACTATGGTGACCAGTGAGCTGAGATAAGGTGGGGCTTTACCTAGCAGAGACTTGTAGATGACCTGGAGCCTGTTGGTTTGGCAACGAGTATGAAGCGAGGGCCAGCCAACGAGAGCGTATAGGCAGCAGTGGTGGGTAGTATATGGGGCTTTGATGACATAACGGATGGCACTGTGATAGATTGCATCCAATTTGTTGACTAGAGGGGGAAAGACTAGGGGATGGGGGGGAGACTAGAGGATAGGAGGGGAGTAAAGACTAGGGGATAGGGGGGAGACTAGGGGATAGGAGGGGGGAAAGACTAGGGGAGAGATTGTGGGAGACTAGGGGATAGGAGGGGAGGAAAGACTAGGGGATAGGAGAGGAGGAAAGACTAGAGGAGGGGAGGAAAGACTAGAGGAGAGGAGGGGGAAAGACTAGTGGATAGGAGGGGACCAGGCAAGGCAATCATTTGAGAAACCAAGGCTGTTGAGTCTGCCAATAGGAATGTTGTGATTGACAGAGTCGAAAGCCTTAGCCAGGTCGATGAATACGGCTACTCAGTAATGACTCTTATGGTGGTTATGATATCGTTTAGGACCTTGAGCATGGCTAAGGTGCACCCATGACCAGCTCTGAAACCAGATTGCATAGCGGAGAAGGTATGGTGGGATTCGAAATGGTCGGTAATCTATTTGTTATCTTGGCTTTCTAAGACCTTAGAAAGGCAAGGAAGAATATATAGAGGCTCCATAAGACAGTAATCACTAACCAGGTCAGTAATGGACAAGACATATTGATATTAGAGAGAGGCATGCGTTTGATATTAGGGTGATCAATAGGGGTCCAGTTGAGTGGTTGGGCTGCCTGGAGACACGTCGGTTCAGACAGCTAGCAGGCCGGGGCTAGCAAGCTAGCAGACCGGGGCTAGCAAGCTAGCAGAAGGGCCTTAGAGGAACGACTCAACGGAGGAAAGTCTGTTTTTGCCTCGGTGTGCGGCGACGTCAATAGACCAGTAGGGTTCAGAGTAGCAGAGGGGTCCAAGTCAATTGGCAAATTAGGCATACTTGCCCAAGAAATTGGCCGATGGATCTATACAGCTAACAGTCCAATATGCTCTAGACAGCTAGCGAGCCGCGGCTACCGGACGGGCATTCAGGGGATGTCGCAATGTAGAGGCCAGTTGAGTACCCCCTCGAGCAGATTACGGAGTAGTCCAGTCGTGAAGGATCGGCGGGGTTCCGTGCCCCGCACCGGCAGTAGAAGGGGTCCGGATATTGTAGACCAGGAGTGGTTGATGGGCCTCTTTAGCTAGCCGGGAGAAAGGGCCTGGCATGGGCTAGCTCCAGGATAATTGGTGTTTGCTCCGGGACTGATGTTAGCCAGTAGTCACTCGGATAGCAGCTAGCCAGCTGCAAAGATTCAGGTTGAAAATGTCCAGAGCTTGTGGTTGGAATCCAGGGATATGGAGAAAAAATAGGTCCGGTATGCTCTGGTTTAAGTCGCGTTGTACAAACTGCCGAGAACTTTTCGAGCTAAAGGTTAGCTGATGACCGCTAGCAATGGTTAGCTGACTACTAGTTAGTAGCTAGTGAGCTGGCTAGGTTCTGTTGGTGGACTCCGAATTCGAGGTGAATAATACTTTAGAAAAATAAATCAGATCCTCACAACATTGGGTGAGGCGGATTGCAGGAGGGTGTTTTGAAGTTGAGTATTAGAAAAAAATATGAAAAAGATATGCAAAGAAAAAGATATATACACTGGACAAGATGAGGAAAAAAGACGTCTGACTGCTACGCCATCTTGGATTCTCTCAAGCTCTGTCTTCATGGATGGGGAGCTTGGCTGGACAGCTATTTTCAGGTCTCTCCAGAGATGATCAAGTCCAGGCTCTGGCTGGGCCACTCAAGGACATTCAGTGACTTGTCCCAAAGCCACTCCTGCGTTGTCGCGGCTGTGTGCTTAGGGCCATTGTCCTTTTGGAAGGTGAACCTTCGCCCAAGTCTGAGGTCATGAGTGCTCTGGAGCAGGTTTTCATCAAAGATCTCTCTGTACTTTGCTCCATTCATCTTTCGCTCGATCCTGATTAGACTCCCTGCCACTGAAAAACATTCCCACAGCATGATGCTGTCACGACCCTGCTTCACCATAAGGATGGTGCCAGGTTTCCTCCAGATGTGACGCTTGGCATTCAGGCCAGAGAATCTTGGTCTGAGAGTCTTCAGGTGCCTTTGGCAAACTCCAAGTGGGCTGTCATGTGCCTCCTACTGAGGAGTGGCTTCCATCTGGCCACTCTACCATAAAGGCGTGATTCGTGGGGGGCTGCAGAGATACTGGTCCTTCTGGAAGGTTCCCCCATCTCCACAGATGAACTCTGGAGCTCTGTCAGAGTGCCCATCGGTTTCTTGGTCACCTCCCTGACCCGATTGCTCAGTTTGGCCTGGGCGGCCAGCTCTAGGAAGAGTCTTGGTGGTTCCAAACTTCTTCCTTTTATGAATGATGGAGGCCACTGTGTTCTTGAGAATCTTCAATGCTGTAGACATTTTTTGGTACCCTTCCCCAGACCTGTGCCTCGACACAATCCTGTCTTGAAGCTCTATGGACAATTCCTTCGACCTCATGGCTTGGTTTTTGCTGAGACATGCACTATATAGAGAGTTGTGTGCCTTTCTAAATCATGTTAATTCAATTACATTTTTCACAGGTGGACTCCAATCAAGTTGTAGAAACATTTTAAGGATGATCAATGGAAACAGGATACACCTAAGCTCAATTTTGAGTCTCATAGCAAAGGGTCTGAATACTTATGTAAATAAGGTTTATCTTTTTTTTATTTGCTCAAATTAAAAACAAATGTTTTCACTTTGTTATTATGGGGCATTGTGTGTAGATTGCTGAGGATTAAAAAAAAAACTATTTCAGAATAATGCTGTAACGTAACAAAATGTGGAAAAGTTAAGGGGTCTGAATACTTTCCAAAGGCACTCTACATTGGTACTGGTTATAACAGATGTTATACAACTTAATAAACCCCTCTGTCTTCCGTCACACCTGGCCACTCACACAACAGTGCTGCCACCAACCCTCTGCTTGAACAGTTGGGCACTTAGCCCCTCACTGCAGCCTTACACAGTAATCCTCCAAGGGGCAGTGAGCCATGGAGAGGGCCTTGTAAGTGGACAAAACACTCTAAGCATGCTTTCCACAGCGCTTAACCACACCATTATTAGCATGACTTATCTGCAAGACACCTCTTCACACATTCCACTTTCACCAACGGGCTCGGTCCACTGCTACTACTGCTGCTGGACATTTGTGTGTGATTTATTGTGTGGTAGTGGATAGGGTCTACAGACTATTGCCGAAGAAGCCATCTGTAGTGCAAAGAGAGGCATTCTCTGGTTTAAGCACAGGTTTGATTACTATAATCTGGTGACAACCACTTGCAGCACATTCAAATCAAACACACACACACAAGCCCACATAGGCAGATATATACACATGCATGCACACACACACACACACCCACGTACGCACATGCACACACACACACAAACACACCCACACAAACACACCCACACAAACACACACACACAGACGACCAGTTATATTTCAAATGGAGAAAAGAAGGGGGAAAAATAACTATGTTATTACTGATTAGGATCCAACGAAATGTTCAAAAGTTGTACATTCCTCAGCACTCTTTGGTTCTAAAGCAACATTATTATTCCGGTTTGAAGTGACAGATTTTTTTTCTCTGGCTTTGATGTTGATGGTAGTTAATCACTGAGAATTCTCCGGGAGAAGAAAAGCATTACAAGAGACTCCTGATTGCTTTTGTTTGTTATGTTCAACTTCCTTTGTTATTCCCCTTTAATGCTCTTTCTATATCTCTCCCTCTGTCTTCCTCTCCCCCCCTCGCTTTCTTCTCTCTCCCAAGTCTCCCTCTCTCTCCATCCTACCCCCGCCTCTCTCTCTCTCTTTCTCTCTCCCACCCTTTGTCTTCATCTATTCTTAGCGTAGCATTTTACTTTTTGGCAGCATCACAACAAGATATAGATCTCGTTAATTCTTAGCTCGCAGCGTGTTTTGAAACATGCAACTATTTTCCTCCCTGCACTTCATTGATGCTTCATTCTTTTTTTATTAGCACTACAATGGTAAATAATTAGTTGCACACGGTTCATAAAAAGAACACAGAAAATTGAATAGAGCCCTGATGCGTCATCATAAACACTGTGCCAGAAATGTACAGTCCCATTATTTCTGTTCATTTGGGAATGGATCGGAAGAGACATGCTTTCCTCTCATGATGTTATTACATGGAGATTTGTGAAACTGACGCAATAACTAATTGTATTATCCTCCAGTTCTGGTCAAATGTGTGTGTTGTATATGTTTTTCAAATATTGCACAAGACTACAATTATTTGTACGAGTGAAGGCTGGCAGTTCCAATGGCATGATCGATTTGCTTGTTAAAATGTATACTGTATACACACAGTTTAAACAACACCAGGGGATACTGAACAGACATGCGCATGATTATGTAATAGGTGTAGATTAAATGTGTCTAATTATGCAAGATACTTTGGGGCAAAAGTCCTGGTCAGTCCAGGACCTGTTGTCCAGAAGTCCCCAAGGAAACATTAATGATCATGTCACAAATCCCACCCTCATCAGCAAAATGAATTAGGTTGTTGCCTGCCACGTGTCCAATTTCACATATTTGAACGCTAATCCATTTATGGCCCTCATTATCGCCACAGATATGCTCCTGATTGAAATAGGATAAATTCATGAGTAATTAAATAAGTGACAAGGTTGCTCTGTGACCTTCCCATAAAGTAGCGCAGTAACAAAGTAAATCTATAACTCATTGTGCATCTTAGGTAACGTGTAATGCATCAGCATAAAAATCCATGCCTTTAAGCAGTCAAAAGTGGGAGTCCGGTTTTGTATCTAAATTGAGCTTTCACATTTGAATAATGTCAGATTTTCAGGAATTGATTGATCCCCTGATTGTACATTTCTCATACGAAGCTAGCATAAAATCGGTAAACAAGGCTAATGGACTCCAAGGACACACTGGAGAAATGTACTATGCTGTTGACATCCTTGTCGTGGCTCTTACCTGACTTCAACAACAAGCCTAGTTTCTCCGAAGACAAAGACAGGCTCAGTATTTCGAACAGGCAAACATGCCGAGTAAATGCGCAGTCTTATGCACCACAACAACAAAAGGAAAATTAAAGTTCAATAGCAGCTGTTTGTCTCCTCAGCATCATTTTGGCTGTCAGTTTACCTTCATCCATGCGTCGGGCCTCGCGGCGCTGAGAGGGAGGAAGGAAGCTGTCACAACGACCTCCAGCAACAAACACACTCGACACTAAGCTGGACGTACACATCTCCTGTGCCAGACCCTCAAGGTGTGTGTGTTTGGAGTGGGGGTTAGTGCAGGCAAACCCACGTCTCTTATCCACACCACTGAGGAGGCGGCACCACAACCGGCCAATTAATTGGACTGGAACAGTTTGGAGGCCACAGTCGGGTTATTTAAGTACACTTCATGCACCTCTTCTTTAACACACTTACCGAAGATTGAGTCTGTATGGCTATGCCTTATCCTAAAGTCAAGATAAAAGAGTGGGGCACAGCTGCACAATGCCAAAAAGACAATGTCAGAAATACCATTTACACTTTACACTCACAACCTGTATACGTGTTGAAAATGACAGATTTGGTCACTGATAAACACCTAAATTGGAATGCAGTGGCTGTGCAGTAACATGCTGTACTTGACAACAGAGCTCAAGGGTCCCCTCTTTACAGCGCTGTATGGGATTCAACTGACTGACGTTCTAAATGTGAGCACCAAGTCAACAAGAATGTGCCCCCATCCCTCCTGACAATTGGGCTACTTTTCTAACGTTTTGTTGTCCAAGAGAGGGGAATGCTGGAAATCAAGAGGACTCGATTTGTTCTGAAAGGTAAGTAAATAAATACTGCTTTGATGTCATACAAGCAAACCACACACCTGTCCAAATGTGCACCTCGCAATTTCCATATTATAAAACTCATTTCATATACACTATCAACGTTTATGATCACTATGTTTGATGTACAAGATGACATGGTGTCATACCCTGGGTTGTCCTGAACAGAATGAGCCTATGTTTGTTGTATTGTGAACAAAATTAGCCGCGGCGCACGCACCAAAATTATTATCTGTTTCTCTGAAGTGTCTTGTGAAAGCCTAACAGTGTAAGGTCGTATTTTACAACTTAGCTAGTCATGGTGGAAATAGTATACGCTTTCGAAATGCCCACCTGACCCAGATTGAAATGTATAATGGACTATTTTTTTTATTGTGTAAACAACAGAAATTGTGTGAAGGAGGGGATGCAGGGCTGTGTACCAAACACAAACAATTTAAGTCTGCTTTCTTCAGTTGCTCAACAGCACAGCTAGGAGAGCTCACAAAAGCATCTCACAGTGGAAGGCTCTTTCCTTGAGCCAAGTGCATTGAAATTATTCAGTAATTGTGCATACTTTGGATGAGATGTGTGATCACTTGGAGATACCATTTAAACCTCTGACTCAAAACCTTGTATTTTTTTGGTGTTGTCTTATGTTGCACCTACCCCATATTTTACAGGAGTGTTATTATTATGTTACTGAATGTATACCGAGTGTTTTCAGATTTTGTTATCGACAAATGCTGTGAAAAGTACAGTTCATGTAAAATGCAGATACAATCAACAGGGTAATGACTGCATTCAGTCTTGTGTCAGGTGAACTCTTTGTGTCCTCATCTTTTGTCTTATACGTGTCCCCTTTCAATCGCTAACTCGGTTATGCATGAGGTTTCTCATATTTCTTCTGTTTGATACATTTCAGTGTGGCCCTATGCATGTAGGTCAATTCCCACCACTGTTAAGGGTTAGAGTGTAAACCTAATTCCCGATAGCACAGACAAAAATGTGTGAATACAACTAGCACAAACAAACAACGAGTTTCGTCAATTCATACATATTCTCTTTAGGACTCACAAATTATGGAACACGTGCATGCACACACACACATGCGCGCACCAACGCACGCACACACACACACACACACACACACACACACACACACACACACACACACACACACACACACATTTTAAATACTATATTTGAATCCACAAATCATATTACATTTGAGAAGGATTCAAACACGCTGATTCTGTCAAGTCTACAATTAGATTAACTTCTGATTCCACACGCATGTTGAGCCACACTACAATTATATCTAGTTGGGAATATTTCAACAATTGAATCAGGCAGTACTGACTCATTGCCTCTTGGGAACTATCATACTTCTTTGCTTAAGAATGCGAAGCCAGACTTTCTCATGAAATGACTGAACATTCGTAATAGGATCATGTCTGTCTGACCCAGCAACACAATAACTAGAGAAACAAGGAAGAAAGGAGACAAACACACACAAACACACACCCAGACACACAAATGCACACACCACTCTCTACTCCACTGGCTTATCAGTGAGGCAGACAATGCTATCCCACATGTAATAAGAGCTATCATCATGGGCCTGGGAGTGCATTACAGGGCCTCAGATTGGGGCTCTCGCGGGGGCAGACAGGAGGTACCAGAACCATGGAAGGGGGCAAAGCTGCTTAGCCAAGTAGAGGAAATGAAAGAAGGCTCTGGTTCTTTCCTCCAGAGGAAACACCATGCTTGAGTGAAGAGGCAGTGTTTGAGAGAGACAGACACTGCATGGCACAAAGAGGACAGAGTGGTAATAGAGATTTGTGATAAGGTGAAAGAGAAATAAAAAGAAAGGATAAGGGAAGGCTACTGCTGTGATATGGCCAGGGTTGGAAATTTACAAGGCTCCAATTTATAGACCTTGGTGTAGCTTTCCAACATGTTCATTATGTTTATGAGTCACGTTTGCTCCACACTCTCTGTAAAGCAGCAGTGAACAATGCACTATTCATGGCTTTGGAGTGTCGTTACCCAATAGTAAATTAAAATATTTGTAATAGGGATTCATAAAAATCCTGCCCCTCTATGACATCATTTAGGTTTTATGAACACATGCATAATGTGTTATTATACAAAGGCAGCTTGATATAAAGTATCTCAAAACTTGCTATATGTGTTCATTGATGCTTATGTATCCCTATGACCAGGCCTTCTCAGGATAAGGTAAGACCCAGATGCAGACAGTGTCGAGGTAACAATGTTCGTTACAGCAACAGAGGCAAAGGTACAGGATGGCAGGCAGACTCAGGGTCAGGTCAGGCAGAGGTCGGAAATCCAGATAGGGGCTAAGGTACAGGACGGCAGGCAGGCAGAGTGGTCAGGCAGGCGGGTTCAGGGTCAGGACAGATAAGGGTCAACATCCAGGAGGGCGAGAAAAAGAGAGGCTGGGAAAAGACCGGAGCAGACTGGACAACGCTGGTAAGTTTGACAAACTAGACATACTGGCAACAGACAAACAGGGATCACAGGTATAAATACACAGGGGATAATGGGGAAGAGAGGTGACACCTGGAGGGGGGTGGAGACAATCACAAAGACAGGTGAAACAATTCAGGTCGTGACAGGCCTATGACATAAATGCCACAAGATAAGAATATACAGTATGTTAACATTTTCACAAATATATATAGTCAAATTTGATAGAACAAAATAATAATTTTAAGCAGTTATTTTGGTCCGTTTTATCCACAGCAACTTGTCATTAATGTACATTTTATTAATTCAAAGTGTTATGTTTCTGTGATACTCTGAAGCTGAGAAAATGGTTATTGTGCTAACCTGATGTACTGGTTTGAGCAAAGACAGTGGTTCCCAACTAGGGGTACTAGGACCCCCGATCCACAGGGGTAACTTGAGAAGACTCATGAGACCATAGACTTACTGGTAAAATGCACATGCGCAAAATTCAGTTGGTGGTGCATTAAGTGAAAACGGTTGGGAACCAATGACCTAAGATAGCGACCACCATTGGCAATATGTGCACTGGTGCCATCAGACTTTTAGCTCTAACTTTGAGCTATTAACTCAGTTCGAATGGCGTCTTCAAGATGAGGCTCTCAACTTGGTATAGAGACATTGACTGGAATCGAAATATGTCTTTTAATTATTATTACATTATTATTTATTATTTTGTTATAGTGTTTGCCATAGTGGTTGTTCACCTTAGTGGTGCACCACTACAAAATATATCTGTTTTTTTTATTCCTCCATATTAACACAGAAATCATCAAACATTACATTTTTTGGGGGTCAGTAACTAGTTGCTTGACAAAGTCCTACAATATCAGAAGGATTGTTTAGAGGTTCAAAATTGACCCCTGTTGGTGCTTTTATGGTTTACTGGTCCGTCTTCCTGGCTTATAACTGCAGCAAACATGGTCAAGACTTTCTTATTACCTTCATATTGTGTTACACAATTGATTATGCCAATGGGGATCCTTGTTTGTTGTGAACAATTAATTGAGAGGAGTATTATTTTCTTAATTTATTTTCATAATCAAAGCTGTGTAAACCAAAGACTCAATCTACTTTTAGAGGCAATTTTACCAAGCTGATTTCAAAATGTGAGTCAGACAATGGCTGCACAACAACACACCTGGTCTGACTGTTTATATACAGGGCAGGATTACTACTATACACCTGGTGTGACTGCTTGTACACAGGGCCAGATTACTTCATTTACACATTTTACGTAAAGTATTGTTCTTATACATACTTTGGCCTAGAACCATACCTGTTAGTGGAGTCTATATCTGTTACTCGTAAAGAGCCTTAAACCATTCTGCAATCTAATTGTACCACAGTAAAACGACCTGTTTATGTGCTACTGGTGCTGCAAAGCAAACTTGATTAAGTTGAACTGCAACATTGTTAATGAAGTGTATATCATTTTATAGGCCTCAATCCTGACACATATTTCACTTTGAGGCTCTAAAATGGAGTTGATGCTCTAAGAATGCGTGAGTTTAAGAGGAGGAAGACGTCGAGATGACAGCCATTGTGGGTGGAAACTGTCATCTATGTTTAAAAAGAGACGATTTGCAGGAACCTGTGCCTGAAACATGAAAGGGTACCATTTGATTTATTAAAATGCACCAGACACTGATAACGTATGATGGTTCCATCTATCCTTGGTTCGATGTTAATTCTCCTACTGTATTTCACAGCAGGGTGAGCGTCACGGGGGGAGGTGCCCAGCATTTTTTCCTTGAAGTCACACTGATCAGTCTGTTTTTTTTCTTCATCAGGACAATTCATTTACAGCCTCACTCAACCTAACTTAGGATCATTCTCTCACATAATTTAGTATGGCTATAACCTGTTTGATGTCTCACATAAATATTGCATGCACAGGACACCACCGGAAAGTAAAAATTTCTTGCGAGCGAAAGAAGGAGGGTATTGAACTTGCAGCATCTGATTAGACGTTTGTCATTCACGATTGGGGAATGGGGCTTTCTAAATCATTTAGCACCTGACATTAGCAGGGTATGGCAGGTTTCGGTTGGGTCACCGACCCCCATCATTTTACCATTTCAAAGCAGAGTGGATTTGATTCGAAAGGGTTAACAAAGGTGCCTAGTGCTCCAGTTTACAGGCTGAGCTCTGCATCGGAGGACCTGCCCTCCTGCTAAACCAGGGAAAAAGAGCTCACATCTCAGAATTAATATCAGTTTCCATGCCAAGATGTATAAAAATAGTGAAGCAACTAACTACCCTTGTTACCTATGGGAAGGTAGATGTCCTTGGCAGAATGCAAAGATGGTTCAGATTGTATTGGATTGGGAGGTTAATTAGAAATGAGGGATCTATCTGGCTCTTTGGCTCTCAGTGTTTCACATTGAGCTACTGAGTCTCTGTTGGGCCCTTGCTGAAATGCCTCCTCATTATGAAGGGCTACTTTCAGCCTTATTGTTTTAGCTAACTCTCGATAATAGTTATGTGATTCATAAATGTGCATTTGACACTGTTGAAAAAGATCCCTGGTACTGCATTATGCTTATGGTAATGTAATTAAGTGGCTTTTGTGTCCTGACCCTCCATCCAGTAGTTGACCGTTATTGCTAATGCACAGATCAGTGGCAACAGACAGTAGGTAGACAGATGCGTCAGCAAAAACTGGAGTAACTTGTCCTCAACCCTCTCACAATTTCCTCTCAGTATTTATAAGAGAACGAAAGATACATCTAAGATGCAGATATTTTTCCTCAGTGAAACATTGTTTCCACAAGAAAGTAAATGTCAAAAGATATTCCCTTTCATTTGAGAGGGTACACATTTTACTTTTTGTTGACTTTGAAAACAACTATATACATATCTCAGACACATTTATTGATAAAGATTTACAAAAGGCGAGGTCTGTTACACAGGTAACTGAGAACACAGTGTCTGAGTGCACATACCAACATGACAGTTTCAGCAATGTACTTACTGCTTAGCTGTAACTTCATAATTGACTGGCATGAAAAGAAAGAAATACATTATTCTCACAAGTACAGCAGAGAACATTCAATCACCAGGGAACATTGGGGAGAGGAGTGTGACTGATTCACATAAACAGTGTTTCAGTGGTGAGTCACATTCACAACATACAGGCAGAGTATTGTGGATCATAAATGCAAAGCTGTAATCCGTGTATTGAACACCAGCTTGCTTGCTTTGTTACCAGCTACAGTTTAAAGGCTCAGTGCTGTCAAAAAAAGTGATTTTACTGTGTTTTATATACTGTCACGCCCTGATCTGTTTCACCTGTCCTTGTGATTGTCTCCACCCCCTCCAGGTGTCGCTGATTTTCCCCTGTGTATTTATCCCTGTGTTTCCTGTCTCTCTGTGCCAGTTCATCTTGAATGTTCCAAGTCAACCAGTGGTTTTTCCCCATACGCCTGCCTTTGCTATTCTCCTTTTTCTAGTCCTCCTGGTTTTTGACCCTTGCCTGTTTCTGGACTTTGTATCCGTCTGCCTGACCATTCTGCCTGCCTTGACCATGAGCCGGTCTGCCACTTTGTACCTCCTGGACTCTGATCTGGTTTTGACCTTTTTGCCTGTCCACGACCGTTCTCTTGCCTACTCCTTTTGGATGAATAAACATTGTAAGACTCCAACCATGTGCCTCCTGTGTCTGCATCTAGCTCTCGCCTTGTGGCATGATAATAGGCAGTATATTTCCACACTATGAGGTTGGAATAATACTGTGAATTTATGAGAATAGTGATAATGCCCTTTTAGTGCAAGTGCTGTTTGAAAAGGCCGCCTGAAATTTCAGCCTGTTTTGGTGGGATGGAGTTTTGGCCTGCCTGATGACATCATCAAATTAGTTGATAGACCAATAAGAAAGAGTTCTGAACCACTAAAACTGATAACCACAGCTAGTTATCAGTTTTCCCCTCCCACTCAGACCACTTCCACACAGTCCAGCAAAATTATTGCTTGAGCTTGAGCTATTTTTGTTCATGTTTAGCCATTTTAATTGGAAACAATCACAGTAAGGTACTTAATTGTTACCCACAAATGATTTGATATTGAGATAAAACTGCTACATTGGGCCTTTAAAAAGTGATGGGGGCCAAGTCTTCCCACCTTTCCACTGAAACGACGAAAAGCAGTCCCCTTCATCTTCCAAATTGCTTGTCGCATTGTGTTTGGCAAGTTTGTAATCTCTACTCTTTCCAACAGCCTCCATAGAACCTCAACACTTTCTACAACCGCCCACTTTACCTCCACGCTTTCAATGTTTCCCTGCCTGCACAATTAAATCTCTATTCTAAGGGACAAGATAGGAGAGGTGACAAAGCAGCATTTCCTTTATATACCATTCTACATTTGCCATATTCATTTGTATCTTGCGGAAGTGGAAGTGACAACATCCGTAAATATGTTTTAACAAAATTCCTACATCTAACATCATCGTTTTACTTAATCTAGCCAAAGTATATTTTTTCCCTCTTTCCCTAGACAATGATAGTACCTTCACATTATCCTCACCTAGACCTCATACTGTGTCTCCTTGATGACAGAGCATGGAAGTTACATGCTTGATTGATGAGAAGGTGGTTAAATTGAGTCCATCATTTACATATCTATAGTAGGAGTTCAATTAAGAACTCAGAGAGGGGCATTGGAATGAGTGACTTCATGTCTGATTAGTTTTCTGCAGTCGGGTATTACTCCAAACAACATCTCGTGTTGGGGGGGGCCCTCAGGGGTGCGTGCTCAGCCCCCCTCCTGTACTCCCAATTCACTCATGACTGCACGGTCAGGCACGACTCCAACACCATCATTTAGTTTGCTGATGACACAAGTGGTAGGCCTGATCACCGACAACGATGAGACAGCCTATAGGGTTGAGGTCAGAGACCTGGCCGTGTGGTGCAATGAGAACAATCTCTCCCTCAACATAGTCAAGACAAATGAGATGATTGTGGACTACAGGAAAAGCAGGACTGAGCACGCCCCCATTCTCATCAACGGGCTGTAGTGGAGCAGGTTGAGAGCTTCATGTTCCTTGGCATCCTCATCACCAACAAACTAAAATGGTCCAAGCACAACAAGTTAGTCGTGAAGAGGGCACGACAAAACCTATTCCTCCTCCGGAGACTGAAAGATTTGGCATGGGTCCTCAGATCCTCAAAAGATTTTACAGATGTACCATCGAGAGCATCCTGACGGGTTGCATCACTGCCTGGTATGGCAACTGCTCGGCCGCCGACCGCAAGGCACTACAGAGGGTAGTGCGTACAGCCCAGTACATCAGCGGGGCCAAGCTTCCTGCCATCCAAGATCTCTATACCAGGCATTGTCAGAGGAAGGCCCTAAAAATGATCAAAGACTCAACCCACCCTCCCGAAACGATTCTGCTACTCTCTGTTATTATCTATGCATAGTAACTTTAATAACTCTACCTACATGTACATTTTACCTCAATTATATCGACACCGGTGCCCCCACACATTGACATTGACTCTGTACCGGTACCCTCTGTATATAGCCCCGCTATTGTTATTTACTGATGCTCTTTAATTGTTTGTTATTCTTATCTCTTACCTTGTTTTTTTTATTTTTCTTAAAGGGCTTGTAAGTAAGCATTCACTGTAAGATCTACAACCTGTTGTATTCGACGCATGTGACAAATACAATTTTATTTGATTTTGTAGAATTGTTAAAGGAGTCAAGGTGACAGGGTAAGAGGAGAGTAGACTAGCAAACTGCAGATGGAAAGTACACTACTCATTGAGAACAACAAGAGTTTCTCTAAGGTGTCGGAGAAATGGCAAGCTGAATGGCACAATCACATGTAACAGTTGTCCAAAGCTCCAGTAAACATTGATTTAAATGAGAACCTGCTGGTCTTCTGGGGGAATTGCCTTATGAATCAAAATGAACATAATGAGTGAGGCAGTCTACTTTGGGAATCCCATCACAATTGGCCAAATGAATGGAGACAAACATGGTAATCGTACCAGTGAATGACCTATAATATTATGTGGACGGTTCAATTCTTTCTCCTTAATTATCATAATGCTTTTCCAAAAACCAAAACAGATACAGCCCTGGCCCCCAGCGAGTTGAACAGTTCAATATAAATGAAATATACTGTAAGCACTCTTTAATACCGCTTATTGAGTGAATTCCCAGGCCATTTTGTTCTCTGCCAAACAAGGTGCAAATGCATGTCAACTGACAAACTACCCGAACTTGATGAGTGGCTTATATCAATGCTAAACAAATGCAATGCAAAATTGCTAATAGTTATTTGGATTATTTATGTTTTTACTAGCAGAAATACACATGGATTTGTTATTTCAGGGTGATGGGACTATATGTTTGTCTTTAAGCAGACATACCTTTGAACGGCCATCAGTAAGAATGCTATGTATTACTTTAATTAACTAAAACAGACCAATAGTTATCATGAAAAAGGCCAAGGGAATTTAAGCAAATTGCACTGAGTCTCACACTTCACATGTGTACTCTTAATTATATTTGCAAAAGCCATGATCATTTTTACCGCCTCCATGAAAGAGATACCTCCACACAGTCATTTTCTTTGTAAAGTCATAAAGTATATTCCAAATAAAGGCATCTTAATACATTTTATATTTTTTGTTTTGTCCTGGTCTTCATTTCAGTAGATACACGTAGAAACCTCTTGCTGTGACTCATGGACAAAGATGTGACATTCTATTACTTTAATTAAACTTCTTCTGTATTTGAATGGAGAGGACGCCATGAAGGTTACTGCCTCAAGACAAACTTGTTCCTCAACAACATTCTCTACCTCATCCATTGAAAGTATTATTATTAGATTGAATGGCATTTTAAGCCAATTGTTTTTTGAGCACATCAGACACTCACAGCCAAGGCAAAAGTAGGATTGTATATAACATATTTTGCATCCTTTTGGCATTTTAAGTAGAAATTGTTCACTAATATTGAATGTTAGACCACATGGAGAATTCAATAAATACGGTTTGTAATTATGAATAAAGACTTGCTATGGTGCCAAAATTCAGGATGTAAACCTTGTGTCACGTCTGGGAAGATTTTGACCCACTTTGAATGTATCCATTCACCATCATTCGTGGCGGCAGGTAGCCTAGTGGTTAGAGTGTTGGACTAGTAACCGAAAGGTTGCAAGATTGAATCCCTGAGCTAAAAGGTAGGTAAAAATATGTCATTCTGCCTCTGAACAAGGCAGTTAACCCACTGCTACTAGGCCATCATTAAAAACAAGAATTTGTTCTTAGCTGACTTGCCTGATTAAATGAAGGTAAAAAAATAAATGATTGTAAGGCCCAATATATTTTGTTGCTTTGACAAAGTCATTTTTGAAGATTATTATTTACTTAATGTGATTAGTGATTCATTTGCGTCTGTCCCTCATTTTAAGGTCAACCCTGCTATTCCTTTAAAAAATATATGTTTTAAAAGAAACATTGAACATTTAATGGTCAAATCATAGTGTAAAAGCAGGTGTGCTGGTTCTAATCTTTTTGGCCATTTCTGGTGTTTTGTGGTGGCAAACTGAGTGGGTCGAGCATAACATAACACTTTTATTTAACTTCTTGAGGTGGGAAAATTAGTTTTTTATGAAGTTGAACATGTTCTCTTTATGACAATGTTAAAATTAGGTGGAATCAAAACATTTTCTTTTACCAAGTTAAACTTCTCAAAAGGTACCGAATTGGTGGAACGACCCATATACCACCTTTCAGAAATATTCTAATGCATACCAGTGTATCAGGATAAGGTAAGACCCAGATGCAAACAATGCATGATAATAATATAATAAGAATGCTTATTACAGCAACAGAGGCAAAGGTACAGGACGACAGGCAGGCTCAGGGTCAGGCAGAGGTCGGAAATCCAGATAGGGCCATTGGTACAGGACGGCAGGCAGGCTCAGGGTCAGGGGCAGGCAGAGTGGTCAGGAAGGTGGGTACAGGGTCAGGACAGGCAAGGGTCAGAAACCAGGAGGGCAAGAAAAAGAAAGGCTGGGAAAAGACAGGAGCTGAGAGGACAAACGCTGATAAGCTTGACAAACAAGACGAACTGGCACCAGACAAACAGAAAACCCAGGTACAAGTACACAGGGGATAACGGGGAAGATGGGCGACACCTGGAAGGGGTTGGAGACAAGCACAAAGACAGGTGAAACAGATCAGGCCGTGACACAACTGTATCCTTAAAGCTCACTGCACTCTAAGTAGTCCAAATTCTGATACTGTTCTCATGTCTCCCATTTGATTCTTCACACATTTCCACTTCAGTAAACAACGATGCTTGTCATTTTGCGGCACTCATAAGTACTCCAGACACATGCGTTGTCGGGTCAGTGTTACTTTGTGGTAGACCCATGTGCTTTGACAATGACACAACACTTTCCATTACATCTGATATTTCCCTGACGTCAAGCTGGGCTCTGGGTGCCGTGTATTCATGACGTGTCACTATTGGGAATCAGGCCTGGCCGTGTTGGCCTGTCATCCTTTCCTTATTTCCCTCTCTGTGACGCTGGAGGAGGCTGCCATATGGTGGACCGCTTATTTGCATTTGCGTTCCTCAGGCTTTTATTGCAGGAGATACATATTCCCAGAGTGCATCACAGTAGATCTGTTATGGTGAGTGAATGAGGACCCAAAAGCGAACTAACTTAAACAGAGCTTCTTTAATAACCAAACTTAGGTAGGCTCAGATAGACCGGCAGATTCCGACAGGACAGGACAAGGTTACAGCAAACATGACGATAGTCTGGCTCAGGCATGAAACACAAACAAACAAGAATCCGACAAGGACAGGAGCAGAAACAGAGAGAGATATAGGGACCTAATCAGAGGGAAACAGGGAACAGGTGGGGAACGGGTAGTTAGAGGAGACAAGGGACAGCTGGGGGAAAGCGGGGGAGAAAAGGTAACATAACAACGACCAGCAGAGGGAGACAGGGTGAAGGGAAAGGACAGAGACAAGACACAACATGACAGTACCCCCCCACTCACCGAGCGCCTCCTGGCGCACTCGAGGAGGAAACCTGGCGGCCACGGAGGAAATCCTCGATCAGCGCACGGTCCAGCACGTCCCGAGAGGGAACCCAACTCCTCTCCTCAGGACCGTACCCCTCCCAATCGACAAGGTACTGGTGACCACGGCCCCGTGGACGCATGTCCAAAATCCTGCGGACCCTGTAGATGGGTGCGCCCTCGACAAGGATGGGGGGGGGGGGGGGAAGACGAGCGGGGGCGCGAAGAACGGGCTTAATACAGGAGACATGGAAGACCGGGTGGACGCGACGAAGGTATCGCGGAAGAAGAAGTCGAACTGCGACAGGATTAATGACCCGAGAAATACGGAACGGACCAATGAACCGCGGGGTCAACTTGCGAGAAGCCGTCTTAAGGGGAAGGTTCTGAGTGGAGAGCCAAACTCTCTGACCGCGACAATATCTAGGACTCTTAGTTCTACGCTTATTAGCAGCCCTCACAGTCTGCGTCCTATAACGGCAAAGTGCAGACCTGACCCTCTTCCAGGTGCGCTCGCAACGTTGGACAAAAGCCTGAGCGGAGGGGACGCTGGACTCGGCGAACTGAGATGAGAACAGCGGAGGCTGGTACCCGAGGCTACTCTGAAAAGGAGATAGCCCGGTCGCAGACGAAGGAAGCGAGTTGTGGGCGTATTCTGCCCAGGGGAGCTGTTCTGACCAAGACGCAGGGTTGCGAAAAGAAAGACTGCGTAAGATGCGACCAATAGTCTGATTGGCCCGTTCTGCTTGACCGTTAGACTGGGGGTGAAAGCCGGAAGAGAGACTGACGGAAGCCCCAATCAAACGGCAAAACTCCCTCCAAAATTGAGACGTGAATTGCGGACCTCTGTCCGAAACGACGTCTGACGGAAGGCCATGAATTCTGAAAACATTCTCGATGATGATTTGTGCCGTCTCTTTAGCAGAAGGAAGCTTAGCAAGGGGAATGAAATGGGCCGCCTTAGAGAACCTATCGACAACCGTAAGAATAACAGTCTTCCCCGCTGACGAAGGCAGTCCGGTGACAAAATCTAAGGCGATGTGAGACCACGGTCGAGAGGGAATAGGAAGCGGCCTGAGACGGCCGGCAGGAGGAGAGTTACCGGACTTAGTCTGCGCGCAGACCGAACAAGCAGCCACGAAACGACGCGTGTCATGCTCCCGGGTGGGCCACCAAAAACGCTGGCGAATGGAAGCAAGCGTACCCCGAACGCCAGGGTGGCCGGCTAACTTGGCAGAGTGAGCCCACTGAAGAACGGCCAGACGAGTAGGAACGGGAACGAAAAGAAGGTTCCTAGGACAAGCGCGCGGCGACGGAGTGTGAGTGAGCGCTTGTTTTACCTGCCTCTCAATTCCCCAGACAGTCAACCCGACAACACGCCCCTCAGGGAGAATCCCCTCGGGGTCAGTGGAGGCTACTGAAGAACTGAAGAGACGAGACAAAGCATCAGGCTTGGTGTTCTTAGAGCCCGGACGATAAGAAATCACGAACTCGAAACGAGCGAAAAACAGCGCCCAACGCGCCTGACGCGCATTAAGTCGTTTGGCAGAACGGATGTACTCAAGGTTCCTATGGTCAGTCCAAACGACAAAAGGAACGGTCGCCCCCTCCAACCACTGTCGCCATTCGCCTAGGGCTAACCGGATGGCGAGCAGTTCGCGGTTACCCACATCATAGTTACGTTCCGACGGCGACAGGCGATGAGAAAAATACGCGCATGGGTGGACCTTGTCGTCAGAGAGGGAGCGCTGAGAAAGAATGGCTCCCACGCCCACCTCTGACGCGTCAACCTCGACAACGAACTGTCTAGAGACGTCAGGTGTAACAAGGATAGGAGCGGATGTAAAACGATTCTTGAGGAGATCAAAAGCTCCCTGGGCGGAAACGGACCACTTAAAGCACGTCTTGACAGAAGTAAGGGCTGTGAGAGGAGCGGCCACCTGACCGAAATTACGGATGAAACGACGATAGAAGTTCGCGAAGCCGAGAAAGCGCTGCAGCTCGACGCGTGACTTAGGGACGGGCCAATCAATGACAGCTTGGACTTTAGCGGGATCCATCTTAATGCCTTCAGCGGAAATAACAGAACCGAGAAATGTGACGGAGGAGGCATGAAAAGTGCACTTCTCAGCCTTCACAAAAAGACAATTCTCTAAAAGGCGCTGGAGGACACGTCGAACGTGCTGAACATGAATCTGGAGTGACGGTGAAAAAATCAGGATATCGTCAAGGTAAACGAAAACAAAGATGTTCAGCATGTCTCTCAGGACATCATTGACTAATGCCTGAAAGACAGCTGGAGCGTTAGCGAGGCCGAAAGGAAGAACCCGGTATTCAAAGTGCCCTAACGGAGTGTTAAACGCCGTCTTCCACTCGTCCCCCTCCCTGATGCGCACGAGATGGTAAGCGTTACGAAGGTCCAACTTAGTGAAAAACCTGGCTCCCTGCAGGATCTCGAAGGCTGAAGACATAAGAGGAAGCGGATAACGATTCTTAACTGTTATGTCATTCAGCCCTCGATAATCTATGCAGGGGCGCAGAGACCCGTCCTTCTTCTTGACAAAAAAAAACCCCGCTCCGGCGGGAGAGGAGGAGGGGACTATGGTACCGGCGTCAAGAGCTACAGACAAATAATCCTCGAGAGCCTTACGTTCGGGAGCCGACAGAGAGTATAGTCTACCCCGGGGGGGAGTGGTTCCCGGAAGGAGATCAATACTACAATCATACGACCGGTGTGGAGGAAGAGAGGTGGCCCTGGACCGACTGAACACCGTGCGCAGATCGTGATATTCCTCCGGCACCCCTGTCAAATCACCAGGCTCCTCCTGTGAAGAAGAGACAGAGGAAACAGGAGGGATAGCAGACATTAAACATTTCACATGACAAGAGACGTTCCAGGAGAGGATAGAATTACTAGACCAATTAATGGAAGGATTATGACAAACTAGCCAGGGATGGCCCAAAACAACAGGTGTAAAAGGTGAACGAAAAATCAAAAAAGAAATGGTTTCGCTATGATTACCAGAAACAGTGAGGGTTAAAGGTAGCGTCTCACGCTGAATCCTGGGGAGAGGACTACCATCCAGGGCGAACAAGGCCGTGGACTCCCTTAACTGTCTGAGAGGAATGTCATGTTCCCGAGCCCAGGTCTCGTCCATAAAACAGCCCTCCGCCCCAGAGTCTATTAAGGCACTGCAGGAAGCTGACGAACCGGTCCAGCGTAGATGGACCGACAAGGTAGTGCAGGATCTTGAAGGAGAGACAGGAGTAGTAGCGCTCACCAGTAGCCCTCCGCTTACTGATGAGCTCTGGCTTTTACTGGACATGAAGTGACAAAATGACCAGCAGAACCGCAATAGAGACAGAGGCGGTTGGTGATTCTCCGTTCCCTCTCCTTAGTCGAGATGCGGATACCTCCCAGCTGCATAGGCTCAGCTCCCGAGCCGGCAGAGGAAGATGGTAGTGATGCGGAGAGGGGAGCAACGGAGAACGCGAGCTCCTTTCCACGAGCTCGGTGACGCAGATCGACCCGTCGCTCAATGCGAATAGCGAGTTCAATCAGGGAATCCACGCTGGAAGGGACCTCCCGGGAGAGAATCTCATCCTTTACCTCTGCGCGGAGACCCTCCAGAAAACGAGCGAGCAAAGCCGGCTCGTTCCAGCCACTGGAGGCAGCAAGAGTTCGAAACTCAATAGAGTAGTCTGTTATGGATCGATTACCTTGACATAGGGAAGACAGGGCCCTGGAAGCCTCCTCCCCAAAAACAGATCGATCAAAAACCCGTATCATCTCCTCCTTAAAGTCCTGATACTGGTTAGTACACTCAGCCCTTGCCTCCCAGATTGCCGTGCCCCACTCACGAGCCCGTCCAATAAGGAGAGATATGACGTAGGCGACACGAGCAGTGCTCCTGGAGTAAGTGTTGGGCTGGAGAGAAAACACAATATCACACTGGGTGAGGAACGAGCGGCATTCAGTGGGCTCCCCAGAGTAACACGGCGGGTTATTGATTCTGGGCTCCGGAGATTCGAAAGCCCTGGAAGTGGCCGGTGGATCGAGGCGGAGATGGTGAACCTGTTCTGTGAGGTTGGAGACTTGGGTGGCCAGGGTCTCAACGGCATGTCGAGCAGCAGACACTTCCTGCTCGTGTCTGCCTAGCATCGCTCCCTGGATTCCGACGGCTGAGTGGAGAGGATCCGAAGTCGCTGGGTCCATTCTTGGTCGGATTCTTCTGTTATGGTGAGTGAATGAGGACCCAAAAGCGAACTAACTTAAACAGAGCTTCTTTAATAACCAAACTTAGGTAGGCTCAGATAGACCGGCAGATTCCGACAGGACAGGACAAGGTTACAGCAAACATGACGATAGTCTGGCTCAGGCATGAAACACAAACAAACAAGAATCCGACAAGGACAGGAGCAGAAACAGAGAGAGATATAGGGACCTAATCAGAGGGAAACAGGGAACAGGTGGGGAACGGGTAGTTAGAGGAGACAAGGGACAGCTGGGGGAAAGCGGGGGAGAAAAGGTAACATAACAACGACCAGCAGAGGGAGACAGGGTGAAGGGAAAGGACAGAGACAAGACACAACATGACAAGATCGCTCCACCCTACTACAACAACAAGATAAGATGTGCTAATATACAAGGTGATAGATGTGTGAAGTGTTTGTAATAGTGTTACGCTTGCACCTTATTTTCAGAGGGGAATCAGTATACACATTTTGATTATGGTGAATTTACTGTAGGGCCTACTGTGTCCACTTTGACATATTCTGAGAAGGGATTGGGCAGATAAGACATTCAGTTGGAGAGGTTATAAGTTATATATGATCAATATATATCAACATTGGAACCAGGGCTTCAAGTACAGCAATGGCCATACTAAATAAGTATTTATGAATAATTATGTCATGACCCAATTAGCATACCAATGAGGTTTACAAAACCATCTTTTTAAAATACTGTCTGTAGAACCGTACAAGGATACGTTTCTAACCTCGATTCCATTGGCTTTCACCTCAGAGGCCATACTCTTGGGATTCTGTATTTTAGTCAGAGCCCTTCATAGCTATTTTTGACTTGCTTAGCCTACTTTTGAAATGACATTCCCTTTTTTGTGCTCCTTCTTTTCTTTTTAAATAGTCATAACCTTACTTGACACAACCTTTGTTCCCTCTTCTTGCATGGTGGTTTACAATTGCTATGATCTGTTGATCAGGCTGTATCGGTTACACTACTGGCTATGAGACGTAACCTTTTCAAGGCAGCAGCACATGGATCAGTAAAGGGTAAAGGGTGTTTTTAAATGTTCCTGTGGATTTACAGTATTATAAAGCCTATGCTATGAGCTGACAGTTATATTAATTAACTATATGCAGAGAATATGCATATTCATATAGTCGATTCAAAATGCACAGTGACCCTTTTGTTTCAAAGGCGTTATTAAACTGACAATGGACAGTACCCCAACTCTATCCTCTGAAGAAATATAGGCAAAAAAGATGCAGCAGTCGACAAACATATGTGAGGATTAGGTGAGTTAACAGAATGTAAGAGTCGCTGAAAACCTTGTCAATGAACGGGATTATGCAATACTAAAAGTGGCAACCAATCAATGGTGCTTGGCACTGGCAGAGGATACTGAGGAGAGAGAGGGAGAACAGAGCAAAATGTTCCGAAAGGGGGTAATAACAACAACAGCAGTGAGTGAGTTTCCCAAAAACATCTTGATACTAACAAGCCATTGTCAAATAAAAAGTGCAATTTTCTGAAAACCCCTAATGACAGTGGGATTATCAATCAGGGCATTGAAGATTTCAACCACAGAAGTAAATCCTAATCATCGTAATCATATTGGGAGGTGGCTCTTTCAGTGTGTATGAGGTCTTGGTATTACTCACATAATCTTCTTCTTTATTTATAAGACACATGGCATGCATCACAACACCACATAAAGATAGACGTAAGACCACAACACAGCATGGTAGCAGCACAACATCAACATGGTAGCAACACAACATGGCAGCAGCACACCATGGTAGCAGCACAAAACAAGGTACAAACAGTATTGGGCACAAGACAACAGCACAAAGGGCAAGAAGGTAGAGACAACAATACATCCCGCAAAGTAGCCACAACTGTCAGTAAGAGTGTCCACGATTTAATCTTTGAATGAAGAGATTGAGATAAAACTGTCCAGTTTGAGTGTTTGTTGCAGCTCGTTCCAGTCGCTAGCTGCAGCGAACTGAAAAGACGAGCGTCCTAGGGATCTGTGTGCTTTGGGGACCTTTAACAAAATGTGACTGGCAGAACAGGTGTTGTGTGTGGAGAATGAGGGCTGCAGTAGATATCTCAGATAGGGGGGAGTGAGGCCTAAGAGGGTTTTATAAATAAGCATCAACCATTGGGTCTTGCGACAGGTACACAGAGATGACCAGTTTACAGGAGAGTATAGAGTACAGTGATGTGTCCTGTGATCGTCCCAGGACCAGTCATTACCTCAGCCATGTTTCTGGGGTCTGACCTCTGGTTGGCTCATCTTTCCTCTGCTGGACTGCTAATGGAGGATCTGAGCGTATGAGGTCTCGGGGACCACAGCACACTGTGCAACCCTGTGGTATGGACAACGTGCAGATGCCTCGTGCTGGCAGCGACCTCACGCCTCTGACGTGAACCTTTGGCCAGACTGGACCCATAAGGGCCTGAATTCCCCACTCCTCCTCTGCACTCTCCCTTTTTTCCTCTCCTCTTTTTCCAGTGAGTGTGTATCCTGTCTGACAGACAGACCGCCTGGGACTGAAATCTCTCACTGCACGCTCAATGTGACAAATCAACAAAGACAAGTTCCCTCAGAGGCTGTGGTTGTAGATGGAGAATTTATTTATGGGTGCCTTCCACCCTGCAGAATGGCAGCACTCAAACAGGCGACACAGAATGACTCAGAAGTACAACATGTCTTGTTGATTATTGAAGTGGTAGACGTTGAGGACCCAACATTGTTCCGATGTTTCCACTGAAAAAAAAAAACATTATTGGACAGAGGTTCATGTGCAGGGTAAACACAATATGGGATTATTGTTGAATATGAGAGTTAAAACTTCTTCAGGATTTGTGGGTCCCCTGCGGAACGTTTGAGCTAACGTAGGCTAATGAGATTAGCATGAGGTTTTAAATAAAAAGAACATAGGACATAACCAGGACATGGACATATCTGAATTTGGCAGAAAGTTAAATTCTTGTTAATCTAACTGCACTGTCCAATTTACAGTAGCTCTTACAGTGAAAGAATATCATGCTATTGTTTGAGGAGAGTGCACAGTTTTGAACATAAAAAGTTATTAATAAACAAATCAGGCACATTTGGGCAGCCTTGATACAACATTTTGAACAGAAATGCAATGGTTCATTGGATCAGTGTAAAACATTGCACACACAGTACTGCCATATAGTGGCCAAAATCTAAATTGCACCTAGACTGGAATAATAGATTATGGCCTTTCTCTTGCATTTCAAAGATGATGATACAAAAACAAATGTTGTTATATATGCAGTTAGATTTGGATATGTCATTTTCGGTGAAAATTATTTAAAAAAAGGGGACTATCCCTAAAAAGTTATTAAGGATTTAGTGAATTACTTAAATTGCAAGACATATTTCAAGTTAACGTAATGAACGAACCAGACGTACTCAATGTCTTTTATGCACTCTTTGACAAAAACAACACAGAACGCTTCTGGGTGATCTCTCTCTCTCTCTCTCTGAGGTTGACGTAAGTAAGGTTTTTAAACGGGTCAACACTCGTAAGGCCGTAGGGCCAGACAATATTCCAGGGAAGGTCCTCAGGGCATGTGCAGACCAGCTGGCAAGCATCTTCACAGACATGTTCAACCTCTACTTGTCCCAGTCTGTAATCCTAACATGTTTCAAACTGACTACCATCATTCCTGTCCACAAAAACTCTAAGGCATCCTGTCACAATGACTACCACCCTGTAGCTGCCACGTCTGTAATAATAAAGTTATTTGAAAGGCTGGTTATGGCACACATCAACTCCATCATCCCAGACACCCTGGACCCACTCACATTTGCATACCGGCCCAACAGATCCACAGACGTCGCAATCTCAATTGCACTCCACTCTGCCCTCTCTCACCAAGAAAAAAAGAATGCCTACAGAATGTGAGGATGCTGTTCATCAACTACTGGTCAGCGTTCAAGAGCATAGTGCAGTCCAATCTCGTCACCAAGCTCAGGATCCTGGGACCCTGTAACTAGATCCTGGACTTCCTGATGGGTCGACCTCAGGTGGTAAGAGTACGCAACAAACCTCTGCCAAGCTGAGCCTTAACATGTGGACCCCCCCGGGGTTGTGTGCTTTGCCCCTTCCTGTACTCTCTGTTCACCCACAACTTGGTGTGGCAGGTTGTCATGTACTGTCATGTTGTGTCTTGTTTCTGTCCTTTCCCTTCACCCTGTCTCCCTCTGCTGGTCGTTGTTAGGTTACCTTTTCTCCCCCTCTTTTCCCCAGCTGTGCCTTGTCTCCTCCTAACTACCTCGTCACCCCTTTTCCCACCTGTTCCCTTTTTCCCTCTGATTAGTCCTCTATATCTCTCTCTGTTTCTGCTCCTGTCTTTGTCGGATTCTTGTTTGTGTTGTTCATGCCTGAACCAGACTATCGTCATGTTTGCTGCAACCTTGTCCTGTCCTGTCGGAACCTGCCGGTCCATCTGAGCCTACGTTTTGTTTTGTTATTAAAGAAGCTCTGTTTACGTTAATTCGCTTTTGGGTCCTCATTCACGCACCGTAACAGAAGAATCCGACCAAGAATGGACCCAGCGACTTCGGATCCTCTCCACTCAGCCGTCGAGATCCAGGGAGCGATGCTAGGCAGACACAAGCAGGAATTGTCTGCTGCTCGGCATGCCGTTGAGACCCTGGCCACCCAAGTCTCCAACCTCACAGAACAGGTTCACCATCTCCGCCTCGATCCACCGGCCACTTCCAGGGCTTTCGAATCTCCGGAGCCCAGAATCAATAACCCGCCGTGTTACTCTGGGGAGCCCACTGAATGCCGCTCGTTCCTCACCCAGTGTGATATTGTGTTTTCTCTCCAGCCCAACACTTACTCCAGGAGCACTGCTCGTGTCGCCTACGTCATATCTCTCCTTACTGGACGGGCTCGTGAGTGGGGCACGGCAATCTGGGAGGCAAGGGCTGAGTGTACTAACCAGTATCAGGACTTTAAGGAGGAGATGATACGGGTTTTTGATCGATCTGTTTTTGGGGAGGAGGCTTCCAGGGCCCTGTCTTCCCTATGTCAGGGTAATCGATCCATAACAGACTACTCTATTGAGTTTCGCACTCTTGCTGCCTCCAGTGGCTGGAACGAGCCGGCTTTGCTCGCTCGTTTTCTGGAGGGTCTCCGCGCAGAGGTAAAGGATGAGATTCTCTCCCGGGAGGTTCCTTCCAGCGTGGATTCCTTGATTGAACTCGCTATTCGCATTGAGCGACGGGTTGATCTTCGTCACCGAGCTCGTGGAAAGGAGCTCGCGTTCTCCGTTGCCCCCCTCTCCGCATCACTACCATCTTCCTCTGCCGGCTCGGGTGCTGAGCCTATGCAGCTGGGAGGTATCCGCATCTCGACTAAGGAGAGGGAACGGAGAATCACCAACCGCCTCTGTCTCTATTGCGGTTCTGCTGGTCATTTTGTCACTTCATGTCCAGTAAAAGCCAGAGCTCATCAGTAAGCGGAGGGCTACTGGTGAGCGCTACTACTCCTGTCTCTCCTTCAAGATCCTGCACTACCTTGTCGGTCCATCTACGCTGGACCGGTTCGTCAGCTTCCTGCAGTGCCTTAATAGACTCTGGGGCGGAGGGCTGTTTTATGGACGAGACCTGGGCTCGGGAACATGACATTCCTCTCAGACAGTTAAGGGAGTCCACGGCCTTGTTCGCCCTGGATGGTAGTCCTCTCCCCAGGATTCAGCGTGAGACGCTACCTTTAACCCTCACTGCGTCTGGTAATCATATCGAAACCATTTCTTTTTTAATTTTTCGTTCACCTTTTACACCTGTTGTTTTGGGCCATCTCTGGCTAGTTTGTCATAATCCTTCCATTAATTGGTCTAGTAATTCTATCCTCTCCTGGAACGTCTCTTGTCATGTGAAATGTTTAATGTCTGCTATCCCTCCTGTTTCCTCTGTCTCTTCTTCACAGGAGGAGCCTGGTGATTTGACAGGGGTGCCGGAGGAATATCACGATCTGCGCACGGTGTTCAGTCGGTCCAGGGCCACCTCTCTTCCTCCACACCGGTCGTATGATTGTAGTATTGATCTCCTTCCGGGAACCACTCCCCCCCGGGGTAGACTATACTCTCTGTCGGCTCCCGAACGTAAGGCTCTCAAAGATTATTTGTCTGTAGCTCTTGCCGCCGGTACCATAGTCCCCTCCTCCTCTCCCGCCGGAGCGGGGTTTTTTTTTGTTAAGAAGAAGGACGGGTCCCTGCGCCCCTGCATAGATTATCGAGGGCTGAATGACATAACAGTGAAGAATCGTTATCCGCTTCCTCTTATGTCTTCAGCCTTCGAGATCCTGCAGGGAGCCAGGTTTTTCACTAAGTTGGACCTTCGTAACGCTTACCATCTCGTGCGCATCAGGGAGGGGGACGAGTGGAAGACGGCGTTTAACACTCCGTTAGGGCACTTTGAATACCGGGTTCTTCCTTTCGGCCTCGCTAACGCTCCAGCTGTCTTTCAGGCATTAGTCAATGATGTCCTGAGAGACATGCTGAACATCTTTGTTTTCGTTTACCTTGACGATATCCTGATTTTTTCACCGTCACTCCAGATTCATGTTCAGCACGTTCGACGTGTCCTCCAGCGCCTTTTAGAGAATTGTCTTTTTGTGAAGGCTGAGAAGTGCTCTTTTCATGCCTCCTCCGTCACATTTCTCGGTTCTGTTATTTCCGCTGAAGGCATTAAGATGGATCTCGCTAAGGTCCAAGCTGTCATTGATTGGCCCGTCCCTAAGTCACGCGTCGAGTTGCAGCGCTTTCTCGGCTTCGCAAACTTCTATCGTCGTTTCATCCGTAATTTCGGTCAGGTGGCAGCCCCTCTCACAGCCCTTACTTCTGTCAAGACGTGCTTTAAGTGGTCCGTTTCCGCCCAGGGAGCTTTTGATCTCCTCAAGAATCGTTTTACATCCGCACCTATCCTTGTTACACCTGACGTCTCTAGACAGTTCATTGTCGAGGTTGACGCGTCAGAGGTGGGCGTGGGAGCCATTCTTTCTCAGCGCTCCTTCTCTGACGACAAGGTCCACCCTTGCGCGTTTTTTTCTCATCGCCTGTCGCCGTCGGAACGTAACTATGATGTGGGAAACCGCGAACTGCTCGCCATCCGCTTAGCCCTAGGCGAATGGCGACAGTGGTTGGAGGGGGCGACCGTTCCTTTTGTCGTTTGGACTGACCATAGGAACCTTGAGTACATCCGTTCTGCCAAACGACTTAATGCGCGTCAGGCGCGCTGGGCGCTGTTTTTCGCTCGTTTCGAGTTCGTGATTTCTTATCGTCCGGGCTCTAAGAACACCAAGCCTGATGCTTTATCTCGTCTCTTCAGTTCTTCAGTAGCCTCCACTGACCCCGAGGGGATTCTCCCTGAGGGGCGTGTTGTCGGGTTGACTGTCTGGGGAATTGAGAGGCAGGTAAAGCAAGCACTCACTCAAACTCCGTCGCCGCGCGCTTGTCCCAGGAACCTTCTTTTCGTTCCCGTTCCTACTCGTCTGGCCGTTCTTCAGTGGGCTCACTCTGCCAAGTTAGCCGGCCACCCTGGCGTTCGGGGTACGCTTGCTTCCATTCGCCAGCGCTTTTGGTGGCCCACCCGGGAGCATGACACGCGTCGCTTCGTGGCTGCTTGTTCGGTCTGCGCGCAGACTAAGTCCGGTAACTCTCCTCCTGCCGGCCGTCTCAGGCCGCTTCCCATTCCCTCTCGACCGTGGTCTCACATCGCCTTAGATTTTGTCACCGGACTGCCTTCGTCAGCGGGGAAGACTGTTATTCTTACGGTTGTCGACAGGTTCTCTAAGGCGGCTCATTTTATTCCCCTTGCTAAGCTTCCTTCTGCTAAAGAGACGGCACAAATCATCATCGAGAATGTTTTCAGAATTCATGGCCTTCCGTCAGACGTCGTTTCGGACAGAGGTCCGCAATTCACGTCTCAATTTTGGAGGGAGTTTTGCCGTTTGATTGGGGCTTCCGTCAGTCTCTCTTCCGGCTTTCACCCCCAGTCTAACGGTCAAGCAGAACGGGCCAATCAGACTATTGGTCGCATCTTACGCAGTCTTTCTTTTCGCAACCCTGCGTCTTGGTCAGAACAGCTCCCCTGGGCAGAATACGCCCACAACTCGCTTCCTTCGTCTGCGACCGGGCTATCTCCTTTTCAGAGTAGCCTCGGGTACCAGCCTCCGCTGTTCTCATCTCAGTTCGCCGAGTCCAGCGTCCCCTCCGCTCAGGCTTTTGTCCAACGTTGCGAGCGCACCTGGAAGAGGGTCAGGTCTGCACTTTGCCGTTATAGGGCGCAGACTGTGAGGGCTGCTAATAAGCGTAGAACTAAGAGTCCTAGATATTGTCGCGGTCAGAGAGTTTGGCTCTCCACTCAGAACCTTCCCCTTTAGACCACTTCTCGCAAGTTGACCCCGCGGTTCATTGGTCCGTTCCGTATTTCTCAGGTCATTAATCCTGTCGCAGTTCGACTTCTTCTTCCGCGATACCTTCGTCGCGTCCACCCGGTCTTCCATGTCTCCTGTATCAAGCCCGTTCTTCGCGCCCCCGCTCGTCTCCCCCCCCCCCCCCCCCATCCTTGTCGAGGGCGCACCCATCTACAGGGTCCGTAGGATTTTGGACATGCGTCCTCGGGGCCGTGGTCATCAGTACCTAGTAGATTGGGAGGGGTACGGTCCTGAGGAGAGGAGTTGGGTTCCCTCTCGGGACGTGCTGGACCGTGCGCTGATCGATGATTTCCTCCGTTGCCGCCAGGTTTCCTCCTCGAGTGCGCCAGGAGGCGCTCGGTGAGTGGGGGGGTACTGTCATGTACTGTCATGTTGTGTCTTGTTTCTGTCCTTTCCCTTCACCCTGTCTCCCTCTGCTGGTCGTTGTTAGGTTACCTTTTCTCCCCCTCTTTTCCCCAGCTGTGCCTTGTCTCCTCCTAACTACCTCGTCACCCCTTTTCCCACCTGTTCCCTTTTTCCCTCTGATTAGTCCTCTATATCTCTCTCTGTTTCTGCTCCTGTCTTTGTCGGATTCTTGTTTGTGTTGTTCATGCCTGAACCAGACTATCGTCATGTTTGCTGCAACCTTGTCCTGTCCTGTCGGAACCTGCCGGTCCATCTGAGCCTACGTTTTGTTTTGTTATTAAAGAAGCTCTGTTTACGTTAATTCGCTTTTGGGTCCTCATTCACGCACCGTAACACAGGTAGCCTAGTGGTTAGAGTATTGGACTAGTAACCAAAAGGTTGATCGAATCAAATAAGAATTTGTTCTTAACTGACTTGCCTAGTTAAATAAAGGTCAAATAAAAAACCTTAATGAACACCAAAACTCTGACACGACGGTGGTCAGCCTGATCACCGTTGGCGATGAGAAAGCCTACAGGGAGTAGGTCAGAGACCTGGCAGTGTGGTGCAAGAACAAGCAGCTGATTGTAGACTTCAGGAAACAGGGGGGTGCACACCACATCCACATTGACAGGCCAAAATGGAGAGGGTCAAGAGCTTTAAATTCCTCTGTGTCCACATCACTGAGGACTTATAATGGTCTTCTCACACCAGAACAGAAGTGCCTCTTCTCCCTCAGGAGGCTGAAGCGAGTTGGGACGCTCCATTGACTGGTTGTATCACTGTCTGGTATGGCAACTGCACCACCCTTGACCTGAAGGCCCTACAGACGGTGATGCGGACAGCCCAGTGCATAACTGCCGGTGAGCTCCCAACCATCCAAGATGTACATGCCAGGCGGTATCTGGGAAAGCCACAAAACATTTCCAAAGACTCCAGACACCGAGACATGGACTGTTCTCATAACTCCCATACGAAAAACGGCACAGCTTTGATGCACTGGCCATAAAACTGTGAAATGGCTAACAACTACTGCTGCTGCTAAAATGATTATTAATTAGATGTATTACTACCACTGCACTTCTGTTAATAGATTATTGATTGCCATTATCGTTAGTTCCTATCTATTCTATCCTGCCACGGGTCACTAATACTCCTGTTTACATGTACAGTATATATTAGCACTAATATATTTGCTGACGACACAATGGTGGTCGGCCTGATCACCAACGACTATGAGAAAGCCATAAGTATATTACCGTAAGTATTTATATATTCCTGCTACCAGTCACTTTCAAGCCCTGTTTATATGTGCACTATATCATGACACTGTCACTCTCACACACACTCACAGTAACACCCACACACTCACAGTAAGACACCCCAACACACACACACACACACACTTACGCTTGCATACACAAACTCACCACCACCACACACCACTTATGCTGCTGATATACTCTTTACAATTATTATTATTATTTTGTATCCTGCTACCAGTCACTTTCTCCCAATCCCCACCTTTACCTACAAAAGGAATTTAGCAGACAATCTTATCCAGAGCCAATTAGTGCATTCATCTTAAGATAGCTAGGTGTATTGGTACTGACCCTGTATATACAGTTGAAGTCGGACATTTACATACACTTAGGTTGGAGTCATTGAGACTCGTTTTTCAACCAATCCACAAATTTCTTGTTAATAAACTATAGTTTTGGCAAGTTGGTTAGAACATCTACTTTGTGCATGACACAAGTAATTTTTCCTAAAATTGTTTACAGACAGATTATTTCACCTATAATTCACTGTTTCACAATTCCAGTGGGTCAGAAGTTTACATACATACACGAAATCAGCCAAGACCTCCACAAGTTTGGTAAACCCTTGGGAGCAATTTCCAAACACTTGAAGGTACCATGTTCATCTGTACAAACAATAGTAGGCAAGTTTGAACACTATGGGACAACGCAGCCGTCATACCGCTCAGGAAGGAGACGCGTTCTGTCTCCTAGAAATGAACGTACTTTGCCGTCAAAGTGCAAATCAATCCCTGAACAACAGCAAAGGACCTTGTAAAGATGCTGGAGGAAACAGGTACAAAATAATTTATATTCACAGTGTCACCCTGACCATAGAGAGCTTTTATTCTCTATGTTGGATAGGTCGGGAAGTGATTTAAGGGTGGGTTATCTAGGTAATTTGTATTTCTTTGTTGGCCTAGTATGGTTCCCAATCAGACGCAGCAGTTTATTTTTGTCTCTGATTGGGGATCATATTTAGGTAGCCATTTTCCCATTGTGCTTTGTGGGATCTTGTCTGTGTAGAGTTGCCTGAGAGCATTATATTAGCGTCACGTTTCGGTTGTTCGCTTTGTTGTTTTTGTTCTTTGAAGTTTCTATTCCATAATGAAGGATGGAAACATACCACGCTGCATCTTGGTCCACTCCTTATGACGAACGTGACAGAATATCCCACCACAAACAGACCAAGCAGCGTGGCCAGGAGGAGAAGACATCCTGGACTTGTGAGGAGATAATGGCAGGAGACGAAAGCCTGCCATGGAAGCAGGCGGAGGCAGTGAGGGAAGGACAGCGACAAGGCCAGGGTTCGCGGCCACGAAGCAAGCCCAAAAGATAGCGCCACCCCCCCCCCCCCCCGAAATTGCACTTCACAAAAAAGATGGCATCATGAGCATGGAAAATTATGTGGATATATTGAAGCAACATCTCAAGACATCAGTCAGGTAGTTAAAGCTTGGTTGCAAATGGGTCTTCCAAATGGACAATGACCCCAAGCATACTTCCAAAGTTGTGGCAAAATGCCTGAAGGACAACAAAGTCAATGTATTGAAGTGGCCATAACCTCAATCCTATGGAACATTTGTGGACAGAACTGAAAAGGCATGTAAGGAGCAAGGAGGCCTAGAAAACTGATCCAGTTACACCAGCTCTGTCAGGAGGAATGGGCCAACATTCCCACAACACTTATTGTGGGAAGCTTGTGGAAGGCTAACCGAAACGTTTGACCCAAGTTAAAGAATTTAACAGCAATTCTACCAAATATGAATTACATTTATGTAAACTGGTAATGTGATGAAAGAAATAAAAGCTGAAATAAATAATTCTCTCTACTATTATTCTGACATTTCACATACTTAAAATAATGTGGTGATCCTACCTGACCTAATTTTCACTAGGATTAAATGTCAGGAATAGTGAAAAACTGATTTAAATGTATTCCGACTTCAACTGTAGCTTCCTATCTTATTTATTGTCTTTTCTTTATTATAAATATATATTTATTTGGTTCAACACCAATAGTTTTCAAATATACACCATGCTCCTGAGAAGCTCTTCTCAGGAGCGAGCAGTATGGCTGGTGGCATTGTCATGCTGGAGGGTCATGTCAGGATGAGCCTGCAGGAAGGGTACCACATGACGGAGGAGGATGTCTTCCCTGTAACACACAGCGTTGAGATTGCCTGCAATGACAACAAGCTCAGTCCCATTTTGCTGTGACTCACCGCAACAGACCATGACGGACCCTCCAAATTGATCCCTCTCCAGAGAACAGGCCTCTTTGTAATGCTCATTCCTTCGACTATAAACACAAATCCGACCATCACCACCTTTTGGCAGTCCTGTCTGGTCCAGCGACGGTGGGTTTGCGCCCATTGACAATGTTGCTGATGGTGATGTTTGGTGAGGACCTGCCTCACAACAGTCCAGCCTCTTTCAGCCTATTGCGGACAGTCTGAGCACTGATTGAGGGATTGTGCCTTCCTAGTGTAATTCGGGCAGTTGTTGTTAACACCCTGTACATGTCCTGCAGGTGTTGTTACACGTGGTCTGCCACTGCGAGGACAATCAGCTGTCCGTCCTGTCTCCCTGTAGCGCTGTCTTATGCATCTCACAGTACGGACAATGCAAATTATTTCCCTGGCCACATCTGCAGTCCTCATGCCTCCTTGCAGCATGCCTAAGGCACGTTCACACAGATGAGCAGGGACCCTTTTGTGTTTTTTGGAGTCTGTAAAAAGGCCTCTTTAGTGTCCTAACTTTTCATAACTGTGGCCTTAATTGCCTACCGTCTGTTCCACAGGTGCATGTTCATGAATAGTTCATTGTTCATTTAACAAGCATGGGACACAGTGTTTAAACCCTTTACAACGAATATCTGTGAAGTTATGGGTTTCTACGAATTATCTTTGAAAGACAGGGTCCTGAAAGAAGGGCATTACTTTTTTTGCTGAGTTTAGTTCTTCTATCCCTTTAATGATTCATTCTTGCAACAGCTACACCACTGCAGCTGAATTGTTACTGAATTATTACTCTTGACAACTTAAAGTAAATGGTCTCCAATACTATAACGACCTACTCTCTCCTTAGAGGGCATTTGGAGTAGTTTCTCATTTTATTAGTCATATGTATGGGATGCACATGGTGTAAATCGTCCAATGAGATGCTTACTTGCACGTTCCTTCTCGAATAATAAATAAATATACAAATAAGAACATAAAGTAAATGGCTCAGCAGAATAGAATAAACATTTTAGCATAAATATAATACAGGAAGGCACAATTTATGTTCCAATATTTACACATGTTTTGGGAAAGGGCGGATAGGGACAGTGTATAAACAGCAGTTTAATAGGAGTCTGGTAGCAGCAGTTGTGATGTGAGTAAAGTAGGTTTACAGCATGTTTCCCCTCAATGCTTAATCTATTTTGGCAAGGCTGTATTTCACTATTTTTGCAGGTTGTATAATTCCTAGTCTAGGTAAATAAAGTTGATATATTAACAGCAATGATGCTATAACAGAAATGGAACTGCAATGAAGCACAAACGCTAAACGTGTTTTACTCCTAACAATAAGGAAATTCATCTGCAGGATGTGCACTGGAACAATGGGTAAAACCTAACATTGACAAGATACTTTATGTATAGTATACACAGAGGAACTACTTTTTACCAAATAAGAAAATAGTGGTGTTAGCCACCCAGGTGGAACGATTATCATACAAGCAGAACAAGCAACATCCAAGTGATTGCTGTTTTCCCAGCCCAGAGTGATAAATATATAATTTGCATTCCAATAGATACAAGTGTGCGGCCCCAAAGTTTGCTCATATCTCTCTCGATTCACTGATGTAAATTTGTTCATAACTGAATTTCCGAATACCAAATGAGACTTATTTTCGCTTTGACTGCTTCCGTACATTCTATTTGCTTTATTTTAATTCACTTGCAGGCACGTCTGCTGCTCTGACCAGCTGTACCTTAATAAATTGTGTTAATGGCAAATTTGTGATAGTATTTAAGTGTAGTATTTCCCATAATTCACCAGTAATTTGTTTAATCACAAAGATTGAACTTGCTTCCTCCCGTCATCATTCTGTCCGGCTAACAATACGTATAAAGTTATATTTGAAGTTGAAAGACATCCTATTACAAGTTTCCCCAGCTTTTGTTTATGCCAGTGTTTAAAATATGTGTTTTGTTAAGAAGAAAGAAAAAAAGTTAAGTTTACTGTCGTTAGATCAGTAGGAAGCAGCCTTGGCGGGTAGATCAGTATCTCCACTGAATGGACCATTTGTTGCCAGTAAAAACTATCTCCCCCAGCCGACCTGTCCCACTTTTTAACAGTCAGCTCACCTCAACCCTGCAACACTGTGGCACATAAACCCCAACAGGATAAAAGATTAATGTGATGTGACACTTTGTGCCTGTCACACATTTGGGCACACCATATTTTCCTGATTGCTCTGCAAGATATCTATAGGCCTGCAGCCTTTTCCCTCACAGCTCTGGCAGTCAGTCCTGTTGTTGCAAAGAACTGCAGGAAAGCAGTAGCCGATCACATCATGCAAATCACAGTCGTTTGTTTGGACGTGCGCTGCATCAGAAAGGGGGAAAAAAAGGAGGGAGAAACAAAGCGAGAACAGACGGGTATGCCTCTGTGTTCTTGACCCCTACGTTTTGTTCTTCATGCCTCTGTAGCTATGGCGACAGGGTGTATGACATGCCGTTGGACACCTCAAAGATCAACAAGATAAACATATGGCCACCTGCATAAAAGCAACAGGAAATATGTGTTTTGTTTGTTTTTCCATGTCATTTCAAATCCCATCTCTGTTGGTCACACGCCAACAGGTGGCTAGCTAGCAAGGTGACACAATGTTTTATTTAACAGGACCTACCATATGCCTAAACGTATGGAAAGGATGTTTTCTTGTCTTGGTGACATATGCCGATGCCAAAGTTGCTACGTTGAGAACTTGTTTACTTGTCTTTACAATTGTATGGTATCCTCATGGATAAAAAATATTTCCTGAGTGGATAATCACAAATTAACATGCTCGAGTCCCTCGGGAATGGTTGCAATTATAAGTTACACTATTTTATGGCCAAACTGCTGTATGAAAGTGTAAGTACAGTGCACAGTGTGCTTTCAAACATATGGATATTTCAATTAAACACCTTGTGTGATAAGAATCAATTGATAGTTCAACCAGCGTTGGTGTAAATGACGTCAGGAAGTCAATGTGCAGTGCATTTCTTCGTAGAAGACAGTGAAGCAGTCGGTCAATAGCGAGTTTGTGGATATTGATGAAAACGGGGCACATGTCCTGGCATGCCCTGTCAACCTCATGTCTGCAGAGCTAAGGAAAAAAAAAGGAGTGATCCATAAAAGCAGTTTTAACATTGACATTCTCCCAAAATCCTTGGACAGGGAATATGAACTTGAGTCTTAAAATCAATGTATTGAAAAAGTCTGTGACAATCAAAGATGTCAGAAACCTGCCCAATCTAACAGGTAAAACTACTTGACACCCAGCGTCATAACACGTTATGACACGTTCATAGCCATGTCATGACAGCTGACATAACGTGTCATACCCTGTCATAATATGGTCATAACACTGTTATGACCCATATATTTACACCTGTTGTGTAATACATTCTTTACAGTCATGTTTTTTCCATCATATTTTAAAGACACTTCATGACACTGTCATGAAGCATTATGACCATTATGTATCACTTTACTTGGACTAAGAAAATAAACTTTATGACACTGTCAAGATGCATTATGACCATCATAATCATATAAACTAGATAGGCCTATCACGCTCACTACCGGTCAAGGTTTTAGAACACCTACTCATTCAAGGCTTTTTCTTTATTTTTACTATATTCTACATTGTAGAATAATAGTGAAAACATCACAACTATGAAATAACACATATGGAATCATGTAGTAATGCCACCCCTTGACCTTAGATGTCTCTGTTTTATATATATTTTGGCTAGGTCAGGGTCTGACTAGGGTGGGTACTCTAGGTTTTTGTATGTCTAGGGTTTTGGAATGTCTAGGGGTTTTGAATGTCTATGTTGGCCTGATATGGTTCCCAATCAGAGACAGCTGTTTATCGTTGTCTCTGATTATGGATCATATTTAGGCAACCCTTTTTCCCACTTTCTGGTGTGGGATCTTGACTATGTGTAGTTGCCTGTCAGCACTATATTGTATAGCTTCACGTTTCGTTTGTTATTTTGTTAGTTTGTTCGGTGTTCATTCTTTTAATAAAGAGAATGTACGCATACCACCCTGCACCTTGGTCTCCTTCATGCAACAAACATGACAAGTAACCCCAAAATTTTTTAAAGAAATCTTTATATATTTTATATTTAGAATTATTCAAATGGCCACTCTCTCAACCAGTTCCCACATATGCTGAGAACATGTTGGCTGCTTTTCCTTCACTCTGCGGTCCGACTCATCCCAACCACCTCAATTTGGTTGAGGTCGGGGGTTTGTGGAGGCCAGGTCCTCATGCAGTGCTCCATCATTCTCCTTCTTGGCCAAATAGCCTTTACACAGTCTGGAGGTGTGTCTTGGGTCATTGTCCTGTTGAAAAACAAACAATTTTCCACTAAGCCCAAACCAGATGGGATGTCGTATCAATGCAACATGATGTGGTAGCCATGCTGGTTAAGTGTGCTTTGAATTCTAAATACATCACAGACAGTGTCACCAGCAAAGCATCCCCACACCATAACACCTCCTCCTCCATGCTTTACAGTGGGAAATGCACATGCGGAGATCCTCCTTTCACCCACACCGAGTCTCACAAAGAAACGGCGGTTGGAACCAAAAATCTTAGATTTGGACTCCAGACCAAAGGACAAATTTCCACCGGTCTAAGGTCCATTGCTCTTGTTTCTTGGCCCAAGCAAGTCTCTTCTTTTTATTGGTGTCCGTTAGTAGTGGTTTCTTTGCAGCAATTCAATTCAAATCAAATCACATAAAATGTTATTGTTTAGCAGATGTTATTGTGAGTGTAGTGAAATGTTTGTGCTAATAGTTCCAAAAGTGCAGCAATATCTAACAAGTATTCTAACAATTCTACAACAACTACATAATACACACAGGATTTTAGGTGAAAAGCCAAATTTCTTCAGCCTCCTGAGGTTGAAGAGGCGCTGTTGCTCTTTCTTCACCACACTGTCTGTGTGGATGGACCATTTCAGTTTGTCCATGCTGAGCACGCACCCTTGTGGGGCACCAGTGTTGAGGATCAGTGAAGTGGAGTTGTTGTTTCCTACCTTGACCACCTGGGGGTGACCCATCTGGAAGTCCAGGACCCATTTGCACAGGGCGGGGTTGAGACCCAGGGCCTCAAGTTAAATGATGACCTTGGAGGGTACTATGGGGTTGAACGTTTGCCTGATTCATGCAGTCTCCTCTGAACAGATGATGTTGAGATGTGTCTGTTCCATGAACTCTGTGAAGCATTTATTTAGGCTGCAATTTCTGAGGCTGGTAAGTCTAATGAACTTTTCCTCTGCAGCAGAGGTAACTCTGGGTCTTCCCTCCTGTGGCGGTCCTCATGAGAGCCAGTTTAATCATAGTGCTTGATGGTTTTTGCGACCACACTTGAAGAAACTTTTAAAGTTCTTGACATTTTCCATATTGACTGACCTTTATGTCTTAAAGTAATGATGGACTGTCATTTCTCTTTGCTTATTTGAGCTGTTCTTGCTATAATATGGACTTGGTCTTTTATCAAATAGGGCTATCTTCTGTATACCACCCTACCTTGTCACAACACAAATGTTTGGCTCAAATGCATTAAGAAGGAAAGAAATTACACAAATTCACTTTTAAGAAGCCAAACCTGTTAATTGAAATGCATTCCAGGTGACTACCTCATGAAATGGGTTGACAGAATGCCAAGAGTGTGAAAAGCTGTCATCAAGGCAAAAAATATTTAGATTTTTTAAACAATTTTTTGGTTTCTACATGATTCCATATGTGCTTTTTCATAGTTTTTTTTTTTCATTAATTTTTATTTCACCTTTATTTAACCAGGTATGCAGGTTGACAACAAGTTCTCATTCACAACTGCGACCTGGCCAAGATAAAGTAAAGCAGTTCGACACGTACAACAACACAGAGTTACACATGGAATAAACAAACATACAGTCAATAATACAGCAGAAAAGTCTATATACAGTGTGTGCAAATGAGGTAAGATAAGGCAGGTAAGGCAATAAATAGGCCATGGTGGCGAAGTCATTGCAATATAGCAATTAAACACTGGAATGGTAGATGTGCAGAAGATGAATGTGCAAGTAGAGATACTGGGGTGAAAGGAGCAAGATAAATAAATAAATACAATATGGGGGTGAGGTAGTTGGATGGGCTATTTACAGATGGGCTATGTACAGGTGCAGTGATCTGTGAGCTGCTCTGATAGCTGGTGCTTAAAGCTAATGAGGGAGATATGTGTCTCCAGCTTCAGTGAATTTTAAAGTTCGTTCCAGTCATTGGCAGCAGAGAACTGGAAGGAAAGGTGGCCAAAGGAGGAATTGGCTTTGAGGGGGACCAGTGAGATATACCTGCTGGAGCGCGTGCTACGGGTGGGTGCTGCTATGGTGACCAGTGAGCTGAGATAAGGCATGGCTTTACCTAGCAAACACTTGTAGATGACCTGGAGCCAGTGGGTTTTGCGACGAGCATGAAGCGAGAGTCAGCCAACGAGATTGTACAGGTCGCAGTGGTGGGTAGTATATGGGGCATTGGTGACAAAATGGATGGCACTGTGATAGATTGCATCCAATTTGTTGAGTAGAGTGTTGGAGGCTATTTTGTAAATTACATCGTCAAAGTTGAGGATCGGTAGGATGGTCAGTTTTACGAGGGTATGTCTGGCAGCATGAGTGAAAGATGCTTTGTTGCGAAATAGGAAGCTTTATTTACTTTAATTTTGGATTGGAGATGCTTAATGTGAGTCGGGAAGGAGTGTTTACAGTCTAACCAGACACCTAGGTATTTGTAGTTCTCCACATTGTTACGGCTTTCTTCTGTTGAAGGATAGGCGGACCAAAACGCAGCGTGGTTATTGTGATACATCTTTAATGAAGATGATAAATTAACAATATACAAAACAAGAAATGTGAAAAAACGAAAACAGCCCTATCTGGTGTAACAAACACAAAGACAGGAACAATCACCCACGAAACACTCAAAGAATATGGCTGCCTAAATATGGTTCCCAATCAGAGACAACGATAAACACCTGCCTCTGATTGAGAACCACTCCAGGCAGCCATAGACTATTCTAGACAACCCCACTAACCACTATCCCATTACCTACAACAAACCCACCACATAAAATAACACGTCACACCCTGGCCTGATCAAAATAATAAAGAAAACACAAAATACCAAGACCAGGGCGTGACAGAACCCCCCCCCCCCCCCCGCACACCGCAGACAGACTCCCGGCCGCACACCTAAACCCATAGGGGAGGGTCCGGGTGGGCGTCTGTCCACGGTGGCGGCTCCGGCGCGGGACGTGGACGCCACTCCAACAAAGTCTTAGTCCGCATGCATCGCGTCCTTAGATTGGCAACCCTCGCCACCGACCTTTGCTTAGTAACCCTAACCAAGGGCCCCACTGGACTGAGGGCTGAAACAATTTATTTTTTGCTGTAATTAGTTTGATTCACATTTCCTTGTGTTTTGTATATTTCTGTTTTTGTGAGGGACAGCTCGGGACTGAGGGGTAGCTCGGGACTGAGGGGTAGCTCGGGACTGAGGGGAAGCTCGGGACTGAGGGGAAGCTCGGGACTGAGGGGAAGCTGGGGACTGAGAGGAAGCTCAGGCAGGTAGATGGTTCTGGCAGATCCTGGCTGGCTGGTGGTTCTGGCAGCTCGGGACTGAGGGGTGTGCCAACCCATGTCACACCCTGGCCTGATCAAAATAATAAAGAAAACACAAAATACTAAGACCAGGGCGTGACACACATATTCTATGTCAGAACCGTCCAGAGTAGTGATGCTGGACGGGCGGGCATGCATTTAGTTTAACTTGCATTTAAGAGCAGTTGGAGTCCATGTGAGGAGAGTTGTACGGCATTGGAGGTTATTTAACACAGTGTCCAAAGAAGGGCCACAAGTATAAACAATGGTGTCATCTGCTTAGAGGTGGATCAAAGAATCACCAGCAGCAAAAGTGACATCATTGATGTATCCAGAAAAGAGAGTCGGCCCCGAGAATTGAACCCTGTGGCACCCCCATAGAAACTGCCAGAGGTCCGGACAACAGGCCCTCTGATTTGACACACTGAACTCTATCAGAGAAGTAGTTGGTGAACCAGGCGAGGCAATCATTTGAGAAACCAAGGCTGTAGAGTCTGCCGATAAGATTGTGGTGATTGACGGAGTTGAAAGCCTTGGCCAGGTCGATGAACAGCGGAGAAGGTACGGTGGGATTCGAAATGGTCGGTAATCTGTTTGTTAACTTGGCTTTCAAAGACCTTAGAAAGGCAAGGCAGGAGTATCTCCCCTTTTGAAGAGTGGGATGTCTTCACTTTTATTCTACAATAGAAAATAGTAAAAATATAGAAAAACCCTTGATTGAGTAGGTGTGTCCAAACTTTTGGCCGGTAGTGTACATGACCTTATACTGTTCATCAGTCAAAAAGAGGGTGTCTTGTCCTGCTCCTGAAATCTGCTCCTGCATTCATCCCAATCATCAGCTACAGAGAATTGGGGTAGGCGCATGTCTGACATCAGTTTGTGCTCAATTACAATGATAATTTAATATGGTACATTGAAAAAATACATATTATTTGACATAAAAATACTGTTGACACGTAGGCTATTTTGTAATGGCATGATTTGCCTCATGTGGTAGGTGTTGTGAGTTTTTACACTCTCATGTAGGTGTCATAACCAGCCATAAAATAACACAATATATTTCACAAAAGGTATAAGTACATGTGTCATGATAGTGTTATGACCATATTACAATAGGTTATGACAAGTTAGGCCAGACGTTATGACATATTATGACGAGGTTATGACCACGCTGGGTGTCAAGCAAAGCGTTACCAACACTTGTTAAGAATAGCTGTGATATTTGATATTTGGCAAGCATATCTACTTGAGTCTAATTGACTTGGTGTTGGTCTGGCTGTGGTACTGTAGAGCACTCAGACCCAGGGTTTTCAGTTAGGGCTCTGAGATCTGCTAGGGCATTTCTTCTGCATTGCAGCACTTTCTCAGATGAATGATGGTTCCTTAAGAATCCGCCACTAAATAGCATGACTGATTCTCTCTAAAGTAACTGCCCTCCACCATTACAGCCCTCTTTAGAGGAGGGATCAATACCTAATTGTTGCTCAGAGAGTTAGGGGAAAATCTGACTTTCCTTCAGTTAGGGAAGAAATGCTGGCCCATATTTTTTGGAGTGAATGGCCAAGTGATTCAAATTGTTAAATGTTGCTTAAAAATGTAGAACAGTGCTACTTTAACATGTTTTAATGAGGCTATTTGTATTTTTTATTGCTATGGCTCTTTTAAAAATCCTCCTTGAATTGCTGAGGCACACTGATGATCCCTACGTACCAGCCAATAGGGGCTTGCTATCGAGTCATTTAGATTTAACTGATAATATGCATCCCGGGACTGAGCCAGAAGTCAAAGCATTGCCTCGAGCTTCGCTTTAGAATCCAAGTTTCTGCTGTGTTCACCGAAGGAATTTCTGTTCAGGTGTACACAGCGTTGTGACATGAATCCAACACAGCGATTTTACATGCCAGCTAGGCTTCACTGGACTCTCACAAGAGGGACAAACACTTGTCTAAATATTAATGTGTTCTTTTTTTTAGTCTGATAATTTCAGCGCCACATGCATTTCTTTTGGCAGGATGTTTGCCCTGCACAAGCACAGCCTAAGTGGGAAGGGAGAAAACCTCATCGGAGGAACCCTACCAGATGTTGGTGTTGCTCACCCACCAAGCATGAAATGTTGTCTGCAGGGAGATGATTTAAAATGTTCTCCTACATGGGGGAAAAGAGAGAAGAGAAAATGTTATTTTTCACCCTGGAAGCAGATCCCTAAATGAGCAAATATAGACTACATTTTAATTCTCCCACTGCTCTAAGAAATAATAATCGTTATTATGCTGACACATAATGGAATCCATTTGGTTGGTTTGTTTTGATGTTATTAATACTGCTATTGGAGTTTCTGTGGCTATGTACTAATGCACTAACACTGCAGCAGTTCCTTGTATAATTTATTGGATTCCGTATAATAAAACTGTATCTGATGATAGGTTTGGACAAGTTGCTGAGGATACAAGCTAGTTTTCCAGTGTCTGTGTCATAAATTGGACACACATATAAATTGAATGTCTTCACTTTCACAGAGCCTGACTGGAGGTTTATTATATAGAGCTCTATGATGGATCAATGACCCTATTTGAGCACTGAGACTGGTGATTCTATACCTCATGCATTTATCAACACTGTGTTGTACTGCTGGTCCAACCTCTCAGTTTCCTATTCCCCAAACTACTGCTATTTATACCATGGCCTAATTAGACAAGTGGCCACCCACTAGCAATGCCCATAACCCAAAATGCTACGGAAATAAACAAGCTAATGTAAACAAAAGCAAACTCTGAACATATCATTGTCTGTGATAGAAGTGTGTATATTGATGTGCAGTACATTGTGTGTTTACTTCTGTACATTATGAGTGTGTATGTCAAATGAAATTGTATTACTGTGTTTTCAGTACATAAAAGGATTAAGCTAATTGAAAATGAATGTAAAACGACTCAATATTTCATGCATTTTGGTTTCAATGCGGTGTCCTGCCTGGGGATATCAGCATTTACGATGGTATAGTGATATTGTTGTCTTGGTATCCGTCCTTCCTGTTGACGGGCAGTAGTTCAAGCTTTCCATATACTGTAGGTCACTCAACCAGCATAGGGGTCAAGTATGCATTCAGTAGTATATTAGTGCATATATTGTATACATCCCCAAGGATTACAACTGTTATTTTCACAAGGCCTCAACAACCTATAACCTTGACACCTACTTTATTGAATAAAATACTGTTATATATTGTTCAGTCATAGCTATCCATCAATCTTGAGAGGTGTCTCCTGTGCACAGTGCTCTTTCCTACCTGAGAACTGCCCTGTGTGACATTTCAGCCTCCTTACAATTTTTCTTATCTTCTCAGAGACCAGGAGATTGGTTGGAGATGACACAAACATTTCATGATATTCAACCTCTAAATTTTGTATGATTTGTTTGCCCTCTGGCATTTCCCATTCATCTGTCCCTCCTTTTTAAAATCTGTGTCAGCCTGGGTTTCTCCTTCTATTTCTATTAAATGAGGCAACCAGAGGAATTGCCAAATCACTAAATTGGGTGAGGGACCCTGGTAATTCCTCTGAGAGTCATTCGACATGTTGAGCAGATGATCGGTTGTCTGGGGCTCTTTTCAATGACAATGGAAACAGCAGTGGTACCGCGGAGAACAATTCAATTAACCACGATTGAAGTTATTGAGTAGGTGCATTTTATGTTTCAATTGTGGTGCATAAGAGAATGATTAATAGCATGTCCATGGCGACCCGATAGATTTATCTATGTCTCTACTATAGCTCTCCATTGGTTTCTACTAGCCCCAGTCTAGTCAACATTTGAATGTTAGTTATTGGCCTCAATTAATGCAAGCAATCACGGCAAGTAATACTGTGCAACAAAATATGCCAACAGCCAATGATAAATGCTGTAGCTAGATTTGCTAAGATACACATCTTCCTGGAGGCAGTGTCAGATCAAATGATCAGAAGCAATTAGTGCCCTGATTAAATGGCAAGTAATAATAATAATACTTTTGTCTTGGGCTATATTCATTTAAAATTAGTGTCAATACTGTTATTAATGGTTGAAATGGCCATCTATGTCCAGTATTGTGACACATTTAAATTGCTAGATATAATTTTGTAACTTTATGGTCAAACACTAGCTCTCCCGATATGGGCAAATACAGTATTTTTAATTTAATTTAAAAATTGTGTTGCTTTTGGAACATGAGACTTGCTTTGAAGTTAATAACAATGAATTATATTCATCACATCAACGACAGCAACGATGCTAGTGATAAAACTGTGGAAAAGTCAACTTGAAGTCCAGAGTCTCAAGGACAATGTATTACTGAACAGACAGTAGACTGTTGTATGTCCTCGCCAACTGAGTCATGCATACTTGGAGATGACTCATTGACATTCAAGGCAACTGAACACCTGTTTGTGATTCTGTCACCCCCCTCCACCAGGCGCCAGTACATTTGCAGGGACATGACATCCGTGTGCTTCATGAACGCAGCTCCCTCTCTTCTTAGATCTTCCTCATCCCGATAAACCGATTCAGTTGTTTTAGAATGGCTTTTTCCAGAGGAACAATCTAAGAATGATCATGTGTGCTTGGGACAGCATGGTAAAACACTTACGGACATGATTGACGCCTGGCTCTAAGTCATCAACCTTATGATTTGGCCTCTAACCTTTCGACACAGATTGGTATTATATCTTTCTGTAATGGCATGCCCAAGGCTTAGAATAAAAACTTGAGCTGTCATTAATTTAGATGGGCTGTTACAGTTAAATCACCAATGATCCAAGTGAAAATACGTTTGCTAACCGCTGACAACCCCATTACAGAAGAGAGAAAAAAAATGCTTCAGAAAATCATATTTGCATCACACAATAGGTCCAATGAGTTATATGCTGTTGATTAAACATGCACGTCTTGGTTTCTTGGCTAATTTCACAAATTACATAAGGAGTGTGACAAGCAAAAGAACAGATGGGTCATGCTGTAGAGGTGGGAGTCAGTATGATTAATTCCCCCAATGATCCATACACCAAAACATGGACTGGGAGGTGCGTCAGCTAGCTAACATTAGCTGTTTACGACACTTCATTGCTGCTACATCCAAACCTTGTAGGAGTCACGGGAAGTGTAGTTTGCACCACATCCAATGGATGAATTAGAATTGCCAGTATATTACAGATGATTAAAGCAGTAGAGCTGTCACGTTAGCAAGATTACGGTTTAAGGCATTTTTCTAGATTAAATTGCACCATAGCCGTTTCTAGATTCAGCTAAAAACGATTCTGTAACTTACACTGAAGTTTGAGAAAAGAGCTGATACAGTGTCATAAAACTGTCATACATAAGCAAGAAGCTGGACTTAGTGCTGTAAAGTTTTAGCAGAAGGGGTATAGGTAAAGGTTGGATCCATCATTCCCCAATAGAGTCGCCTATCTGGCGTGCGTCCTGGGACACAGTCAGCGGGTGGCAGACATCTGCAGACGAGTAGGAAGAGACAGGGTACCCAGCCTGGGCAAGGGGACAGATGGTTCGCCTAGGAAGGGGTATCAAATTAAGAAAGGGAGACGGGTGGGTGGAAGAAACTGTCCTAAAACATGGCCGACCTCATGTTTATGCATTTTACCTTGCACAGGGACACGAGCATCGGATAGCTGACACCGAAAGGCATACACAAGACATAAAGTTAAGAAAGCTGGTACATCATTTCAAAGAACAAAAGTGAATAATACACAAAACAGCTTGACTTTTTTACAAAAAATGAAAATGCCTATAAAAAGTCCCAGTCCTCTTTGATAGTACGTACCATCACAAAATGGCAGCTGTACAATGTGTGACATCATCAACAACCAACATCACAAGCACAACTCTTTTTTCGCCAACCTAACACTGGATTAAAGCCCACTTTCATGTCATGGATCCAACCAAGTTGAGCCACACACCACCAAAAAGCTGCAGTGTTTAACACAGCCGAGGAACACAGAGAATAAATGATCAGAGGCATGGAGCAGGTGCTTGACGAGCTGATCTTAACGTAGCTCTCCAGGTTGCTCTGTAGGCGTCAGCTGGTGATTCATTGGGATTAGACAGCGGCTGGCTCTTTGATTGTCAGATCTGTAGCATGGATTTAGTCAGTCAGTTAAACTAGCACCTGCTGTGACCGCTAAACATGCGGGCAAAGCCATGCAAACATAAAGAGTTACTGAGCAATTAAGCACAACACTCTTTTACTAAATATAGAGAGTGTGCTTGTGTGTGTGTGTGTGTGTGTGTGTGTGTGTGTGTGTGTGTGTACGTGTTTGTGTTGGTGGGGGTGGGCTTAACAATTCAGTCCCTTGTACCGCTTTACATTAAACGTGTTTTGTGAAACGTTTTGAGCCCTGCACCAAGCTAAGCCAAACTCTTATTCTCTATACTGGAGAACAAGCATTGGCTGTGAATTCTCTCTCTCTCTCTCTCTCTCTCTCTCTCTCTCTCTCTCTCTCTCTCTCTCTCTCTCTCTCTCTCTCTCTCTCTCTCTCTCTCTCTCTCTCTCTCTCTCTCTCTCACAATAAAACAATAGATAACGACATAAAAGTACTGGAAACTACTGAACACAATCCTGCCAACTCCCTGCAGGGCAATGCAACTTTATTTATGTTTATGCTCTATATAATTAACTATTGATTCAAGCTTTTGAAGTCCTCCTTTTACAGATGAGAAGTACAATGGGGCACCCAAGCCAACACTCCCCACATTATTTGGGTTTCTCCAATGTCAGACTGAGTTATAGCACCGTTCTCAGCTGCATTTTGCAGAGGTCCAAGGTGCAATTGATTAGTCTGAACCATGAGTAGCTGTTGGGATTTCATTGATTGACCAGAATGCGAGCGAAATGTGAGGCTCCACTTCAAACTCTGTGTTTCACATCACCACAGCAGTTTGAGCCCAGTTCAAATGAATGTGCTGTTTGGAAACCTTTCACCTGGGCTTGGCTTGTGGGTTGGCAGCACCCAGTTCATGTTGGCATGTCGACAGAGGGACCGAGGAAGATGGGACCCCAACATTAGGAAAGGCACGGACACACCGGTAGTGTTTGCTGTCCTAGAGTACTTAGCACCTCTGAACAGAGTGCCGGACGTAATTTGCAAGCCTATTCTACATTTATAATCGTGCAAAATGGTCGGCAGTCAGACGTCCACCAGTGGGTGGTCCCTAAAACACACAGACGGAAGACAGATGAACGGCAGAGCAACATTCGGTGCGGTGTGCGTAGTCCATAAGAGTATATCATAGAGACAGAACGGCAAATTGAGAGGAAATGGGAATGTAGAGTAGGCCATTATCTGAAAGGAATCAACCTTAGAGACCTGTTTTAGGCTGAATGATTTCAGGGGCAAATGTCTCCAAAAGTTTCCTGTAAAAGAAAGTTGTTGATTCGAAGTACATTTTCTTTGGATTAAAATAATTACATTTTTATGGTGAGTTTATTTTCCCATTTCAACTCCCAATTGCCCTACAGGCCCTATCCTTGTGGTGCTACAGGGGAGGAGGACTGATTGTGCTTCAGAGCAGGCACATTTAAACCTCCCCATTAGGTAAGTCTTCTGCTAAAAATAGTAGTTTAAAAATGTGCAGCCGGTTTGACCAAAAATAAAAACAAATAAATACATAAAAATAGGAAAGGGAAAGGAAATTCCACCGAATTCAACGATTTAACTGCATCTACTATTCTGAAAAGAGGATTTAGACAAAGGCAATGTGTGTACTGATGGTGGTGGTGGTGGGGGGGTCTTGGATGCTGTTATATTTAACTAAGTGCAGGCTCTGCTGCTCACCTAATTAGATACACAATGATGGTTGTCAGGGTTTAACATTATACTTGAATAAGTGACTACGGTACTTCCTATTTTTCATTATATTTATGCCCTTATGTACTCGTCAGGTAATGTTATCTCTCCTAAATGTCCTATTGATTTAACCTTGTTGGCCCCTGGTTAATATTGTTCATCTATTTGGCCCCTGGTTAATATTGTTCATCTTGTTGGCAGTATTTCATTTTACATATTGGCAGGAATTAACCTGAAACTGAATACCAGAGCCAGGCATTTAGAAATACATGGCTCTGCTGAATACTAACCTTAGACTAAACTTAACCCCTCGCTAGCATATCGTAGTGTAACATTACTCAAACAACTAACCTACCCACTTGCTAGCATGCCTCTACCTCTCACACTTCCATGTAAATGGTTGTTTATGAATCTGTTTATGAAACTGTTGCGATTCGGACAATGTTAACGTTTCTTGTGAAATCAATTTGGCAAAAAAACACAATATGTTTGAATGTTGAATATCCAACACTTAAGCTGTCAGACAACGGTGCCAACCATTTGTTCTTGCACTCTTTCTTTATAGGCTTTACTACCAAGAGACCAAGCTCTAGACTGGGGTTATTCCACTCTTACCCCACGAGGTATGGAGCCTGCTGGTCCGGAGCCTGCTGGTGACCCCATGAGGTACGGAGCCTGCAGGTTACCCCACGAGGTACGGAGCCTGCTGGTCTGGAGCCTGCTGGAGCCTGCTGGTTACCCCACAAGGTACGGAGCCTGCTGGTCTACTGTTGGTTTTCTGTTCTACCTGGTAATTAGTTGTACCCACCTGGTGTCCCAAGTCTAAATCAGTCCCTGATTAGAGGGGCACAATGAAAAAAACGCATTAAAACTGGCTTCAAGGTCCAGAGTTTAGTTTCAGGTCTTTAGACCAAGCTTTCCCCAGTTAGGAGATGGTTGAGCCTTCTAAGTGATGTGTTGTGGCAGTGTTGGACTGCCGTGGTGTCAGGAAGCTGTAGGTGGGGACTGTCATCCAATGTCAGGAAGCTGTAGGTGGGGACTGTCATCCAATATCAGGAAGCTGTAAGTGGGGACTGTCATCCACATGTAATGCTTAGTTTTTTTTCTCAATTGTTTGAGAACAATTTTGAAAACAGGGCCCGGTTTGTCAAAACACTACACACAATTAGCACAACCCTACACCAAAGTAGCACAACACTTCAGATCATTTGCAAAATGGAACACTGTCAAAACTATACACGACTTCATAAAAATAATATTTTGTTACCATACGAAACACCCACATTTCATATGACTTCAATCTTTTTGAACCAGTTACACACTGCTGTTGCTAACCTAAAACACTTTTAGCAAGTCTAATTGTCAGTGATTAGAGTGCTGTAAATGAAGTACACAGAGAAAGTGCAACTATACAAACACCACACAAGACCGATGCTGCAGACTGAGGAAAATATCATTTCTTTCTCTCCATATACCCAAATCAGTCAACATGTCAACATGGAGAATCACAACAACATATGTCCCAGTTTTCATGCTACTACAGTAGTGTGCATAACGCTGTTAGCTCAGCAAACAGACAAACGTAAAGTTGAAACCAGTTCTGGACCAAAGCAGAGCGATGGAATGACACATTGTCCCAGATGACCGTGTATTGCATCTGGTGCATTTCATTACCTGCTGTGACGATGTGGTGCAATCGGTCCAAAAATGCGAGAATGTGAGGTGTGTTGTAAGGGCCCATTTTGTCATGACGGAGGACAAACCCATGCTGTGAAATGGCAGCGCAAAGGGTAAGGTTACCCCCACGTTGCCCTGGGACATTGATTATAGCCCTGTGGCCAATGATATTTCTGCCTCGCCTTCTTGCTTTCGTGAGGTTGAACCCTGCCTCATCAATATATATGAATTCATGCAGGATTTCCTCAGCATCCATCTGCAAAACTCCCTGAAATACAGTGAAAGACAAGACTGTAGGTCAGGATAGGTCTAGCATACAGTCAATGTAAAAAAGTAATGTGTATGCAACATCACAGTGCTAAAGTGAACAATACAAACCTCCACACACTCATGCCGCAGCCGTTTGACCCTCTGAATTCTGCTCAAAAGGCACTCGATAAAGTTGTTTCATTTGAACCTGATGTATTTTCAGGATGCTTGCCAGTGTTGACTGAGAGACCTGATGGACATTATTGAAAATGGCATGGTCACCGATAATGTTGGCTTGTAGTTCTCTGAGCCTGATGGACATTATTGAAAATGGCATGGTCACCGATAATGTTGGCTTGTAGTTCTCTGAGCCTGATAGCATTATTGGCCAAAACCATGTTTATTTTCTCTCTCTTGTTCTTGCGAGAATATGGTCCCCCTTCCTCTTTGTCGTTCCCGACCCTCAATCCTATGTAGAGAATAATACATGTAACTTACTGGAAGGGGTATCACAAGTGCTGATATGGTGCATACAATAAGCTGCTGATTACTGTAACTGTAGACAGATATTTTACCTGTTTTCCTGTGAAAGTCCTTATGACAGATGCCACTGTATATCTGCTAAGATTTAGCTGAACTCTCAGTCCAGCCTCCCTCAGCGTCAATCCGTGGTTCACAACATGGTCCACTAGTGTTGCACGAACGTCATTTGATAAGTTTGGTCCTCTTCTTCTTTGTGCACGTTCTCCTCCTGCTTCAGGTCTTCCTCAACCTCTGGCTGGAGCTCTGCCTCTTCCTCTACTTCCTTCTCCTCCTCTGTGTACTCCTCCTCTCATCCACTCTTTTTCTGACTCCTTCCATTTTGGTTGAAGGCAGGTGAACCTACCTGCTGCATTTTTATAGTGCTTAAACCTGATTGGTGTGTCTACAATTTAGCATTCATGTGCACCTGATGGTTGTGTTCAACAGATTGGCTCATAGGTGTGGTAATATGACAGTCAGTGCTTTGGAATTGCAAGGAAGTGACATCATGATATACTTCTGTGTCTGATGTATACAAGTGTGTTTAGTGTTTTGCAAATCACTGTGTGTAATGTTTTGCAGATAGTTTGAAGCTGACAATGTGCTTACAGTTGTGCAAATCTAGCCTTGTGTTTTGCTCCTAGAGTTGAAGGTTTTGCTAATTGTGTTAAATTTTAGTGTGTAAGCAATCGTAAAAAACTGTAACACAACACTACTCTCAGTAGACCTGGTGCCTAGTAATCACTAAGGTACCGGAGGGCTTGTATACTAACGTTCTGGATATCATGAGCATTGATGCAGATTGTGTCACATCTATAAGATCTTAATTAAGAGACAAATAGGTGGGGGTGGGAAGGGTGTGTGTGTGTGTGTGTGTGTGTGTGTGTGTGTGTGTGTGTGTGTGTGTGTGTGTGTGTGTGTGTGTGTGTGTGTGTGTGTGTGTGTGTACACACTTTACCCTCACTCCTGTGTCAATGACAACCCTGAGCACTTGCCTCTTCAGTAAAATCTTGAAGCAGACCTCTGTTATGTTTTGCCCTGCTCTCCCAGGTGAGTTGGTGTGTACAGTAAGCCATACAAATGGGCTATAGCCCATACAGTAAGCCATACAAATGGAATATTTAAATAATTTAACGCTATACATATGCTAGAAGTGTTTATGTTTTATCCATGAGGTTATTTCCCAAGGGAGGAATTGAGAATCATGGTTAAACTGCCTTCCAGTCCTATCATTAAACATAAATCAAATTAATGGAGAAAGTAGCCCTCACAATAATCAGACTGCAAGGATGTTATATACCGGATCAAGTTGGCCTCCTGAGTGGTGCAGTGGTCTAAGGCACTACATTACAGTGCTAGAGGCGTCACTATGGAGCGGGGTTTGACCTCAGGGTGTATCACAACCGTCCGTGATTGGGAATCCCGTAGGGTCGCACACAAATGGCCCAGCGTCATCTGGGTTAGGGGATGGTTTGACCAGGGTAGGCTGTCTTTGTAAATAAGAATTTGTTTTTTATTAACTGACTTGCCTAGTTAAATAAAGGTTAGGAAGAGGACATGATGGTTTCTCGCTGTCAATCATTCTGTTCATCGTAGATACAGGATGATTAATCTGGGTTTGTACAACTCAGTGATGACTTCCTGTCCCACCTGTCAGGACCGATTGCAATTTGACAACATTGCCAACTGTTCTTTAAAGGCTTTAGTACCAAGAGACCAAGATCTAGACCAGATGTATTCAACTCTTACCCCACAAGGTCCAGAGCCTGCTGGTTTTCTATTCTACCTGTTAATTAATTGCACCCACCTGGTGTGCCAGGTCTAAATCAGTCCCTGATTAGAGGGGCACAATGAAAAAAAATAGTAAAACTGGCTTCGAGATCCAAAGTTTAGTTTGAGGGCTTTAGACCAAGCTTTCCCCAGTTGGGAGATGGTTGAGCTTTTCTAGTGATGTCTTGTGGCAGTGTTGGACTGCCATGGTGTCAGGACGCTTTAGGTGGGGACATGTAATGCTTAACACAACACTACTCTCAGTAGACCTGGTGCCCAGCACTCACTGAGGTGCCGGAGGGCTTGTATACTAACTTTCTGGATATCATAGTGTCGCATCTATGAGATCTTAAGAGACAAATAGGTGGGGGTTGGTTGGGGGGTGGGAAGGGTGTGTGTGTGTGTGTGTGTGTGTGTGTGTGTGTGTGTGTGTGTGTGTGTGTGTGTGTGTGTGTGTGTGTGTGTGTGTGTGTGTGTGTGTACATGTATGCACCTCTGTGTCAATGGCAACACTGAGTACTTGCCTAGGCTCTTGAGTAAAATCTTGAAGCAGCCCATTTTGTTATGTTTTGGCCTACGCTCTCCCAGGTGGGTTGGTGTGTACAGTAAGCCATATACTGTACATGTGCTATGGAGATTTCTCTAATTGAATATTTTAATCATTTAACGCTATACATATGCTAGAAGTGTTTATGTTTTATCCATGAGGTTATTTCCCAAGGGAGGAATTGAGAATCATGGTTAAACTGCCTTCCAGTCCTATCATTAAACATAAATCAAAAATATTGGACAAAGTGGCTCTCACAATAATCAGACTGCAAGGATTTCACATGCCGGATAAAGTTAGAAAGGGGTCATGGTGGGCAATGATTTATGGCTGTCAATCATTCTGCTCATCGTAGATAAAGGATGATTAATCCGGGCTTGAACATCTCTCCGTGAGCATCAAACCCAATTTGGTCTAAAAACAAATTGAAACAAGAAATAGTTACAAAGACCACTCTGTTTACCATTTACTGACTCCTTAATCTTTAGTTCATTATAAGCTGTTGGACACAGCCTAATAATGGTATGCAACCCTCCTACCTAGTGGGTATTAGAATTCACTCTAAAATCAATTACAGGCTTTGTAGACTGAACCATCTAGCAAATAGCCAGTTTAGCCAATGCTGATGTGTGGCAAATGAAGCCCATCATTACATTGGTACTACAAGTGAAATATCCATGATATAGTTAAAACAGATTACAGTTTCAATTGATTACACCTATACCTGCACATGGCAAGACTATAGTAATCAAGTGTGCATCAGTTTATCAGATGTCAAATTATCTTGATTCAAGTGGCTGAAATGTATGAACAACGTTTTGGTCGACGGAAAAGTAGTATTGAATTATGTCATTTATCATCATAAGAGTCTATTACATCAGATTATACTGTATGCAGATGCATTGGTGAAAATGGGGACGGGGGTGTCCGGTGGGGCACACCCATTCTCGCCAATTAACGTCCATCACCTTACAAACCCATCTGCACATCTAGAGATCGAACATCACCCTAAACGCGAATCTAATTAACACTGAGGCACACAAATGCATATTTTGTGATCCTTTTGTTTCATTGCGGTGGGTCGTTAACAACCACTTTCCACCCTGGTGTCTAGTGCAGGAAAGACAGCATGCAAATAGTCACCTGGATATTTAGAATAGAAAGTTCAGAGTCTGTGAGAAGAGAGACATCAACAGACATCTTTGAATTCAGCCCATTAAGAAAATCAATCATCTTGCTGCCATAGTTGAGAACACACTATTAAATGTGGAATTCCCACTGTTCCAGCCAGCAGGTTATCGCCACCTCCTGCGTTTAATACAATTTATGAGATGTTTGATTTGCATTTTCATCAAAGATTTCGGTATAATTAATGGAGACCTCTGTTTTAGCGGGAAGCTGCTAATGCACAGTCTAACTTGCTCGCTCCCTGATGATAATACATTCAGAATGTAGTAAACAAACTGCTCCAGTGAGGCTTCTGTCATGTCTGTAACTTTCCTTTACAGACAAGATGGCTGTCAGTATTGTAAAGACTGAGTAGTGCTCAAAGTATGAATTATAGCAAATCACCAGTTTTTACAACTGGAAGAGTAATAATCATTATTCCTATAGTACACACTAAAATGGCTGCAGCAAGCATTGCTTCATCATTGAGATATTGGATGGCGACAATAACTAATCATGGACAAGCTGTTGTGTGAATTGGATGGGTACATAGTCTGTCACTGGCAGAGGGGTGGCCACTGTTTTCCTTAGCTCTAATTGAGCATCAGTGTTCTAAGAAAAAAACACCTATTTATTACGAACTGATCAACACTATATCACACATCAAAAGAGTTTTCCTTTTCAAATTGAGGCCAGGGATTAATGAATTCTACTGCACGAACTAGGTCAGTCAGTTATGGACATTTCAAGACAGTTTCAAAACACTTTATGTAGAATATAAAGTACACAGATTCACAAGGTTCAGGAAGCTTCAAATACCTATGTTAAGGGATCAAAGATGCACACATCTCTTGGGAATTAAGCCCTCATCAGCCTGTTAACAGCTGAGACCCTTTGGCAGGACGAAGATGCTGCTTCTTCTTCTTCTGCCAATGAGGATGACTTCAGATCTGGGATACAAGTAAGCACAGGGCTCAACATTAACGCTTGTTGTATGTTAATGCCCGGAGCAAGTAAAAAAAATAGTAGGACAAGAAGAATATAGGTTTAAGTTGTTTGAATGCACAAGTAAAACAAATACTCTCAGAATAGCCTGATTGTCAAGTAACTCCTATGCAGTCAAGCTCTCCCCTGAACACTAAATATTTTAAACTTACAAATAGATAAACATCTTAGTTAGCTACCTCACCCACCTTATCCATTTGATCCGCGGTTCATTAAATTAGGGAATTTTTAGAGGGGGGGGGGGGGGGGGGGGGGCTTTCGGATAAGTAAAAAAATACATCCTTACTTATCTGAAGGAAAATTGTCCGAAAAAGTACAAAGTTCATGCCAAGCCCTGAAGCAGAAGCATAAGGCAGTAGATATGTAAGCAACTTCATTTGCATATTGCTTTAGAGTGTTGAACATTTTCAAAAACATGTAAACAATTACTTTCACTTCTGTGAACTGCAGGATATTAAGGATTCAAAAGAAAGTGGTGTCTAGACACACGAAAGTTACCCAGTTGGTATTTCGCGAAAAGAGCCTCATCCAAACTGGCACTTGTGTGTCTGTAGTGGCACACAAACAAAAGTAACACGGACAGATGGGTAAAATCCTGACCTCTGGAGCATTTAACCAAATGGAAAGCATGTCTGATTGGCCGTGAAAACTCTGCTACTTTTGGGGTCGCAGAGAGTTTGTGATATCTGGGTTCTTTTGGACATATACCCCAGAAATAAAAACATTATTAAACCAAACCAAGTGAGATTAGGAGATAACCACTCAGAGAGAGATAATGCTTTCGTCAGAGAAAAGTTCTCTGATTGGGAATTCAAAAAGCTCTCATAGGGTCGTAACACATTGTCAGAGTGCAGCGATTACGAACAGAGTGATATACGGACCAACACATTGTCTGTGCCTATTCATGTGATTATACCACTGGCAGAACAATGGCGTGTGACGATATTAGCAAATGATGAAGGAAACTGTTCAAGGCACAGCGCTACTTCAGAATATTAGTATGAATTAATTTGCATGCGCTGAACACCCACTCATAGAGAGGCAGTGACAATTAATGCAGGAAATAAAATACTTTATTCTTGGGGAAGATATTCAATCTCCCATCATCCAAGATGGATAGAACCTACATTTACATGTTACATTTGAGTCATTTAGCAGACGCTCTTATCCAGAGCGACTTACAGTTAGTGCATTCATCTTAAGATAGTATGACAGATATGTTGTTGTCCCACCTAGCTAAGTACATTTTTCCTCAGTAAAGAAGCTATCAGCAAAGACAGAGCCAGTATCATAGAATCCTTTATACTTTTATGATTCCCTCCCCAAAAACTTGAGGGAGAGACGAACACAATTACACTTTTTGAACTGTGACAAGACAACACAAGGAAAGGTTTTGGAAATGTGCGAATCACAGTTCTGCATTGTTGGCAAAGTCTATAATCAACTGTGGAAGAATTAGGCAGAAACATATACACACTGTCCTCTCTGCCAATATGATGATTTTGGCATTCAATTTTGTTTACTCACCACTTGAGGCAGAAAAAGACAGGATCCTTCTCCAATTCATTTATGCTGAGGACGAATACAGTATTATGGAAATGTAAAATCTATTGCCTGAATCTCCCTTAGTAGCCAAAAGCTACAGTGGTTGCTGAGCTGGAAGAGATGTGTCTCTCATGGGAAAGGGCACAATCTGTGGCCTTAGACAGACTCATGGCAGAACATTGCTGTGGTCTTATGGGACCGAAGACAAAAATAGAAAGAATTCCACCGTTTTTTTCCTCCAAAGATGTATCTCCTTTGATTCATTTGAATCATTCAGAACTAGGGATTATTCGACATGAAATGGGGCAAACAGTTGTTGATTCTATCTTTCAAATTCACAACTAATAGCTTGTGGTTAGTACAATAAACTGGACCGTGAGAGCAGACGCCACTTTGACTGGGTAGATTGTATTGTAATAAACATTAGCGGGGCAATTATGATGAATGCTGCTCACTGCGGGCTTCCACAGCAGTCTGGGCCCGCTCAAGAATTTTCATTTGCATCACTTTCCTGACACACAATGGTGATGGTGACTCAAGCATAGAGTACAGTATGGCTCTTTTTAGGAAAATGACTCGTGTACACATATCATTGAGCTGATAAGTTGAAGTATTTGTCCCCAAACTGCACATGATTCAAATATTATAGCTAAGAGGTAGAAAAAAGTTTGTCCAAAATCAGACTATCAATATATAACTATTCACAATGATATCAATGTCAAGTTTATGATCTTGATACAGGTGAGTTATTAATATTCCTCTATACTTTGTTGGTATGTGTATTTCTCACATTGAATGAATATCTCAATTCAGTATGCTGTTTTTCTTTAAGGACCAGTGCAGTCGAAATTCAGATTTCCCTGTGTTTTATATCATATTGTACAACAGCTGATGAAACTAACACTGTAAAAGTGTGGGCAAATTTGATCAGTGTTATTTCTTGATAGTTACCGGTTGATAATACAATTTCTGTGGTGGTATCACCATGTGGTAAATTGGTTAATAGACCAATAACAAAGAGTGTTCCAAACCTCTGCCAATAACAGCTTGTTTTCAGTTTTCCCCTCCCCATTCAGACAATCCTAGCAAAATTCTTGCTTGAGAAATAGTTTTTTTGCTAAACAGCTATTTGCATTTTTTAATGGTAAGGTACTTACCTACTTGTTACTCAGAAATGATTTGATATTTATATACAAACGGCTGCTTTGGGACTTAATCTTTTAATATAATTTTGTGCGATGGCCACGTGTTAAAACAGCAGATTTTGAAACACAGCTAAAACTGCAATTAGATGTAGTCAACCCCCCCCCCCCCCCCCCCCCAAAAAAAAAAAAAAACTAAACATTTCCCCACAGACTTGCTAATTTGAAGGTAAGGTGTGTGAATACACTCCTACTACATACTCTTTCTCCTTGCTGCACTTTCCTTCATGTTACTATGGTAGGCCTATGCAGTGTTAACACGATTTAACTGGGATTACATCATTATTCTGGGAAAAAATACTCCCATTAATAGCAAGTTGCAGTATAAACTGCCCCATCAACCCCAAAGATAACGTTTTACCCTCTTGATTAGTAATAAATGCCTCGCTACGCAATTACTTAACTGTTGAGGTTGGGAGTCCATGTAGTCATTAAATGCTTTTCTAATTATTATTGATTGCGAGTGAGAGAATCAATGCAAATCTAGAGCCACGGAGGGGCCAAGACAGGAATGAACAATGGGGCTCCTTAAACGCAGAGAGAAAATGAAAACTAAAACTGAAGGATTTCTGGGAAATAAACATGAAGCCACGCTTTTGGGAGAAGGGCGAGATGGGTAAGACGTCTGTGTGTGTGAGTATTGTCCATTTTCTTATGATCTTTTCTCTTGTTATCTCAGAGAGAATAATATCTGCATCAGGAGGGAAATGAAAAAATCATGAAAAAAAAAATCATTTTTCTCTCAACAACTATTTTCTCCAAGATGGAGAAAAGGGATTGTCTTTGGCAAAGAGAAAAACAAACAACCAAAATGAAGAATTCTATTATGAAAAGTTTATTTCTTTCTGTGACCTTTCACCACAGTTGTTCCCAAAGTTGGTTGTATTAGCTTTTAAATCATGTTGCCATGAGAATAGTCTGGAATCTGGATAGTGAGGTGGAGGAATGGCCTTGGCAACAATGTTAACCTAAAAGCTACCGCCTCTTTAATATGCTACAATGGCATACTGAATCCTCCAATGTTCCAGGAATTTTGTCGAAGCTACATGGGCACATACAGTAAAACTGAATGTATCATGTTTATATTTGGATGCCTATTTACATGTATGTTCACCTAAAAGATATTAACGTAAAGTGGCATTTGAAATTGCCCCACATTTACCTATTTTTTATGTTTTTTGGACCTTATAACTGGAACCTCCATATCAGAAGCTAGCCTTCAGAAGCTAGCCAGATAAACAGTTACTAGCTGCTTAGTCATTGTTAGCCACTACTAGCAGTCTTTAACTTTAGCACAGACACCAGCCGCTTTATCCCGGATAGCCCGGATAATATCTGCCAGTCTGCACAGCGCGATATCAGCCCTGAGCGGACTGCTTTTTTCCCACTACATCATCGGATTCCTGCCGCAAGCCCTGCCCACTACATTACGCCGGATCATCGCAGCTAGCTAGCTGCAACCAAGTGGCTATCATGGCTGATGCCCTTGTCCAGAAGCAAGCACCAATTATCCTCGAGCTAGGCCCATTCCCCAGGGTAGCAAACAAAGTACATCAACTACAATACCGCTCTTGCCAATTGGCCTGAACCCTTTGTCGACACGGACTCCCGCCGATCCATCACGACTGGTCTGCTGACAGATTTTGGCTGATGTGCTCTTAACCGGCCTCTGTGTCGTTAATGTCGGTGAGGACCCAGCTACTAGACCCGGCCTGCTAACTCTCTGAGCGCCGTGTCTCCCACTCGCCTAGCGTAGCGGCTCCCTGTTTCGTCCATTGCTGCTTATTAGACCCTATGATCAATAGGCTACACAGCTGATGCCCACTGGACTGTTCATTAACACAATACTTCATTTTGTTTATCTGTCGGCCCCAGCCTCGAACTCAGGCCCTGTGTGTAGCTAACTGACCCTTTCTGCCCATCCATCACCATTTACCCATTGTTGTCTTAGCCCTCCCAATCAACACCTTTGATTGCTTTATGCCCCCCTCTAATGTCAATATGCCTTGTATACTGTTGTTTAGGGTAGCTCTCATTGTTTTGTTTTACTGCGGAACCCCTAGTTCCGCTCTACATGCCTCGGATAGCTCCCTTGCCCCACCCTCTCCCCCCACACACGCGGAGACCACACCTAGTTTAACTGGAGCTTCCAGAGATGTCAGCCTCTCTTATCATCGCTCAATGCCTAGGTTTAGCTCCACTATACTCGCACTCTACCATGCCCTTGTCTTTGCATTATGCCCTGAATCTATCCTACCACACCCAGAAGTCTGCTCCTTTTATTCTCTGTTCCAAATGCACTAGACAACCAGTTCTTAAAGCCTTTGCCGACCCTTATCCTAATCCTCCTCTGTTCCTCTGGTGATGTAGAGGCCCTGTGTGTCCCCAGGTGCTCTCATTTGTTGACTTCTGTAACCGGAAAAGCCTTGGGTTCATGCATGTTAAGAAGCCTCCTCCCTAAATTTGCTTTATTCACTGCTTTAGCACACTCCACCATCCCTGATGTCCTAGCCGTGTCTGAATCCTGGCTAAGGAAGGCCACCAAAAATTCTGAAATTTCCATCCCCAAGTACAACATTTTCCGTCAAGATAGAACTGCTAGGCCTCCCGGGTGGCGCAGTGGTTAAGGGCGCTGTACTGCATGCAGCGCCAGCTGTGCCATCAGAGACTCTGGGTTTGCGCCCAGGCTCTGTAGTAACCGGCCGCGACCGCGAGGTCCGTGGGGCGACGCACAATTGACCTAGCGTCGTCTGGGTTAGGGAGGGTTTGGCTGGTAGGGATATTCTTGTCTCATCGCGCACCAGCGACTCCTGTGGTGGGCCGGGCGCAGTGCGAGCTAACCAAGGTTGCCAGGTGCACTGTGTTTCCTCTGACACATTGGTGCGGCTGGCTTCCGGGTTGGATGTGCCCTGTGTTAAGAAGCATTGCGGCTTGGTTGGGTTGTGTATCGAAGGACGCATGACTTTCAACCTTCGTCTCTCCCGAGCCCGTACGGGAGTTGTAGCGATGAGACAAGATAGTAGCTACTAAAACAATTGGATACCACGAAATTGGGGAGAAAAAGGGGTAAAATAAAAAATAAAATACAAAAAGATAGAACTGCTAAAGGGGGCGGAGTTGCAATCTCCTGTAGAGATAGCCTGCAGAGTTCTGTGCTACTATCCAGGTTTATGCCCAAACAGTTCGAGCTACTAGTTTTAAAAATCCATCTCTCCAGAAATAAGTGTTTTACTGTTGCCACTTGTTATAGACCCCCCTCAGCTCCCAGCTATGCCCTGGACACCATGTGTGAATTACCCCATCTGTCGTCAGAGTTCGTGCTGATAGCAAACTGGGATATGCTTAACACTCCTGCCGTCCTCAATCTCACACAAATTAACAAGGAACCTACCAGGTACAACCCCAAATCCTTAAACATGGGCACCCTCGTAGATATCGTCCTGACCAACTTGCCCTCTAAATAGACCTCTGCTGTCTTCAACCAGGATCTCAGCGATCATTGCCTCATTGCCTGCGTCTGTAATAGGTCCGTGGTCAAACCACCACCCGTCATCACTGTCAAACTCTCCCTAAAACACTTTGCGAGCAGGCCTTTCTAATCGACCTGGCCCGGGTATCCTGGAAGGATATTGACCTCATCCCGTCAGTATAGGATGCCTGGTTGTTCTTCTAAAGTGCCTTCCTCACCATCTTAAATAAGCATGCCCCTTTCAAAAAATATATAGCCCTTGGTTCACTCCAGACTTGACTGCCCATGACCAGCACAAAAACATCCTATGGCGCACTGCACTAGTTTTGAATATTCCCTGCGATATGCAACTTTTTAGGGAATTCAGGAACCAATACATACAGTCAGTTAGGAAAGCAAAAGCTAGCTTTTTCAAACAGAAATTTGCATCCTGTAGCACAAAATCCCAAAGTTTGGGGACACTGTAAAGTCCATGGAGAATAAGAGCAGCTCCTCTCAGTCACCACCGATAAATCCACAATAATGCTTCAACAAGCATTTCTCTATGGCTGGTCACGCTTTCCACCTGGCTACCCCAACCCAGGCCAACAGCTGACATCCTGAAATAGCTGCAGAAACTGGATCCCTACAAATCAGGTGGGCTAGATAATCTGGACCCTCTGTTCCTAAAGTTATCCGCCATCATTGTCGCAACCCCTATTACTAGTCTGTTCAACCTCTCTTTCGTATTGTTTGAGATTCCTAAAGACTGGAAAGCAGCCGCGGTCATCCCCCTCTTCAAAGGGGGAGACATTCATGACCCAAACTGTTACAACCTATATCCATCCTGCCCTGCCTTTCTAAAGTCTTCGGAAGCCAAGTGAACAAACAGATCACCGACCATCTCGAATCCCACCGTACTTTCCCCGCTATGCAATCCAGTTTCCGAGCTGGTCATGGGTGCACCTCAGCCACGTGTAAGGTCCTAAACGATATCATAACCACCATCGATAAAAACAGTACTGTGCAGCCATCTTCATTGACCTGGCCAACGCTTTCGACTCTGTCAATCACCGTATTCTTATCGGCAGACTCAACAGCCTTGGTTTCTCAAATCACTGCCTCGCCTGGTGTACTAACTACTTCTCAGATAGAGTTCAGTGTGTCAAATCGGAGGGCCTGTTTTCCGGACCTCTGGCAGTCTCTATGGGGGTGCCACAGGGTTAAATTCTCGGGCCGACTCTTTCCTCTGTATATATCAATGATGTCGCTCTTGCGGGGGTGATTCTCTACCCACCTCTACACAGATGACACCATTCTGTATACATCTGGCCCTTCTTTGGACACTGTGTTAACACACCTCCAAACGAGCTTCAATGTCATACAACACTCCTTCCGTGGCCTCCAACTGCTCTTAAATGCTAGTAAAACTAAATGCATGCTCTTCAACCGATCGCTGCCCGCACCCGCCCACCCGCCTAGCATCACCACCCTGGATGGTTCCGACCTTGAATATGTGGACATCTATAAGTACCTAGGTGTCTGGCTAGACTGTAAACTCTCCTTCCAGACTCATATCAAACATCTCCAATCGAAAATCAAATCTAGAGTCGGCTTTCTATTCCGCAACAAAGCCTCCTTCACTCACGCCGCCAAACTTACCCTAGTAAAACTGACTATCCTACCGATCCTCGACTTCGGCGATGTCATCTACAAATTTGCTTCTAACACTCTACTCAGCAAACTGGATGCAGTTTATCACAGTGCCATCCGTTTTGTCACTAAAGCACCTCATACCACCCACCACTGCGACCTGTATGCTCTAGTCGGCTGGCCCTCGCTACATATTCGTCGCCAGACCCACTGGCTCCAGGTCATCTACAAGTCCATGCTAGGTAAAGCTCCGCCTTATCTCAGTTCACTGGTCACGATGGCAACACCCACCCGTAACACGCGCTCCAGCAGGTGTATCTCACTGATCATCCCTAAAGCCAACACCTCATTTGGCCGCCTTTCGTTCCAGTTCTCTGCTGCCTGTGACTGGAACGAATTGCAAAAATCGCTGAAGTTGGAGACTTTCATTTCCCTCACCAACTTCAAACATCTGCTATCTGAGCAGCTAACCGATCGTTGCAGCTGTACATAGTCTATCGGTAAATAGCCCACCCATTTTTACCTACCTCATCTCCATACTGTTTTTGTTTATTTGCTTTTCTGCTCTTTTGCACACCAGTATCTCTACCTGTACATGACCATCTGATAATTTATCACTCCAGTGTTAATCTGCAAAATTGTAATTATTCGCCTACCTCCTCATGCCTTGAAATAAAAAATAAATATATTTTTTTTAAATAGGCAGTAACTGCTCATTTGGTCGAAAATGAGTTAATGTTTGTTACATTTGTTACATGTGGACTAGTATCCTGTCTCTATTGTATTGTGTTTTGGAGAAAATGGGGGTCGTATAAGCAGTAACTGCAAAAAGTTACTGTGAAACCAAGGTAAATGGCATTAACTGATCTTACTGCCTTTTAGCTCGGTTTTAACCTGCCCTAGGCTGCAGTTACTGCTTTTGACCTTGGTTCCATATAATTTATTCTGATAGTGATGAAATCGAACCTGTTTGACACTGACTGACAGCGACACACACATACATTGCTAATCTAGGGATACAACACCATGAAACAGCATTCCCAGGGGAAAATGATGGTTGAACTTGCTCTGAAACGCTGACATCCAGACACTGGTAAGAGTTAACTAGCTATGTAGATCTGAGATCAAAATTAATCAGCTAGCTAACAAGCTAGCGAGCATAGACTAACACTGCTACCTGCTCTCATAAGAGGAGATCTGCATTTGATACTAACTTCAATCTATTATAATTATAATATAATGAATTATATTCTGAAATTTCATCTGATGGTTTCTTTGAATCAGTACACCATACACACGATTTCTAGCCAGTGACAGCCACCTAACTAAAAGTGACGCGCCCCTACCATTAGCATGAAGCAATAGATTTGTGCTAAATGCTCCCATAAGCAACGACCAGCAGTTAATACTAGCTTCAATCTATTATACCTAGAATTAATACAATCCTATCGCTTCCTGACCATAGAGAGCCCTTATTTTCTATGTTATACTAGGTCAGGGCATAATTGTTTTTTTCTAGTTTATTATTTTCTATGTTGGTGTTTGGTATGATTCCCAATTAGAGGCAGCTGGCTATCGATGTCTCTAATTGGGGATCATATTAAAGTACCAGTCCAGAGCTGGCAACAGTTCTCAGTCCAGAGCTTCCGGCGATGGTTCCAGTCCAGAGCTTCTGGCGGCGGTTCACAGTCCTGAGCTTCCGGCGACGTTTCACAGTCCGGAGCCTCCAACGACGGTCCACAGTCCGGAACCTCCTGAGACGGTCAACGGTCCAGAACCTGCAGCTACATGGCCGGAGCCTTCCCCTGCGCCAATGCCCAGTCTAAGCAAGGCGTCCAGTCCAGCTCCAAGGCCAGAGTCTTCTTCTGCGTTGGTGCCCAGTCCAGATACGGCGCCCAGTCCTGCTCCATGGCAGGAACCTTCCTCTGCACTGATGTCCAGTCCAGATCTGGTGTCCAGTCCCACTCCATGCCGGGAGCCTTCCTTGATACTGAGGTCCAGTCCAGGCACAGTGTTCAGCCCGGGTCGATGGCTGGATCCACGGGATGAGAGGGTTCTTCGTCCCGCACCACAGCCGCACCCGATGCTGGCGGATCCGCGGGATGAGCGGGTACTTCGCCCTGCACCAGAGCCGCCACTGACACTAGACACCCCCCCCCCCAAACCTTCCCTTTTGATTTCAGGTTTTGCGGCCGGTGTCCGCACCTTTGGGGGGTTACTGTCACGTCCTGACCATAGAGAGCCCTTGTTCTCTATGGTGGAGTAGGTCAGGGTGTGACTGGGGGGTTTTCTAGTTATTATTTTCTATGTTGGTGTTTGGTATGATTCCCAATTAGAGGCAGCTGGCTATCGTTGTCTCTAATTGAGGATCATATTTAAGTAGCCTTTTTTCCACCTTGTTTTATGGGATATTGTTTTGAGTTAGTGTATGTTACACCTCTTTGTTACAGTTCATTGTTTGTTTCGTTCTTTCTTTGTTGTTTTGTGCGTTTCTATTAAATAATATGTGGAAACCATATCGCGCTGCAGCTTGGTCCGATAATTATTCCAACGAACGTGACAAATCCATAGTTGTATTCTGACATTCCATGGGTTATTTGAATCCGTAACGTTACACCACACATACGATCTCTAGCCAGCTTGACGGTCAGTTGGACGTGCACCCCATACTCAATTGTCAAAAGCCACGCACACTCATTTTCTGGATGAGCACACACACAGCATTGCTAGCTCATTAACAATATATCTACTGACATGTTTCTGGTTTTCTTTTATATATTCCAGTATTACGTGACTGTCCCGGTTAAGAAAGTTAAAATCCCATATTGTATCCATCACCTTTGTTGGTGGCATATGTAATTAGTTCAACAAGCTTTGACATGCCAAATATGTGCTCAATGTGTTTGCTTCAGTGCCATTACATGAATGCAGAAAAAAAAACATTTTTGCATGACTTCCACCAATCCATGTGGTCTAGATGATTAGTATCTATGCAGATCAAAGTTGCCATGTGAGGGTGTATTAGGACAGTACAACCATGTCATACTAGGTTTTATTCCTGTCAATGTTCATCCATGCAGTTTTTTTTGTATTTGTAAATATAGATACATTTAAGAGCCTTTTTTTGGGAGCAGGTATGAAATTAATAGATGAACTGAATTATGACAGTGAAAATTATTATGATAATGTTTGCACAAGATAAAATCAACATTGATTATATCCTATATTATAGAATAACTGAAAATGATTATGATCACATGTTTGCACACCACAAAATGTCAGTATTAACTATTATCATCCATGACAGAATAGAATCATTAGGACGCATGTCCCTGATTATTTGCTCTATTTATTTCAGCCACTACATTTTTTTTTAAAGAATTTGTTCTTAACTGACTTCAGTTAAGAACAAATTCTTATTTTCAATGATGGCCTAGGAACAGTGGTTAACTGCCTGTTCAGGGGCAGAATGACAGATTTGTACCTTGTCAGCTCGGGGATTTGAACTTACAACCTTCCGGTTACTAGTCCAACACTCTAACCACTAGGCTACCCTGCCGCCCCAAGAGCATGCCCCACATCGCCTCTACCTCCCTAGTGACGTCAATATTCGGTTCATGCATAATGACTAAAAGGAGAAGAAAAAAGATGCCAGCTGCGGTTACGAAACCTATTGCAAGGCGGTAAAGGGAAGGAACATCAGCTTTGTGAAGCTCGGGGAGGAGCTCTGTTTGGTGCAGGGTTATCATCTGAAGATGGAGCACAGGGAGAATGAGGCCATGGAAACCCAAGCCAGCCAAGACAACAGCCAAGCAGCACCTGAATTCACCATCACCAACCCCGACTGCATGCAATGTAGAAAATATGAGGAACATAAGAAGTCTGCAGGGCAGAGCAGAAGCCATTACCAGGCTGATGTACAGAAAGATTGGCCTGAGGACTGGTTTGTGAGTGTTGATATGCAAAAAGTCATCATGCTCCCTCACATGCCAGGTGTGAAAACAGCATTGTTCACGAGAAGAATCGTTGCCTATCACGAGACATTCGCCACCAGTGGAAAGAAGTCTCAAAAGAAGAAGAAAACAATCTCAGTGCTATGGCATGAAGGAACAGCTGGTCGGAAAGCAGAGGAGATTACTTCATCTTACATAACAGCACTGGAGAGGGAGAGAGATGTCAAGCATGGATAACTGCACATCTCAAAACAAAAACTGGTGCCTCCTTACTGGTGAGTGTTGTCATTGCTCACTCAACTTTGATGGAGGACATCACCCTCAAGTTCTTCGAGCCAGGACACACCTTCGTGACTGCAGACAGTTTCCACCATGGCGTGGAACAGGAAATGAAAGCTTGATCTGGAGGTGTGGTTTACGACTTTGGGGACTTTCTCCATGTGGTCGCCACTTCCAATACAGGCAAGGTGGAGGTGGTTGAAATGAAAAAGGAAAACATCCTGGCGTGGAAAGCTGGCCATTCCATCGTCAAGCTGAAGAAGGCAGCAGCACCAAAGCTGGCAGAGATGGCTGAGATCCAGTTGAGGCGTGGATCCAAGAGCCTCTTCTACAAAGTCTCCCATGAAGAAAAGGACTTCACCATGAGGAAAGTCACTCTAGAGACACCCTCGACACTACGTACACAGGATAGAAGGATAGAAGAGTCCAAGAAGCAGGACATAATCACCAAGCTGTGTTCTCTGATGCCTGCAAATCGAAGGCAGTTCTGGAATGACTTGGCTGTGAACAGCATTGCGGAGGATGAGGAGTGATATGGAAGGGCACTGAAGAAGTTTTACTTAAAAATTAAATTTTACTTAAAAATTAAATGTAAATATTCAGCATTTTATCAATTCTAGCTAAATGTAATTTGGGTCCTCTTATGAACATGTAAATATGTTAAACATGTATTCTTAAAGCTGTTATTTATTTATTATTTCAAAACAAATACAAATAAAATGCTTTTTTTTAGCAATCTCATGGTCATTTTTTATAATTTGAATTACCCTACGTCATACTTCTATCATGTTCCATCATTATGTTTTACAAGACAGTTAATCATTTCATGTAATTCAAACAATTGCACTGCTGCTTTTCACATGTATTCTTATAACAAGACATGGGCTACTTGTCAAACACAGTATGTAATATGACTGATGCAGAACCTACATCTCGATGTAAATGCAACTGGTATCTAAGAGGAAGACACACAAAGGATACAGTTTCAACTCTGTTACACTGTCAGTAATTACACTGCTCTTGTATTAACAGCATAAATGAGAAATATAGTAAACTAACAAATGAAAATAGCAGATAATGCTCTTAGCTTTGGTATTACCTTGCAATTTATAACATGTCATCCCAAGGAAGAAGGCAGTAACTGCCATTTAAGGGTCAGAGGTCAGGGTCAACATTAATAAAAAATGTACTCATAGTAAGGCAACAGATCAGTACATCTCCAATGATCACCCTAGAATTTATTTGGCTGGACAATTAAACAACTTTGAAGACATTTTTCTCAGTTCCACTCTATGGGCAGTTACAGCCTTTTGGCTTGGGAATACCTAGGTGTCTGGCTAGACTGTAAACTCTCCTTCCAGACATATATTAAGCATCTCCAATCCAAAATTAAATCTAGAACCGGATTCCTTTTTTCGCAACAAAGCCTCCTTCACTCATGCTGCCAAACATACCCTCGTAAAACTGACTATCCTGCTGATCCTTGACTTCGGCGATGTCATTTACAAAATAGCCTCCAACACTCTACTCAGCAAATTGGATGCAGTCTATCACAGTGCCATCTGTTTTGTCACCAAAGCCCCATATACTACCCACCATTGCGACCTGAATGCTCTCGTTGGCTGGTCCTCGCTTCATATTCGTCGCTAAACCCACGGGCTCCAGGTCATCTATAAATCTTTGCTAGGTAAAGCGCCGACCTTATCTCAGCTCACTGGTCACCATGGCAACACCCACCCGTAGCAAGCGCTCCAGCAGGTATATTTCACTGGTCATCCCCAAAGCCAATACCTCCTTTGGCCGCCTTTCCTTCCAGTTCTCTGCAGCTGTCCACAGCCCATCTGTAAATAGCCAATCCAACCAACTACCTACCTCATCCCCATATATTGCTTTTTTTAAATATTTTTTTTCTTCTGCTTTTTTGCACAACGTCATCTGCAGATCTATCACTCCACTGTTAATTTCTAAATTGTAATTACTTTGCCACCACGGCCTATTTATTGCTTTACCTGCCTTATCTTACCTCATTTGCGCACACTGTATACAGATGTTTTATTGTGTTATTGACTGTACGTTTGTTTATCCCATGTGTAACTCTGTGTTGTTGTTTTTGTCGCACTGCTTTGCAACTGGCCTACCTGGTTAAATAAAGGTGAAATAAAAAAAAATAAAAAAATGATGTACAGTATGACAGCTTGCAAATAGTAACGCATCAAGATCTGCATCTGAGATGTCCTTGAGTCTATTCCAAAAACTGGCCTCACTTCTGAAAAAGTCCATCAGAACGTCACAATTAACTGGAGCAAACGTATCAATCTGTGACTGTGACAGAGAGTCAATGAAACTCATTAGTTGGAAGCATCAGAGGTGAACCTAATTTTATATTTGACAAAAGCTGCTGTGTGTGTGTGTGTGTGTGTGTGTGTGTGTGTGTGTGAGAGAGAGAGGGAGAGATGTGTCCTCGTGATCATGTTAAAAAGAAACGGCAGCAGTATTATTCAAATCAGTGTTGGCATTTAAACAATGAGGATGATAAGACCACTTGCTTTGACATTTTAATATTAGTTTTAATATACTGAGTATTCTGCCCAGTATCTCTCTATGAATCCACCCTGATCTATCTGTGCTGACAACCTTCCTACATACCAAGCTGTTTCCCTGAGCTGAATTGTGACAACTCTCCATAGGAAGTGGGAGGATGTTGGAAGTCTCTATGCCAGTAAAGATCTCATCTCAAATTTCATTAAAGCCTTGGAGACAGTAGTCTTAAACTGTCATGGAGCAAGCCGGTGTGGTGTCGGTTTCAATATGCCGAGGAAATCTGTTTCCTCTGTGGCCTAAGAGCATATGTTCACAAACAGTTGACTGTAATCCACTCGCCATCTCCTGTGATTGATTGTTTGCACACAGAGAAACACAGCCAGCTCCTCTGAGTCAGGGGAAGGGCATAGGCCACCTTAACCAGAAATTGGTAAATAATTACAAGTGGAACATCTCTATGGATTCCAATAAAATTAGGAGGGGAGGTTGTTGTTATATTCAATTTAGAATGTATCAATACAGCTGCTTTGTTAGGCTATGGTCTAGTGAATTTATTATTGGCACCCTTGATAAAGATGAGCGAAAAAGACTGTAGACAAACAATAATAGGCGAAGAAAACAAGTATGCGACCTGTACTTTGTTATAAACTTTAGTGAACTATTAACAGAACACAAAATAACACATATAGACCGTTTCCTACAACAAAAACAGGCTAAATGGATCCACCTCCTAACCCAGGAGGTTTTTGGCACCTTAATTGGGGAGAGCGGCCTCGTGTTAATGACTGGAGGGGAATAGGTGGAATAGGTATCAAATACATCAAACACATGGTGTCCAGGTGTTTGATGCCATTCCATTTGCTCAGTTCCGGCGATTAGCAGCCTCCTGTACCACCTAGATACTGTCACTTCCCACAGATTAAACGAGCATTAGAATTCAATAGGCTTCTCAACCGTTTTTACCCACAAGCCATAAGATCCCTGAACAGGTAATCAAATGGATACCTGGACTATTTGCATTGTGTGCCCCCCCAACCCCCCTCTTTTTACGCTGCTGCTACTCTCTGTTTATCATGTATGCATAGTCACTTTAACTATACATTCATGTACATACTACCTCAATTGGCCTGACAAACCACTGCTCAAGCACATTAGCTAACTGGGCTATCTGCATTGTGTCCCACCACCCGCCAACCCCTCTTTTACGCTACTGCTACTCTCTGTTCGTCATATATGCATAGTCACTTTAACCATATCTACATGTACATACTACCTCAATCAGCCTGACTAACCGGTGTCTGTATGTAGCCTTGCTACTTTTACATAGCCTGTCTTTTTACTGTTGTTTTATTTCTTAACCTACCTATTGTTTACCTAATACCTTTTTTGCACTATTGGTTAGAGCCTGTAAGTACGCATTTCACTGTAAGGTCTACCGCTGTTTTGTTTTCGGCGCACGTGACAAATAAACGTTTTGATTTGATTTGATTAGACCTTCTTAGACTAACTAGTATACGTTAAGTGAATTCCCTTGACCTACTGAGTTGTGGATAATCACCCATGGTGTGCGTATAGTTTTTTATAGAACGTTTTCGGCGCACAAGTGCATTAATGTCTTTTACGCACAAAAGTCTCATAGACTATCCTGTACACACTTCCTTCGTATACATCCCTTTGCGTAGATTTTCATGTTGCACTTACTTGTCATGTTGCCTCTTATACACAGATGTGATCATGTTGTATTTAGGTTTTGGATATAGCTTATTTTCCTGACATGCGACGTTTACTTGTCTCCACCATGTCAGCTTCCGTCTACGACGCTGCCTGAGGAAGACTGTAGTAGTCAAAATGCCTGAAATTGTTCGTCCTGATGTACAATGCTGTCTGCTCCTATATGTATTATTTTGTCAATATATTCCATTAATAGTTTACTGGCTTCTTTTTTGGATCACCTGCCATTTAGGGGCCCACCTTCACACTGCCTTCATCCCACCTCAAATAAATAATACAAATAATGAGCTATACTGTGTGCTTAAATTATGTTATTTCATACTAATACTAATTGCTCAGAGAAAGAGATTTTGATTTAACATGTAATATTTGTTTTTTTTTTGTACGGAGGAATGTTCTATGATCCCTCCAAATGTTTTTTTTTTTTTTAAATCCCATAAAACAGGTAAGAAAGAAGCTAAGTGCAATTATCCTCGCAAGCTGAGGTTTTGACAGGTATTGAATACGGGGTTGGCGATAATTCTGACCCCTATCTTGATGAGAATTTGTATTACTTGTTAAAAAATATATATCTGTCTCTGAGCAATTGTATTAGCGTAAAATAATATCATTTCCTTTACAGTATAGCCCAGTATTTGTATTTGTCATTTGTAATTTGATACAGCATTTTTTGCTCATCTTTATCAAGGTTGACAAAAATATTTGGACCTGACTGTATGTGAAGCAGAGCCAACTCATGTAAGATTTACATGTAAGAATACACAACTATGCAAATCAGGATTATTTATTTGAAAGACATTTCACTAATATTGACTATTTGAAACAAGATAGTCTTATTTTTATCCTTTTTCCTGAGTATGGAAAAGGAAGTGACCTTATTAATGGCCTGTCTCTGACCCAGAACTGATCCTGCTGCTGTCTGGCACACTACACAGGGGGCACCCCCTCTCCCCATAGGTACAACCGCTATAGCAGGCGGATGCTGAGAAGGACAGTGGTTTTACACAGTCAGGTGTAACATCACAATAACACAGTCGAGGACTCCCTTCCTCCATGATCCAAGGAAAAAAATGGATTTCCTGTCTTGGTTGTGAGGGAATCAACCAACCCAAAGCACAACGCCTTGAGTTTTTCTGACTGGGGTGTATGTAAATGTTTCATTCAAGTATTAGTTCTCACCAAATCTCCAGGTTTGATTGGTGATTTCCTAACTTTGGATCGATAAAATAACAAATGTAAATAGACCATGTAGCTTTGCACAGTCATGTCCTGTGGAACAAGTATAAAAGTACATTTCCATACAAAGAGCCAACTCAAATAGCCATGGATGGAAATATGATTTATTTACCCATAAAGCATCAGTGAGTGAGAAAAAGAAAAGAAAACAACGCTAAGACAACAATCAAATAACTTCAATCATGTGGTTCATAATGATGGAGTGTTGCAGTGTCTGAAATGCTGGTTGTGGTATGTCTTTACACAGTCCTCTATCAAACCAGTTCCGTGCTCCAGTCAATAGTTTGAAATGATTTATATTGTCTTCCACACTGCTGTGTAATTTAAGCAATGGTGGTATTTCTCTGCGCTGCAGCCCCGCCAGGATAAATCAATAGGTTTCTTCGAGATATCAATGGGTGACCTGTACCTACACTGCTCTATCTCTCGCAATGAAATTCAACAGGTATCAGGCAGACAATTTCACTTTGGGATGCTAACTAAACTACGTAGCTCTTGCTACATATTTCACATCGATACCCACATTATGTCCACAATCGCAACATGGAATGCATGTACCTTTATTGTGGTTCTCAAAATTCACATAAACACCTAACTCTTTCACGTTACACTTAACCAAAACAGCATATTTTTACCACCCTATAGAATACATTTTGGGGGTAAGATTACCTTGTCAGCCTGTACACACCTTGTGTACAGGAATGTAGAAGTTACCTGTCACGTCCTGACCTTAGTTCCTTTTTTATGTCTCTGTTTTAGTTTGGTCAGGGCGTGAGTTGGGGTGGGCATTTTATGTTGTGTATTCTAGGTTTTGTATTCCTGTGTTTGGCCTGGTATGGTTCCCAATCAGAGGCAGCTGTCAATCGTCTCTGATTGAGAACCATACTTAGGTAGCCTGTTTAATGGGTTGTGGGTAGTTGTTTTCTGTGTCTTACCATACAGAACTGTTTCGGTTTTCATTTATTTCTCTTGTTCTTTTGTATTCAGTGTTCGGTTATTTTTCATAAAAATATGGATAGTCACCACGCTGCGCTTTGGTCCACACCTTCTTCATACGACGACCGTTACAGAACTACCCACCACCAAGGACCAAGCAGCGTGGTGAAAGGGACTCCTGGACAGGTGAGCAGCGCTATCTGGAGTATGAGACAACCTGGGAGGAGATAGAGAGGTGGTCGGTCGACTCAGGGAGAGTGCCGGAGCCCGCCTGGGATTCTCTAGAACAGTGCGAGGAGGGATACCGGAGAATGGAGTTGGCGACACAAACAAGGCAGCGCAACAGGCATGAGAGGCAGCCACAAAAACATTTTTGGGGGAGGCACACGGGGAGATTGGCCGAGTCAGGCGATAGACCTGATCCAACTCCCCATGCTTACCCGGAGAGGCATAGTACTGGTCAGGCACCGTGTTAAGAGGTAAAGCGCACGGTGTCGCCAGTGCGAGCTCATAGCCCGGAGCGCTATAGGCCAGCTCCCAGCAAGTGCCATGCGAGATTGGGCATCCAGCCACGGCGTGTTGTGCCAGCTCAGCGTGTTTGGTCTCCCATATGCCGTTTCGGCCCAGGGTATCCTGCGCCGGCGCTGCGTGCTGTGTCTCCGAGGCGCTGGGAGGGTGCTCCGCCCGTGCCGGGCGACTGTGGGCAATGAGCCTAAGGGAGAGGTGCGAGTGGTATGCACCAGATCTCCAGTGCTCCCCCACAGCCCAGTTCAACCTGTGCCTGCACTCTGGAGGGTCCGGGCTAAAGTGGTCATCCAGCCTGGAGGAGTGGTGCCAAGGCTGCGCACCAGAGCTCCAGTGCTCCACCACAGCCCGGTCCATCCGGTGCCTCCTCCACGCACCAGATCTCCTGTAGGTCTCCCCAGCCTGGTGGGTTCTGTGGCAGCCCCAAAGGCGCTGTCTGTCTGTCGCCGCTCCAAAGGCGCCACTTAAGTGGGCCAAGACTATGGTGGAGCGAGGTCCACGTCCCGCGCCAGAGCCACCACCGCGGACAGATACCCACCCAGACCCTCCCCTATGGGTTTAGGTTTTGCGGCCGGAGTCCGCACCTTTGGGGGGGGGGGTATTGTCACGTCCTGACCTTAGTTCCTTTTTTATGTCTCTGTTTTAGTTTGGTCAGGGCGTGAGTTGGGGTGGGCATTCTATGTTGTGTATTCTAGGTTTTGTTTTTCTGTGTTTGGCCTGGTATGGTTCCCAATCAGAGGCAGCTGTTAATCCATGTCTCTGATTGAGAACCATAGTTAGGCAGCCTCTTTTCCCACTATGGGTTGTGGGTAGTTCTTTTCTGTGTTTTACCATACAGAACTGTTTCGGTTTTCATTTATTTCTCTTGTTCTTTTGTATTCAGTGTTCGGTTATTTGTCATTAAAATATGGACAGTTACTACGCTGAGCTTTGGTCCACACCTTCTTCATACAACGACCATTACATTACCATTGTTCTCTGTTCTTAAGAGTCAGGTAGTTACTTCCCTGCTCAGTCGTGCTACATCAGTGGTTTGACTTGTCCTCTGAAATGTTATTGAATTAACAGCAATAGTTGTTTGGAGGTTGTGTGCTCTACCCATGGCAGATTGTGTCAGAAGGAGATACTGTTCAGACTAGATGACATGTCACAATATCCTCCTTCGTCAGTGAAGTAGAGAAATGGAAGTCTTTCTATATTACACTTCATACAAAGTACAATTCAGCTTTTTTTCTAATTATTTAAGTAGCATCAACAATGGGTTAGATCTGGCCACAACAATTTCCCTTCATCTCATGGATGAGGAGACCAAATTGTCCGCCATAGCAAAACATGTTGAGGGCATGTTTATCATCAGATTAGATCAACATGAGGCAAAATGCATCAAGTGTGCGACGCTGTCAGAGAACGACCAATCAGTGCAATTAATCACGTCCAATGCCACAAATGAATTAGAGATAAGATTCATGTTTTTGCCATCTGCTGCAATGTACTATGAATTTGCCTATGTATAGATGTAGAATCCTTCAACAGTATGTATGCTCTTCCTCTTCTTCTCTTCTCCCCAGATGTGAAAACACTAGGGGTTGAGAGATGAAGCTGAAAACAATAGGTTGGTGATAATAGTTTGACTTTGGAATTTAGCTAATCTCCCGTGGGCAGGTTCTGCGTGTAGACTGAGGAATCTGCTGGGACTGAATGTGATACATGAGATAATGAGCAGCAGTAGTTTGGGATTTGGGTTTTCGTCACTTGTTATATGGACAGATTAAGATTGGGCGAAGGCGATGCTTAAACTGCTCGTCTTTGTGTGCTTTGCGCTTGTGCCCACATAGATTGGAAGGGGGTATCCAGAAGGAGGTATCCAGATGTCATTTGTAGATACTGACAGAATTGTTCAAGGCGAGGAATCCAATAGCGCTCGTGGAAAGATCACCACAATACAGTAATTGATAGGTATCATTAAATTGTACTGTTGTCGCCTGTAATGCTTCAGGTTTTTTTATGTAAGAGGATATTGTGTTAGTTATTGTTATATACAGTGCCTAGTCAAAGTCTACAATCCCCTTGCACAATCTTCTCATTTTGCTGCCTTAAATGTAAATCGAAAAATGTATACAATTTGTATTTTTTTCCTAACGATGTACACGACCTAGAAAGAAAGGAAGAGAGATGATAGAACATGTTTAAGAAGACTGAGGCAGGGTTTCATATAACGTTTTATTGATTTATTTTGATCCTAACAAACTCCCCAGTCCCTTTCGGTTGCTGGATCGAATCCCCGTGCTGACAAGGTTAAAAAAAAATTGCCCGCCGCACAGGGTTGGGTTAAATGCGGAAGAAACATTTCAGTTGAATGCATTCAGTTGTACAACCGACTAGGTATCCCCTTTTCCCTTTCCCTGCTGGTGACGTGCATACCAATAACATGATGCTGCCACCACAATCATTTAAAATCTGTATGCATGTATCTAACGTATTATCTGTATATCTATAAATTATACTGCAAATAATTATAATCAATTATATTGACACTGAAAAGTAAATAGTTAATGGAATATTATGTCTTATGTTCATCGTGCAAATGGTTTTGTATCAGTAGGTCTCAATACCACACACTTATCTGACTAATTCCGGGAACAAATGATCTCAAGCTTTTCTTAATTTCTGCATATACTGTATAAATCATTACACATTATCGCAGGTGAAGATTTAATTACAATTTTAATAGATTCCATAGCTCTTAATTACGTGAACGGAAATAGTCTCATTCTCCCAAGTAGCTCCTGCTCTTGGAAGGGCATATCAAGGTGCTCTTGGGAAATATGCTCAACCGCCGCTATCTCTGTGACAGGGGAGACAGAGGGGTAACGTGTGTGGTCGTGGCAGGATAAAGCTCCATGCATACGGATATTAATGGAAAACCAGATGGGACAGAGGCAGTGACATTGTCAAGGTATCTAACACCTGTTCGCCCGCTCTCTGGGCCTTTTCTTTGTGATCAAAGTGCCTCGTCTGCATGATGAACATGGGGTTTGAAAAACAAGCGAGTTTCTGACATCCTGACGGGTGGTGTGAAAACAGGGTTTTACATGAGGAGAAATAGGAAATATGAGGGGGACAAAACTGTTACTGAGCTCCATTAAAAGTGCATTCATAATTACAATACTGTAGGGAATTGTGCAATTTTCTATGGTGACCAACAGAAAGCGTCAATTATGGATGCAAATGGTAAGGACCGTGGCACGTTTTGAGGGTTGTTTTGTGGAAAGAAAATGAGTATTGAATGTTGAGTGTTGAATATTTGAGTGTTGAGTAGCTGAAGAACCTGATGTCATAGAGCATTCAATCTTTATCATTATTACAATTAATAAACTACAATGTCAGAGTTCATAAGAGAAATGGCTTGCATGTAGGCAGCATTTCATTCACATACTGCTTGCTATATAACGTGGACTATTGGTTTGGAATAATTGATTGACACAAAAATGAATAAGTGTGCTGTTGTTTCCAGTGAGGCCACCATTCATCATCCCCTAACTCAGTGACACCAAAACTTAATAGATGTTCGGGTTGCCTCTTTCACTGCCTCCTCCCTTTGTCAAAATCCCATTGAAAAATATCCAATTATTTGCAGTTTATTACAATGTCAGAAACAAGCGCTGATAGTGAGCACTAGAAACCAGACCCAGTTGTGCGATCGTAATTAGAACACCTATCTATTAATATGAGCCATTTGGATGCTTGATCTTGATTATTCATCACTTCTTGTATGCACATATACACAGCTGCCCTAGCAGTGTGTTGCTGTCTGTGCCTCCCCATCTGTTTTGGAATGGTTCAAATAAACTAATGAACGTGAGAGATTGGGGAGAGAGATGTTGTGTCCCCGGGAAGAGAAATTAGTTAAACCCAAAATTAGGCTATATAAAAAAAATTCAGTTCACAAGCTCTCTCTCCATAGACATTCAAGGGGATTTACAAAACAACATAACGTCCACATACTTTGATATTCGTCCAATTGACTAATGATTTATGTGAATTTGTGAGTTGTGAGCACTAATGTCAATCTAAATAGCACATTCTAAGAATAGTCCATCAAGGGTAATGCCAGTGTGCCACTTTCTTATATTTATGTGTAAATTACCCTGTTGATATATGAAATCCATCTTTCAAACATCTTCAAACTCTTCAATTAATCAAAACGAATGAGCATGTATCCTTGGGTGTTGATTGAGTCATTAATTTTGTTGAGCACATCTGACAGCTTTATGTCAAGCACAGTCAAATCTGAAATTGTGTGATTATACTGATGTGGCCTAAGGAATATCAACACAAAGATAACATTGTGATGTTCAAGTGGTGTGTTATTAGAGCACGATGACAATTTATGAAGCGGAGCAGGTGTGCTCATTTTCTAAGCGGTGGATTTCAGATGGATACACAAATCAATAGTCACTATCAAGATTTTGAATGCACCCTACTGTGTAGTATTGCCCCACTACATAATAATGTGGGCTCCCGAGTGGCGTAGCAGTCTAAGGCACTGCATCTCAGTGCAAATGGCATCACTGCAGCTCCTGGTTCAAATCCAGGCTGCATCACATCCGGCCTTTATTGGGAGTCCCATAGGGCGGCGCACAATTGGCCCCGAGTCGTCCGGGGTAGGCCGTCATTGTAAATAAGAATTAGTTCTTAACTATCTGACTTGCCTAGTTAAATAAAGGTTCAAATAAATAAATAATCATAAAATAATAAACTGTTCAAATTTTTGCCTTTCAAGTGTATTGAGCCACCAAAATATTGCCATAGCACTATATTACACTGCTATAAAAGTTATGCTATGTGTTATACCTTTCCTAACCAATGTGTTAGGAGAAAAGACAGCAAAGTAAACAGTATCCCAGTGTTGGGAAGCTGGAAGACACTAAGAGCTGGACGTTTTTGATGGAGAATTTTGATCAATAAATGAGACTGAAGTCGATGTGAAGGCTCTTTTTTTTCTTCTTTTTTTTTCTCACCCTTTCATGTTTGTATCAACCTTTGCATGTACACCTGCAACACATAACAGCTCATTTGCATTCTTCTTCATGCAGCCATCCATCACTTCATATTCCCGAGACATTACAGTCTGAGAATGTATGCGTCAGCCTCTGGACCAGGGGTGCACAATTAGAATTCAAACATTTTCTCCCCCCAAAGGTCCAAAACGTTAAAATGTCTAACGTGTGCTGTGATTTGGGGGCATATGTAGTTCTTGTATATGTATTGCTAATAAACAAAGTACTACATTTCAATGACATTTCAGCAGTATTTATTGCACACTTTCAATGCAGACACATTAGACATGAGGAAAAATAAATATGCAGTTTAAGCATAAATAAAAATCACAAATGTTCTCATTACAAGCAAAACAAGACCGCATCTTCACAGAAAAAAAAGAACAAAAGTTCATTTTTCTGAAAAAAGTGCTTAGATTGTTGAACAAATAAGAAACCACTGGTTTAATATGTATCTCTCCTACTCTCTCCCACTTCACTTCTCCATCTCTCTTCTTTGGTGAGAGAAATGGGCTTTTGCTTTCCCTGCCAGTAATTTGAATGGATTGAAGTCAGTGCCATTGTCATGCACATATGTAGGTGCTCATTGGTGAGTCTAGAACGGTACTTATTAGTAATGATGTTCATAGTGGAGACAGAAGACTCACAACTGTATGTGGAGCCAAACATGTTCAAGGTGTGCAGCGCTACTTTGGTTAGACCAGGGAACACAGTCTCAGACACAGCCTGCAGCCAGAAAGTGTCCTGATCAGTTAGTTGAAAGTGCTCTCTCTTAGTGCAACATTTGCTTGCAGATCAAATCAGTTCCGTCTGTAGATGCCCACTTGAAGGTCTGTGTCACCTCCTTTGAAAATCCCGTGACATCTGTGATGAGGAATATATTCTCAATTTGAAGAAGGTGCTGCTGTCCAAGACTGAAGCTGTCAAAGAGATTTCTGAAGTTTCTAATCAGCTTATCTATGAAGTCAACATGGGGAGAAACATCTCTCTCACCCTGAAGCTGTTCCTGCGCTTTTGGGAAGTGTGCACAGTCTCCTTGAACATCTTTCTTGAACACTTCCAGTTTCCACTTGAAGGAGCGGACAGGTGTCATCAAATCACAAACTGAATAGTTCTTGCCATGTAGTTTCACGTTGAGCTCATTGAGGTGTGATGTGATGTCTACCGAAAAAAAAAAAAAATATTCATTTAGCTCTCGTCTTGCAAAAAAAGTGAAAACTGTGTTGCCTTCTGACTCCTGAGCTCTGCAGGCAATGTGTTTGAGATGAGGATGCCCTGAGGAAGCAGATGAGTTTCATCATTGTATTCGTCACTTCAGCATACTCTTCTGACAGATTGGCGCACAGGACAGACTGATGAATGATGCAGTGGTAAGCTGTGAGATCAGGGTTGTCCTCTTTCAGCCGTGCCACAGCTCCTCTCTCTCTCTTCCTGTCAAGGTAGGGGCCATGTCTGAGGTGATAGAGACCGCTTGTTTTGGATTTATCCCCCTCTTCTCAGCTTCTCCTTTATGGCCATGTATATGTCCTTTCCTCTTGTATGTGTCTTGAGTGGTGTTACACCTAACAGGTCTTCACAGAATTCCTTCTTCTCTGTGTGGTAAAAAATCTAACATACACCAGAAGCTGGGCATTATCACTCACATCAGTAGGTTCATCAACAGCTAATGCTCTGCATGGTGCACTACGAATAGCTTCATCACGCTGTGTTAATACATCCTCTGCTAGTATCTCACTCTTTCTTGCTGTTGTTGTACGTGACATTGGGATTTGCTTGATCTTTTTGTTTACCTTCAAGCATAGTTTCAGCAACAGCATTCATGCACCCCATCACCACTCCCCCATCAGTAAATGGCTTTTGGTGTTAAGCCAAAATCCAAGCTATTTTTAGTGAACATTCATTTGCACATTGTTGGCCAGTGAATGCATGGGAGAGGACTCTGGTGGACCGATCACACTGGGCTTGGAGCTTGTTTATTTTCCGTGCCCACACCTCAGACTGCTGTGGATGTGTTTGCTCGAAAGATCTGTGCTTTATCTTGTAGTGGCGCTTCACATTGGCACTTTTTATTAGAGCCACGGTCTCTGAACATTCGCTGCAGGAAGGATAAAGGCATATTTGTCTGTCCACTCTTCTTTGAAAGCTCAATTTTCTGTATCGACTTTCCTGACTTTTGCGCACGCCAATCTATAATTTATCCTCTCACTTCCGCTTTTACTTCTCTTGCTGTCTCTCTCCCCGACAACGTCAGTCTCCTAACATGCATTGTAAACATTCAATTTGATTGACTGAGTTTCATGAAGTGATTTAAATAACGCACGTGATTGGACAACACACAGTAGTATGGGGCGCTGTCTGGGACCTTCCCAGCTGCGCTGAGCCAGCACAGTGTGTGTACATTGAAAAAAAAGGTTGCTTCATCAGTATTTAATTGAACAATTGTTTCTGAGAAATGTGTCGAGGTCCAGATAGAACCGTCCGGACCGAGGTCCGCCAATTGTGCACCTCTGCTCTAGGCCTTCAAAGGAATGAAATGTGTGAAAATCCATCTTGCTTAAAGGTCCAATGCAGCCATTTTTATATCCATATCAAATCATTTCTGGGTAACAATTAAGTCTCTTAATGTGATTGTTTTAATAGTTTGAAAAAATAAACAAAAATAGTTTCTTAGCCAAGAGCAATTTCTCAAGTGAGAATTTTGCTAGGACAATTTGGGAGTGGTCTGATTGGGGAGGGTAAAACGGAAAACTAGCTATTGGCAGAGAGGTTTGGAACGCTCTTTCTTATTGATCTACCAACTAATTTACCAGACAGGTCAACACTCCATCCCACCAAAACAGACTGAAATTTCAGGCGTGTTTTTTCAAACAGCTCTTACACTAACAGGGCATTATCCAAATTTTCACAATTTCTAAGTATTATTCCAACCTCATAATGTGAAACTTAATAATTACGTTTTTGACTGCACTGGGCCTTTAAAGCTGATATAGTAGAGAGGAATCTGGCAGGATTCCAAAAGAGGAATGGCAGGCGAGCAGGCAGTCAGATATGATCGGTACAGGCAGAAACTAGAGAGAACAGGCTACTGCCAACCCATTTTAATCCATCATTCCACATAAATTCTAATACTGTTGACTCTCCCAACTCGCACACTAATCAACCGCATTGCCCGAACCACTTAGCCATCATGAGGACCAGATTTTCTAATGAATCCGTTGAGAATCGAACCTCTAGCTCTCCTTATTTTGGTGGGTTGTAAACGAGATAGCCGTTCACTGTACCATATTTTTTAAATATACGCCAATAATAGTGGGTATTCCAATGTCTATGACTAATTGACAGTGAGAGTGATAACTTTTTTATTCAGGCAGTTTATCTGGCCTTTCTCACACCGCGCCCTGATCAGGCCATAAAACCAAAATAAAACGCATTCATGCAGAAAATCTTGTTAAAATGCAGCTTGTAATGAATCTTTTTTTATACCCCAACACATCAAACTTGCTGACCCTTATTTATGACATGGACTTTGGACTTGCTTCATAAGTCGGTGAAATTGCTGCGCGGATTTAATAACACCTCATTACGCATTTAAGGTAATACAATTAAACATCTTGTTAGAGACCATCTCCCAAATAATGTGTTTTCAGCCCCTTGCATTACAGTGCTGTACAAAACATGCAAGTACCACTCTAGTGGTAACATTGACTTCTTGGGCAACTGAGAAACTGAGGCACATTAAAGGGCAAGACATCGTGTGTCTTGTAAATGTCTCGGTACTGTTAAACATAATAAACCACACTAAGAGTGTCTGTCTCTGTGTACACAGAACAAGGCTTTATATTCATCATTAAAACAATTTCCAAAGCCCCACGGGAGATGGGTCTGATACACGAATGGTCCCAGTTTTGATATGGAGGGTGTTTGATAGTGTGGCGTCAGTCTCTCTCATATACAGCACATTTGGAAAGTATTCAGACCCTTGACTTATTCCCCATTTTGATACGTTACAGCCTTATTCTAAAATTGTTTTTCCCCCTAGTCAATCTAAACCTCATAATTACAAAGCAAAAACCGTTTTTTTGACGTTTTTGCAAATCTATAAAAAACAACACCTGAAATAGCACATTTAGATAAGTATTCAAACCCCTTTACTCAGTACTTTGTTGAAGCACTTTTGGCAGCAATTACAGCAATTGCAATTACGAGTCTTATTGGGTATGATGCTACAAGCTTGGCACACCTGTAATTGGGGAGTTTCTCCAATTCATCTCCGCAGATCCTCTCAAGCTCTGTCAGGTTGGATGGGGAGCTTCGCTGCACAGCTATTTTCAGATCTCCCCGGAAATGTTTGATCTGGTTGAAGTCCGACATTCAGAGACTTGTACAGAAACCACTCCTGCGTTGACTTGGCTGTGTACTGTCGTGGAAATTCATACTGAGAGAGAATTTGTCAAATATTATATTTTCAAACAATCATCTTCATTTAATACCGATTCATTATTGCAATTATGAAGCCATCAACCCCACACTCTTGAGTGTGTTGCAGAAAGCTTTACCTTTATAGACAATGCAGAGTGCTTAGGGTTGTTGTCCTGCTGGAAGATTAACCTTCACCCCAGTCTGAGAGCTCTGGAGCAGGTTTTTAATCAAGGATCTCTCTGTACTTTGCTCCGTTCATCTTTACCACGAACCTGACTTGTCTCCGAGTCCATGTCACTGAAGAACATCCCCACAGCGTGATGATGCCACCACCATGCTTCACCGTAGGGATGGTGCATGGTATGCTCCAGATGTGACGCTCAATCTTGACCATAGAATCTTGTTTCTCATGGTCTGAGAGTCCATCAGGTGCATTTTGGCAGACTCCAAGCAGACTGTCTTGTGCCTTTTACTGAGGAGTGCCTTCCGTCTGGCCACACTACCATAAAGGCCTGATTGATGGAGTGCTGTAGAGATGGTTCTCCTTTTGTAAGATTATCCCATTTCCACAGAGGAACTATGGAGCTCTGTCAGAGTGACAATCTGGTTCTTGATCACCTCCCTGACCAAGACCCTTCTCCCAAATTGCTCAGTTTGGCCAGGCGGCCAGCTCTAGGAACAGTCTTGGTTCCAAACTTGGTTCCAAACGTCTTCCATTTAAGAACAATGGAAGCCACTGTGTTCTTGGGGACCTTCAATGCTGCAGAAATCTTTTGGTACCCTTCACCAGATCTGTGCCTCAAAACAATACTGTCTGGGAGGTTGGTTTTTGCTCTGACATGCACTGACAGAGCAGAGTGACAGGTGAGCTGGAGGTACCTGACAGAGTAAATACATATTAAGAGGTTAAGACCAGTTTATTTGTATTCACCCATTCTGATAACGACTGTAACTCCTTATTTCGACTTTCACTGACTTTGGGATCACTGGGTGCATGTGTGGAATCGTCTGCATAATAGTCATTCTAGCTTTGTGTAAGACCAGTGGCAAATAATTTGTGAAAGTAGAGAAGAGTAACGGCCCAAGGCAACTGCCCTGATGTACATATCTGATGTTAGAGAAGCTTCCACTGAAGAACACTGGCTTCTATTGGATAAATAACTCTCCGACCATGTGATAGCAGGTGATGCAAAGCCATAGCAAGTGACTTTCTTCAAAAACAATGTATTATCAATAACATCTAAGGCTGCACTGAAGTATATCAATACAGCTCCAACTATCATCTTATTATCCATGTATTTTAACCAATCATCTGTCTTCTGAGTCAGTGCAGTACAAGTAGAGAACCCTTCTCTATATGCATGCTGAAAGTCAGTAAACTTGTTCTCTGAAAAATAGCATTGTATTTAAACAAACAATTCTCACCATCAGTTTACAGGCAGAAAACAGATTGGGCGGCTGTTCGAGCCAACAAAGTGTGCTCTAGTTTTTCCACCTGTCCCACACAAAGTTGACCAAATTCAAAACAGCTATCCTTCTCTTTCATTATTAGATCTTTTAACAACAAAAAAAGATGATGTTTCACTGTTCAATGTTGTTACTTAGTTTCTGAGTTGTTCCACTTTTCTAGTGAAACAGTCACTGAATGGTTTTCTTATAAATGACCCATCAACTTCAATGAACGATGGAGATGAATCGGGTTTTCTGCCGATGATATCGTTTAAGGTACTCCAAAGTATTGTTTCACGTCATTTTTCTTGGTTTGGTAACATAGTTTCTTCTTTTTGTTAAGTTTAGACAAACATTTCTCAATTTACAGTACGTCAACCACTCAGATGAGCAACCTGACTTTGCCACCTCTTTTGCGTAATTTCTTTGAACCATACAGTTTTTAAATGCATTACCAATCCAGAGGGCTCGAACAGTTCAATGCTTGCTGGCCCACTCCGGCTCTGTGCGGTTGGGACTGTGACAGTAGTCAGGTGAAACAGATGACATGACATCCAAATATATTCGGTGCAAAGAGGCGTTTTTTTTCAAATTCAGAACAAAATATGCACCTAAAGAGTTCCACTTGAGGATACAGTTACCAAGCATGTCAATAATGAAACTTAAATCAGAAGATAGACATTACATTCACAGTTCAATGCTTTTTGGAGTATATACTGTGCTTATGATTGGAGTTTCAGTGTGAGTGGGGGGGGGGAATCAATGTTGAGGAGGCTTGATACAAACCAAGAAATGTCTTTAAGTGCATAACACCAAAAAACACATATTTTATGTTGCAGAATGAAATATTTAAAGCACTCCAACAATGGATTCTGTAACAGGATTGCTGTGCTTCAGCAGTTCTAGCTTATCACCACTGGCCACACTTTATTGCCAGGGCCTACCTCAAAGAAAATTAAAAGCACCTACAGCCTTTTGATATTTCCATGCCCATTATGGGATGCTGTATTGCTTGGAAACACTATTACCATTCAGACTCTCCCACACACATCCTGCCAGTGCCAGTTGCCATGTGCCAGCAGCATACCACCCTGCATCCCACTGCTGGCTTGCTTCTGAAGCCAAGCAGGGTTGGTCCTGGTCATTTCCGAGATGGGAGACCAGATGGTGCTGGAAGTGGTGTTGGATGGCCAGTAGGAGGCACCATTTCCTCTGGTCAAAATATAATACTCCTATGACCAAGGGCAGTAATTGAGGAGATTGCCCTGTGTAGGGTGCAGACTTTCAGATGGGATGTTAAATGGGTGTCATGACTCTCTGTGGTCACTAAAGGTCCCATGGCACTTACCGTAAGAGTAGGGGTGTTAACCCCGATGTCCTGGCTAAATTCCCAATCTGGCCCTCATACCATCATGGTCACCTAATCATTCCCAGCTTACAATTGGCTCATTCATCCCCTTCATCTGTAACTATTCCCCAGGTTGTTGCTGTACATGAGAATGTGTTCTCAGTCAACTTTCTGAGTAAAATAAATACAAATTGAGAAATCTAAGATGTGTTCCTATTTTTCCCTCAGTTTTCACCCCTCATGTTTCAACAAGCACAATAGCTTTTTAAAGGACTGCCATAAACAATACATGCCCACACAGCGTGATTTGATGATAAACTGCTCTTAGATAAATTCAAGGCTGCAATTTATCAGCAAACAAACATGTCATGTTTCTGTGTGTGAGCAAATATGTCCCTACAACTGGGGTTTAAATTGGGATTTTATAGGTGGTGGAACTGTCCTCAATATTGCTTGTTCTCCCATGGTGATTTAACAGAAATCTATTCAATTCCCACTGGCCACTGCAAGCTGTGTCAACCATTCCTCCCCCATTTAACCACAGCCTACATTGGTGGCTCTACGTCTTACTCGTGTTGTGCCATTGTGATCATGACAGTTAAGATGAAAGAGGTGCAATACAGGAATGTGCTTATGTGGTTGGCCGTAATAGGTCAACCCTCCAGCAACTTTTATATTCCTATTCTGTATTTGTGCCTTTTTCATGAGATGTGCTGTGATGCAACATCCCTGGAAAAGGCTGCAACTGCAATGCATAACTACCTGGTATCAAATGGTTACCTAAGGGAACACCTTGTGATGAATCCCAGAGAAAAAATAGAATTTCCTAGGTGCTGTAATTGTCATTTTCCTATGTTATATCTCCAATGAAAATAGCATCATTATGATCAGTACCCATGTTCACCTTGACAAAACATTTAGGCATAATACTACACTATATTGAGTTAATACATAAAGGACATTGCCAATTCTCGATCACGTTCATGTAGACTTAAGTTGCTTGCTTGACTTGGACTACTGCATTAAATGCTGTTTGAGGCAACTTGACGATATAGATTACAGAGGCCGTGTTAACAAAGGAAATCCAATACTAATCTTTTGACCAAAAATCAGCAAACAATATGATCTGATTTGTCAAAAGATCAGAATTGGACTACCTGTGTAAACACAGCCATTTTCACATAGCCTAATATCCACAATACCTCAGGGTGCATATACTGTCCAAGTTTGCAGTCATTCCAGTGGGACTCAATTGTTTGAATCGATCAGCAGCACCCACTACAATCTATTCTGATTAACTTGTTTGTGTCTTGGGAAGCCATTGGCAAATAATGAAAAAGTCTGTTATCAGCAGAAACTGAAGAGTTCATGCTACCTCTTGTAATTTCCCAAGATACCACAGCATCAAAGTAGCAAATATGAATTAGGATGAACTGCTGTTTCTTAAAAACATATTGATTGGAACAAAAACTGGAGATCTGCATCTGTAGTTTATAAGAAAATCTCCCATTGAAACAAATATATGTTTTTTACGAAAGTCTGAGGGACTGTACACATGCCGATCTCAAGTTAGGACTTTCCTCTCAGTGCGGTACATTCAAGAGAGTTGGGCAATATCAGAAGTTAAGGGTTGCAAAGCTAAACTAAGTTAATTGTCATTCGGTTAATTGGATAACATCAGAACTTCAATAAAATCATTTTGCTAAATTTAACCCTACGGAGTCATGCTTTTCCTGAGGCAATAGAGGTATAATAAATACATTATATTTTATTTTTATTTAATTGACAGAGACAGTTAAATGCAGGGACATGTGGCAACATTTAATTAGGCTGTAGTGTGAATGTAATCCTATCAGCTGCTTCCTCAAATAAGCAGGTATTTTTCCTCTGGAGTTCACTTTCAACCAAAGTAATGCTGTTTTCAAAGAACTGAAGAGTTGTCTCCCCAATAAGATAACCTTTCAACCCACATAGCTAATGGATAGTCCTGTAGGTTCGGTAATTAGAGGTAGTTAAGTGTATCCTCTCTGTAAATAGCTTGGAAATCAATAGGCATTGCAGGTGCACTCTTGATGTACTCGATCCTCCCAGGAGCAGTGTTTTTTTCAGTCCCAGTGTTCCTCAACTTCAAAGCCAATATATTCATAGAGAAACTGTCATGTTGTGTCTTGTCTCTGTCCTTTCCCTTCACCCTGTCTCCCTCTGCTGGTCGTTGTTATGTTACCTTTTCTCCCCCGCTTTCCCCCAGCTGTCCCTTGTCTCCTCTAACTACCCGTTCCCCACCTGTTCCCTGTTTCCCTCTGATTAGGTCCCTATATCTCTCTCTGTTTCTGCTCCTGTCCTTGTCGGATTCTTGTTTGTTTGTGTTTCATGCCTGAGCCAGACTATCGTCATGTTTGCTGTAACCTTGTCCTGTCCTGTCGGAATCTGCCGGTCTATCTGAGCCTACCTAAGTTTGGTTATTAAAGAAGCTCTGTTTAAGTTAGTTCGCTTTTGGGTCCTCATTCACTCACCATAACAGAAGAATCCGACCAAGAATGGACCCAGCGACTTCGGATCCTCTCCACTCAGCCGTCGGAATCCAGGGAGCGATGCTAGGCAGACACGAGCAGGAAGTGTCTGCTGCTCGACATGCCGTAGAGACCCTGGCCACCCAAGTCTCCAACCTCACAGAACAGGTTCACCATCTCCGCCTCGATCCACCGGCCACTTCCAGGGCTTTCGAATCTCCGGAGCCCAGAATCAATAACCCGCCGTGTTACTCTGGGGAGCCCACTGAATGCCGCTCGTTCCTCACCCAGTGTGATATTGTGTTTTCTCTCCAGCCCAACACTTACTCCAGGAGCACTGCTCGTGTCGCCTACGTCATATCTCTCCTTATTGGACGGGCTCGTGAGTGGGGCACGGCAATCTGGGAGGCAAGGGCTGAGTGTACTAACCAGTATCAGGACTTTAAGGAGGAGATGATACGGGTTTTTGATCGATCTGTTTTTGGGGAGGAGGCTTCCAGGGCCCTGTCTTCCCTATGTCAAGGTAATCGATCCATAACAGACTACTCTATTGAGTTTCGCACTCTTGCTGCCTCCAGTGGCTGGAACGAGCCGGCTTTGCTCGCTCGTTTTCTGGAGGGTCTCCGCGCAGAGGTAAAGGATGAGATTCTCTCCCGGGAGGTCCCTTCCAGCGTGGATTCCCTGATTGAACTCGCTATTCGCATTGAGCGACGGGTTGATCTGCGTCACCGAGCTCGTGGAAAGGAGCTCGCGTTCTCCGTTGCTCCCCTCTCCGCATCACTACCATCTTCCTCTGCCGGCTCGGGAGCTGAGCCTATGCAGCTGGGAGGTATCCGCATCTCGACTAAGGAGAGGGAACGGAGAATCACCAACCGCCTCTGTCTCTATTGCGGTTCTGCTGGTCATTTTGTCACTTCATGTCCAGTAAAAGCCAGAGCTCATCAGTAAGCGGAGGGCTACTGGTGAGCGCTACTACTCCTGTCTCTCCTTCAAGATCCTGCACTACCTTGTCGGTCCATCTACGCTGGACCGGTTCGTCAGCTTCCTGCAGTGCCTTAATAGACTCTGGGGCGGAGGGCTGTTTTATGGACGAGACCTGGGCTCGGGAACATGACATTCCTCTCAGACAGTTAAGGGAGTCCACGGCCTTGTTCGCCCTGGATGGTAGTCCTCTCCCCAGGATTCAGCGTGAGACGCTACCTTTAACCCTCACTGTTTCTGGTAATCATAGCGAAACCATTTCTTTTTTGATTTTTCGTTCACCTTTTACACCTGTTGTTTTGGGCCATCCCTGGCTAGTTTGTCATAATCCTTCCATTAATTGGTCTAGTAATTCTATCCTCTCCTGGAACGTCTCTTGTCATGTGAAATGTTTAATGTCTGCTATCCCTCCTGTTTCCTCTGTCTCTTCTTCACAGGAGGAGCCTGGTGATTTGACAGGGGTGCCGGAGGAATATCACGATCTGCGCACGGTGTTCAGTCGGTCCAGGGCCACCTCTCTTCCTCCACACCGGTCGTATGATTGTAGTATTGATCTCCTTCCGGGAACCACTCCCCCCCGGGGTAGACTATACTCTCTGTCGGCTCCCGAACGTAAGGCTCTCGAGGATTATTTGTCTGTAGCTCTTGACGCCGGTACCATAGTCCCCTCCTCCTCTCCCGCCGGAGCGGGGTTTTTTTTTGTCAAGAAGAAGGACGGGTCTCTGCGCCCCTGCATAGATTATCGAGGGCTGAATGACATAACAGTTAAGAATCGTTATCCGCTTCCTCTTATGTCTTCAGCCTTCGAGATCCTGCAGGGAGCCAGGTTTTTCACTAAGTTGGACCTTCGTAACGCTTACCATCTCGTGCGCATCAGGGAGGGGGACGAGTGGAAGACGGCGTTTAACACTCCGTTAGGGCACTTTGAATACCGGGTTCTTCCTTTCGGCCTCGCTAACGCTCCAGCTGTCTTTCAGGCATTAGTCAATGATGTCCTGAGAGACATGCTGAACATCTTTGTTTTCGTTTACCTTGACGATATCCTGATTTTTTCACCGTCACTCCAGATTCATGTTCAGCACGTTCGACGTGTCCTCCAGCGCCTTTTAGAGAATTGTCTTTTTGTGAAGGCTGAGAAGTGCACTTTTCATGCCTCCTCCGTCACATTTCTCGGTTCTGTTATTTCCGCTGAAGGCATTAAGATGGATCCCGCTAAAGTCCAAGCTGTCATTGATTGGCCCGTCCCTAAGTCACGCGTCGAGCTGCAGCGCTTTCTCGGCTTCGCGAACTTCTATCGTCGTTTCATCCGTAATTTCGGTCAGGTGGCCGCTCCTCTCACAGCCCTTACTTCTGTCAAGACGTGCTTTAAGTGGTCCGTTTCCGCCCAGGGAGCTTTTGATCTCCTCAAGAATCGTTTTACATCCGCTCCTATCCTTGTTACACCTGACGTCTCTAGACAGTTCGTTGTCGAGGTTGACGCGTCAGAGGTGGGCGTGGGAGCCATTCTTTCTCAGCGCTCCCTCTCTGACGACAAGGTCCACCCATGCGCGTATTTTTCTCATCGCCTGTCGCCGTCGGAACGTAACTATGATGTGGGTAACCGCGAACTGCTCGCCATCCGGTTAGCCCTAGGCGAATGGCGACAGTGGTTGGAGGGGGCGACCGTTCCTTTTGTCGTTTGGACTGACCATAGGAACCTTGAGTACATCCGTTCTGCCAAACGACTTAATGCGCGTCAGGCGCGTTGGGCGCTGTTTTTCGCTCGTTTCGAGTTCGTGATTTCTTATCGTCCGGGCTCTAAGAACACCAAGCCTGATGCTTTGTCTCGTCTCTTCAGTTCTTCAGTAGCCTCCACTGACCCCGAGGGGATTCTCCCTGAGGGGCGTGTTGTCGGGTTGACTGTCTGGGGAATTGAGAGGCAGGTAAAACAAGCGCTCACTCACACTCCGTCGCCGCGCGCTTGTCCTAGGAACCTTCTTTTCGTTCCCGTTCCTACTCGTCTGGCCGTTCTTCAGTGGGCTCACTCTGCCAAGTTAGCCGGCCACCCTGGCGTTCGGGGTACGCTTGCTTCCATTCGCCAGCGTTTTTGGTGGCCCACCCGGGAGCATGACACGCGTCGTTTCGTGGCTGCTTGTTCGGTCTGCGCGCAGACTAAGTCCGGTAACTCTCCTCCTGCCGGCCGTCTCAGGCCGCTTCCTATTCCCTCTCGACCGTGGTCTCACATCGCCTTAGATTTTGTCACCGGACTGCCTTCGTCAGCGGGGAAGACTGTTATTCTTACGGTTGTCGATAGGTTCTCTAAGGCGGCCCATTTCATTCCCCTTGCTAAGCTTCCTTCTGCTAAAGAGACGGCACAAATCATCATCGAGAATGTTTTCAGAATTCATGGCCTTCCGTCAGACGTCGTTTCGGACAGAGGTCCGCAATTCACGTCTCAATTTTGGAGGGAGTTTTGCCGTTTGATTGGGGCTTCCGTCAGTCTCTCTTCCGGCTTTCACCCCCAGTCTAACGGTCAAGCAGAACGGGCCAATCAGACTATTGGTCGCATCTTACGCAGTCTTTCTTTTCGCAACCCTGCGTCTTGGTCAGAACAGCTCCCCTGGGCAGAATACGCCCACAACTCGCTTCCTTCGTCTGCGACCGGGCTATCTCCTTTTCAGAGTAGCCTCGGGTACCAGCCTCCGCTGTTCTCATCTCAGTTCGCCGAGTCCAGCGTCCCCTCCGCTCAGGCTTTTGTCCAACGTTGCGAGCGCACCTGGAAGAGGGTCAGGTCTGCACTTTGCCGTTATAGGACGCAGACTGTGAGGGCTGCTAATAAGCGTAGAACTAAGAGTCCTAGATATTGTCGCGGTCAGAGAGTTTGGCTCTCCACTCAGAACCTTCCCCTTAAGACGGCTTCTCGCAAGTTGACCCCGCGGTTCATTGGTCCGTTCCGTATTTCTCGGGTCATTAATCCTGTCGCAGTTCGACTTCTTCTTCCGCGATACCTTCGTCGCGTCCACCCGGTCTTCCATGTCTCCTGTATTAAGCCCGTTCTTCGCGCCCCCGCTCGTCTTCCCCCCCCCCCCCCCATCCTTGTCGAGGGCGCACCCATCTACAGGGTCCGCAGGATTTTGGACATGCGTCCACGGGGCCGTGGTCACCAGTACCTTGTCGATTGGGAGGGGTACGGTCCTGAGGAGAGGAGTTGGGTTCCCTCTCGGGACGTGCTGGACCGTGCGCTGATCGAGGATTTCCTCCGTTGCCGCCAGGTTTCCTCCTCGAGTGCGCCAGGAGGCGCTCGGTGAGTGGGGGGGTACTGTCATGTTGTGTCTTGTCTCTGTCCTTTCCCTTCACCCTGTCTCCCTCTGCTGGTCGTTGTTATGTTACCTTTTCTCCCCCGCTTTCCCCCAGCTGTCCCTTGTCTCCTCTAACTACCCGTTCCCCACCTGTTCCCTGTTTCCCTCTGATTAGGTCCCTATATCTCTCTCTGTTTCTGCTCCTGTCCTTGTCGGATTCTTGTTTGTTTGTGTTTCATGCCTGAGCCAGACTATCGTCATGTTTGCTGTAACCTTGTCCTGTCCTGTCGGAATCTGCCGGTCTATCTGAGCCTACCTAAGTTTGGTTATTAAAGAAGCTCTGTTTAAGTTAGTTCGCTTTTGGGTCCTCATTCACTCACCATAACAGAAACCAGGTTTGTCAGTTTAATGGAATAAGAAGTGCTCGATAATATTTTCTCTTCGCTCAAAAATACAGAGGAATGCATATTTACCTCAACATCTGATATTACAGACCTGAAGCTGAATTATTTTGTTAATGTTGTAAAGTTTCTAGTGGAAGTCTACACACCCCTTGCACAGTCTTCACATTTTAAAAACGGATTACATTTTTGCCCTACAAAAAGTGAAAGGAACATTTTACAGAACATAAAAAATACAACCTTTGGCAGCCATGACAGCTGTGAAAATTTCAACTTTACACATTATGAAGGGCAACATACTGTATATCCATTGTTTTTGTCAACAACAAAAACATTACTGAGATTGAACCATTTAGGAACACTCACTACCTCTTCGAAAGCCATTTTGATGTGTCTTTGTCGTTAAAATGTGAGTAATTGTCCCACTGAAAAATAAAACTCTATCCCAAAGTTTTCAGAAAACTTTGACTGGTTTTCCTCTAACTTTTTACCTGGGCTTTGCTCCTTTCATATTTATTTTTACCATAACAAACTCCCCAGTCCCTAACGGTGACAAGCAAACCAATAAGATGATCAACAACATTGCATTCACTCCACATGATTGGCTTTTATGACAAAGTGAAAAGAAGGAAGCCTGTGTTTGCAATGAGGCCGTTAATAAGTAATACTGCAAGACAATATGGCAAAGACATTACGTTTTCCGCTAAATTAAAAACTATAGGTTTGCGTCAAATTGTGGTGGCAGCATCATGCTATGGTATTCTTGCACCGGCAGGGACTGGGGAGTTTGTCAGGATCAAAATAAATATGAAAGGAGCAAAGTCCAGCTAAAATGTTTAAGGAAAATATGACTCAGTCTTCTTACCTTGTACCCTTGCACATTGATCTGCTACTGGTGCTCCTTTATATAGCTCCACATTGATCTGCTACTGGTACTCCTATATGTAGCTCCACATTGATCTGCAACTGGTACTCCTGTATGTAGCTCCACATTGATCTGCAACTGGTACTCATGTATGTAGCTCCACATTGAACTGCTACAGGTACTCCTGTATATAACTTAATTCTTCTGTTTTTATTCCTCGAGCGTTACTATTTGTCTTTTTATTATTCTTATTTTTTTATCTCTGCCATGTTGGGAAGAACATGTAAGCAAACGTTTAACAGTGAAGTGTACACCCGTTGTTTTCCTCATATGTGATTAGATTTGAAAACCAAACCTTGAGATGGAGTTGTATTTTTCAGGGCGATAATTACACAAACTTTAATGGCATAGACACACCAGAATGGCTTTCCAAGTGGAGGTGGTGAGTGATACAGTGTCACGACTCTGACCGAAGGTGACTCCCCTTCCCGTTCGGGTGGGGCTCGGAGGTCGTCGTCGCCGGCCTACTAGCTGCCACTGATTCTTTCCTCCCCCTCCTTGTGTGTTTATTGGTTACACCTTTTATGAGTTTGTGGTAATTAGTTGGGCTTTATTAGTCAGCCGGCCCGCCTGTTTCTTTGTGCGGGATTAATTATTGTAACATTTGTGTATGTTGGAGACGAACGTGTTTGTTTCTGTTCGTGGATTTTGCTGGACTGTTTTCGTCCCCCGCGTTTGGGGCATTTGTTTTGAGCACCCAGTGTTTCGTGGGGTGGCCGTTGTTCACCGTGTGTGCATTAAAAGAGCACTATATTGAACTCTCTGTTTCCTGTGCCTGACTTCACACCCACGACACCCAGATCGTTACATGCAGAGTGGTCCATTCTCAGTTCTGACTTAACTTTGCTTGAAAATCAGAGACAATGTTTGAATATTGCTGTCCATCAAGGATTCCCCCAAAAAGTTACTGAGCTTCAGCAATTTTGACAGTGCAAATTTGGTAGAATCTTATTCAAAATGATTCACAGCTGTAATTGTTGCCAAATGTGCTTCCACCAAGTCATACATTTGGGGTGTGAAGACATACGCAATCAAGACATCAACATATTTTTGTTACACCTTTAATTAATTTGGAAAATGTTTCCTACTTGTCTTTCACTTTGAAAATGTGGCGTAGATTGAGTAGTTCTGAACCAAAATCGAACTTAGTCCCATTTTAGATATAAGGCCTCAAAATGTGAAGACGGTGCAAGGGGTGTGTAGACGTCCACTAGGCACTGTATGTACTGTAAGTATGATGCATTGTGTCTGACGTAAATGGCCACCCACGATGTAAGACTAGCTCTTGCTATATGAATCATGATTTGTTGTTTGTAGCTAATATCATGTGTACTCACCCAGAAGAATGTCTCAGTGTTTGTTAATTGAATCATGAATATGTTCTTGCTTCCATACAGTGGTAAAAAGCACCATCACTAGCAGCTGAAATGCCCCAGGCATCATGTATTTTATGTCTGCATAAATAAAACCCGCATGGACCAAGAAAGCATATTATCTAATGTGAGTTGACTGAGAAGGCCCCTCCTAGGGTGTTATACGAGCCAAGAATGACATTTGTGACCATCTGTTGGGATTCATCCAAACGACTGTTAAATCATTCATATCCTGCTCAATGGTTCCTGTTCATACACTCTTAAAAAAAGGAACTATCTAGAACCTGAAAGGGGTTCTTATGCTACAGAGGGTTCTACTTGGAACACAAAAGGGGACAGCCGAAGTCCCCTTTTGGGAGTGTACAATAGGTAGACTGTGTTCTCACATGTATTGTTGGCTAGCCTATAGACATAGAAACAGCTAAACATGGTCAACGTTATCCAATCAAACATATTACCGGACGAGTTTTATCAAAGTGCTGCAAAGAAATCTGATGATGCCATATGTTGAGATTACAATACAATGAATGCATATAGTCTCAATGATTGAAGTAGACTGGAGGGGGAGTTTACAAATATGTATACGAATATGCTATAGACAATACAGGAAAGAGCAACACACCGTGGGTGAGAGATCACATAACAAAGCTTATGTGAAGGTATTTCTACTGCAGAGAAAACAGACTGGGGAGGAGATTAGCATTAGTGAAGGAACAGAGCAGCAAGAGAATATCTCCTTATTTTAATCCCATATAGGTTTACATGTATTGGAGCAGAAACTGTGACTGTTTTCACGTGTGTTTTTTTCAGCCCGGGCTTTTACGGTAGGGTTGGAGGAAATGGACTTGTACTGTCCAGCAGGTAGTACTTTAGGTGTAGAAGATGTGAGGGTATATAAAACAGTAAAAATCTCACAAATTGAAATTACCCATGATATTGGCTTGCGACAATATTGGAGTGCCACTCGGGTATGGTCTTCAAATATACCATGAGTGTGTAGATGTAGAGAGGATGTCATGAGTCACGGCTCTCTTTATGTTATTGTGACAGAGTTGGGTGCAGGTGTGAAAGAAATTAAAAGGAGCAACTATGACTTCGATAGTCAGTCACTTATTTTGGATCAAGTGACCTCAATGCTGATTCCTATTTGCATGTGGATACATTGAGTTGAGTAACCCAGCAAAAAAAAAAAAACGTTTTCACTGCCCAACCACGTCGGTGGCACTTTCACATTCTCCCGTTGCTTGACGCCAAGCCAAAGCACCGTGTTACACCTTAGTCACTGTCAGCTAGTAGAAGCTGAGAGACTCTTCTACCACATTGAGCCACCGAGAGTGATACCACACCACCCTGACACGGCATTCACTGTGACATCTGGAAACAAGACCCTGTCACCAGAGCTGTGGGCTTCGGGGACCTCAATTGAAAGGCAGTGACAGGAAAGCCATTTGTTGCAGATTCCAGGTAGCCAAGGTAGTGTGAGGAACCACCGTGCTGTGCCAGACAGCAGACTGAAGCACAAGTACTCGAACTGTGAGATTGGGATAAACCTTGCCAACAAAGCTTCGAAGGGAAGGCATTCTGTGGTGCTCCTAAAAAAATTGCTCTTGGTGCTATTCAAGAAAAGGAATAATCAGTCAAAACCTGGAAATCCAGAAGAGAATGGGTTTACCTTTTGAAAATGGGTTTGGAAAAAAAGATCACACAGCCTAAGTGAACAGCGTCGACAGAAGGAGAGTAAAAGCAGTTTTGTGCTTTTAGTTTCAATCCAAGATTTGACAGATCGTGTCATTGAGCAAAACACAAATGCATCAATGTTGAATATGCACTGAAATGCACTTTCTGAAGAAATATTCTCAAAATATTTTCTATGATGTATTACCAAAGAACTTACACCAACCATGTGTGTCCATTGTGTGCGAGGGGTTCAGACCGTTTCCCCTTTTAAAATGTACCTCAACGCTTCTGTACCTGTTTATGGCATCCCTCAAACCTACACTCTTAAAAAAAGGTGCTATCTAGAAAGTAAAAGGTTTATTCTAACAGTAGAACCCTTTGGAGAACGCTTTTTGTTTCTAGGTAGAACCCTTTTTAACAGAGGATTCTACATGGAACCAAAAATGTTTCTACCTCAAACCAAAAAGGCTTATCCTTTGGGGACAGCTGAAGAACCATTTTGGAACTCTTTTTAATAAGAGGGTAAGCCACAAAGCTCTGGCGATGGATTATCTATGAGTTAAAAATAAAAAAAGGTGACAACTTGGTTGTAAATGTTTCCCGAGACTGTATAGCCCTGCACTGCCTGCCTGCCAGCTGCCGCTGTGTCTTTCTTTCTCTTTTTTTTCACTCCATCTCTCTTCCTCCTCCTCCATCCTCTCCTTCTTTCCCCAAACAAAGCCCTACTCAGCATCCTTGGCAGAGATCACAGGATGTGGAGTAATGAGACAACAGTCTGTCTCCACAGCTCAGGTACCTGGTGTTTGGGGCGAAGTGTAATTCATTATTGAATCTGCCTGATAGGCTGTCTGGGATAGAGTGGCAGTGTCACACACAGAAAAGAGACAAAGCCAGTGGGGTGGGGGGGGGGGGGGGGGTAAAGATGACGGCATCACAGTACAGCCCTAACGGCTTCCACTCCACTCCACTCCCTACCCCCAACCCCCACCCCCTCTTCTGACTCCCGAACTCCTCTAAAGAAGAGTACTGACTCAGCTATTTCTCGCAACACAATACGTGAGTGTGGGAGACTAAGGTGAATGGCAATGTCAAACAGCTCAGAGAAAGCCTTTGAGCGAAGCCGCCACACACCACTCACACATACAGTAACACAGTCTGAGCCTATGCTAATTCTGTCGCGCTGAATGACAACGACATGGCAGCAGGATTGCATCAGGAGCTGGCCGCTGGAAGAAAGAAGAAAGGAGGAGGGAATGAGGGAGGGATGGGGAGGACTTATGATTGAGGTGAAGCAGAGGCAGTTATGCAGTTATGCATTTCCCACCTGCTGTTGTTCCAGCCCTGTATTTATGAGATACCAGCCAGTGTAAGAAGAGGATCAAAGAACTGAATCAAAGGCGTTGGCAGAACAGGGGGCCGAGATCTGAGAACACCAGCATCTCTCTTTCCCTCCACTTCAAGTCATCCGTTTTAGCTTGCTCTCTTGTCTCTGAACGTTGTTTCGTTAAAACACACCCAGAATACTGATATTTAAGCCCATGTAATCAACCTCCTTTGTGTGCATTCTAAAGTCTGATTAATTGAGCCAGCACATAATCAAATTCTCTTCTGTTGTTAGAATGTCAGAGGGCATTTTTGGGGGGTTTAAAATATCTTATCACATCTTCATCGGTCCAACAAAGAGTAACAATGTTTCTGTTATCTACGTTGAGAATCAGGGAAGGAGAGGAGGACCCTACTGTGTCTTGGTTGCATAGCAATGACTGCGCTGTTTTCTTCAGGAAGAAAATGGTAGAGAGGGTGAAGAAAAGAGGAATAAATATATAATCTGACAGATATTGTCAGGCAAGGAAAGGTAACCAGCAACCTCCAAATGCACCTAGTTTGTTGGCCTGAAGAAGTGAAGAAGTGATAGGAATCAGAGGCTTTAATACTCGTGTGAGTTTCATCACTCCCTGTCAAGCCTCTAAAATCACACCATCATCGCTTTATTCACGAAACGAGAGAAAGAGAAAACACAAACATTCCCCGAAATAGAATGTGTCATAAATCTGACATAGCCTTGGGAGGGAAGGTGGCAGGGGAGAGGGGAGCGGGATGCAGGAGGAGGACTAAACTTGGGAAATGAAGGGTGTGCACGGCTGACAGTAGATTGGGGAACAAAAGAGGGGATAGAACGTTGATGCGGGGCTCTACTGACAAGTCCGAGGCTACAGCAGAAGGCACCATGGGAATACAGTTGACAGGATACAGAGGGAAATCATTAAAGATGATAGAGGAATAGCGGGAGGGCACAGTCGCTGCAGTGTCAGAGAGAGAGGGATAGAGGGATGGATGTGGCTGAAGCAGCCATAGGCAAAGAATGAAACGGAATACGTGGGTGGCAGACAGGCCTAGGAACCACAACTGATCATAATGACTGTGTTTCCATCAGTCTAGATGTGTGTGTGTGTGCCAGCCTATTTCCCGCAAGATTTGTCCTGTCGGATCTGGGATTCAAACTGGCAACCCTCCGGTTGCTGGCTCGCCTCTCTAAGCGCTAGGCTACCTCCACAATGTGTGTATGTGTGTGGGTGTGCTAGTTTCAACTTCTGTCATAGAGCTCCCTAAGTAAATAGGATCCCTTGAGATAAGATGCTTGATAGCTTCGCCACCATGGATGTTTGCGTTTTCTACGGTGAGACTGATTCCCCATGAGTTGTTCTCCACAACGTCTCCATGGCTACATGTTCTGTACAATGAACAGAATGGAAACGTTTAAAGACAAACAGTATACATTACGATATTCAATTATACTGAACAAAAATAGAAAATGCAACATCCAACAATTTCTAAGATTTTACTGAGTTACAGTTCATATGTGGAAATCAGTCAATTGAAATAAGTTAATTAGGCCCTAATCTATGGATTTTACATGACTGGGAATACAGAGATGCATCTGTTGTTTACAGATACCTAAAAAAAAAACGGTTGGGGTGTGGATCAGAAAGCCAGTCAGTATCTGGTGTGACCACCATTTTCCTCGTGCATTTTGACTCATATCCTTCGCATAGAGATGATCAGGCTGTTGATTGTGGCCTGTGGAATGTTGTCCCACACCTCGTCAATGGTTGTGCGAAGTTGGTGGATATTGGCGGGAACTGGAACACGTTGATGGATGTGCAAAATCAACGAGAGGTTTTTCAATCAAAAATCTTTAGGGCATAGAATACACTTCAGAGTGAGAGGGGCACACTGCATATGAACTAAAAGTAAGGTTTATACTCAGTCAATGGAGATTTACAAGCGACTGTAAGTCTTGGTTATTTTATATAATCCATGGGAAACACAACCTAGTTTAAACTATGACCCATGGTGTTATGAGTAGGTTGTAAGTGAATGACATAGACGACAGGCATGTCAAATTGGACAAATAATTATTTTTAGACTGCCTGATCATATGTGACAGGCAGCACAGCAATTCAGTGTATTTGATGACAAATGAATGAATCCCATAACCTAACAAAGAACATATTTTCTGTTGTCCATGACAATCCATCCAGATGAATTCATTACAAAAAAAAGCAAAAGATCCAAAAACATTTCCTCACCTCTCATAGGTTTATCCTACAGAGAGCCTCAGACTTTATGTGTAACTATGGGCTTGTGTCAATCTGTACCGCGGATGTTCAGCATCACAGTGTGATTGACATTTAAAGGCAATGTTCCGTTGTTGGCGGAGACTGCGTTCACGGTAAATGCTGCACATGTCGACTCAATCGGAAATCACCTTTGAATTTCTATCACACAATCTGTAGCACTCCATCGGTGCAGATTGAATAGAGCCCTACGTCTATAAAACACAATTGCTACCAATGGTTCAGCCTTTGATGTTTTTGTCTCCATGGGAGCATATCTGGAACACGATTGGTCCAACGTGAGGTATGTCTTTTGAGGTTAGTAAAGGAGAAATAGCCCCCTTGCAACATATTGGCAATCAGGCCAGAATCAACACACTCGGCTGGAAATTATCGATTGCTGTCCAGCTTTGTATCACGTTAGACCCGATAGCATCTGGTCACAGCAAAACACAGTAACAAGTTATACCGACTGCAGAGGCAGTTCTGCTGCTGTGGAACCTTGGAGCTCTTTTTCCAATCCATTAGTCTTTCGCAGAACCATACACTGTACTTGATTTCATATTTTTCAAAATACGCGGCTCTGGTCTTTCACTTTCATACATAAGTCCACACCATTCTGCATAACGTGGTGTTAGGGGCCACTCTGTGAATGTCCCTTAATGATTCTGTCAAAGCACAAAGCCATTTGAGAATACCTGGCAGTTCACCCATATTCACATCAATGCTCAGAGGCAACAGATTGCTTGTTTATGGTGTGAGGTGATCCAGTCTAAGATAGACAATGGGCACCCTCTTTATAACATGTTTGTACTCTTGAATTGCATATGAAGGCTTTTGTTAGTGAAATGTCATGGAATGTTGATGGAATCAGCTATCAAGTGAAACATGATTATGTTTGCACACAAACAGGACTGATGGACACATATCCCGCTAGCTAGAGATAAATGTGTCGAAATGATATATGTGACATTTCCCCACGGAGAGACGGTTTTAAAAGAGCGGTCCGTTTTCTGTCCCAATCCACAGAGGCCAAACACAATGAAAGCGCTCACTCATTGTCTTTCGCACTAATTAAGCAATCCATCATGTGCTGTCTGATAAGACTGAACAGTTTGGGATACAAGTAGAAGTTAGTTCAAAACGTCCATCCTAAAAGTAAAGAAGTGTCCGCGGACAGTGATATGTGTTTAAGCGATTCATGGGTGTATCATGGTCTGGGGAGTATTTTGTGAAATGACACACAAAGACACAACCCGATTCTGCCACTGTGCTAGGCGCCATTCTTTGTCGCGTCAACCTCCGTACTCACTGTCAGTCTGTGACAGGGTTGTTGTGGGAGTTTGTTTGTGGAACATGAGTGACATGTAAAACTGATGATCTCCCGAGAGACACTGCTTCTGTTTGAACTTCCAAGTGCATTTGGCTGTCTCGAGGTTGATCAAAGTCACTCCCTTTGGGTGAATGACACAAGAGGTAACATTGGGGGAGTTGGAGCGTTACAAACCATTATGTGGCCTATTTAAGACAGTTCAGTCTAACATAATTTATAGATAGATAGATAGATAGATAGATAGATAGATAGATAGATAGATAGATAGATAAAAATGTATCCTTACATTGCCAAACTTCATATGGAAAAATGGTTCAAAGATGAGTTTGAATGTCATTCATTGCTCAGTTGATGGATAAACCCATGTGTATTCCTGTCACTTGATGCAAGTTCATATCCACACACTTAACTAAACATCTCAAAACTCTTGGGACCCTGCTATCACTATGCAATGCGTTCATGCGTTTATACCACACTGATTTTTTTCACTCTTTCTCATTCCTTTTCTTAATTCACGCTCCATAGATCTAATTTAAAAATGCACCATTAATTAAGGAAATCATATTTATTATTTCCTCTCATCCTTAGAGGTGGGAAATCAATTAGAAATAACAATAAGCTGGTTCCCACTTTTTTGTAGAGGTTGTATGGTCCCATGCATATTTGATTTCCCCGTAGATTCGACATGCTCCATTGAGGTACACGCTATGCAGTGCCATATGCACACCTATGACCGCATTAACCTAGCCGAGCATTCACTACCCACTGGAGGACTGAGATTATACCACCTCCTCAGTTTAAAATCCCCCAACTCAGCACTTCTGGGAGGCTTCCCGGACAGTAACACCCAATATAACCAGTGAACCACTCTCAATCTGGGGAAGGGCGGTTATCACAAAGGGTTGAAGGTCACCTGTTAATTATTTGTTATCCTATATAACTAAACCATACATGTCCCAGGTGTGCCAATACACATGGTTGTCACACACTCCCCGCCCTCCTGTTCATTGCATTGTGATTGGGCAGATTCTATGAATATGTATCGACAATGTATCATGGTTACTATACATTCCCTGGAAGCTCAGATTTTATATGACTATCAGCATTCTTAGTGTAAAAGAAGCCAATTCTTGGTGTATTTTCCACCATATTGCTGCTGCGTATGAAAGAGTAGTGCTGGTGAGAGGAAGGACACGTGCTACGTAGCCATTGGGGTTTTTGGATACAGGCCTAGTCCAAATACTGTTCAAATGCAATTCCTTTGTTTCCTTTGTCTAGTTCCCAAGTTCTTCCTAACTGCCAGTACCAGTTAGGAGAAAAAAAGATACCAAACTTTGCTGAAATCTATCCAATCCAAAGCAGTATGCGATGATGAGACACATTTTCAGGGATTCAGACAGGGCCATAGCCCAGCAGGCATCATCAAGGGGTGTCACAATGACCGAGCTCCTGGAAATCCCTTGGTCCTCTGTGGTCCATGGGCCAGGAGGAGGAGGCTGCTGGGTAGTGAAGTTTCCGGTTGATGTGTTTGTTGGCCGTGCTTCCCTTCTCCTCCTCCCGCTGCTTTAATCTCCTCCTCCACAGCTGTCACTTCCTCCCTAACAACTGCTACCCCTCCCCTATCTTCCCCCTAGCCTCACTGCACCACTCCACGGCCTGCCTACTGGAAAGTGGAAAGCAAAACACCCTTTCAGTTAGCATCCTTATTCCAATGTGTTTAGTAATTTTTCGTCTGAATAAAAGGTCACAATTAAAGGGAGAGTTTACCAAAATTGCATTGCTTTCCTTGCCCTGTAAGTCGTTTATGGACAAGGTATGACGACAATAAACAATAAACAATTGAACTACACTTAAAGAACGAAGTAGGCAATATAGTTTGTCAGATTTATGTTTGGAGGCATTTGACCTTGGATATTACTGGATTTCATAATTGAATCACATTCATTACTGGTGTCAAATTATCAAATAACGTTAAATAATTTTAAAGCAGGCACAGTATTACACAGGGAAAATGACTGACCCCTGGTATTGATGACTTCAAGTTGAAGGCCGACCACAGTACTGCAGGCATGGTTTCCAGAAAACAGGATGTCCCATTATAGTGAATGGGGGAAAGAGATTTTTTTTAGAATACAATCGTGGTACCAATAATCACTTCTTTTTCACCAAATGTATGTCCTTGAACCGATAACTTTAAAATCACACATAGACAACTGAACAAAAATATAACAATTTCAACTATTTTTACTGAGCCACAGTTCATATAAAGAAATCAATTCCAATTTGATTAAATTCATTAGGCCCTAGTCAATGGATTTCACATGACTGAGCAGGGGCACAGCTATGGGTGGGCCTGGGAGGGCATAGGCCCACCCACTGGGGAGCCAGGCCCAGCCAATCAGAATTTGTTTTTTTCCCAGACAGAAATACTCCTCAGATTCATCAGCTGTCCATGTGGTTGGTCTCAGACAATCCTGAAGCTGAAGAAGCCAGATGTAGAGGTCCCTGGCTGGCGTATTTACACGTGGTCTGCGGTTGGAAATACTGACAAATTCTCTAAAACAACATTGGAGATGGCTTATGGTAGAGAAATTAACATTAAATTCTCTAGCAAACTGCTCTGGTGGACATTCCTGCAGTCAGCATTATAATTGCACACTCCTTCAAAACTTGAGACACCTGTGGCATTGTGTTATGTTACAAAATTGCACATTTTAGAGTGGCCTTTTATTGTGCAATGTTAATGCTTTTTAATCAGCTTCTTGATATGTCACGCCTGTCAGGTGGATGGATAATCTTGGCAAATGAAAAATGCTCACTAACAGGGATGTAAACAAATTGGGGGGAAACACGCTTTTTGTGCATATGGGACATTTCTGGGATGTGCTATATCTTTTATTTCAGCTCATGATACATGGGACCAACACTTTACACGTTGTGTTTATATTTTTGTTCAGTATAGTTGCTAATGGTGGCCTGCAGTACCTTGGTCTGTCTTCAACTTGAGATACTCCATGGTAGGGGGCAGCACTGAGCAGGCCTGCAACGTCACATCCTAGTAGCTAAAACTATGCATGCAATGTTTCCAAAAACTCCTCCAAGATGACAACATGCTAAAATAACACTTCCTGATCATCAATTGTGCCACTGAGCATTCTCATAGGAAACAATGGGTGATGTCATTGATGTCTTCGTCCATATTTGTTACAGTGTACGGCAGGGGTATTCAACTCTTACCCTATGATGCCTTGAGCCTGCTGATTTTATGTTCTACCTGATTGTAATTGGACACACCTGGTGTCCCAGGTCTAAATCAGTAACTGTTTAGAGGGGAATAATTAAAAAAACGCAATGGAACTGGCTTCGAGGTCCAGAGTTGAGTTTGAAGGGTCTATGGCATTACACCAACACCGTGAATCACTGTGCTATACACTTATACACGTTTGTGATTGGGATTGTCATTAGATAATAACCAGAAATTACTTTGCAAGTTTAAGCACAGCAGTGATTCATATTCATCAGTAATCATCCTATTTTACACAATGGAAATTTCCACAGTAACAGAGTGATGATGAGACTCTGAAAATATGAGTCTCAGCATCAGTCTGTTCCTGTGGAATTGCCCCTATGCTATTAACGATGACCTCCTCTCTAAGATAAAATAGACATAATTCAGATTGCAAATTCCATTAAGTAAAAGTCTGAGTGATTGACTCATTACCATTTTACCAGAAACAAGATCCATCAATGGCAGTTGTTTTGCTCTTCAACTCTACTGCCTTTGAGTGGGATATAATCCAAGGCCATTGTTAAGTATCCCTTACAAATTACCAGAATTTCAAACTTGATTCAAAGGATCAGCATGAAATTATCCTGGCATCTGATTATTATCTCTGGTCTTTTGTTAAAATAGCCTGAGCTGAACAATAAGGAGATGTTCAAGATACTTGTTTTGCTGGTGATTGGCGTTACAGAGAAAATTAGAGTGCTTGTTAAACTGCTGGAAGTATTGAGATGAGGAGACTGCTTGGACATACTTCAAATAAACAAGAAAAATATTCCAGATGAGGGTTTCTTCAAGTTCCTATTCCACATCTGTTTTGTAGCTATGTAGCATACACAAGGTTTGGTACAGATTCCCACTTCCAGAGAGTGATAATAGGACTGAGTGTATTGTTGATACTGTTTCAACAGAAACCACTAAACGGATAAATCAGTCGTCTAGCACAAACACAATCTTTGCAGAGAGCTCAATCATTTTGCCACTGTGTCTTTCATTATATTTGTGAGTGGAGTCACATGATTCAAAATCACTCGGTGAGTCCAGATGATTTAGGCATTGCAGGCTCCCACTTACAGTATAATCCCTGGTGTGGTAGAAAATTCAATAAATAGTGTTGGTTGATTTACTTTCCTCAGTCATAAACCATCGTAATATTCACTCACAAAACAGAAGAAAACAGACTGAAACAGGAAGGGACTGGATTAATTTGTCCAATGAGAAATGTTTGCTTTTGTTTTCCATTGCAAAAGAAATGTGCTAAGGTGTACATTAATGAATACAACCCATGATGTTAAGATGATTACGCCATAATGCTCTGATTATGGAACTTTATGGCCCTACTATTGATACCACTCTTAAATATCCTCTATTTTCCTCATCTCCTTTTTCTTTTCATAACCTTTGACAATGCAACTGTTACCCGCATCAAGCCAAGCCTCCTCAGTTCAACCAATGGTCATGAAAGGACAGGGTTATAGGGAAAGGAAAGGAATCAATACTATTTAAATGCAGCTGCTGTGTCACCTTTGGTCCTACCTCATCAGCCGCTCACAGATGTGCCCCGTCTCACATTCCTAGCATCACTTATCTCCTTCTCACTTTAGGTTAGCCACATTATAGGTTATCACCCTGTAACCTTTCTGACATCACCTTGTATTGAAAGGATAATGTCTGGAGGACATGGAGGACATATCAATGAAGACATCAATGTGAAGAGTCATGTTAGCTAAATCAGAGTTGGCATAAGGTACTTATAAATACTGTAATACTGTGTTTTTTTAGCTTAACAATCATGATATGAACAGAGTTCAACCTTCAATTTTGTATAAAGCCAAGGTATCAACTCATTAAAAGAGAGTTAGATGAGTTATTTTTTTGTTGTTGCTATAATTCCAAATCTGGTATTGTTCAGCAGAGGACAATTGGCTCTATTCATCCTTCTAAAACAATACAGCCTGATCTATCTTTTTTTCAGTCTTTATGTTGCTTAATCTTGATATTTTCTTCTTGCAGTAGATTATCTTCAAACGAAACGACAGCAGAGACCTTGGCATATCCAGCCCTAGGAGGCTGTCTTCAGGGCCTCTGAAATGATGCAGAAAGGATTTTGTAGGGTGGAAATGAGAAAACCTTTTTTCTATGATTTAAAGCTGACAGAAATGTCAAGTTCATTCCGGAAATGCTGATAAATAGCTTGGTGGTTCACAATGAAATCTACAAGGTGGTATAATCATATATATATATATATATATATATATATATATATATATATATATATATATATATATGTGTGTGTGTGTGTGTGTGTGTGTGTGTTATAAGCAACGGGTTTTGTTGCTACTTTGTTTCTTGGGCAGGCAAAGTAGGGACCAACATGTAACTCTGACTTTCACATAAATCCTGCATGTCAAGTTTAGGAATTAGCCCAAATGGAGTGCATAATTAATCTATTACGAAGGTCACCCTTTCTAACAGCACTTAAAGGAACATTTAGTCATTGTTTAAATACATCTGTACAATATTAATGGAATAATCCTTCATACACGTAGAGAGATTATATGTAAGTTATGTTGTTTGCCCATTACACAAAAAATTACAAATATTCATAGCCAACTACATTTAAACTCAGTTTTTCACAATTCCTGACATTTCTTTGTCGTAAAAATTCCCTGTGTTAGGTCAGTTAGGATCACAACTTTTTTTAAGAATGTGAAATGTCAGAATAATAGTAGAGAGAATTATTTATTTCATATTTTATTTATTTCATCACATTCCAAGTGGGTCAGAGGTTTACATACACTCAATAAGTATTTGGTAGCATTGCCTTTAAATTGTTTAACGTGGGTCAAACGTTTCAGATAGACTTCCACAAGCTTCCCATAATTAGTTGGGGGAATTTTGGCCCATTCCTCCTGACAGAGCTGGTATACTGAGTCAGGTGAGTCAGGTTTGTAGGCCTCCTTGCTCGCACACGCTTTTTCAGTTCTGCCCACAAATGTTCTATGGGATGGAGGACAGGGCTAAGTGATGGCCACTCCAATACCTTGACTTTGATGTCCTTATGCCATATTGCCACATTTGGAAGTATACTTGGGGCCATTGTCCTTTTAGAAGACCCATTTGTGACCAAGCTTTAACTTCCTGACTGATGTCTTGAGATGTTGCTTCAATATTTCCACATAACTTTCCTGCCTCATGATGTGAATTTTTTTATTTTATGAAGTGCACCAGTCCCTCCTGCAGCAAAGTACCCCCACAACATGATGCTGCCACCCCCGTATTTCACAGTTGGGATGGTGTTCTTCAGCTTGCAAGCCTCCCCCTTTTTCCTCCAAACATAACTATGGTCATTATGGCCAAACAGTTCGATTTTTGTTTCATCAGACCAGAGGAAATTTCTCCAAGAGGAACGGTCTTCATCCCCATGTGCAGTTTCAAACCGTAGTCTGTCTTTCTTATGGCGGATTTGGAGCAGTGGCTTCTTCCTTGCTGAGCGGCCTTTCAGGTTATGATGATTTAGGACTTGTTTTACTGTGGATATAGATACTTTGTACTTGTTTCCTACAGCATCTTCACAAGTTCCGTTGCTGTTGTTCTGGGATTGATTTGCACTTTTTGCACCGAAGTACGTTCATCTCTAGGAGACAGATCGTGTCTTCTTCATGAGCGATATGACGGCTGCGTGGTCCCATGGTGTTTATACTTGTGTACTATTGTTTGTACAGATGAACATGGTACCTTCAGGCATTTGAAAATTGCTCCTGAGGATGAACCAGACTTGTGGAGGTCTACAAAACAATTCTGAGGTCTTGGCTGATTTGTTTTGATTTTTCCCATGATGTCAAGCAAAGAAGCACTGAGTTTGAAAGTAGGCCTTGAAATACATCCACAGGTACACCTCAAATGATGTCAATTAGCCTATCAGAAGCTTCTAGAGCCATGACATAATTTTCTGGAATTTTCCAAGCTGTTTAAAGGCACAGTCAACTTAGTGTATGTAAACTTCTGACCCACTGCAATTGTGATACAGTGAATTATAGGTGAAATAATTTGTCTGTAAACAATTGTTGGAAAAATTACTATTTGATGTCCTAACTGACTTGCCAAATGTATAGTTTGTTAAATCTTCTTATGGCTGCAATCCCGTTAACGGGATGAAAGTGCAGGGCTCCATAGTCAAAACATCCAAAATCTCATAGTTAAAAGTCCTCAAACATACATGTATCTTACACCGTTTTAAAGGTAGACTTGTGGTTAATCCCACCACAGTGTCCCATTTTCAAATAGGCTTTACGGTGAAAGCACCACAAACGATTGTTAGGTGACCACCAAACCACAATAAAAACAGCCATTTTCTCAGCCAAAGAGGAGTCACAAAAAGCATAAATAGAGATAAAATGTTTCACTAACCTTTGATGATCTTCATCAGATGACACTCATAGGACTTCATGTTAGACAATACATGTTTGTTTTATTTGAAAGCACTCCAGGAATCCCAGGTCCACAATAAATGTTTTTCTTTGTTCGATAATGTCCGTTATTTATGTCCAAATACCTCCTTTTGTTAGCGCGTTTGGTATACATATACAGGTCGAAGAATACAGAATCAATCATTAGGATGTTTTTAACATATAGCTTCAATAAAGTTCCAACCGGAGTATTCCTTTGTGTCTTGATGAGCTATGGAACGCAAGTGGATACCATGAGGAATGAGCATGATCAGAAAATGGCTGACTGCCAGTCACCTGATAGATTCTGCTCTCATTCAGTCCCACAACACAGTAGAAGTCTCATTCAAATTTCTAGAGATGGTTGACATCTAGTGGAACCCCTAGGAAGTGCAACATCATTAATATCTCAAGGGGATTTAATTGGGAACTGTGGTGAATACATACAAAGCTCATATTTCTCACTTCCTGTTTTGATTTCTCCTCAGGACTTTGCCTGCCATATGAGTTCTGTTATACTCATAGACATCATTCAAACAGTTTTAGAAACTTTTGAGTGTTTTCTATCCAATACTAATGATAATATGCATATATTAGCAACTGAGACTGAGGAACAGGCCGTTTATTTTGGGCAATTTATTCATCCAAGCTACTCAATACTGCCCCCCAGCCATAATACGTTTTAACAAGACATTTGTGGAGTGGATGTAAACTTCTGACTTCAACTGTAGATGTAAGGGGGATATATGAAGGGTCAAATATGCCACTTTACATTTATTAAACATTTATCCACCAATTAATTTGTAGAAGAACATTTCCAACATATACCAGATGTACTGTATATGAGACATTATTTTGCAGAGTTTCATGAAGAGGTACTTCTCATTTAAATTAGTTGGGAGCTTATTATCAGTCATTGGGGAGAGCAAGTCATTCAGAGAGAGAGAGAGAGAGAGAGAGAGAGAAAGAAAGAAAGAAAGAAAGAAAGAAAGAAAGAAAGAAAGAAAGAAAGAAAGAAAGCAAAGCATACTTGACAGGGAAGAATGGTCATCAGTCAGTGTTGTTTACCACAGCATCCTGCCAAGGATTTTCCTGAGAGAGGCTTGTTTTAGTTCACCACCGCCTGATATGGAATTCTAATCCAATATCGAACTAGCGTATCTGGCGCCGGTTTATCAGTATTGGGTTAGATGAATGTACATTCATTAACACCTCGGACTGTTTCAATAATAGACGGCCCCTCCAACTCTCGTGCCAGAGCGACACTCTGAATTTACCTCACATGTGTGAGAATTATGCAGCCTCTACATAGCAGTAAAGCTAATTTTGTCTAAAGGTCACATGTAGGACAATGTCCCCATTGAACCAAACGGTGAGACGCTGAAGCTTTCTTCTGGAGTACATCACTCAGGCGGACTGTAGAACGGTAGATCTGCCCATCGATAACACCCACTGATGAGAGGTGTGTAATTAGACAAAAAAAGTAGACCTAAAATCAATGGTTCCCTTTGCCAAGACTTCCTCCGGGACTGGCCTAAGACCCAGTTTCTTGTGAAGTGGTAGGGAGGTGGAATAAATGACTGGCTGAAACTGAAATCACACGGACTGAGCTGGTTGGGCCCTTGAAGAATCAGGAGATGACAATGAAGAGTTTCTTAAATCTGTCTAAGGTCCACAGCTCTTAGTTCACAATCATCCGTCTCCACAGATGATACCACTCTTAAATAGCCTCTATTTTCCTTGTCTCCTTTCCTTTTCATAACCTTTGACAATGCAGCTGTTACCTGCATCAAGCCCGTCCAAGCCTCCTTAGATCAACCAATGGCAATGAAAGGACAGGGTAATAGGGAAAGGAAAGGAATCAAGACTATTTAAATGCAGCTGCTGTGTCACCTTTGGTCCTCCATCACCAGCCGCTCACAGATGCCCCCGTCTCACATTCCTAGCATCACTTATCTCCTTCTCACGTTCATCACAGGCTGAATAATTTCTCATCAATCGCTAGATGATTGAGGGATGACGCTCTACACGGCTTTATGACTTTCTTTCATTGAAGAAGTAGACCAAGAAGTTAGTAAGTTAGAACATGTAAGAATGGTATGGCTCTGAAATGAACACCATTTAAATACCTTACCAATGATCTATCACGTGTGTGTCACGTAACACAAGCATTAAGAAAGGTAATACATTAAGTCTGTCAGTATTCATATTTAAATCTTGCACTCAATGTTTCAAGGCGTTCTTCTAACAAAATGGGATGTTTTGAATGTCATAGCTACAATAGCAGGGAGATTGTTCAAGATTGACTTTGGGTATTGCCTTCAAACTGGCTATTAGGGGCAACAGTGAGCGCTATTACCATCAGGTAGGCTTGGGTTTCGCTAGGGTGATGTGGACGGGGGTGGCTGATGGGCGTAATCTCATGACTCCCATCCCATTCATGCCTGAACGTAATGTTTTAACCCTATGGCAAACCATAATCCTTAACTTCAAAACACTTTGATGTTTGACGTTTGGAGAAACGGAACAATGCTGAGCAGGAGGAGCAACCCGGAGTGTGAAAAACACTTTGCCGCGTGATGTTTTGAGCAGCTTCGAAATGTGACGTTTGTCTGCAGAATCTGAAGTCAACTTGGTAAAACCGTGAGATCTGGTTGACAATAGATGTTGACAACATGTTGTTAGCAAATACTTAGAACAAAAAAGTCATGCATTATACTTCTATCAAAACAGTAATTGGATCATGTTCCTCATGTTACTGTTTAACTAGCAGACTTAACTCCATTCCATGTTGAAGGAAGATTCTGATGACTCCAATAGAGAGCAGAGACCAGGCTTTGTGGAACCTAGCTCCGACTACAACGATTCGCCCAAGTTCAGTACTTAAAAAAATATCTATATATTATAAAATGCTTGCCATGTACTGTACCTATGTTTGTCCTCTCTAGTTGTATGGCTTTCTTTGTTTGCTGAAATCCATATTTTTTCAATAAACGTTAATCAAATACAACCACCAACTGTTTGGTCATTGCTGTTGCTCTAAAATGGCAACTCAGCGCAAATTTCAAGTGCCAATTTAATCTCAACAAGGAAACAGTCTGTTGTTGTATTTGATTAACGTTTATTGAAAAAGTATAGATTTCGGCAAATAAAGAAAGGCACACAACTATAAAAGACAAACATAGGTACAAGGTAAGCGTTTCATTTTTTGAAGTATTCACCTTGGGTGAATCGATTGAGTCAGAGCTAGATTCCACAAAGCCTGGTGTGGAGCTTAGTCCGCTACTGCTTCACATGAATGATCATAAATTGACAATGGAAGTTAATAAAAAACAGGTAACATACATTCATGTACTGAATAAGTTTTATGATGTTAAAATGACCACTAATTCCAATGTGTGCTTACGTCCAAACAATGTTTAAACACTCTTTAAATTGTCTAAATGTAATCCTATGGGATTGGAGCAATTTGTGAATTTGGCAGAGGTACCAGCCTAGTCTCATAGACTACACATACTATAGTAAATGTAAATCCAGGACACTCAAATTAGTATGATATGTTACATTTGGTATTGTTACAAAAGTAAAATGGCTACTTAAGGCCAAAGTTAAAGTAATGTGGTTGGTCGAGGTGGATGGATGGATAGGCGTATAAACCCAAAGTTTGCGAGTTTGAATCTCATCACGGACAACTTTAGCTAATTAGCAACTTTTAACAACTTAGATTACAAATCTTTAGTTACTTTGCAACTACATAACATGTTAGCTAACCCTAACATTAACCATTTTTAGCTAATACTTCCCCTAACCTTAACCTTAAACCTTCTACAGTGCCTTGCGAAAGTATTCGGCCCCCTTGAACTTTGCGACCTTTTGCCACATTTCAGGCTTCAAACATAAAGATATAAAACTGTATTTTTTTGTGAAGAATCAACAACAAGTGGGACACAATCATGAAGTGGAACGACATTTATTGGATATTTCAAACTTTTTTAACAAATCAAAAACTGAAAAATTGGGCGTGCAAAATTATTCAGCCCCCTTAAGTTAATACTGTGTAGCGCCACCTTTTGCTGCGATTACAGCTGTAAGTCGCTTGGGGTATGTCTCTATCAGTTTTGCACATCGAGAGACTGACATTTTTTCCCATTCCTCCTTGCAAAACAGCTCGAGCTCAGTGAGGTTGGATGGAGAGCATTTGTGAACAGCAGTTTTCAGTTCTTTCCACAGATTCTCGATTGGATTCAGGTCTGGACTTTGACTTGGCCATTCTAACACCTGGAAATGTTTATTTTTGAACCATTCCATTGTAGATTTTGCTTTATGTTTTGGATCATTGTCTTGTTGGAAGACAAATCTCCGTCCCAGTCTCAGGTCTTTTGCAGACTCCATCAGGTTTTCTTCCAGAATGGTCCTGTATTTGGCTCCATCCATCTTCCCATCAATTTTAACCATCTTCCCTGTCCCTGCTGAAGAAAAGCAGGCCCAAACCATGATGCTGCCACCACCATGTTTGACAGTGGGGATGGTGTGTTCAGCTGTGGTGCTTTTACGCCAAACATAACGTTTTGCATTGTTGCCAAAAAGTTCAATTTTGGTTTCATCTGACCAGAGCACCTTCTTCCACATATTTGGTGTGTCTCCCAGGTGGCTTGTGGCAAACTTTAAACAACACTTTTTATGGATATCTTTAAGAAATGGCTTTCTTCTTGCCACTCTTTCATAAAGGCCAGATTTGTGCAATATACGACTGATTGTTGTCCTATGGACAGAGTCTCCCACCTCAGCTGTAGATCTCTGCAGTTCATCCAGAGTGATTATGGGCCTCTTGGCTGCATCTCTGATCAGTCTTCTCCTTGTATGAGCTGAAAGTTTAGAGGGACGGCCAGGTCTTGGTAGATTTGCAGTGTTCTGATACTTCTTCCATTTCAATATTATCGCTTGCACAGTACTCCTTGGGATGTTTAAAGCTTGGGAAATCTTTTTGTATCCAAATCCGGCTTTAAACTTCTTTACAACAGTATCTCGGACCTGCCTGGTGTGTTCCTTGTTCTTCATGATGCTCTCTGCGCTTTTAACGGACCTCTGAGACTATCACAGTGCAGGTGCATTTATACGGAGACTTGATTACACACAGGTGGATTGTATTTATCATCATTAGTCATTTAGGTCAACATTGGATCATTCAGAGATCCTCACTGAACTTCTGGAGAGAGTTTGCTGCACTGAAAGTAAAGGGGCTGAATAATTTTGCACGCCCAATTTTTCAGTTTTTGATTTGTTAAAAAAGTTTGAAATATCCAATAAATGTCGTTCCACTTCATGATTGTGTCCCACTTGTTGCTGATTCTTCACAAAAAAATACAGTTTTATATCTTTATGTTTGAAGCCTGAAATGTGGCAAAAGGTCGCAAAGTTCAAGGGGGCCGAATACTTTCGCAAGGCACTGTAAGTCCTAAACTTAATCCTAACCCCTAACCATGACCCCTAACCATGACCCTATCCTAGCTAATGCTAGCTAATGCTAGCCAGCTAGCTATGTTAGCCACCTTGCTAGAATTCGTAACAGATTATACTTTTAGAAACTTTGTAACATATTGTACGTTTTGCTAATTCGTAACATATAATAAGCATTTCGCTACACTCGCATTAACATCTGCTAACCATGTGTATGGTGACATTTTTTTTTTGATTTGACTCATACGAATTGTTATTTGCAACATATCATATGTAATGGGTGATGAGAATCCACAAATTAACACATACCATACTAAATGAGTTCTATACCAGTGTTTTGGATTTACGTACAGAATAATACAAAATGCTCTGAGACCAGGTTGCAGCTACACAAGTAAATAATTGTGTATTACAACAATCCATATGTAGTCATACTGTTTTCTATATTACCTTGAGCATTTACGACACAACAGGGTCATATGCAATCAAAACTAGTAACCAGGTTTCTGGGATTCAACCACCTTATTTCCATAAAGAGAGAGAACTGAGATACATCTTATATTTGTTACTGTTTCAGAGCAGCCCAATCTGTTACATCAGCTACAATGCAATCAAAACCAATATGAGCATAATTGCAGTGCAAAACCTTGGGTATACATAAAACTATCTGAGCATTTTTGCAGCGCAAGAAACAATGCATTTTCGCCGCAGAGACCTGGTTACCAGGATGGATTAAATAGGGCCTCTAGAGTAATTTACGTAAGCACGACATATACTATATAATCACAAAAAAAAAAAAATGGTACCAAAATACATTGATTTTCACTATGCCACATATTCTGTCTGGGGACTCTAGGAATGGATTAGGGTGAGAGGTTTGCATAGCACCCGTGCTGGCAGACAGTCTCAGAAAGGCTTCCCGTTTAACACTTGGTAGTAAGTATGAAATGTGATTGCCAGCTGTCATACTGGAAGACATTTTAGAGAGAGAGAGAGAGTCATTGTTGCTTCAAGTCATTGTTGCTTCAAGTCATTGTATATTTCTCTGCTAAAGATCTTGGAAGAAGTTGTGCTCAGGCCATATTCAGAATAGAGAAGCCTCTACTTGTACATGGTAATATTTGTCATTAATACATTTGACTGTATATGATGAAATAAACCACACTACTATTACTTAAAGCAGCAATCATCAGTTGAAACAATAACAAAGTACATTCCCCACCACCGTTTAGGTAAAAAGCTGAGGGATTGGGCTGGAGAAATCTAACCACTCTCACATTCATAGACAGAGCAAAGGACTGACCATCCATGATATCAAAATCATAGTTATAACCATGTTTTGGTGGTATATGGTGGTTGTTTACATTTACCTTGTTCACAAGCATTGGAGTAAAATAAGCGTATATTTTGTGTTCTGATGCACTATGAAAGTTGAATTAAGCTCATGAGGCATTTAAAAGTTATATTATTCATGATTGAATGGGTACATATCATTGTTATTATGTATTTTGTATTGATGTAGAAACTGCAGATTGCCCCTTTAAATGTTTCTATTTCACTCTACAGTGTAATAACTGTTAAGCTATATAAAGCCACATTTAATATTGCATAGAAGCATTTGAACATGCACACAGGTATATGCTATGCTGATATCAGCATTTATGAATATGTTATACTTAACATTGGGTAATCAATTGTTTTAAAATGTTTAATGTAGTCACTTCATAGCTTATTGGCATTATCATTTCTCATTCACCCAACAAATCACATTGAGCCCTTTCTGTAACATTAAAACAACTCCTTACATCGGGACTGAGCTATTATAGCGTTGCAATCACATTGTAGATCTCAATTTCACGAGATAGATCTTTTTTTAAAACTGAACACCACTGTCTCCCTAGACACCTAACACATTTATAATATGTTCCTAATAGCAACCACACCATGCAAAGAGCTGAGAATTTCTCAGGCTGTTATTTGGTCCTAATTTCTTGTAACAGAATTAACACCATATTAGATGTACTGTAATACGTTACTTTGATAGATGGTGTTGTCAACAGGGATACCATAATGTGTTTCACCCATACAACTTCAAAAGACAGGATTTTAAAATAAAAAAAAAATCTGATTCCTTCCAAATTTGCTTGGCATTGTGTGCCTTTTGCAAACATCGAAGGTGCAAAAAGTCATTTTAGCGACATCGATGTAAAAACCGGCTTCATAGTTTGTAGGTATACACTCTTTCTAAAAAAAAAAGGTGCTAAGTAGGGGGTTCTTTGGTTTGTCCTCATAGTGGAACCCTTTTTGGTGCTAGGTAGAACACTTCGCAAAGGGTGCAACATATAACCCTCTATGTAGGGTTCTTCATAGAGCCCCTGCAAATGGTTCTACCTAGAACCCTCTATAAAGAGTTATTCCTAGAACCCTCTATAAATGATTTCACCAACAACCCACTTATCATCAAAAGGTTCTTGCTAGAACGCTCTAATCAAATCAAATTATATTTGTCACATGTGCCGAATACAACAGGTGTAGACTTTACCGTGAAATGCTTACTTACGAACCCTTTCCCACCAATGCAGAATTAAAAAGTCTGAAAATGTGCACAAAAAATAAATAGTAATACAATAAAATAACAATAATGAGGCTCAATACAAGGAGTACTGATACTGAGTCAATGTGCTGGGGAATGCAGTGGTTGAGGTGATTGAGGTAACCCACATCAAGGGTTTTACCGATAATCCTTTTATCTTTTCAACGGTTCTTCCTAGAACCCTCTATGCATGGTCACACCAGCCTTATTAACCTTTAAAATTAAACCCTTTATGACAATACATAACATACATCACAATGTGTATTTTTTGGGGGGGCGGAGTTATACCCTTAACACAGTGGTGTTAGAAAGCTCCTGGTTTACAGGCCACATCAGGCCTGCAAGTGAAATTATATTTGCTTGGAAAGTGATGTGTAATTCCTATTGGAATCCAGCCAATCATTGTAACCTGCATTCAGAATGACTGCCACGGTAGGGAAGATTGAGAAATTAAAGTAGCTAAATCATCTAAACTGGAACAACAATCTCAGTAATGGGTGCAATAATGCCAACTCCTAACAGATTGTATTAGTTTTGAAAAATGTATGTTATTTATCTGGAACAACTATCTCTGTAACGTGCAATAAGTCCAACTACAGTACTATCAGATTGGGTAAGTTTATCTTTGTGTAGCATAACATTAATCAACTAATCAATGTAAATGCAAAAAACACAAATCTAAAAATCAACCTGCAATAAAGCATGCTGGGAAATATGATAATGATAGGCATGGTTTTGAGTGTTTTACTCTAAACAGAGTAGAAATGACACAATCACACTTAACTCTGGTCATTAACATCAATACTGATGTTCTTTTACACCACTGAGTGTTAAGTTAATTTAACTCCTGAACTAAAAATATTACAGTGACAAACCAACACTAGGTAAAACTGGCCAATTTGCTCTGTACCATACGATACACTGCTGGTTCACTCTTTCTGTTATGGTGCGTGAATGAGGACCCAAAAGCGAATTAACAAACAGAGTACTTTAATGACGAACATACGTGGGCTCAGATGGACAGGTAGATTCCGACAGGACAGGACAAGGTTGCAGCACACACGATGATAGTCTGGTTCAGGCATGAGACACATAAACAAACAAACAAGAATCCGACAAGGACAGGAGCAGAAACAGAGACAGATATAGGGACCTAATCAGAGGGAAAAAGGGAACAGGTGGGGAACGGGGTGAATGGGTAATTAGGAGGAGACAAGGCACAGCTGGGGAAAAGAGGGGGAGAAAAGGTAACATAACAACGACCAGCAGAGGGAGACAGGGTGAAGGGAAAGGACAGAGACAAGACAACATGACAGTACCCCCCCACTCACCGAGCGCCTCCTGGCGCACTCGAGGAGGAAGCCTGGCGGCAACGGAGGAAATCATCGATCAGCGCACGGTCCAGCACGTCCCGAGAGGGAACCCAACTCCTCTCCTCAGGACCGTACCCCTCCCAATCTACTAGGTACTGATGACCACGGCCCCGAGGACGCATGTCCAAAATCCTACGGACCCTGTAGATGGGTGCGCCCTCGACAAGGATGGGGGGGGGGGGGGGAAGACGAGCGGGGGCGCGAAGAACGGGCTTGACACAGGAGACATGGAAGACCGGGTGGACGCGACGAAGATATCGCGGCAGAAGAAGTCGCACTGCGACAGGGTTAATGATTTGAGAGATACGGAATGGACCAATGAACCGCGGGGTCAACTTGCGAGAAGCCGTCTTAAGGGGAAGGTTCTGAGTGGAGAGCCAAACTCTCTGACCGCGACAATATCTAGGGCTCTTCGTTCTACGCTTATTAGCAGCTCTCACAGTCTGCGCCCTATAACGGCAAAGTGCAGACCTGACCCTCTTCCAGGTGCGCTCGCAACGTTGGACAAAAGCCTGAGCGGAGGGGACGCTGGACTCGGCGAACTGAGATGAGAACAACGGAGGCTGGTACCCGAGGCTACTCTGAAAAGGAGATAGCCCGGTCGCAGACGAAGGAAGCGAGTTGTGGGCGTATTCTGCCCAGGGGAGCTGTTCTGACCAAGACGCAGGGTTGCGAAAAGAAAGACTGCGTAAGATGCGACCAATAGTCTGATTGGCCCGTTCTGCTTGACCGTTAGACTGGGGGTGAAAGCCGGAAGAGAGACTGACGGAAGCCCCAATCAAACGGCAAAACTCCCTCCAAAATTGAGACGTGAATTGCGGACCTCTGTCCGAAACGACGTCTGACGGAAGGCCATGAATTCTGAAAACATTCTCGATGATGATTTGTGCCGTCTCTTTAGCAGAAGGAAGCTTAGCAAGGGGAATGAAATGAGCCGCCTTAGAGAACCTATCGACAACCGTAAGAATAACAGTCTTCCCCGCTGACGAAGGCAGTCCGGTGACAAAATCTAAGGCGATGTGAGACCACGGTCGAGAGGGAATAGGAAGCGGCCTGAGACGGCCGGCAGGAGGAGAGTTACCGGACTTAGTCTGCGCGCAGACCGAACAAGCAGCCACGAAACGACGCGTGTCATGCTCCCGGGTGGGCCACCAGAAACGCTGGCGAATGGAAGCAAGCGTACCCCGAACGCCAGGGTGACCGGCTAACTTGGCAGAGTGAGCCCACTGAAGAACGGCCAGACGAGTAGGAACGGGAACGAAAAGAAGGTTCCTAGGACAAGCGCGCGGCGACGGAGTTTGAGTGAGTGCTTGCTTTACCTGCCTCTCAATTCCCCAGACAGTCAACCCGACAACACGCCCCTCAGGGAGAATCCCCTCGGGGTCAGTGGAGGCTACTGAAGAACTGAAGAGACGAGACAAAGCATCAGGCTTGGTGTTCTTAGAGCCCGGACGATAAGAAATCACGAACTCGAAACGAGCGAAAAACAGCGCCCAACGCGCCTGACGCGCATTAAGTCGTTTGGCAGAACGGATGTACTCAAGGTTCCTATGGTCAGTCCAAACGACAAAAGGAACGGTCGCCCCCTCCAACCACTGTCGCCATTCGCCTAGGGCTAACCGGATGGCGAGCAGTTCGCGGTTACCCACATCATAGTTACGTTCCGACGGCGACAGGCGATGAGAAAAATACGCGCATGGGTGGACCTTGTCGTCAGAGAGGGAGCGCTGAGAAAGGATGGCTCCCACTCCCACCTCTGACGCGTCAACCTCGACAACGAACTGTCTAGAGACGTCAGGTGTAACAAGGATAGGAGCGGATGTAAAACGATTCTTGAGGAGATCAAAAGCTCCCTGGGCGGAAACGGACCACTTAAAGCACGTCTTGACAGAAGTAAGGGCTGTGAGAGGAGCTGCCACCTGACCGAAATTACGGATGAAACGACGATAGAAGTTCGCGAAGCCGAGAAAGCGCTGCAGCTCGACGCGTGACTTAGGGACGGGCCAATCAATGACAGCTTGGACCTTAGCGGGATCCATCTTAATGCCTTCAGCGGAAATAACAGAACCGAGAAATGTGACGGAGGAGGCATGAAAAGTGCACTTCTCAGCCTTCACGAAAAGACAATTCTCTAAAAGGCGCTGGAGGACACGTCGAACGTGCTGAACATGAATCTGGAGTGACGGTGAAAAAATCAGGATATCGTCAAGGTAAACGAAAACAAAGATGTTCAGCATGTCTCTCAGGACATCATTGACTAATGCCTGAAAGACAGCTGGAGCGTTAGCGAGGCCGAAAGGAAGAACCCGGTATTCAAAGTGCCCTAACGGAGTGTTAAACGCCGTCTTCCACTCGTCCCCCTCCCTGATGCGCACGAGATGGTAAGCGTTACGAAGGTCCAACTTAGTGAAAAACCTGGCTCCCTGCAGGATCTCGAAGGCTGAAGACATAAGAGGAAGCGGATAACGATTCTTCACTGTTATGTCATTCAGCCCTCGATAATCTATGCAGGGGCGCAGAGACCCGTCCTTCTTCTTGACAAAAAAAAACCCCGCTCCGGCGGGAGAGGAGGAGGGGACTATGGTACCGGCGTCAAGAGCTACAGACAAATAATCTTCGAGAGCCTTACGTTCGGGAGCCGACAGAGAGTATAGTCTACCCCGGGGGGGGGTGGTTCCCGGAAGGAGATCAATACTACAATCATACGACCGGTGTGGAGGAAGAGAGGTGGCCCTGGACCGACTGAACACCGTGCGCAGATCGTGATATTCCTCCGGCACCCCTGTCAAATCACCAGGCTCCTCCTGTGAAGAAGAGACAGAGGAAACAGGAGGGATAGCAGACATTAAACATTTCACATGACAAGAGACGTTCCAGGAGAGGATAGAATTACTAGACCAATTAATGGAAGGATTATGACAAACTAGCCAGGGATGGCCCAAAACAACAGGTGTAAAAGGTGAACGAAAAATTAAAAAAGAAATGGTTTCACTATGATTACCAGAAACAGTGAGGGTTAAAGGTAGCGTCTCACGCTGAATCCTGGGGAGAGGACTACCATCCAGGGCGAACAAGGCCGTGGGCTCCTTTAACTGTCTGAGAGGAATGTCATGTTCCCGAGCCCAGGTCTCGTCCATAAAACAGCCCTCCGCCCCAGAGTCTATTAAGGCACTGCAGGAAGCTGACGAACCGGTCCAGCGTAGATGGACCGACAAGGTAGTGCAGGATCTTGAAGGAGAGACAGGAGTAGTAGCGCTCACCAGTAGCCCTCCGCTTACTGACGAGCTCTGGCCTTTTACTGGACATGAAGTGGCAAAATGACCAGCGGAACCGCAATAGAGACAGAGGCGGTTGGTGATTCTCCGTTCCCTCTCCTTAGTCGAGATGCGGATACCTCCCAGCTGCATGGGCTCAGCACCCGAGCCGGCAGAGGAAGATGGTAGTGATGCGGAGAGGGAGGCGACGGAGAGCGCGAGCTCCTTTCCACGAGCTCGGTGACGAAGATCAACCCGTCGCTCAATGCGAATAGCGAGTTCAATCAAGGAATCCACGCTGGAAGGAACCTCCCGGGAGAGAATCTCATCCTTTACCTCTGCGCGGAAACCCTCCAGAAGACGAGCGAGCAAGGCCGGCTCGTTCCAGCCACTGGAGACAGCAAGAGTGCGAAACTCAATAGAGTAGTCTGTTATGGATCGATTGCCTTGACATAGGGAAGACAGGGCCCTGGAAGCCTCCTCCCCAAAAACAGATCGATCAAAAACCCGTATCATCTCCTCCTTAAAGTCTTGATACTGGTTAATACACTCAGCCCTTGCCTCCCAGATTGCCGTGCCCCACTCACGAGCCCGTCCAATAAGGAGAGATATGACGTAGGCGACACGAGCAGTGCTCCTGGAGTAAGTGTTGGGCTGGAGAGAAAACACAATATCACACTGGGTGAGGAACGAGCGGCATTCAGTGGGCTCCCCAGAGTAACACGGCGGGTTCTTGATTCTGGGCTCCGGAGATTCGAAAGCCCTGGAAGTGGCCGGTGGATCGAGGCGGAGATGGTGAACCTGTTCTGTGAGGTTGGAGACTTGGGTGGCCAGGGTCTCAACGGCATGTCGAGCAGCAGACAATTCCTGCTTGTGTCTGCCTAGCATCGCTCCCTGGATCTCGACGGCTGAGTGGAGAGGATCCGAAGTCGCTGGGTCCATTCTTGGTCGGATTCTTCTGTTATGGTGCGTGAATGAGGACCCAAAAGCGAATTAACAAACAGAGTACTTTAATGACGAACATACGTGGGCTCAGATGGACAGGTAGATTCCGACAGGACAGGACAAGGTTGCAGCACACACGATGATAGTCTGGTTCAGGCATGAGACACATAAACAAACAAACAAGAATCCGACAAGGACAGGAGCAGAAACAGAGACAGATATAGGGACCTAATCAGAGGGAAAAAGGGAACAGGTGGGGAACGGGGTGAATGGGTAATTAGGAGGAGACAAGGCACAGCTGGGGAAAAGAGGGGGAGAAAAGGTAACATAACAACGACCAGCAGAGGGAGACAGGGTGAAGGGAAAGGACAGAGACAAGACAACATGACACTTTCCCCCTATCTATTCTTCCACTCTCCGCTCAATAAAATCACAGAAAATACTAATTTGAAAGACAGAAATCATGGCAAAGATTTCAACTATGTGAGCACTGTATATGTACAATGATTAAGGGAATCGTTGCACATATCACATGCACACATAATCCAATATAGGTACAGTATAAAACATTCTCACACAAATTTTTACTTTTCAGATTACTATCATTCCTAATGTTAGTTTAAAAACTGAGATAAACAGTCATGCTCAGGTACTGTTTAATAGAAAGAAAACAATTGAAAGAAAAAAAGATTACTCAGATTCAGAAGGGTTCTTTGTTGAACTCTTCTTGCTTGTCAAATAATCCTTCTTTCCTTCCAAAAAAATCATCAAAGAACCCTTTCTTCCAAAAATAGCTGTTAGGATGAAAAAGGTGTTCTCTTTTACTTACAAAGAACCCCCATCTTCCAAAAAGAGTTCTTCAGATCAAAACGGTTCTTGGTAGAACCCTATCCCTCTGCAAAGATCCCTTTAGGAGCCCTTTTCGCTAGGAGTGTAGGTCTTATACTATGCTCTGTCAAACACCATATGTCCATGATGCTCCACCCAATGGGAATAGACACTGGCCAGAAACGAGTGATCTCCAACAACCCACCCGGGACATGGACAACAAAGAGCGATGACGATAGCATATTCCACTTTCTATCATGTGATCACGTGGAACACTCGCCTGGGGAGCGAAGCAACAACTCAAGAACCCCTTTACAACTTGCTAGTCAGAGCCCTTTATCGGCATGTGGAGTAAAACTATTTGATTCCTTAGGACTGGAGGACGTTGGCTGACGCATATGCTGTAGCATACGACTGATGGGAGGAAAGCACAAGGAGCTACGCTGACGTAGATGCTGCATCGGGCCTGTTGAGAGATCCTCCACAAGTTCCATTTTTAACAAGCACACCCACAGAGTGCCAACTCTGCCCTCTCTGTTGTCCAAATGGGTGCTAACTGTCACACGGTTCATTCCACGGAGGAGGAGAGAGACACTGTTTTTTTTCTTTCCTCGTTATAGTCCGTTCACAATGATTTACCCAGACATCAACATTTAGTATGTTTACATGCACATTAATAATTCAAACTGATTAAATGGATTATGGCAGAAGGCCGAGTATGGCTTTATTCATAATCAGGTCATAATCGAAGTAAGCAAACGCTGGATTTCTTAGAAACCTTTAGATTTATGAGGACATGCAAACACCATAATCGGAGTTCCAGCGGTTTATTTGATCTGTGCATGTGCTAGCACCAGGAGCGCTAGCCTCCCTCTTTTGCGCAATTGGAGTGATTTCGGGGGCGAAAAAAATCACATACTCAGGCTTCCCGAAAGTGACATGGTCGCTGTGGTATCTTATCTTGATTGCCGATTTTATAGCATTTGTCCAAGTCCCATCAGGTAGCCTGATTTCAGATGTGTCCATGTAAACAGGATTATTAGGGAAATCAGAGCATGTAAATGTTTTCTGGAACTATTATATGAATATGAGTATTCACAATAATTATATTATTGTGTGCCTTTAAACGTACTCATGTGTTTGTTTAAAAAAACATTTAAATTCTCTATTCCAGAGTCAATTTCGAAATACACATAAAAATGTCTGTCTCACAAAAATGGGAAATTAGTTTACTACCTCCCACCATTTCATTATCAGGTCAATCTCCAAGCGCCTAGTCTAATTCCTTTATCAGGCCTGCTTCTGAATTATGCTCCTCAATGTGTATGAAAGCCATAGAGAGCAGAGAAAAAAACATCACATGGGTGGAATTTTACAGGAAATCAGACTCCAATTAAAGACTATCTACTGTACGCACAGCACCGGCACATACCCACACAAAAACCCTGATGAGCAAACACACACAGAAAAACACACACAGAAGTGCATAAACACACACACGTCCTTATGACACACACACAGCTCCCTTATACCAGCTCATCAGTATGGCCTAAGAATTCTAATCTTGGCAACGACAATAGGCTATTTCTACCCATACATAGCAGCAAAATATGCAATTTCATTTTTAAAGCCTGTCCCTGTGAGGGTAAACAATCTCCATATTATGGTCATGAGTCTTGCATGAAATCACATTGTCACATATTGAGCTTCTGCTAAAATCCATCTTCAATACACAGTTGTGTGTGTGTGTGTGTGTGTGTGTGTGTGTGTGTGTGTGTGTGTGTGTGTGTGTGTGTGTGCTTGCGTGCATGCGTGCGTGCAGGTGTACGCGTGCGTATATGTGTGTGCGTGCGTGTGTACATGTGTGTATGTGTGTGTGTGTGTGTGTGTGTGTGTGTGTGTGTGTGTGTGTGAGACCGTGACCGTGTGTGTGTGTGATCCTGCATGGTTTCAAGGGAAATAAATGACAGCCTATCCAGTCAGCACACCAAACAAAATAAACCGTAATCCGTTGCCACATTGACATCAATTTAGCAGCACCTTCTTGCATGTCTATGGCTGTCAACAGCTCTCAAGTCAACTAACAATATCACCCAGTACAGTCGTAACATTCGAGACAAAATAACTGCGGCTACAGTATGCTGCATCATTGGATGTACCCTTTATGCATTCCTTTCCTCCCACTCAGACAATGACGCACAGAGCTAGGGCAGGGGCTACAGCTAAATGACTTGACACACTCAAGGAAGCAATACATCAACCTGTTGTTTTTTTAGCCAGACATCACGAGGCTGGGGAGTCAGTAATGCTATGGTTGCCATTTATCAAACGACAGGGTTGCTGCAGCTTCTGATCAACGGCTGCAGCACTATAACCAAACAAACAAAACGTGAGCCTAATAAGCACAACCGGGCGACCCAGTGGGAGCATGCTTGGAAACAGGGAGACAGGAAAGAGGCACTGACACACACACATACACAATCACTGACATTCTACGCACATACATGACTCTCCCCCCCTCCCTCCCGAACATACAAACACTGTCACTGAGCTTCTATGCACATACACAACTCTCACACTCTCTCGAACATACATACACACACAAACACACACACAAACACACACACACACACATACAAGGTTATCCGATGACAGACAAAAATAGCATCCATTTTGAAAACTGTTGTTGCCGTTTCTTAGTAATCCAGGGCCCTTGCTGGCTTTCAGAAAACACTTTTCACTATCTAACAGAATAGATTTTTTTTGATACGGCACATTTGATTTATTTGGTTTTATCCCTGCAGAGAGGAACAATCACCAGGTCATGTTTAACAGGAAGTTGTACGAGCAGTAGCTCAGCTCAACCTCTCAGTACCACAGGAATGTGGAGTATACTTACATGCTTTTATCAGTCCTTTTCCAGTATACTGTTATAACATATTTCATTACCATATTATACTACTTTCCATGTAGTCTGGGAAAACTATAGATTGGGGAGACGGGTGAATTAGCATCAGACAACATCCCTTAGGAATCTTTACCACAGATACTTGAGAAATAGGCTGCTTTGTTGATCACACTAAATGTTCTCTGAACTGCATTATGTCGAAGGTAAAAATGTCAAATGGAAATTAGGAGTTACCCTTGCTTTGAATATTAAGTCCTAGTTTCTTTATGGATACCCATGAAAACCATTGAAAGGTGACAAATCAGGTTAAAAGTATCAGACATATTGATTCAAATAATACAATAAAAAAACATTCATTACAATCGGTGAGAATAACACCCCCCCCCCCCCAAAAAAAACGTAGATCTGTAATTACAGAGGTGAGGGACAAGAAATCTTAATGTGTTGATGAACATTTGAGCGCTTTTACATGCCTGGAGGAATTCCATTAACTATCATGATTAAAGCAATCATCAGACTCATTGGTGCCTGTCAGATCTCATCTCTGCCTTCTCAATTACCCAAATCTCCTTGAACTCAATTGCTCACATCATCATGACGCTGTGGCAGAGCGTCCTCCTCACATGTCCTCTCGGCCCTGCACTGCAGCACAACAGGTTTACAGCAGAGATGTTCCCTCCTTTGGCCCCTCCAAATGAGCTAAGTGAACAAATCCAGGGAGGCGAATTAAACCATTGTGCCGTTCCACATGGAGTCCCACAGAGGACCCCATTGGCTTATTAAAAGCATTATTTGTCAGGTTAGAGGCTCTATCGTCAACCTCCTGCAGTGAGACATGGCTAATTCATTCATCCATTAGCCAGGATTCGGATACCCTGCTCAGGGTCATGGCAACATTTCGGCTGGCTTCTGGCTTGAAAATAGGAGCATGAAACCCCCCCACCACCAGGTTCACTTAACAAATGAGATGGGTATATTATGAAATCACAAAGAGGCACATGTTAGTGTAAAGACACACAATTGCGTACATACACACGAACACCGAACACGCGTCCCTATACTAACGCCATAATTTGATTCACACCTGAAATACATTTTTTCCCAAGCAACTGCAGCTCAGGAGTAAAGCAACTAGGTCAGATACTCAGTATTGGCTAATAACACACACACAGCAACATGCAGCTTTTGCTGAGGTTGCCGGAAGTAAAATGTTTAGATTTTGTGTCACCTCCCAAATGAGTTACACTGGCACATAATTTACCCCAAAACTGTCAACAGCCTAGGTTACATCGGTTCAGCCCATGACAGGGCCTCTACCGTTAGCCTGTGGACACTTGGCTATGATTCACCTCTTGTGACGGCCATGACATATCGACAGATACACTGAGTTTCGGGCCCTTCTGTTCTCTAAAATGCTGCCTTCATTTTGGGCCGCTATAAAACGGCTCACATGCACCCCTTCTGGAATAGGGCCCTGGAGTCTTGAAAGGAACACTTCCATATGTATTTGTTGGTGCCTGTGATGTAATGTGTTTTTTAACCCTATCAGAAGATGATCGGCACAAATGTTGATGCTTGCAGTTGGAACCACTATGATTATGAGGGCACCCACACAGGATCATTGATTTAAGCATATTGATCAAAACCTCATTGAAAGACCAACTTCTCTTGAATGGTATGTTACATGCAACTGCCTCTGTGAAGTATCTAACGATAGCCTTTCATTTACCCCACAAGAACGCATATGAACCTGACATCATATTTATTGATGACATTAACATATTTTGGTCAATATAGTGCAATAAGTGCAAAGCAATTTAAACAAATGCAATTGACGAGGGAAAGAGAATTGCGAATGCTTGTATAAAAATAGGTGTTACATTAAAAGATCAGTATTACACAACATAATTATTACTTCAATTATTATTCATGAATTTGATAACATACCAGGAGTACATATTAAGAATGAACGCACGTATTCATTTTTAATAGTAATCATCCTAATGATAGCTGTTTAAAAGGCCCACTTGCCTTCCAACTCCAAAAAAAGTGCAGAAAGCATACAAGGACACCTTCTTTTCTTCTTCATTAAATGACGCAGTCTTTCTTTAACATTGGGGGTGTGCCACCTTTGAAAACAAAACAACAAAAAAAGCCACTTGTACAATGCCGAGCTACGGTGAATGATATGGAACTACAAAACCTAAAGGTTTTACAGAGGATCCTGGAATTATGACACAGGTAGTATTGATGAAGAATCAAAAGTTTGGAAAACACATGGCAGAGCACTCCAATAAATACTTACAGACTAAAAGCAGAGAATTGTCCTGCGCAGTTTGATGGAGACACTGCCGTACAGTGTTCTTTCGTCAGAAGGTGATTTATAAACATTTTTTCTGTGATTCACAATATATGTATGGTTATATTCCTGAAAATGTGGTCGGGTAAGGTTACCTGTACACTTACATATATGTGTATTCAATCGTCACCATATAAAAATAGATTCTAAATCACCAGTTAAGTAGAACAACTTGTGTGTTCGTCCAGTTAGGTTCAGAGAGAGACTTTCAGTTCCTGCGATGTCATGTAATTAAGAAATAAGAATAATAGAGTTTGGCACACCCCGTTTAATGCTTATTTTGTTGATGTGTCGTGCCAAGGCACCCTCAATATTGAGCCAGTACTTTTAAGGAGGGAAATCCTTCACATATGGACAAATCTGTTGCTCAAAACTGACTGAAAGTGGTCTGTTTCTCAAGAACTTCGAGGTAGTCTGGCTCGACTTGAAGTTTCGCTTTTAGTTCCAAATATTCATTTCTGTTGGGCTCCACGTAAACAGTACTTGGCGCTGTGCCATAAAGCACTGTTTCTCGTATCCTCTCTGGGTGTAAGAACTGGCGTCTAACATCAAAGTTTGGGTTGTACGTGTACGAGACAGGGCCAGTGTACTTGTATTCTAGACTGTTACCGGAGGGGGATTGGTTGTCCGCCTCTATGATGCCCCTGAAGAAGTGCTCAGCATTCTGTGCAGGGGAGGGGTCCTCGCGAGGCTCAATAGTGCTCACGCTATAAGTGGGACTCCTCAAGTTGCTGTTCCTCTCCTCATCCACATCACTTCTATAAGTCACCTTCAATTCATGGAGGTCACGGTAATCCTCGACTGTGTTGCCTTCCCTGGACCTGTAAATGGGATTTTTGCACATGTGGCCCATAGGGTGAGGGATGTACTCATACACGTGTCCTGCGGGGGCTTTGACTTTGGGGACGGTTCGGTTATTACTGTAAAGGCTGTACTGCAAGTTAAACGAGCTCACGTCAGAGTTGTTGGTGCTGGTGCGGTCGCTCTGGGACTTTTTGCGCTTTTTCACCACGACCACAAACAGCCCCGCCGCCACAAAGACGGACATGATGAACACGAGCAGCAGGCTGAGGATGAGGACAGAGAGAGGGACGACGCTGCTAGTGGGGTTAGATCTCTGGTAAGTCTCTGTGGTGGTGGCTCTGTCCGGCAGAGGCTCGTCAGAGGGGGGCGCTGTTGAGACGACTACGTCAGAGTAATCTGGACACAGCTGTTCAGACTGAATGGAACGCATGTCAATCCCGCTGTGCCGTTTGGGGGTCTCGCATTTAACCTCATTAACAACGGTGCCTGCACTGAGCTGCTCAAGCCATATCTTCATGCCGACGACGTCACATGAGCAATCCCACGGGTTCTCAATCAGATCTATCTGCAACAGCAATTTTAACTGATCTAACACACCGCTTACAGGCAGGTTTTGGAAATGGTTACTGCGGAGATTAAGTCTAGAGAGGGACAGCCCAGTAAAGATTCCCCCTGGTAAGGTTTTCAGAAGGTTATTGTTGAGGAAAAGCAGCTGAAGGTTTGGCACAAACCGGAAAGTGCCCCCTACAATCTCTTGGATTTTGTTGTATTCTAAGTAGAGATACTGCAAACTCTGCAGGCCAAAAAACATCTCTGCTGTAAGCCTGTCGATTAGATTACCATTTAAATACAGCCTACGCAGGTTGGTTAAATCCCCAAAAGCTCTGTCTTGGATGAGGGATATCCTATTGTTTCCTAGGTGAAGCAAATCCAATCCGGTAGCCTCCAAGAAATCCGATCTGCGTACCACAGGAATGTAATTCCCCGTGAGGTACATTTTTTTGGGATTGTATGGCTTGGGCTTAAGGTCAGATATGTTCTCAATCTTTCTCTCCTGGCAGTTGACATTTAGTCCAAGATCAGCAATCTGCAGATTACACGTACAGGTGGTGGGACAGTCCAAAGGCACAGGAGATTTGGTCTGATAAGCAATGATGGGGCCATAGTTGTAAGGGTTAGCCGGAATCCGGGAGGTGGGCTTTGACCTGGTTCGGTTTGATTGACGGGTGCCCTTGGTAGGCCTTGACGACGCCTTGAAAGCATTCGATGAGGTGGCTGAGGCCGTCACCGAAGCTGGAGTGGTTTGGAAATATCCATTGGTGCTGAGTGGGGGAGGGGGGCGCATTTCATATTCAGAGATTGCTCGGCGAGGGCACAGCTCCTGTTTGGAGACCTCGTCCAGGTCTCTGCCATGCAGCCTGAACGGCGTCTCACAGACCACCTCCCCCACTAAAGCTGTGTATGATATGCTCTCCAGCCAAGCTTTCAGGGCGATGAGCTCACATGAGCAATTCCACGGGTTCTCCTCGAGTTGTAATTCCACCACTTTGTCCATGTGCTCCAGGAGCCCAATGTAAGGAAACATTTTCAAACGGTTGCCCCTGAGGTCCAGATGTGTTAAGGGAACATTCCGGAAAATGTTGGTAGGCAGAGCAGAGAGCAAATTGTCATTCAAAATGAGAACTGTGAGCTGATGCAATTTACTCAGGGCATTGGGCTCTATATTGGTGATGTAATTGTAATCAATCTGAAGGTATTCCAAACTCTCCAGGCCGACAAACGTATCATCCCTTAGGACGTCTATCTTGTTGTTGTTCAAGTGCAATCTCTTTAATCCTTGAAGTCCATTGAAAGCACCCGTTTCCACTTCGTCGATAGCATTGTTGCCTAAATGCAATATGGTCGCCCCAGTGTAGTTGATAAAGTCGTTGAGGGACAGTTTCTTTAAGAGGTTCCCTGTCAGCAGAAGGTGGTACATTGAAAAATGCACCGGGCTTATTTCTGTCAGTCTGACAATCCCTCTGTTCTCACAGCTTACCGTCAGTATCCCTTCCTTCTCCTCGCATGTACATAGATTCCTACAGATCTCCCCGTAATTGTCGTACATCTCGACCAGAGTCAGAGATGCTGCGATCAGAAGGATTATTTTCAGTATCCAGATATGCATTTTCAAGGGAGAAGGTGCCCCAGCTCACTGAAGTATGGTGCCAGTATGGGGTGTCATCTAGAAGAGAAAGGCAGGCATTGTCTGTTTAATGAACATCTTATGTTAAGCGAAACATCCCTGCATGCAGTGGTAACAAAGAGTTATACACTTGTGGATAGAGACATACTACACTTTGTAAAGCATTTTAGATAACTAAATGCATATACATATTTGGAGGTTTACGTGCAAAAGAAAGACCAGCAATCTGGAGAGAGTTGCAAACACAATATAGTTATGTCAAAAACATTTGTTGCAGCTAAAATGCCACATTCAGTACAGTTCCATTATTATGTATTTAGCTACAGCATCATATCTCAACATGGTATAGACATCCCGAAAAGGAAATAACTCCCCATGCGAAATATTGATGACATGCAGTGCACATTGGTGAATGTCATGGAAAAGAGTACAGCCTTATGCGTGTGTTTCTTTGAAAATAGAACAAGCAGGTTGATTATAGCTGCTTTAGGATGGAGTTGAGGGATTTTGAAAGCTAACGATGCATTCAAATGGCTTGCAAACTAAACCGACTAGCCATCGGCGACATTTATACAGAATCCATTGCCATTTCAAATTATATTCCCCGAAGATTCCAGCAAAGAGTTAATCTTGATACAATGTTTACGTTTAATCGACGGGACCCAGGATTAAAACATACATTTCATGAATGGAATGGAACAAAATTCCATTGTTAGTTTAGATTTAAAGATCTATTTTAAACATAGTATACGAGCAACCCTATGGAAAGACCAATCTTCTACTCACCCCGCATATCCGACGACTTGCGAATAGTATACAAATCGCCGGGTATCAATCATTATCATCAGATATCAGGAGATATTTGTTAATAAATAATGATAAATAGGCTAGTCGTGGTCATTATGGGAGGTGTTCATCCTCAATCATGCATGCGTTAGAAATACTGATTGTTACATAGGGATAGTCACAGCCCTTCATCCCTCCGGCGAAAAAAAGAGACCCAAGTTGATTAAAAGCAAAAACGGATTTGCAAGCATTGCTGAATGTCATGCACAATTTACATCTTGATGTGGAATAAATCATACTATAATAAAGGTTTAAATCGCATCCGGTATATGTTGAAGTTGAAGAATTTCCTAATTCTTCTTCAAATAATCTCTCTCTCCCTTTCACTCGCTCTACACCCCACTCACAAACGCGCGCGCACCACTCACACAATCACACATACACACACACAAACACACACACAAGTTATATCTGTGACAAAATCCACAAAATAGAAAACGCTATCGGCCTAGAGGTCCGATGTTGTGGGTGTAGTCATCCTAATATGATCATAGAGTTTATGGTAAACTAATAGGCTATGCTTTTTTTTTTTTACGAAAGGACATTTGATTCATACCGATGAAGAGTGTATTGCATTGCATATTTAGTTAGTATGTAGCCTATGTAGGCCATTTACCAATAATTAATTTAATCAAAATAGGCCTACACTGAACGAATATGAGGCATTGCAATGATTTCATGAATTGCGCATTCATTCATCACATTGAAGGACACTGAGGAGCCCCCAAAAAAGTTATGCAATTTATGTCAATTTATTATATCGATCAGTAAACGCGGATGCATATTATTGCCACTTTAATCAAATTCACCCTTTTCATCGTTTTTAATCTAGATTAAACCAAATTGAATACTGCTGTATGTGGATAAAGAGCTGTATGGGGGAAAATAATTTTCAGGACCATGGACAGGTCCCCTACTCAAGCAATAGCTTCCCCTGAAATGAGCAATAGAGCCCTGCATCTCAGACAGAAAATCCGCTGTCCTTACCATGTTGAACCTTGTCAATGCGAAAGCATTCCAACTACCTTCCGCTGTTTACCATCCTGTCCTATGGTAATGTGGAATCTGTGATTTTCCTTCCTTTTCCCCGTTGTAAAATCCTCAAAGTAGAGCCACGGCGGTCTTTAGCTCCACATACCAGGCAATGAATTGCACAAACTGTCTCATTCACGCCTGCAACGTGACAATCAGCGCGACAAAAAAACGGGTTCTTGTATTTCTCACAGCTAATCTTGGTCTCTCATTGTGGATTGGAATCAAGGAAAAGTAATACTTTCATATGGGAAAAAGGGTAATAAACCGAACTGCAAAACATCAGATACATCCATTTCAACCGAGATCTCCCTCTGTAGCACAAGCGCCGGTGAATCCGTGGAAAGGCACGAATCCCTTTGTATCTTGTGAGTGGTACGGCTTGTATTGCGTTGTGAATAGATCTACCCAAGATCCCCCAAAAAATTCTCAGCGTTGACCGCACAATTTGACTGAATATGTATGCGCATCTTAGATAGTTGACTTTAATTCGACATTGTCTGACGAAATAATATGATGTCCTCCTTATGTCTCTGTGCAATCAGTTATGCGTTTTTTGTACTGACAATGTTTCAACTGGTGGAACGTGTATCAAGGCTGGCGCAGCATACACAATATGTAAAGTCAATATTAATTTCCATTCGTTGGAGGCTGAAAGAATCCTGAAATATGTATGAATATCCCCACCCCTAACGTATATAACGAGCAAAACATGCATGTTGTCAATATTTAGATGCAATTTGTTGTGTAGTACTTCGTGAGGGGGGGGGGGGGGGGGGGGTCGAAGGAGTGAGGGAGGCCTATAGAGGGCAGTACAATGCGATGAAACATAATTTTTTGAGGGTGTACTGTACACTGTCAGATAATACGGCTGCATTGACACAGACAGACCAATTTTGATATTATATTTATTGCCAATAATTTGACCAATCAGATCAGATCTGTTGCCCATAATTGGGCAAAATATCAGAAATGGGCTGCCAGTGAAAAAATACTCATGGCAACAGGTGCTGTTCATGTGGCATGTATGTAAGGTCAGTGTGTGGGTGGAGTCGTAGGATGGCCCGAGGGTGTGTGTGTGTGAGAGAGAGAGAGAGAGAGAGAGAGAGAGAGAGAGAGAGAGTGACATAGAACACAGCCTATGAGACATACAGTATAACCTAGTTGTAGTTGAGGGTAGCTAAAACTCTCTTTGGTAGGGCTAACTGCCTGCACCTAACTTAAATCTCAGGCATGCCTAAACCATATGGTTTGGGTAAGTGTTTAAAGACATGGAAATTTACTGTACATACAGGAAATCTGTGCACAAAATTGCAAATTGCATGTATTTTCTAAATTAAATCAACAATTATAACAACCAACACATTTGGGTCTGATTTCCTGAAAAAAAAGAAGATTAAAGCCTAATCCTGGACTAAGAAGCATGTTTAGTGGGGATTATCCCTGAAAAGTACATTTTAGTCCAAGACTAGGCTAAATCTGGGTCTGGTAAACTGGGTTTTTCCATTACAGCACCAGTGGTTTGCAAGTGATCATATTCATGTTAGCTCTATTGTTGTTGTTTTTTTTTTTTTTTGGGGGGGGGGGGGACTGTGTTTCCAGTTAGTTAGGGCTGACACTGAGGACTTGACACTGAGGACTTGCCACTGTGGACTTGACACTGAGGTCTTGACACTGAGGACTTGACACTGAGGACTTGACACTGAGGACTTGACACTGAGGTCTTGACACTGAGGACTTGACACTGAGGACTTGACACTGAAGTCTTGACACTTAGGTCTTGACACTGAGGACTTGACACTGAGGTCTTGACACTGAGGACTTGACACTGAGGTCTTGACACTGAGGACTTGACACTGAGGTCTTGACTCTGAGGACTTGCCACTGAGGACTTGACACTGAGGACTTGACACTGAGGTCTTGACACTGAGGTCTTGACACTGAGGACTTGACACTGAGGTCTTGACACTGAGGACTTGTGTAGAGCAGAATCAACAACATCTGCATCAACAAGACAGTTGCTTTGTGAGAAGGTGTTAACCCTAGATGGTGTTAACACATGTGCACAGTTAACCATTGCTATATAAATGAAAGCTGAAAAGTACCAATGGCCTGGACTTGGCCACAAGTTAGAGCAGGTCCACGGAGGCCATGGCGCAGTGAGACACTGGGGCCAGGCTGTGTAGGTGGCAACACAAAAGTCTGAGCCCTTTTGGTAAAACACTAGGGAAAGTCCTTAGTGGAAATAAGCGATTCGAATCTGAACTGTTTGAATTCATCAACTTTTTGCCTGGTGCCTATTCAAACAGTCAAATTTGTGGTTTATCTGTCCATTGGCTAACAAAGACAGGTGATTGGCAAATTAAGTTTGAATAAGTCTTTGCAACCCCATGCATGTTAGCTCTGCCAGGGATAAAGTCCAATTAGACCTTGAGAGCCATTGAGCAAGCAATGTATACATATAATTAAATCTAGCTTATGGAGGGGGCTGGCATGTACAAACAGATCTTCCCTTTAGTCTACATTGTATTACGTATCCATAAGCCAACTCCTATACCCTCCTTAGTGACCAAACACAACGGTAAGCTGATGTGTCATATAGGCGACATCCAAATTACCCGTGGAGATGCATTAAATTATCTGAACGTTTCTGGCTGGCTAATCGCATTAGCAATACGTTAACAGTAAGTTGCCCGTTGTGAAGGACACATCTCACAATCGCTGGCGCTCAGTTGGAAATCCAGTTAAAGAAGTCGTTGTCGTGATAGCGTGGCGCGGTGCCAGTGGTGTCTTCCCAATGGAAGGCACTTTGGCTGGCTCCCCTGAGAAGAATCATGACATCAAAATAGCAGTCATTTTTTTGAATTACCTGACATGATTATCGGTTTCCTCTGATGGAGGAGATACAAGTGGTTTGTGTGTGTGTATGTGCACGTAAGAGAGAGAGAGGGAGAGAGAAAGGAGAGAAAGAGTAAGATAGAGAGTGAGAGGGATAGATATGTGTACATGCGATCATTTTAAAAGAAACAGTAGCAGTATTATTCAAATCAGTGTGTGTGTGTGTGTGTGTGTGTGTGTTTGTGTAGGCCTTTGTATTTACTCTACAGCAGATGCATCTATGCCAACCTGCCTGTTACCAGACCAAAAATATTAATAATTATACACACAGGGCACTACAGATTGGAAATGGGAGCACATACGGCTGCTTGGTCAACATGAACTGAGTGTGCTTACAGTTTGTAGAATTAGGTGCCTACTGTATAAGCTTCACCTGGAAAGCTCATCCTAATGATCACCTACTAAATAATGACTATGCCAGTGGAGGCTGCTGAGGGGAGGACGGCTCATAATAATGGCTGGAACGGTGCAAATGGAAAGACATTAAACAAATAGAAACCATGTGTTATATACAGTTCCACCTATTCTGCTCCAGACATTACCACGAGCACGTCCTCCCCCCAATGAAGGTGCCACCAACCTCCTGTGCTATGCACACACTATCATACCCAATCAAGGAGTAAAGATCTGATGTCATTGGGATGTGATGCTACAAAGTATTGAGCCCAATGCCTATGCTTAATGAGATCAGATAATGTGCCCAAGGCTCGTAATTAATGGTATGTGGGATTATCTCAGAACATTATACAGTATGTGCTGTGTTTCTATGTCACACATTACTGTTTGCATTGACAGCTTTAGCATCTAGACAGTCTGAGCCAAGATTTGTGATGCCCATAGAATAAGTAAAAAAAGATATAGGACTCTTATCACTGTTGTCCTTGAGTTATCCTTTTGGGACCAGAATACTAACATTCAATCGAATGGATTTGTATTAAAAGATAGTTCTCCATTTCTCAAGACAATGTTGACAATGTTCTTCATGTAAATACTGATATTAATCATCGAATGTCAATGTCATGTGGATGTCATGTTTTATAGAGATAACGAAGAGACGTGGTGGTGAATTCATAAATATGATATGTGGATTGGGACAAAACTGTTACAGCAACTGCACATTCATTTGATTCAATTGCAGTGCACCTGTCGAATAACAAACAGCAATTCCAGCTCAATAATCGTTACCAATTTCTGGAAAAAACAGTATTTTGGTTAACTGGTTATTTGATTGATGGGTTAGCTGGATTGCTTAGAGTAATTGATAATCTAGATGCACCACAATTAAGAGTGTATGCCTTACTTACGTGACTTTGTTTTCTCAACAGTGGAGTGGCGCCATCCATTTTCCTTCAACAGTGGCAAATACAGGAAGTATTCACAACCCTTGACTTTTTTCACATGCTGTTGTGCTGCAGCCTGAATTAAAAAATGGATTACATCTAGATTATGAGTCACTGGCTTACACACAGTAACCAAGAATGTCAAATTGGCATTGTGTTTTTTAGAAATGTGTACAAATTCATTCAAAATGAAAAGCTGAAATGTCTCGAGTCAAATAAGTATTCAACCCTTTTGTTATGGCAAGCCTAAATAAGTTGAGGAGCACATTGTTGCTTAACAAGTCACATGTGCGCAATGATAGTGTTTAACATGATTTTTGAATGCCTACCTGATCTCTGTACCCCACACATACAATGATATGTAAGGTCCCTTAGGTGAGTATACCTCACTATTGGCTAATAACACACACACACACACAACAACAACATGCAGCTTTTGCTGAGGATGCTGGCAGTAAAAATGTTTATATTTTGTGTCACTCCCCAAAAAACTATCAACAGCCTAGGTTACATCGTTTCAGCCCATGACAGGGCCTCTACCGCTTGGCTATGATTCACCTCCTGTGACAGCTATGACATATCGACAGATACACTGAGTTTCGGGCCCTTCTGTTCTCTAAAATGCTGCCTTCATTTTGGGCCGCTATAAAAAGGCTCACATGCACCCCTTCTGGAATAGGGCCCTGGAGTCTTGAAAGGAACACTTCCATTTTTATTATTACTTTTTTTTTCATGACCGTATGTTGAATGGCGCTATTAATAGCATTGCAAAAATGTATTTTGATTCATGTCATGTGTTTTCAACCCTATCAGAAGATAATCAGCACAAATGTTGATGTTTGCAATTGTAACCACTGTGATTATGAGGACACCCTCACAGGATCATTTATTGAAGCACATTGATCAAAACACCAACTTCTCTTGACTGGTACATGTTACATGCAGCTGCCTTTGTGAAGTATCACAATAGCGTTTAATTTTCCCCACAATAACATATATGAACTTGACATCATATTTTCTGATGACATTAATATATGTTGGTGCAATAAGTGCAAAGCAATTAAAACAAATGAAATTGATTAGGGAAAGAGAAGTAATTGATCATCTAGATGCACCACAAATTAGTGTGTGCCTTTATTTGACTTTGGTTTCTCAACAGTGGAATGGTACCATAACATTTTATTTCAACAGTTGCAAACACAGTGCCTTCGGAAGCATTCACAACCCATGATCTATTCCACCTTCTGTTGTTTTACAGCCTAAATTGAAATGGATTACATTGAGATTGTGTGTCACTTGCCTATACACAATAACCCGTAATGTCAAATTGTAATTATGTTTTTAGAATTTTGTACATATTATTTAAAAATGAAAAGTGTTTGGAGTCAATAAGTATTCAACACCTTTGTGATGGCAAGCCTAAATAAGTTCAGGAGTAAAGATGTGCTTAACAAGTCACATAATAAGTTGCCTGGACTCACTATGTGTGCAATGATAGCATTTAACATGATTTTTTAAATGCCTACCTGATCTCTGTACCCCACACATACAATTATCTTAAATCAGCTTGAAAATCTATGGCAAGACATGAAAATGGCTGTTCATCAATGATCATCAACCAACCCGACAGAGCTTGAAGAATAAAACAAAAATGTACGTGCAAATATTGTATAATCCAGGTGTGAAAAGCTTTTAGAGACTTGCCCAGAAAGACTCACAGCTGTAATCGCTGCCAGGCTGGCAGCGATTTTGAAGTCAGGCTGTAACACAACAAAATGTGGAATATGTCAAGGGGTGTGAATACTTTCTGAAGGCACTGTACATCACATCAATAAAGTTAGCTCCTGGAATGTGTAGATCACTTCTTTACTCTCTGTTTTCATTTTTCTGGCAGTTAATTTGCCACATTTACTTCCTGCGCGATACTAGCTGTCAATGCCCGGGCGTTAATCAAAAGCATCAAATCTAACCCTCAGCATTTATCAGGCCTGAGAAGATGTATAGCTCTGGAGTGGATTCACATTGAAGAATGACTGTATTGCCTCTTCAGACAGCTAAGATTGATCACCAAAGAGCAGGGAGGTTTCGCGGGGGCTTTCCTTTGTTTTTATCCCTCCCAGGTTCCTAAGGGAAGGTAATTTAAAAAATGTTGAATCGGTAAGATGCCAACTTACCTGGGGCTATAATGAAGAGAGCTGCTGACGACAGCGATAAGTGCATCCACAGTATCAACAGTATGAACGAGTGAATGAATTGAATTATGAGCTCTCATGCAGAGTAACAAAGCGGCGAACCTGAAAAAAGTTCACCAATCATAGCCTTCAGTTACAGTAGGCCCTAGGTTAAAAAAAAGACAGAAAACAATCCAAAACAATACAATACAAACAACATATTTTCACCATAACTTTGGACATAGAAATCTCCCATGTTTACAATGTTGACATTTTCAGAAATAGAAACTTATAGAGTTGACTTGCTGAGACTTGGGTATTGGGATAGAGTTTCAGGTCTGAGCGCCCATACAGAAAACTCATACATCATAAAATATACAGTACTTACATGTATGTTCAAAACATATTCATGAAATATATAACTTGAGCACATCATAGAATATGTATGTATATATATTTTACAATCTATGTAAATTAAATATGCACCACATGTATCATGCTGAATTGTAATGTTGTGTCTATTGACATCTAGTTCCTTGGCTTTAGGTTTCCAAAATGGGGTTTGCATGCAAAAGTTAAAAATGTAATTATTCAGCTATTGAGGCTACTTGTCAATTATGAAACAATGTAAGATTAGCTATGTTAATTTCGAAAGGAGACACATTAACCTAGAACATATTGCTCCCGAGCTGTCAATCCCAATTTGAAATGATCCAGAGCTGGAAATTTAGAAATTTCACCTGTTAGCACCCAAAATCAATCTTACTGATAATAGTATTTTGTTTCATGATATATTCATAACAATTATTTAAAATCTACTTTTTAAGCTAGCGGGTCAAACTGCCTGAAAGAAAGCGTTTTCACTCAGCTAGCTGACACAGCTACTTACTGTAGCTAGCCAGCTCCCTTAGCTTGTCCACACAACATGCAGTGTGACTGACCAAGGTAAGAATTCAATGGATAGTTAGTATGTTGTGTAGCTACATTACAGGTATGTGCTAGATATAATCTAATTGCCAAAGCTAGCTAGTTAATGTAAAATGTTTCTTACCAAGCAATGGCTAGCTAGCTAGATTATTTCTAGCTAAAAATAAAAATATTTTTCCCTGCAATGGATAATTCTGGTGTGGAGCCTCAACAGCCAATGTCAGTTAGTATTTTGTATCATTTAGCTAGTTAGCTCCTGAATATTAACCTCTTATTCTCCATCTTGTGTGGAATCGTTTTACTGACTCTATGTCTCTGCATTATACACAGGGTAATTGCAACTTGTGAGTCTGACAATGGACATTGGAGCTTAACCTGTAGTTGACATGCAGCTAGCTAGCTAGGTAAATAATGAACCATAATCCCAACTCATGACGTTACTATCCTGCATGAATCTGCAGGTAGCTAACCAACCAGGTTCAATGTTATCTTGCTAACATTAGGCTATAGCTAGCCAAGCAAATGGCTCTGAGATATGAATAATAAGATCATACATGTAACGTTAGCTAGCGAGCCAGCCAGCTAACATTAGCTCGCTAGCTAGGTAAAAAATTAACCATAATCCCAAATCATGACATTACTACCCTGCATGAATCTACAGATAGCTAACCAACCTGGTTCAACGTTAGCTAGCTTAAATTAGGCTATAGCTAGCCAAGCAAATGGCTCTGATATATGAATAATAAGACATACATGTAACTTTAGCTAGCGAGCCAGCCAGCTAACTTTAGCTAGCTAGCTAATAGTACACTTTAACTTGAAATGAACCACTTTCTGTCAAAGTTATAAACTGTCAAATCTGAAAATGTAGCTAGCTAGACTATCTTACCTGTATACATCATTCATGGATGGACACGTCTCCTGTCGGATGCCATGGTTTGAAGATGTAATCCGGAGACAGGTCTTTTCTTAATTTCCTTAGCTTCATACTCGAATTCCACTGATTTCAAAACTCAGTCCTCCAGAAAGTGGAGAGCAACACTTACGCAGTTACTACACAATCAATTAAAAAAAGCTGCACCTAGACAGACTGACCAGCTCAAATAGACAGAAGCGTGCTATATGGCATACCAATCCAAACTCGTCTCTCGGCATGTCATTATCTCACCCAATCATGGCTAGCGGGAAGATTACTCACTTTTTCTGTGCCTAAACCAACTAGGCTCGTAAGTTAACAATTTGATTTGTATTTACAGATGGCATTCACATTTGTTATTAAGGCACATGAAAGTTCACATGTTTGAGAAGGCATTTGTGAGAAAAAAATCCAATTTGATAAAAAAAAGGTTACATTCAAATGGCTCTCCTGTGAATTAGTGACCCTGCATAAGCCTAGTTTCCTGAAACAGGTCACATATATGAGGAATGAATATATTTAGATATTTTTATTTCAAATATTAGTACGTACACTATATTACATATACAGTATGTATTTGAAATATGTGTCAATATAAACTCAGCAAAAAACGTCCTCTCACTGTCAACTGCATTTATTTTCAACAAACTTAAACATGTGTAAATATTTGTTAGAACATAACACGATTCAAGAACTGAGACATAAACTGAACAAGTTCCACAGACATGTGACTAACAGAAATGGAATAATGTGTCCCTGAACAAAAGGGGGGTCAAAATCAAAAGCAACAGTCAGTATCTGGTGTGGCCACAAGTTGCATTAAGTAATGCAGCGCATCTCTTCCTCATGGACTGCACCAGATTTTCCAGTGATTGCTGTGAGATGTTACCCCACTCTTCCTCCAAGGCACCTGCAAGTTCCCAGATATTTCTGGGGGGAATGGCCCTAGCCCTCACCCTCCAATCCAACAGGTCCCAGACGTGCTGAATGGGATTGAGATCCGGGCTCTTCGCTGGCCATGGCAGAACACTGACATTCCTGTCTTGGAGGAAATCACACACAGAACGAGCAGTATGGCTGGTGGCATTGTCATTCTGGAGGGTCATGTCAGGATGAGCCTGCAGGTACCACATGAGGGAGGAGGATATCTTCCCTGTAATGCACAGCATAGAGATTGCCTGCAGTGACAACAAGCTCAGTCCGTGACACACCGCGCCAGACCATGATGGACCCTCCACCTCCTAATCAATCCCGCTCCAGAGTACAGGCCTCGGTGTAACGCTCATTCCTTCGACGATAAACGCAAATCCGACCATCACCCCTGGTGAGACAAAACCGCGACCCGTCTGTGAAGAACACTTTTTGCCAGTCCTGTCTGGTCCAATGATGGTGGGTTTGTGCCCATAGGCGACGTTGTTTCTGGTGATGTCTGTGTCTGGTGAGGACCTGCCTCTCTCAGCCTATTGCAGACAGTCTGAGCACTGATGGAGGGATTGTGCGTTCCTGGTGTAACTCGGGCAGTTGCTGTTGCCATCCTGTACCTGTCCCGCAGGTGTGATGTTCGGATTTATCAATCCTGTGCAGGTGTTGTTACACGTGGTCTGCCACTGCGAGGATGATCAGCTGTCCGTCCTGTCTCCACATAGCGCTGTCTTAGGCATCTCACAGTACGGACATTGCAATTTATTGCCCTGGCCACTTCTGCAGTCCTCATACCTCTTTGCAGCATGCCTAAAGCACATTCACACAGTTGAGCAGGGACCCTGACATCTTTCTTTTGGTGTTTTTCTGAGTCAGTAGAAAGGCCTCTTTAGTGTCATAAGTTTTCATAACTGTGACCTCAATTGCCTACCGTCTGTAAGCTGTTAATGTGTTAACAACCATTCCACAGGTGCATGTTTATTAAAAAAATGATGGTTCATTGAACAAGCATTGGAAACAGTGTTTAAACCCTTTACATATAAGATCTGTGAAGTTATTTTGATTTTTACAAATTATCTTTGAAAGACAGAGTCCTGAAAAGGGGATCTTTTTTTGCTGAGTTTATTAGTCTTTAGTGTGGGTTAACAGCACTTAAGGTCTTCAGCCATCAAGGTCTTCAGCCATCTGTGAGGTAACATCACCACTACCCATATTTAAAGCATAGATAAAATTTCATTTTAATCTCTGACTTTGACCCATTAGTCATCAGGTGATAGGATAAGAAATGTAAGATGTTAAGAGCAATTGCATTACATGTGTACATATCAAATGGTGAATTTGTCTGGCTAGTATATCTTTCTCTAAATCCTTAACTATCAGCCACTCTCATAGTAGAAATTCAGATCATAAGGCATTGTGAAGCACATTGCCTGGCCAGTTGAAAGGCACATTTGAAAACACTAAGCTGAAGTGGAGCATGGTTAGTAAAATTCAGTGGTGGCCTACATTCAAAAGGTCAATGTTATGTATTGCAGAGAATGGATGGCTAAGCCGGTTTTCAAATGTTGGGCAACTTTGTCAGCAATTTAAAAAAAAACAGACAGGAGTGGAAGCCTGATGCATAGTCACCCTCAGTACACAATACAGTTTGATGCTCTGCAGTTCTAAGTTTGAACAGTAGCCAAGGTTGGTAGTTATTAATTAAGGGTAAAACAAGATAATGGGGAAATCAGAAAACAGAAACTGTGACATTGTTGAGGTATGAACATTACTCCCATCCAGTTCCTCTATTGAACACTACTCTCATATTTAGTACAATGAATGTTGCTAATAAAACGACTGTCTGTACTTTATGAATTTGGGACAGAAATTGGGGGGATAACCTGCAGAATTTCAAACATCACATATGTGCAAAAAATGTAAAGCTCGTCTGCAAGTCACATGTCAGACACACAGCGTGAGGGCTATTGTTCAAACAAACTTTTCTCTCGTTTTGGGATTGGAAATTAATTTTACTGTGCAATGTTCTAGTCTAAATTAGAATCACTGTTGGATTTCAATCTGTGAGTGAGGGAATGAATGAGGGGGAAAAGCCTGCCTAGCCAATTAGCCAAGCAATAATGGATTTCTAAGTCACAAGAGGAACCATTTGCCCTCTATTTAAATAGTCAAGATAATTACAGTATGTGAAAATATGGATGAGAATATTACCATGTACATATCAATTGTCATGCATGTCTAGTTGTCTCTTCCCTTTTCTCTCTGCACTAAAAATACACACATTTAGACACTAATACAAATATAACTCCTAAGATAGACTCCTTTTAGTTAACCTACAACTGGTAGTGTCAGTCACCCAAATGATGTTCTGTGTTTTTGACACACAAAAAATCAACTGCACTAGTTGTTCAGGCTCTGGTCTCGGTCTCATCTTGATTTCTGTCCGGTAATATGGTCAAGTGCAGCAAAGAAAGACATAGCAAAGTTGAAGCTGGCTCAAAACAGATCAGCACCCCTTGCCCTTAACTGCACATACAGAACTGGTTGAGGGTTGTCGAGAGATCCACTGCTTCTCTTATCATTTTTATGAGAAATATTAACGTAATGGAAATTCAAGATTGTCTGCATAATCAAATAACATTCGGTTCAGACACCAATACATACTCCACAAGACATGCCACCAGGCGTCTCTTCTTAGTCCCCAAGTCCAAAACGAATTCTTGGCAATGCACAGTATCATACAGAGCCATGATCACATGGAACTCTCTTCCATCTTCAAATACTCAAGCAAACAGACAAATTACCTAATGGGGATCCGAAATAAACCAATGAATTACAGCATCTTCAGCTATTTCTCCCCACTGCAGCTGATGTTACGAATTCAGTAGTTGAGGTTCACAAAACTACTTCCACTTGTCAGGAGCCTAAGAAGCATGAAAAACGCCCGTCCGGAGTAAAAACAGACACAACAACACTATACCCATGTCTTTACATAGCTGACGTGTGGCACCATCAAACACACACAGCGCACCACAGAATGCCACAGCAGAATGAACAGGGACATCATAGAATCAAAAGGTATTTGAAATGAAAAAAGGTTGTTGAACCCTATGACGTTCCAATTCTTTGCACTAGCTGCCTTTTTTATGTCTGGATCATTGATTTCCGTAGCAGTGATTTGATTCATGCTGGGAAGGTATAGGGGCCGAAAGGAGTCTGACTATATCAGTCCTCTCACATGCTCCTTTGAGTGCCAATGGTGCTTTTTCTACACTATTCTTCAGTATGTTCCATGTTCTAGTATGTTTCAGAACATCACAATAGAAAACAATAGAATCAACTAAGCACACTGACCATGAAAAATAACTAACGTTTTTTCTGAATGAACAAAGTGTTCTGTACCATACTGCATGGTATAATCATATATGAACAAAGACCATTGCTCAATAAGACTTATTATCTACAATGCCTGAAAAATCATATAACATTTTTAGATTCAAAGAACTAGGGCCTATGTTTATTGAGTGATCGCAATAGGCTTCTGTGAACTCATGAAGCAGCTAAATAAACATTGATTTTCATAAAAATTATCAATATATAGTTGTTTTAACACCCATCCCGTATCCCAACGGAGGACTTTGGTATTTAGTAGAGTGTGTTGATCAGGAGAGCTCCCAAGGGAAATCATTTCATACTGCACCCTCACAATGACAAGTCATGGGACGAGAATACATTCATTAACAAATGTTGAATTCATTTATCAATAAAAGTGCCATCAATATACAATCCATGGTACTCTAGAAGTGAGGAGAGTATGCAAAACAACAGATGCATTTTATGGTCCTCTGAAATTCATGTAATAACTAGAAAATAATTTTGATTAATGACAGGTGCATAGGGAACTATCAACAAACTGGACCATTACTTCGTCAACATATGCAAAGTGTGATGTTCTCCCAATTGGCTTCAGCAAAAACCATATCCTTCAAAAGGTCAAGTGATATAGGGTAATACTGTGCAAAAGTGGTGTTTCAAACTGACCTCAATTCCAGATTAAAATGTGCTTCCAGTACTTGACAAAACCAAATACACTACTGTTCAAAAGTTTGGGGTCACTTTGAAATGTCCTTGTTTTTGCCTCACAAGTCCTCAACTGGCAGCTTCATTAAATAGTCCCCACAACACCACCAGTCTCAACTTCAACAATGAAGAGGTGACTCTGGGATGCTGGCCTTCTAGGCAGAGTTGCAAAGAAAAAGCCATATCTTAGACTGGCCAATAAAAATAAAAGATTAAGATGGGCAAAAGAACACAGACACTGGACAGAGGAAGATTGGAATTTTTTTTATGGACAGACTAATCTAAGTTTGAGGTGTTCGGATCACAAAGAAGAACATTCGTGAGACACAGAAAAAAATGAAACGATGCTGGAGGAGTGCTTGACGCCATCTGTCAAGCATGGTGGAGGCAATGTGATGGTCAGGGGTGCTTTGGTGGTGTCAAAGTGGGAGATTTGTACAGATTAAAAAGGATCTTGAAGAAGGAAGGCTATCACTCCATTTTGCAACGCCATGCCATACCATGTGGACAGCGCTTAATTTGAGCCAATTAAAATGACCCAAAGCACAGCTCCAAACTATGCAATGACTATTTATGGAAGAAGCAGTCAGCTGTTATTCTGTCTATGATGGAGTTGCCAGCACAGTCACCAGATCTCAACCCTATTGCGTTGTTGTGGGAGCAGCTTGACCATATGGACATAAGAAGTGACCAGGACGTGCTTCGGGAAGCATGGGGTGACATCTCTTCAGATTACCTCAACAAATGAACAACTGGAATACCAAAGGTCTGCAAGGCTGTAATTGCTGCAAGTGGAGGATTCTTTGACGAAAGCAAAGTTTGAAGGACCCAATTAAAAAATCCTTATTTATAACCTTGTCAATATCTTGACTATATTTCCTACACATTTTGCAAGTAATTTCATGTATGTTTTCACGGAAAACAAGGTCATTTCTAAGTGACCCCAAACTTTTGAACGGTAGTGTATATGTACATATTCTCATTCACTCATTCTCATTGTGTGTATTAGGCAGTCTGGGAATTGTTAGTTTACTTGTTAGATATTACTGCACTATCGGAACTAGAAGCACAAGCATTTAGCTGCATTCACATTAACATCTGCTAACCATGTGTATGTGACCAATACAATTTGATTTGATTTGATAGCTAGTGACCAGGGATTCCCTGGGTGGATTCCCTACTGGACTCAGTTGTCTCTGACCCCTACTGGACGGTGTGAGGTGCATGGATGGGTGTCTGACTCAAATAAAAGAGGCCTATGCCCTAGAAACCAAGGCTGATGTGTTAAATGTGCAGTGTTGTGTGGCGATGAACCATTGTCTTATACACTGAGAAATTAATAATATGTATATTATCAAATACACTATATGGCCAAAAGTATGTGAACACCCCTTCAAATTAGTGGATTTGACTATTTCAGCCACATCCAATGCTGACAGGTTAATACAGTTGAGAACACCACCGTGCAATCTCCATAGACAAACATTGGCAGTAGAATGGCCCATACTGAAGACCACAGTGACTTTCAACGTGGTACCGTCATAGGATGCCACCTTTTCAACAAGTGAGTTCATCAAATTTCTGCTTTGCTATAGCTGATCCAGTCAACTGTAAGTGCTGTTACTGGGAAGTGGAAATGTCTAGGAGCAACAACGGTTCAGCTGCGAAGTGGTAGGCCACACAAGCTCACACATTGTGACTTCCGATTGCTGAATCGAGTAGCGAGGTCCATACAGAAGCGGTTTCTCAAGATCGGTGTGGAAGAATTTGACCGACCTTCACAGAGCCCTGACCTCAGCCCCATCAAACACCTTTAGGATGAATTTGAATGCCGACTGCGACCCATGCCTAATCTCCCAACATCAATGCCCGACCTCACAAATGCTCTTGTGGCTGAATGGAAGCATGTCCCAGCCGGCAATGTCCCAACATCTAGTGGGAAGCCTTCCCAGAAGAGTGGAGGCTGTTATAGCAGCAAAGGGGGGACCAACTCCATGTTAATGCCCATCATTGTTTAATGAGATGCTCTTGGTCTATGATATGAATGTACATCAAGTTGTACAGTTGAGTTGGGTGCCGTGGGGCCTTGACACCAATGTTCCCTCTAAGCTGTGCGCCTGAGCAGTCCACTGGGACTGCAGCGCAGAACTAATGTCAGCACACGCAAAGAACATCACTTTCTAGAGTTTCTCCCCTGAGTTAACACTATCAACGTTTCCCTTTACTGTGGATATTGTGATCGAATCAACACAATGTAAGCCACTTTCAATGCAACATATGGAAACAAAAGGAACTATGCACCACTTAAAGGGCATGGTCAATCAGGATTCTGTATTGGCCATGCATCATTTACAGAGATACGGCCTCTGCATTCATGCTTCTTGCACTTCGCGGAGTAGCGCAGAGCTGTTGAGTAGAGCTGTTGTGAAGGAAGTTGTCAAGGAAGTGAGTTTGAGTTCATAGAGGACCTCTTGCCCTTACCTACCATCAAACAATCATGTCAATGCGGAGCTATAAGGATCACTCTGCATTGTTACAAAATATGGGAGGCGCACTGCGATGCGGTATGGAGCTCAATTTGGCCTATGCATGCCTCTGGAGGCTCCTCAATTGCATCACTCCCTCCATATGGAGCCTCTGACTACATTTTCAGGTTGAGCATAAATTGGCTTTCAGCCCGTACTCTACACAAACCAATGCGGCATAACCAATCAGAGCTGCAGTAGGCAAATACAGTATGCAAATAGACCATTGCCATGTACGGATCTGTGCCATTCACTTTTGAACTGGACTGTGTTTACAGCATGAGCAGGTGTGAGTAGATGAGCTTGTTTAGAGATCAAAGCGAGAGCTGCTTGTAGCCACGAGTACACATTTGTTAATATCCTTGGCTAGTTAGTGAGTTGTTAGCCCAGTTATAGATAATTTGTAGTCAGCAATGGGGGAGTGATTGTTTCTGACAAGAGCACAACATTTGTACATTTCTAGACGTCTTTGAAAAGCAAGTCGGGTAAAGAGTTATTTTCTTTGTCTTAAAGGGGCAGTGGTGTATTTTGAGACAGGCTTGAATAAGCTAAGTAGCCAATAGGCAGAGGGTAGCATATTTGTCTGATTCTCTGTAATAATGGCATGGGAATAATAATGCAATTTATTTTTTAAAGTGGATTCTTGCATCAAACAACAACATTGTCAGTCACCTTGTCTGAAGTACAAGTGGATAAACAGGTTAATGTCAAGCCCTGCATGTTTTGTTTTTCAAAAGTCTACATTGAACACCACACATGGCTTCTATTTCCATGTTCAAATGTTATGGGATGCATTTTCACCATTGTTTGGCAGTGAGTGGTTGGTCTACGTTAGGATCAAATATCCACAGTAGCCTACTTGACCACTGTCTGAAACTGTAACTTAAAGCGGGTACATCCTCGCTGGAAGTTGGACAGAATTTTCACAATGTTTAGGTTTGAGCTCAGCAGACCTTCAATTTGCTCAGTGTGGGATAATTTTTTTAAAGGAACATTGCTTGACATGTTTACTTGACAGATCTGATTGATTATAAATACAGTTTTGTCAAAACGTGTCACGGCGCTTCACAGAAACCGAATAGAATAGACAGCCAATTATATTTAGCCCATCTTTAAAAAATGGTGGAAGAGTGGGGTTTAGTGATGAGTCACTCCTGTATTGTTCTTTACATTGATTGTGGGGCCCTCATGATCCGTGTCTCAGGGGACTCTATTAGCATAACATTACTCTTCTCCTCAGCTCACTTTCCAAGTGCGATTCATGAAAACGAAGAGTCATCTGTTTCATAGGTCTTCTGACAAGTAAATCCGTTCAGACAGCAATCTGAAGAAGAGATTTCTATTCATGTTTTGCCTTTGAGTGTCAGGCGGTTTGGCAGGTGGAAAGGAAGAAAAATAGAAGAACATTTCGGGGACCCCTTGGTAAATATCTCAAACGATGCTGACGAATGTCATCTTTTCTTTGTGAAAAATACTATTGTAACCGTAGTCGTTATGAACACAAGCCTGATGAAAATGTTTCCATCTGCAAAACGGTCCAATGGACTGTTTGCTAGAATGTGGTGTATGCAACTTCATTGTTGGCGTAACAATTTTTATTTAATCTTATTACATTTGCAATAATACCATTATGTCATAACCGCATGAGCACATATGCATTTCAACTCCCCTTTCGAGTGACAACATTTTGAGTTCACTATTGAATGACAATTTCAGATACCATCAATAAACACCGTTCACCCATCACTCATTTGGGGATGTTCACTCAATCCTCACATTATGAATTGATTGAAAATATGCTCTTCTCTGCTCCAGAGAAGCAAAAAAACAAAGCACAGTAAGTCAACTGGGGATATTGTCAGTTTGGACACACCATAGACAATATATGAAGCTTTGAGTCCCTTTGACAAGGCACAATCAGCAGAAAGCAGCTGTTTATTCTGGAAGCGAGGCGCCGGGCAGCGCTACTCTGGGATGCCAAGAGCAGCACGGTTTGATTATTTACCGTCACACAGTGTGTGTTCAGACACAAATTGACCCCCGGAACAATGTTGGGAAAAAGGATCACGCAAATTCCACTTCTAAGCAGCGTTGGTATTCTCCTGACGATGGCCGCTTCGAGTCGCTTCAGTGTTTGCGGAGGCTTATGTGAGCCAGAGTAGGATTGCATGGGATGGAAAACCCACTGAGGGCAGTGAAAGAGTGGAGTGCGAGTCCAGGATTAGAGAATATGGGGCTAATATGGTGGTTTACCCCAGTGAAATGGTGGAAGAGACAGGTTTTGGTCTAAACAGCTGAACAGCTTATGTTGCAGGGTGGTAAGATGCACTGTTCCGAAACAGTATGTTTCCCTTGTGTGACATGATAGCCACCTCAAAAAAGCTCCTAAATTATCAAGCATCATATTTAGTGTCATGACTAAATCGCGTTATTAAAATATAAAGATTGATCTATAAATGTTATGTTAGAAGGCTATTGAAGGATTTTCATCCTTTATCATTGAACAAACCCTAATGAAATCATGAAATGCCAAGTGGAAGACAATCAAAGATCTTGTTACTCGGTCTTAAATTAATTCGATTTTGACGCAGGCCATTGAAGATATGAATTGTGACATCCCATTCAGTTTATCTTTTGATTAAACGGGGGACCCGTCTTGGCTCGTGAGCACCCCTTTCAAAACTTCCCCCTGAAATGATACAAAAGTTCTGGAGCATCAATTTAAGTGTGAGCATTTACTCTAGATTGCCCTCCTTTGAGAGCTTTCTCTAGTTATGGACTTTAACAAGTACAAGATCATTCAATCAAGGTCCATGTGCAATGCTGCTGCTTTTCAGACTTCTTTATTCTCTATGAGAAGAAGAGCCTACAGCATCACCACTGAGGAATTAGAAGTGTTCATTTTCCATTCAGAGGCCCTGGCAAACTATTCAAAGGCGGAGGAGAAAGAGAACCATATAGCCAAGCAAAGAAATATGTGCTCTCTCCTCCAGAGATGTGATGACGTGTGTTTGGGGCAGTTGTCAAGATTCCTGTGAGTTTCTTTTGAAGAACGGAGGGAATGAGAGTGAGGGAACTTAATGCTTGTTCGGGACCGAGGGTTATTGTTATTCCAGAGGAAGGCCACGTTTGATGCACTTTAAACATTCAAATGTGACACGTCTCAAAGTGTCAGTTTTAAACAGCAATATGGTGTTAGATTAGGGAAATGGTGTTAGCAACCGCTTACAAAAAAATAACATCTCCAAAGTGTCAAAGTGTGCGTGCACTTTGAATGGTAACGCGTCAGTTTCAAGGCATTCGTACCTACTTGTGCCTTGTGATAAGAGAATTAAAAAAACATATATATATACACAGTATTAGTCAAAAGTTTGGACACACCTACTCATTTAAGGGTTTTTCTATTTTTTTAATAATTTTCTACAATGCAGAATAATAGTGAAGACATCAAAACTATGTCATAACAGGTATGAAATCATGTTGTGACCAAAAAAAAGTGTTAAACAAATCAAAACATATTTGAGATTCTTTAAAGTAGCCACCCTTTGCCTTGATGACAGCTTTGCACACTCTTGGCATTCTCTCAACTAGCTTCATGAGGTAATCACCTGGAATGCATTTCAAATAACAGGTGTGCCTAGTTAAAAGTTAATGCATTTGAGCCAATCAGTGTAGCACCCCCACAAATATGCCAAAATGTCCTTTAATACCTACCTTTATATCATTCACTTCCACTGAAGTGTAATTCTCACAATCAGAGCATTTTGTGGGCTATAAGCAAGATTTGGTCAGGGGGCCCCCCTAAAGGTCTTTTCGGATCCACCTGTACCCGAATGTCCGAGACCCGAGCAGGTTTGAATACAGAATTCTAAATAATGTCACAGGTCTGAGTCGAAGCTGATATGATTGTCTCGGTTATGTGTAATTTTAACTGACTTGTCACTGAACAAAAATATAAATACAGTACAACATCCAACAATTTCAAAGATTTTACTGAGTTAGAGTTCATTAGAAAAACAGTCACTAGAAATAAATAAATTAGGCTCTAATCTATGGATTTCACATGACTGGGAATACAGATATGAGTCTGTTGGTCACAGACACCTTAAAAAAGGTAGGATCATTTAAAAAAGTATATATCTGGTGTCCCCACCATTTGCCTCATGCAGCGTGACACATCCCCTTCACATAGAGTTGATCAGGCTATTGATTGTGGCTAGTGGAATGTTGTCCCTCTTCAATGGCTGTGCAAAGTTGCTGGATATTGGTGGGATCTGGAGCACGCTGTCAAACATGTCTATCCAGAGCATCCGAAACATGCTCAATGGGTGACATGTCTGGTGAGTATGAAGGCCATGGAATAACTGGGACATTAATGGAATTGTGTACAGATCCTTATGACACGGGGCCATGCATTATCAAGCTGAAACATGAGGTGATGGCGGTGGATGAATGGCACGACAATGGGCCTCATGTTCTCGTCAACGTATCTCCGTGCATTCAAACTGCCATCGATAAAATGCAATTGTGTTCGTTGTTCGTAGCTTATGCCTACCTATACCATAACCCCACCCCCACCAAGGGGCACTATGTTCACAACGTTGACATTAGCAAACCACTCGTCCACACAGCGCCGTACACACTGTCTGCCATCTGCTTGGTACAGCTGAACCTGGGATTCATCCGCGAAGAGAACACTTCTCCTGCATGCCAGTGGCCATCGAAGGTGAACATTTGTCCACTGAAGTCGGTTACGACGCCGAACTGCAGGCAGGTCAAGACCCTGGGGAGGAAGACGAGCATGCAGATAAGCTTCCCTGAGATGTCTTCTGACAGTTTGTTAAAAAATTATTTGGTTGTGCAAACCAACAGTTTCATTAGCTGTCCGGCTGGCTGGTCTCAGACAATCCCACAGGTGAAGAAGCCGGATGTGGAGGTCCTGGTCTTGTATGGTTACACGTGGTCTGCGGTTGTTAGACAGGTTGAAAGTACAGCCAAATTCTCTAAAATGACGTTGGAGGCAGTTTATGGTAGAGAAATTAACATTCAATACTCTGGCAACAGCTCTGGTGGACATTCCTGCAGTCAGCATGCCAATTGCACGCTCCCTCAAAACTTAAGACATCTGTGGCATTGTGTTGTGTGACAAAAATGCACATTTTAGAGTGGCCTTTTATTGTCCTCAGCACAAAGTGCACCTGTCTAATGATCATGCTGTTTAATCAGCTTCTTGAAATGCCACACCTGTCAGGTGGATGGATTATCTTGGCAAAGGAGAAATGCTCACTAACAGGGATCTAAACAAATTTGTGCACACCATTTGAGAGAAATACGTTTTTCTACATTTAGAACATTCTGCGATCTTTTATTTCAGCTCATGAATCATGGGACCAACACTTTACATGTTGGATTTATATTTTTCTTCACTATATCTGTGTGACCTTGCAGACTGCAGAATGTTTTAAAAGTGTAAAGTCACTATGAATTTTTCTAATTTTGCTACACCCATACTATATACAGTACGTACTGTACTTGTTTTGTGTCTTATATTTCCTTCAGGTGATATATAATTCCTAGTTTCCTCCTATCCCAAACCAACTACTCAGCCTCCTCTGTCTCTTCCACGGGATTGAATATCTATTTAAAAATATTTGTGGTTAGTCTTTCGTGCTGATCATATTCAGGACTTATGGAGCAAATCAGATGGATAACTAGCACTTCTCCGTCAAAATGCATCAATCTGATATTGTGCACTATACTCCGGAGATCTTTAATTATGCATACTGCAAGAACATTCAATCTTATGCAGTAAGGGCCCCCGGAATAATACATTGACCAACCCCAATGATAAATGGATGACTTTACTCAATATTGTCAAATGTTAGGCTCACTGGCTTATACAGTCCAGCTCTATACGTAATTGGTCAAATCATGTGGTCTGTTAGTCTTGGATGGGGGAGAGGGGAAACTGTCGAGTTGTATAATCCCGTTACAGCATAGCCTGTCCATGTCTGACTAGAGTGTTCACACTGTCCATATTAAAACCCCATAGAATGCTTCTTAACAAAAATTAACAGATGTTTCACTCACCAACACTAAAGATTCATGTTCTTAATATAAGTATAAAACAGACAATACTGTACCTGTTAATGCATGCATCATGCATACATTGCCTTCAGAAAGAATTCACACCCCTTGACTTATTCCACGTGTTACAGCCTGAATTTTAAAAAAAATCTCTCACCCATGTACACACAATACCCAATAATGGAAATGAAATATCTAATTTACCTAAGTATTTACACCCCTAAGTCAATACTTTGTAGAAGCACCTTTGCTTCTACAAAGCGATTACAGCTGTGAGTCTTTCTGAGTAAGTCTCTAAGAGCTTTGTACACCTGTGTTGCACAACATTTGCCCATTATTCTTTTAAAAAATTATTCAAGATCTGTCAAGTTGATTCTTGATCATTGCTAGACAGTCATTTAGATAGATTCTCAAGCTAATTTAAGTCAAAACTGTAACTAGGCCACCTTGGTAAGAAACTTCAATGTAGATTTGGCCTTGTGTTTTAGATAACTTTCCTGCTGAAAGGTGAATTTGTCTCCCAGTGTCTCCATTGTAGTAGGTGCCAGGCACACCGGTTTGTGTCAAGAACTGCAAGGCTGCTGGGGTTTTCATGCTCAACAGTTTCTTGTGTGTATCAGGAATGGTCCACCAAGGACAAGGACATGGACATCCAGCCAACTTGACACAAATGTGTGAAGCATTGGAGTCAACATGGGCCAACATCCCTGTGGAACGTTTTCAACACCTTGTAGAGACCCTTCCCCGACAAATTGAGGCTGTTCGGAGGGAAAACGGGGGCGTGGGATGCGGTCGCAAATAAATATTAGTAAGCCGTTCTTTTGTACATACTGTAGGTATTTTAGGCTTACGGGGCAAAATACAGCTTATTTCCTGAACCGAAATAACCCAACACCAACACACACACATACGTGATCCCTACACTTTATGCCTTTTTAATGCTTTAATGTTTGAAAGCTTACGTTGGGTTTTGTGTTTCGATATCCAGCATACACAGCATGCTGTGTCTCTAACTCGCTTAGTTATCCCACAACACAGTGGTAAAGGATGAATAGTCACTTTAGGCCCTGACAGATCTACTGCACCAGCAGGGAGTTGATTGATGTATGTCACTGATGTCTCCCAGACCATGAAGAGATTAAGTAAAAAGCATTGCTGAGATTATGTGCTATGCAAAAGTTGATGTGGCTGGTCGCAAATTGTGTTTACCCGGAGATTTATGGGATGCTCTACAGAATATATTCATTGGCATAACCTCTGATCACCCTATTTGGTGAATGAGGGTCACGCCTTAATTCCCTCCCCAAGTTCAGTGCAAGTGCAGTACTGCATAACATTAGATTTAGCTAGGGTTTAGCTGGGTTTACTGATATACAGTAACTGTAACCACAGATAAAAAAAGATACAATATTTAGCCTCTGTGGACAATCAGACTTAATGGACTTTATGGGATAAAACCCTTGTGCAGATTTTGGAGTACGCCACTACATCATTTGAGTCTTGCTGGACATTGTGGCTCAACAAAGGCTTAGACATTTACTCTGCTTTTGGAAATTACATACAGTATTGCCATTAATTACCTATATGGGATGTTTATGCCTGTCTTGATTACTCATCAGGTCCATATGCCTGTTTGTATCATGGGAACAACAGGCCTCATGGGCTCATATTGTGTGCAGTACTATCATAGCTCAAACTACCTATCATTATTAGGGCTTTCGAGACGTACAGTCAGATACCCTTGGTAAATATTAGCAAAAAAGACTGTATAAAATAAATGATAGAAATACTGAGCTATATTGCATGCTTACATTTTTTGGGAATTTATATTGTTTTATACTGATGCATTTCAGTGATGTGCGGTGAGATGGGTGGCTGGGTAGGCACTGGCTATTATCAACGCCAGATTTACTCACAAATAAACCTTGATGAAGCACAAGTTCACAATACAACAGATACAGTAGCTCAAGCAACCAGAGTGACATAGGCTATTAACCAAAATAGACAAATATTTTTCACCAAATGTAAATACCAACACAAGCAATAGCCTCCGATGGAGGCATATTTCATATTATTCAACAAAATTACACACTGCTCAAATCAGGTCCGCCATAGACCGATGTAGCATCCACAGTAACAATTGATAGTTGGCACTAAAACCCAATGTATAGACACATTTAATCCGAATGATTCGCAACGCAAACTATAGCCTTTCACAGTGGATTTACAATTATTCCAATGAAACCATGTGTGGCGCTCACAATCACCCCCCCACACACATAATAATGTTATTATGTAAAATATTATTACACACAAGTATAGAATAAATATGTTTCTAATGAAATGTACATAAACAATCGAAATTACTGAAAAAAACAGTTCCAAACGTCAAAAAAGTGTCTCATAAAAACATCATTCTAGCTTGATAAATCAAATGCATTCAAAGAGATGTTAACCAGAAAATTGAAAAGGAAAATGCATTTAGGCCTAACTTTATGTGTTATAAATTAAGTCAGATAGTCCTTCAGGGTGAACAGAGTTTTAAAAGTCACAGAAGAACCCAATGCCCATTATTTTATTCTTCATGCACACAGCAGGCCCACAGTCGTGTGGAAGACGTATCCCCAAAACCTCCTTCGATTCCATTTTCACACTGACACAAAAGGTCACACATACACAAACAAACAGCAGCTGGTAGCACAGTTCTCCCATGCAGCACACATGCAGCTCCATCCATTAGGGGATCCAGCCAGTTGGAGAGCAGAATCCTCCCGTAGGAGTGCGCCGCCATGCAGTCACGCATGTAAAATGGTTGTAGTGTAGTTAGTCGCATCCATCTTGTAGAAGCCAAGGCTCATGCCCACATTGAGTGCCAGAAAAAGCCCTATTCCCACTTCGTCCACAAAGCAAAAGTAAATGTCCAAGATGTGTAAAAGTCAGGGTAATAGGTATTAATTGGTAATGACGTTTCAGACAAGTGTTCCGCTCACTGTTCACCTGCCCAACAGCTAACGGTGAGGGTGATGGTGGTTGCCTTGTCTGTCATGAATAAAATCACATCTTCTATCAAATCAAATTGTATTTGTCACATGCACCAATACCACAGGTGTGTAGACCTTACAGTGAAATGCTTGCTTACAAGCCATTAACCTACAATGCAGTTTTAAGAAAAAAAGTGTTAAAGTATTTCCTAAAACAAAAAGAAGTAATAAAGAAATAAAACATTTAAATTTAAAAAAATCAAATACACATTTTTTATTATCCTTTCTAGGGCAGGCGTTCCGCTAGCGGAACCCCTCGACAACATTCTGCTGAAAAGGCAGCACGCGAAATTCAAAAATATTTTTGGGAAAAATGTAACTTTCACACATTAACAAGTTCAATACAGCAAATGAAATATAAAATTATTGTTAATCTACCCATCGTGTCCAATTTAAAAAATGCTTTACAGCAAAAGCACAACATATGATTTATGTTAGATCGCCACCAAGTCAAAAAAATACACAGCCATTTTTCCAAAACACATTACTAAGGTTCCAACTGGAGAATTCCTATGTCTGAAGAAAAGCACTGGAACGAGAGCTAACTCTCTCGTGACCCCGCATCATGAGACCAAGGCATTCTGCCAGACCAATGACTCAAACAGGTCTCATGAGCCCCTCCTTTATAGTAGAATCCTCAAACAACTTTCTAAAGACGGTTGACATCTAGTAGAAGCCATAGGAAGTGCAACTTGACTCCATAGACACTGTGTAGGTAGGCCAAGCTTTGAAAAACTACAAACCTCAGATTTCCTACTTCCTGGTTGGATTTTTCTCAGGTTTTCGCCTGCCATATGAGTTCTGTTATACTCACAGACATCATTCAAACAGTTTTAGAAACTTCAGAGTTTTTTCTATCCAACACTAATAATAATATGCATATATTAGCATCTGGGACAGAGTCAATGAGCGGGGGCACCGGTTAGTCAAGGTAAGGGGTAGTACATGTAGGTAGAGGTAAAGGGAATACGCATGGATAGTAAAAAGAGAGTAGCAGCAGCTTAAAAATTGGGGGTGGGATGGGGACAATGCAAATAGTCTGGGTAGCTATTTGTTTAACTTTTCAGGAGACTTATGGCTTGGGGGTAGAAGATGTTAAGAAGCCTTTTGGACCTAGACTTGGCGCTCCAGTACCGCTTGTGAGAACGGTACCGGAGCGCCAAGCTCTTTGGCCAAGCACACAAATGGTGGGTTTTGCGTAGTAAAAGAAAGATGCATATGCAATGAGGAACCTCATATACTGTAAAATATGGTGGTGGATCATTGATGTTATGGGGCTATTTTGCTTCCACTTGACTTCAATTGTATCCCCCCCAATGTGTTCTCCAAACTCATAAAACATTTTTAAAAAGGCTTAGTGTCGTTATCTTTGCAAGGTGAGGTATTGAAATAGGGGCTCTAATCATTTTTACCCTATGTTTTTTATATATGTTTATTATTACTTGTTAAACATAATCTCTCTGAGAAATTGTATTAGTATAAAATAATAATTTTATATTTTTGGGGAGCATAAAATATATCTCAGTATTTGTATTTATTTTAGACTGTATTTTTTAATATTTTTTTATCAATGGTACATGATAGGATACTGCCCATCCCTGGCATATCCTTATTGGTCGGTATAGCCCGATTCTGTCAAGAAAAGTTGGTGCTTGTGTTCTGTGTTTTTCACCCAGCCCTTGTCTGTGGAGGACTAAAAATAAGAAATCCCCCTTCTACAGATATAATTAATCACTGTGGGAGTAGAAACCATGTAATTATTTAGGTTACCTCGGAATGCTTCGAAGCCCTTCACTTTACATCCTAGAGCACCATTTCACAAGCTACAGTACATAGCCACTTAAGCTATCAATCCCCAAATAATTTTCTCCCCGTAATTTGCTGCTACATGAATAGTTGCAGTCGGTGGAAGTTGCAATTTTTGAAAAGGTTGCTGTATCACCTTGGGTTACTACACAGTTTGCAGTAATGTGTTTTGACTTGAAGGGACCTAATTTGAAGGAAAGCACTTCATTGGCACAAAATGGAACCGAGAGATAGACCATTAACATACCCTCTGCTGCAAGCTAAACGTCAGTCATCTGCTTCAGTTCTGATGAGCCAATAGAACTTCAAAGTGAAATAAGTTCATGCCCGCCTCATCTCTCTCTCTCTCTCTCTCTCGCTCTCTATCTACCTTATGCTGAGTAGTGAGGCTTGCAATGTGGAATATGAGGGATTTGCCTTGCCTAGAATATGTTTAGACAAGAATACATTCAAATCAAATGTATTTATATAGCCCTTCGTACATCAGCTGATATCTCAAAGTGCTGTACAGAAACCCAGCCTAAAACCCCAAACAGCAAGCAATGCAGGTGTTGAAGCACGTTGGCTAGGAAAAACTCCCTAGAAAGGCCAAAACCTAGGAAGAAACCTAGAGAGGAACCAGGCTATGAGGGGTGGCCAGTCCTCTTCTGGCTGTGCCGGGAGGAGATTATAACAGAACATGGCCAAGATGTTCAAATGTTCATAAATGACCAGCATGGTCAAATAATAGGTCTGGGACAGGTAGCACGTCCGGTGAACAAGTCAGGATTCCATAGCCGCAGGCAGAACAGTTGAAACTGGAGCAGCAGCACGGCCAGGTGGACTGGGGACAGCAATGAGTCATCATGCCAGGTAGTCCTGAGGCATGGTCCTAAGGCTCAGGTCCTCCGAGAGAGAGAAAGAAAGAGAGAAAGATAGAATTAGAGAGATAAGACAGGAGACGTACTCCAGATATAACAAACTGACTCTAGCCCCCTGACACATAAACTACTGCAACATAAATACTGGAGGCTGAGACAGGAGGGGTCAGGAGACACTGTGGCCCCATCCGATGATATCCCCGGACAGGGCCAAACAAGAATTCCACATGAGTGTATTTAATTGTTCATGCATCGTTTCACTGAGATCTGCACCAGAAGCATATCTCTTTGGTATGATACTCTATACTATACATTACAATGGCTTCTCTAAGTATCCTATATGCATATTTCTTCCATACCATTTCACATTTGCTAAACTCTACAACTCTAATCCCATTTCGAGGAATGGCTGAATGCTATACGCAATCTTCAACAAGAAAACATATTTCTAAGAAATGGGCATTCGTTTCTTAGTAGGTGCTTGAAAAGGCAGTCAATAAACCAGATGTTTTTTGGAAATGTTGATTGTTATTCAGCTCACAAGTCTCCATGACAACCTACATAAAGACACTGAAGTCTAAGTCTACTATTCCAACGTAGATTGGTGAAACACAAAGTGCTGGATACAACACAAACCCACAATAATATTTGTTTAATTTAATGAGTGTGACCGGTATTCTACAAACTGGCTCAAAACAGAAATGGCATAGCCTCGTCTTCCCCAGGTAATCATAAGTTGAATTTCCAAAAGTATAGTAGAGGAGTTTTCACAATGTTTTTATTAAACACAGGCACAAATTGAGTTCCCTAAGTCCCAGTGCAAGACAGTATATCTTAAATACAATGAGATTAATAAATGGGATTTCTCATTATCGTACCTGTATGGTGAATTGATGCAATTTGAATAGATTGAAGTTAATTGTAAAGATTATACCTGCAATGGCCTTTTGTATTGACTGGAATTTTGGTAACACTTTACAATTGACATAATGCTGATTTTTTATTTTTTTATTTCACCTTAATTTAACCAGGTAGGCTAGTTGAGAACAAGTTCTCATTTGCAACTGCGACTTGGCCAACATAAAGCAAAGCATTTCGACACATGCAACAACACAGAGTTACACATTGAATAAACAAACATACAGTCAATAATACAGTAGAAAAAGTCTATATGCAGAATGTGCAAATGAGGTAGGATAAGGGAGGATAGGCCATGGTGGTGAAGAAATTACAATTTAGCAATTAAACACTATAATGGTAGATGTACAGAAGATGAATGTGCAAGTATAGATACTGGGGTGCAAAGGAGCAAGATAAATAAATAAATACAGTATGGGGATGAGGTAGTTGGACGGGCTATGTACAGGTGCAGTGATCTGTGAGCTGCTCTGACAGCTGGTGCTTAAAGCTAGTGAGGGAGATATGAGTCTCCAGCCTCAGTTTTTTTTGCAGTTTGTTCCAGTCATTGGCAGCAGAGAACTGGAAGGAAAGGCGGCCAAAGGAAGAATTGTCTTTGTTGGGTGACCAGTGAGATATTCCTGCTGGAGCGTGTGCTACTGGGTGGGTGCTGCTATGGTGACCAGTGAGTTGAGATAAGTCGGGGATTTACCTAGCAGAGACTTGATAGGTACAATGCCAATGCATTATGATGAAGTATTGCATTACGAGACTGAGTATGTTTGTCTTGTCTTAATGATGTTGTGTTACTGTCTTACAATTATCAATGGTTATTTAACTTAAAGGGGCAATCTGGGATTCAAACAACAAAGTGTCACCTCGCCACTTCTTTGGTCACCAACTAATGTCAAGAGGCGTTTATAAGTCATATTCGTCAATAACCAATGACTATATATCTATCATTCATTTAAAAGTCCAAAAATGGATGCAACAATCCCAGATTGTCCCTTTCACTCTTAAGGTGTACCAGTTGTGACAAACATCATGGGAAGTCACAGTCGGAGAGGCATTCTGAGGCGACAGTGAACAAATTATGCAGTGAAGCAGCAGGCACAAAATCCTCAAACCTCTCTCCACCAATTATGATTCGCCCCTTTGCTGATAAAGGGTTCAACATTAGTTCAGCAACAGATTAATACACCATTATGAACACATCCTTTGGAGTGTTCCAGACCGATTCAGAATTAGAGCGATTAGAGACCTCCGTTGAAATCCCAGACGAGTCAGGCAAAGTTGCTATTGTGCAGCGTCAGCTGTTCGCAACCAGTAATGTGATGCTTGCCAATTGGATAGTACATGTGTCCAAATGAGAAATGACAGGTCTGTCATGATGTTGACAGACCCATGCTTTTGGCACAGCCCATTGTCTCCAGTCCAGTAAACACAGTGGACACTGATGAGACCGCTATATCAATTGGACATAGGATACAACAAAGCTTTTGGGCAATACTTGAGTATCACATTTACTTAGACAGTTTCTGTCACGCCATGACCTTAGAGAGCATTTTAATGTCTCTATTTGGCTTGGTCAGGGTGTGATTTGGAGTGGGCATTCTATGTTTTTGTTTTCTATGATTTTGTATTTCTATGTTTTGGCCGGGTATGGTTCTCAAACAGGGACAGCTGTCTATCGTTGTCTCTGATTGGGAACCATACTTAGGTAGCTCTTTCCCTCCTTTCAGTGTGGGAGGTTAACTTTGTTTGTGGCACATAGCACTTAAGCTTCACGGTTGTTTTGTATTGTTTTTGTCGGCGTTGTTTCTAATAAAGGGAATATGTACTCTCACCACGCTGCTCTTTGGTCCTCTTCATTCGACGGCCGTGACAGTTTCACTATAATTCAAATTACTTTTCACAGCTCTAAAACTTATTTCTGATGAAGTTTTTCAGATCTAGGACTGAGGCAACTTGGGATTTTTTTATTTTACCACTTAGTGAATTAAGAGGAAGAGCAACAGTATGAGTACTAGGTAGTTCCTTCTTTAAAAAACAACAACGTGTAAACATCTTTAATTTTTTATTTTTCTCATGTCCCACAAAAGGATATCAGGTGTCAAAAACACTGTATTTTTGAATGTATCATCATCGCTGATGCAGGAGAAAGGTCCAGACATTAACGAACTTTAACGAAGAGGAGTAGGTGAAGAACAATTGGAGCTAGGCACGTCCATTATATTAATATCAAATGTAACCAGAACATGTGTGTGTTGGGGAGAGAAAGGTCAGTCTATCGTGGAGACATTCCGTGGACTGAATCACTGAATCACTCTAAAGTCAGTCTATCATAGAGACATTCCATGGACTGGCTCACTGAATCAATCTAATCAGTGCATACGAACTAGTAGATACTGTAGGCATCCGTTTCACAGAGTGGCTGTGTAAATCAAGCCGGAGACGGCCAGGTCACTGTGCATTGGAGTTAGCTGAACCAGAAACCGAGAGAGAGAGATGTTCAAGGACAGTGAGATAGAGCAACACAGGAGAAAAGGAGTGTCATCTTACTGAGGGCACAGAAAATAGAATAATACAAGTTTGTGGGTGGGTTGGGGGAGGGGGAGTGAGGGACATAGATTTGAAGGCAAGGGTAATCCAAACCAAATATGCTGTGTTTTTCAGAAAGGCACGATCATTCAATACCCATTGCTGTTATTTTTAAAATCGCTGTTCGGTATTGGTCGATTATTTTACAGATACTTTGACCTGCTGATGTAATGATGAGATGTGGTTTACGGTTAACAGAGGACATGCAGATTCGGGAGGACAGGGAGACAGAAATCTTACCCTTCTCCTTCATCTTGCGACTGAAACCAAAATGTATTTCGGGAAATAAACTCTTAATGGGCTGGAGACCAAATAAGTCACTGTGTACAGTAACAGAAACAGGTATCTACGACACGGGTGAACATCATTAATTCACTTGGGTTTTGAGGTTATTCTGAAACTTACTGACATTCAAGTAACCACCAATTATGATCACCTTGATTAATCCGGACAGTGCGTTTATAACCAAGCTTCCAGTATGCACCTGGCACATCTAGAGTTTTGATGGAAATCCTGCTTAGGTTACAGTTTATGCCGCCATCAAAGTGATGGCATGATTGAGACAGCATCAGCTTTGACATATTGAAAGAAATGGACATTGTCCCTTGTACGCTTCACTCCACAACAGTACATGTTGTGTACTGGCAGACAGATACTACACATTTGGTTGAAGTGGCTTTGTCAGTGACAGCCCACCAAAGGCTCTTTGGCGTGTCCACTCATCCATTTATGGAAGAATATTTAGACAGTTGGAAAAGTGCCGTAGGAGGACCGTTATCGCACGCAGAAAAAGTCAAATAGGACGTCAAACGGAAACTGCATGCTATTTTCTAAATTAAAAAAAACAAAACAAATCTAATTTACTTAAGTTATGTTATTTTTTTATCATTAGTTGTTGCCCCTGACACAGTCAAATAATCCTGCTATGTTTGCCTGGTTCGTAGTTGACCTGCAATAGGCATACAATTAACATGCAAAATCATCAAAGGTGCTACAGTGGCATTTCATTTTTGGGGGTATATTTTCTGATGTGAGATAGCATGGACAATGATCCCAATAATAAGTTGTCAACTTGCAGCAAGGTGCACAGAAGTGTTAGGGAGGAATGGAAATTGAATTATCTCAATTCTCTGTGGGATTTCATCAAATTGGTCTGTTAAAGAGACGAAGTAGAGAGAGAGTGAGAGTGGTAGAGAGAGAGCGGTAGAGAGAGAGAGACAGAAAAAGAGAGAGCGAGAGAGAGAGTGTGAAAGAGAGAAAGAATGGTAGAAAGAGACAGATAAGTCATTATGGCAGAATAAAAAGCAGAGTAGCTTTTGGACAGTTTTCTCTCCTTTTGAAAGCACTCCCTCTGAGTTTTCTCAACACAGTTTGCCAGTTCGTTGAGCCCGCACACACGTTTTCCCAGGCACTTTCCGACCGCCTTCATTTGGTTATCAATGCCTTCTATTCCAAATGGGAGAAGAGGTACAACAGCCCCCCCAAAATGTTAATGCCTCAAAAGAAGAGATTCAAGTTACATGCTAGCTAGGCAATGTTTCACATTTGCACGCTAACGAATTTGAATAATTTAGCTTAACAGCCAAGGAAAATTATAATGAAGTTAAAACACACTGATACTGAAACTCAACTCTTGTGTTAATCATACACTTGACGGCATCCATTTTCCCCATCTACCAATTGACAATATGTCCCACCAACAGTAGCCTATGTGGTTCAACTGTCCAGGGGATAGTGTACTGTAATTGTTTTTGACATCACAATTGCAAGTCTCAAGCTGTCCACCAGGTGGTCCCAGGACAGGTCATTTCCAATGACAGCGCGGTAGTTGGGGAAACACCTGACATGTGGTTCCCATGTTCAATGCCTGTTGATGTTCACTATACTATGACATGTTCTGATGCAGAAATGGTTCCCCTCACTACAAAGGACAAATTCAGCCTCAATATGAAAACCCTTGTGGGTACCGCTGTAGGTGGGCCTGGCGTGTATCTAAATGGCATAGACAGTTCTTCATATCGTCATGTAGAGGACGTGGAGCTGAGCGGTTTAATTATAAATTGACCTAGGAAAATCCAAAGTTTCAAATCTAAGACGGTCTCGGGGATTAATGCTTGCCTAGAGCAATAACAGTAAGTATTAAGGCACTTTCCTGGGCCTACCATCGAGCTCGAGGCTACAGCCCTGAGCCAGCTGGCAAGACGTTGGATACACAAAGCTCTGAAGACTGAGGAGCTGGAAAGAGAGTAGACCTACATGATTTTGGAGCCGTACAATGCAGATTACCATGTTATGAACAAGGTGAAGTTGTTTCCCTCTTTTTGATTGTATTCAAAATGTTGTTGTTTTAAAATTCAATGTATACAATCATGAAATAAAATGTTGTGTTACATATGCACAATTTAACAGGCACTCATCTTGAAACATCTGACACTTGAAACTTGTTTTGACTAACTGCTGGCGAGCTTGCGGTAATTTGCATGGTTGAAATGCCAGAGCACAGTTTCAAGTGCTCACAGGTGTGATCCCAGGCTCTCAGCTTCACTCGACAACTGAGACAAAGCAAGGGGTTCCTGGCATGGATTTCTGCCCAATCAAAGTGCTCTCTGGGGCTCCGTGTTTGGCACATTTGGGCCGACCGGCACTCCCTCTCGTATTGTCCTCCCAGTGTGTAGGAACAATGGCGGCCTGTAAACAGGGTCCCCAGAGCCAACACAGGTCATATAGTGATTATGGAACCTGGCAGTGCAGACCTTTGTCAGGCCTCTACACATGATAATGGCTGTTTAGACGACAGGTGACATCCCAACATGTGACGTGAAGCCGTGCCCATTTTTAACCACTCTATGCATATATTGATTCTTTCCTTTTTTGTGCTCTTAGAAGCTTTATGCACAATCCTGCTCTATCCTGTCATATTTTATCTGGGAAGCTATAAAGGAAACACTTGTATGATGAGTTCATATTACTCTCTTTTAATCTTTTCTCAATCTTCTGAATCCTAGATTTACTTTAAGGTGAGATGATGCAATCTCTATGTTGATGGCCCAAGGCCCTCCTGTCTCACTGGCTGTGTAGTTTCCACAAAGCTTTTTCATTGCATTATTGCTGCCTCTGGGTAAGCCCTGAGCAAAGTGGCCCCATTCAGAAAACATAACATTTTTCTCTTATCTGGATAGAAGCTTCTATATCCTGTACTGAAATAAATTACGACTTAAAAAGCTGATGAAAATAAGTTTCCCGGAGAAGTAACCTTAATAGTAAAAACAAAGAAGCAATCCACAGAATTCAGATATCCACGACATTCAAATTAGATTATTTTGATGGGGCTACAATTGATAAGATGAGTTAGTATACATGTTAATCACACATTCTATTCATTAGTGATATTGAAATTGTCTCTCAGTCCTGATAGTTTTTCATAACAGCAACAGTAGCAAAGAGAATGCTTTAAAAAAATATATGCCATAATTATAAAGGGATAACGTATCAAACTAAAACATTCCATAATACATCATATTGAAATGAAATGGACCAAAAATTATATAGATGAATCAGATGCAGCCATTTTAGTAGTTTTTTGCCAACATGTCAGACGGTTCTCTGTGTTTTAATGTAACCTCTGTGACTAATGTCACTTTAACAGCTAATACCTACTATGTAATTACTGCCACATCCAGTCAGACGCAGAAAAAAAAGGACTGTCATCATTAGAATCACTCCAAACATACCCCAGACTTCTGTGCCTCTTCCCCAATGTGTATATGCAATAAGTCTATGTTCAGAGCAGTAAAATATAGCACTACTGTACATGGTGGGCTTTTCAATATGCAAATGTACTGTAACAATAAGAGCAAACATCAATGGAAATACATGCTTTTACATCCCTTTGCGGTACACCACCAACCCACTGAGTGATTCAACACTGGCAATGTGGAATGTACATACTAATTCCTGTACTATAGAAGGAAAATGTACTGAGTAAACTCATTGTGAATGCAGTCTTATAGGAACTGCAGGTGCTTTCAAAGCCTTTTAGCACGTCTCTGAAAACCTTTTCAAGTATGTCTCTCTTTGCCAAGGCACACTTTTTAAATTAGGACTTTTTTTTTCTAGGAGGGGGAAGCGACTGTCATTTTTCCAAAGGGCCATATCTGGGCTGCCTGCTATGATGTCTGTTTCTTTCCACAATCAGCCTTTACATTCTAAAGAGGCGATGTAATGAGAAAAGTGCATAGGCCTCCTGTCTCTTGGGAGTGGGAATAAATACATTGAATACTCTAATTAGCTTTTCTCCATCCTCCTCACTGAGGCTTTTCGAGAGAGTATCTGTATTATCTGATAACTTAATTTTTTTTGAAGTAAGTTCAAACTTGACACTATATACGTAAATGGATTCACATTTAGAGATTACACTTTTGTTTGAGTCTAATCGGGGTACTAATTTCTCGATTTGAGATTCCTGTTGTTTTTTCTACACCTATTATTATTTGACTTAATACTAATATGACATTGTTTTGTGGTAAATTTAACACTAGATTGCATTGTCTAACAGATATCCATACAGACAGGTGGAAATAAGAAGCAAACTTGATCCATGGTATGTCCAGATCCAATGGAGTTATGATGATGATACTGTGTATCCACAAACTAGCCAGTAGTTAGTTATAAAAGGGAAGGAATGTGGCAAGAGACATGTAACTGCCAAAATAATGGAAACACTTCAGTCAATGGAGGATACAAAGTACAGTGCCTTGCGAAAGTATTCGGCCCCCTTGAACTTTGCGACCTTTTGCCACATTTCAGGCTTCAAACATAAAGATATAAAACTGTATTTTTTTGTGAAGAATCAACAACAAGTGGGACACAATCATGAAGTGGAACGACATTTATTGGATATTTGAAACTGTTTTAACAAATCAAAAACTGAAAAATTGGGCGTGCAAAATTATTCAGCCCCTTTACTTTCAGTGCAGCAAACTCTCTCCAGAAGTTCAGTGAGGATCTCTGAATGATCCAATGTTGACCTAAATGACTAATGATGATAAATACAATCCACCTGTGTGTAATCAAGTCTCCGTATAAATGCTTTAAACATCCCAAGGAGCACTGTGCAAGCGATAATATTGAAATGGAAGGAGTATCAGACCACTGCAAATCTACAAAGACCTGGCCGTCCCTCTAAACTTTCAGCTCATACAAGGAGAAGACTGATCAGAGATGCAGCCAAGAGGCCCATGATCACTCTGGATGAACTGCAGAGATCTACAGCTGAGGTGGGAGACTCTCTCCATAGGACAACAATCAGTCGTATATTGCACAAATCTGGCCTTCATGGAAGAGTGGCAAGAAGAAAGCCATTTCTTAAAGATATCCATAAAAAGTGTTGTTTAAAGTTTGCCACAAGCCACCTGGGAGACACACCAAACATGTGGAAGAAGGTGCTCTGGTCAGATGAAACCAAAATTGAACTTTTTGGCAACAATGCAAGACGTTATGTTTGGCGTAAAAGCAACACAGCTCATCACACTGAACACACCATCCCCACTGTGAAACATGGTGGTGGCAGCATCATGGTTTGGGCCTGCTTTTCTTCAGCAGGGACAGGGAAGATGGTTAAAATTGATGGGAAGATGGATGGAGCCAAATACAGGACCATTCTGGAAGAAAACCTGATGGAGTCTGCAAAAGACCTGAGACTGGGACGGAGATTTGTCTTCCAACAAGACAATGATCCAAAACATAAAGCAAAATCTACAATGGAATGGTTCAAAAATAAACATATCCAGGTGTTAGAATGGCCAAGTCAAAGTCCAGACCTGAATCCAATCGAGAATCTGTGGAAAGAACTGAAAACTGCTGTTCACAAATGCTCTCCATCCAACCTCACTGAGCTCGAGCTGTTTTGCAAGGAGGAATGGGAAAAAAATTCAGTCTCTCGATGTGCAAAACTGATAGAGACATACCCTAAGCGACTTACAGCTGTAATCGCAGCAAAAGGTGGCACTACAAAGTATTAACTTAAGGGGGCTGAATTATTTTGCACGCCCAATTTTTCAGTTTTTGATTTGTTAAAAAAGTTTGAAATATCCAATAAATGTCGTTCCACTTCATGATTGTGTCCCACTTGTTGTTGATTCTTCACAAAAAAATACAGTTTTATATCTTTATGTTTGAAGCCTGAAATGTGGCAAAAGGTCGCAAAGTTCAAGGGGGCCGAATACTTTCGCAAGGCACTGTATATTGAAAGCAGGTGCTTCCACACAGGTGCAATTCCTGAGTTAATTAAACAATTAACATTCTGTCATGCTTAGGGTGATGTACAAGAATGAATGGCAGGCAATTATTTTGGCTATTACTTTGCTACCATGGTGATACCCCCATAGGATGAGAATGCCCTCATCCACGGGGCACAAGTGGTAACTAAACGGTTTGATGAACATGAAAACGATGTAAACCATATGCCATGGCCGTAACAGTCACCAGATCTCAACTCAACTGAACACTTATGGGTGATTTTGGAGCGGTGCCTGAGACAGCGTTTGCCACCACCATCAAATTATGGAATTTCTCATGGAAGAATGATATCGCATTCCTCCAATAGAGTTACAGACGCTTGTAGAATCTATGCCAAGGTGCATTGAAGATGTTCTGGCTCGTGGTGGCCCAACGCCGTATTAAGACACTTTATGTTGGTGTTTCCTTTATTTTGGCAGTTACCTATATGTAGCAACACTGCCTAAAGTGAAAGGGTAAAGACAATGACATAAAGTAAACTCAGCCTTAGCTCCATTTTGGATTGCTTTATGCTTTTCTATTAAGCTGCACAGTCGTTTATTGCTAGTGGATGTTATGTTACATTCCTATCTGGGCAAAGCTAGGAACAGCAATGGCAGGTCAAGCATAAGGTGCCCTTGCTAAGCAATATTCTAAAATTACAGTTCTTATACTGCCTCTGGCCCTCTGCCTGGACCAGGCTATTGTCCCTGCCATACAGCAGCAGTGACATTAAATAACAAGTAAACTAATTATTTTGCAGAGGAGCGAACGAGTGAAATTAATCTAAGGTGCCAGTCTGCTTTGTACCCATGCACTCCACTGATGACATTCTGCATGCTGAAAGGGTTCGAGAGAGGCCGGTTTCATTCTTACATCCTTGGAGTTTCTGGGACACAATGGCTTTTGGGCGATGCATGTCGATAGATGAAATGAGAAGATGATAATTCCCGTTTCCATTTCTATATTAGAGGATCACATTCGGCATTCATCTTTGTTTACCGGAGACTGCCTCGGCCTCATGCATATTTAATGATGTGTCGGACTCAGGCAAGCCACTGAAGCCTTTATTAGATAGATGGATGTTTTATTCAATTCAAGGCAGATATGAAAAAGTACAAAACCCAAATAGGAAAAAAAAATACAGCTACAGAATCAATTTGGGGCGGTTATGAACAATTGTCACATGCTGATGATTTTCAAGCTGAAGATTTTTTCCACTGAACAAATCTTATTGTATAAAAACTTCTGGGTCTGTATTCAGAAATTGTCTCAGATTAAGAGTGCTGATTTAGGATCAGTTCGGCCTTTTATATCATAATGAATGAACGGGGGGACCTGATCCTAGGTCAGCACTCCTGCACTGATATGCTTTATGAATATGGGGCCCTGGTCTTAGAATCTCAATATGATATTATCTTACTCCTTGAGAATAATCTGGCTAACTAACACGGGTTAATACTAACTGTGGGTTGGTAAACTGAATAGCAAAATCCCTATCTATGGCATCTGACTGTTTGAAGGAATGGACCACTCGCTAGTTATCCATTAAGGTTGATTAGTCGATTAGAACAGAGTGAACGCTCTCTTTAAAAGGTATTTTGCACATTTGCATCGACCCATTCCCCTTTGAACAGGCCCAGCGGGACATCTGGAGAAAGCACAAATTAGCGAATGGGAGCAGTAATTTGAACATGTTTGTGCCTGCATGAAATGAGTCAGGTGTTTGCACTGCATGGGGTATGTCAATGTTTCTCTTTCGTTCTGTCTATTTTTCTCTCCCTACCTCCCTCCCATTATCTGTCTATCACTATGTGTGTGTGTGTGTGTGTGTGTGTGTTTGTGTGTGATCGCTCGTGTGCGTATGGATGTGTGGGGAGTTCATTTCATACCATATAATGAACCCCAACAGCATCAATGCCTTGCAAACTCCTTCATACATCATTCCCAACACACCTTTCAGACAGAAAAGTTTCAGACAGAAAACTGTCCAGTCATCTCATTGTTCCAGCCGTTACCCCATAGCAAACAATCATGACATTGGAACATTGAAATCAATTCTAATCTACAGTATGTATCTACATAATGTAGAATCATCCATGAAAGTCCCTGCGACCATAATGAAGATGATATGTTTGCTACCTCGTTATTGCAGAAAGGAAAGGAAAGGCAGAACTAGGGCATTCCCGAAGACGTAGCTAGCATATGACTGGAGGACAGTCTGCAGAAAAGATGAAGCTTCGACTGAATGTCTTGATCATATCCCTCTGGGCGAGCAGGAAAACAGCCTTCGTTCCCTGTATCTGCCATCAAAGACCCTGTTACGTACCAGTGCTGCTTTTGCTATTAAAAACATGCAACGGAGTTATTTTGTGCAAAAAACATCCATTGCAATTATGGACTATGAAATGACGCACATCGTATATGTTTCATTAGAAATGCGTACTGATCAGTATGACATCAATCCGGCGAATAATGGCTGAATCTTTTCATGAAGCTTTGAGCACATCTTGATCTAATCTACTGAACTCAATTCTGCTTCTGACATTTGGGAACAACAAATCATTAGTACAGTGAGACAGAATCTCTTTCTGATGCTTACACACACTCTGTCTGTCTCTCTCTCTCGCGCTCACTCTCTCTGTGTTGTCAGCTCAGTATTGCTTATGTTTGTCCCAGCTCACTCCCTGTCCTAGTAATTACCTCTTCACTCTGATCCCTTAATGCTGGAGAGTGGGCCTTGCCTCCTCTGGGGCTCCCTGTGCTAGATAAATAACTATGAGTTAGAAATTGATTAGCCACCAGTTAAATATTGGGTATTAAACTTTTTATAAGAGTCCATGACCTGAGAGGAGTGTACGGAATATGGCTTTAGCTCATCATAGATTGACAGCATGTTACTAAGCCATATGGATATACAGTGTAGCATAGTACGGAGTACTGTTTGTGCCAACTCAGGTCATTTTCCGGGTAGTAATTGCATTTGGGAGAAAAATCAATAATTTTTGCTCTTTTTATTTTTTCTTCTCGAAATCACAGTTGAATGATTTGTGGCATTACAAGGGGTAGTGAAGGCAATAGTCGGCTTCTTCTTTTAAGGGGTTTTACGGTAGTTTGAGGGAAGGTATGGCAGAAAGAGTATCTGGTTACCACGTCTCATCAAAGAGATCACATTTGTTTTCTGACAAAGGCAATGAGGCCGATATGTAAAGCTTATTAAAGAGCAGTGATTCTATCAAGAGCAGTGTGCAGGTTTCTTCTTTTTGCAAATTTTATTCAACTGTTACCATGCACCTGCAAAAAAGATAGCTCATATGTGCGAATGCGTTTTGAATTTTGTGAGATAGCAAAATAGAATTTCTACAATCAAGACAGGATAACCAAATTGCTTCAGAAGACAAACCAAATTTCTTGTAGTTACATTTTTCTCTACTATTACTTTCTAGCATGTCAAACTAGCTTATTGTTTAGCTAAGTAGTTAGCTAGCTACTGTAGCTACGTAGCTAGCTGGTTGATGTTTTCCTTTTGAAACCAAGGCAGAGGAACGCAACATTCACTTCCACAAATGCAGTTAACTATCAAGGCACAAGGCGAGACCCACATGCAGACACAGGAGGCAGATGGTTGGAGTCTTATAATGTTTATTAATCCAAAGGGGTAAGCAAGTGAATGGTCGTGGACAGCCAAAAAGGTCAAAACCAGATCAGAGTCCAGGAGGTACAGAGTGGCAGACAGGCTCATGGTCAAGGTAGGCAGAATGGTCAGGCAGGTGGGAACAATGTCCAGAAACAGGCAAGGGTCAAAACTGGGAGGACTAGAAAAAGGAGAATGCAAAAAGCAGGAGAACAGGAAAACCTCTTGTTGACTTGGAAACATATAAGACAAACTGGCACAGAGAGACAGGACACACAGGGATGAATACACTGGGGAAAATAAGCGACACCTGGAGGAGGTGGAGACAATCACAAGGACAGGTGAAACAGATCAGGGTGTGACAGTTAATAAACATTGATATCAATAATGAAGGAAGCCGTTTTAAAGACCCTGAATTTTTCACTTAATTTTTAAGGGGGTAATTTACCTTAATGTTGTGCAACCTACTAAAAGCTAAGGAAAATGTAAGGGAAAGATATGGAGGTTAAGTTAACATGATTATAATATCCCATCACTGTTTGCAAAAATGGGAATAGCTATGCTAGTTAGTAACGATTCTGGTAGTTAGCAACGATTCTGGTAGTCAGCAATGGCACTGTTCCCATATTTGTGATGACATTTTCTTACAAGGGGAACTGCCTCCCAGAACAAACGTATCTTGTTATAAACAACCTGTGAATCGATATGAGTCAGAAACATTAATTCTAGTGCCTACAAAGTATAAATATGATAAATTTTGTCCAAATCTCAGCATCGTCCAAAACGAGATTTGGAAGTTAGTGCGTCACGACGGGTATGGATGGGTTGCGTATGGATTACTTACAAGCCCAATTATTCCAATGATGTCCCCAATTGCCTAAAGACAACAAGGTGTGGTCCGCCTCCAGCTGCCATATGTTGTATACATATTGTCAAGTCTGCAACGCATGCACACTTGCTCAGCATAGGAGTGAAAAAGGGCTTCCATAAAGTTGGTGCATTAAAACAAGGAGGACGCACAAGACATTCTCCAAACACCCCACAGGACCGACATCCCCGTTATTTGCAAGAGGAAGCAACACAGGTACAGAAGACAAAGAGCTGGATGCCTGGTCAGGACCCAGAGAAGGCGAGTGGGAAAGCTGCCGTTACCGTCAATACTACTCACCAATGTGCAATCATTGGACAATAAATTAGACAAGGTACGATCACGAATATCCTACCAACGGGACATCAAATACTGTTTCACGGAATCGTGGCTGAATGACGACATGGATATTCAGCTAGCGGGATATATGCTGCACCGGCAAGATGGAACAGACGAGGGGGGGTGGTCTGTGCATATTTGTAAACAACAGCTGGTGCACGAAATCTAAGAAAGTTTCTAGATTTTGCTGACCTGAAGTAGAGTATATTGTGAAAAATTCCAGGCCACACTTCTTGCCTAGAGAGGTTTCAGCTATACTTTTCGTGGCTGTTTATTTACCACCGTAGACAGATGCTGGCACTAAGACCACACTCAGTCAGCTGAATAAGGAAATAAGCAAACAGGAAACCACTCACCCAGAGGCGGCGTTCCTAGTGGCCGGAGACTTTAATGCAGGGAAACTTAAATTAGTTCTACCAAATTTCTACCAACATGTTAAACGTGCAACCAGAGGGAAAAAAATTCTAGATCACCTGTACTCCACACACAGAGATGCGTACAAAGCTCTCACTCGCCCTCCAATTGGTACATTCAACCAAAACTCTATCCTCCTGATTCCTGCTTACAAGCCAAAATTAAAGCAGGAAGCACCAGTGACTCGGTCTATAAAAAAGTGGTCAGATGAAGCAGATGCTAAACTACAGGACTGTTTTGCTATCACAGACTGGAACTTGTTCCGGGATTCTTCCGATGGCATTGAGGAGTACACCACATCAGTCACTGGCTTTATCAATAAGTGCATTGAGGATGTCGTCCCCACAGTGACTGTACGTACATACCCCAAACAGAAGCCATGAACTACAGGCAACATTCGCACTGAGCTAATGGGTAGAGCTGCCGCTTTCAAGGTGCGGAACTCTAACCCGGAAGCTTACAAGAAATCCCGCTATGCCCTGCGACGAACCATCAAACAGGCAAAGCGTCAATACAGGGCTAAGATTGAATCATACTACACCGGCGCCGATGCTCGTCTTATGTGGCAGGGCTTGCAAACAATTACAGACTACAAAGGGAAGCACAGCCGCGAGCTGCCCAGTGAAACAAGCCCACCAGATGAGCTAAATCACTTCTATGCTCGCTTCGAGGCAAGCAACACTGAGGCATGCATGAGAGCATCAGCTGTTCCGGACTACTGTGTGATCACGCTCTCCATAGCCAACGTGAGTAAGACTTTTAAACAGGTCAACATACACAACGCTGCGGGGCCAGATGGATTACCAGGATGTGTGCTCCGAGCATGTGCTGATTCACTGGCAGGTGTCTTCACTGACATTTTCAACATGTCCCTGATTGAGTCTGTAATACCAACATGTTTCACGTAGACCACAATAGTCCCTGTTCCCAAGAACACAAAGGTAACCTGCCTAAATGTCTACAGACCCGTAGCACTCATGTCCGTAGCCATGAAGTGCTTTGAAAGGTTGGAAATGGCTCACATCAACACCATTATCCCAGAAACCATAGACCCACTCCAATTTGCATACCGCCCAAACAGATCCACAGATGATGCAATCTCTATTGCACTCCACACTGCCCTTTCCCACCTGGACAAAAGGAACACTTAGGTGAGAATGCTATTCATTAACTACAACTCAGCGTTCACACCATAGTACCCTCAAAGCTCATCACTAAGCTAAGGATCCTGGGATGAAACACCTCCCTCTGCAACTGGATCCTGGACTTCCTGACAGGCTGCCCCCAGGTGGTGTAGGGTAGGTAGCAACACGTCTGCCACGCTGATCCTCAACACTGGAGCTCCCCAGGGGTGCGTGCTCAGTCCCCTCCTGTACTCCCTGTTCACCCATGACTGCATGGCCAGGCACGACTCCAACGCCATCATTAAGTATGCATACGACACAACAGTGGAAGGCCTGAACACCGACAACAACAAAACAGCCTATAGGGAGGAGATCAGAGACCTGGCCGGGTGGTGCCAGAATAACAACCTATCCCTCAAAGTAACCAAGACTAAAGAGATGATTGTGGACTACAGGAAAAGGAGGACTGAGCACGCCCCCATTCTCGTCGAAGGGGCTGTAGTGGAGCAGGTTGAGAGCTTCAAGTTCCTTGGTGTCCACATCAACAACAAACTAGAATGGTATTAACACACCAAGACAGTCGTGAAGAGGGCACGACAAAGCCTATTCCCCCTCAGGAAACTAAAAAGATTTGGCATGGGTCCTGAGATCCTCAAAAGGTTCTTCAGCTGCAACACCGAGAGCATGGTTACATCACTGCCTGGTACGGCAATTGCCTGGCCTCTGACCGCAAGGCACTACAGGGGGTGGTGCATACGGCCCAGTACATCACTGGGGCTAAGCTGCCTAACACCCAGGACCTGGCTACCAAGACTATTAAGACTATGGCATTGTGTGCCACCCCCTACCCCCAACCCCTCTTTTTACGCTGTTGTTACTCTCTGTTTATCATATATGCATAGTCAGTTTAACTTTACAATTATGTGCATACTACCTCAGTTGGACCGACCAACCAGTGCTCCCGCATATTGGCTAACCGGGCTATCTGCATTGTGTACCGCCACCCACCACCCGCCAACCCCTCTTTTACGCTACTGCTACTCTCTGTTCATCATATATGCATAGTCACTTTAACCATATCTACGTGTACATACTACCTCAATCAGCCTGACTAAGCAGTGTCTGTACAGTGCCTTGCGAAAGTATTCGCCCCCCTTGAACTTTGCGACCTTTTGCCACATTTCAGGCTTCAAACATAAAGATATAAAACTGTATTTTTTTGTGAAGAATCAACAACAAGTGTGACACAATCATGAAGTGGAACGACATTTATTGGATATTTCAAACTTTTTTAACAAATCAAAAACTGAAAAATTGGGCGTGCAAAATTATTCAGCCCCCTTAAGTTAATACTTTGTAGCACCACCTTTTGCTGCGATTACAGCTGTAAGTCGCTTGGGGTATGTCTCTATCAGTTTTGCACATCAAGAGACTGAAATTTTTCCCATTCCTCCTTGCAAAACAGCTCGAGCTCAGTGAGGTTGGATGGAGAGCATTTGTGAACAGCAGTTTTCAGTTCTTTCCACAGATTCTCGATTGGATTCAGGTCTGGACTTTGACTTGGCCATTCTAACACCTGGATATGTTTATTTTTGAACCATTCCATTGTAGATTTTGCTTTATGTTTTGGATCATTGTCTTGTTGGAAGACAAATCTCCGTCCCAGTCTCAGGTCTTTTGCAGACTCCATCAGGTTTTCTTCCAGAATGGTCCTGTATTTGGCTCCATCCATCTTCCCATCAATGTTAACCATCTTCCCTGTCCCTGCTGAAGAAAAGCAGGCCCAAACCATGATGCTGCCACCACCATGTTTCACAGTGGGGATGGTGTGTTCAGTGTGATGAGCTGTGTTGCTTTTATGGATATCTTTAAGAAATGGCTTTCTTCTTGCCACTCTTCCATGAAGGCCAGATTTGTGCAATATACGACTGATTGTTGTCCTATGGAGAGAGTCTCCCACCTCAGCTGTAGATCTCTGCAGTTCATCCAGAGTGATCATGGGCCTCTTGGCTGCATCTCTGATCAGTCTTCTCCTTGTATGAGCTGAAAGTTTAGAGGGACGGCCAGGTCTTTGTAGATTTGCAGTGGTCTGATACTCCTTCTATTTCAATATTATCGCTTGCACAGTGCATCTTGGGATGTTTAAAGCTTGGGAAATCTTTTTGTATCCAAATCTGGCTTTAAACTTCTTCACAACAGTATCTCGGACCTGCCTGGTGTGTTCCTTGTTCTTCATGATGCTCTCTGCGCTTTTAACGGACCTCTGAGACTATCACAGTGCAGGTGCATTTATACGGAGACTTGATTACACACAGGTGGATTGTATTTATCATCATTAGTCATTTAGGTCAACATTGGATCATTCAGAGATCCTCACTGAACTTCTGGAGAGAGTTTGCTGCACTGAAAGTAAAGGGGCTGAATAATTTTGCACGCCCAATTTTTCAGTTTTTGATTTGTTAAAAAAGTTTTAAATATCCAATAAATGTTGTTCCACTTCATGATTGTGTCCCACTTGTTGTTGATTCTTCACAAAAAATACAGTTTTACATCTTTATGTTTGAAGCCTGAAATGTGGCAAAAGGTCGCAAAGTTCAAGGGGGCCGAATACTTTTGCAAGGTACTGTATGTAGTCTTGCTACTTTTAAAGCCTCGCTACTGTATATAGCTTGTCTTTTTACTGTTGTTTTATTTATTTCTTCACTTAATATTTTTTTGAACTATTGGTTAGAGCCTGTAAGTAAGCATTTCACTTTAAGGTCTGTAAGGTCCTACACCTGTTGTATTTGGCGCACGCGACAAATCAACTTTGATTTGATTTTAAATAATATTGTGCAAGATGGCAAGGAATGGATTACATACAACTAACGTATGACATGATGTGACTGAGGTGTGGTGAGTAGCTAGCTATGATACTGTGATCCTGTGGTGTAACTAGCTAAATACATAGCCTCTCCCTAATGTGTGATGTAACGTCTTAGAGAGAAAGATTTGCATAGGTAATGTTGCACCTGACAATAAGGATTGATTGTTATCCAGCTTGCTATCGATAGGTAATGTTTCAACTCAAACGGGATCACTAATAAGATCCCTGCTAGATAACTTTTTGGCACTTTCTCTCGTTAACTCAGGCCCTGGCGCCATTCTGCCTTCATTGTAATGGACCTGGGAGTCATGATCAAGGGCTAGGTTAGAACTAGCTAGCTAGCATTCTGGGGCTTCGTCTGCTACTAGTGCTAAAACAACATTTCAGTTCTCATACAAGTCTATTGTGTATTTTCTAGGGAAAAAAATGATTAAATATGGCACTTGTCTAGCCTGAGTGCCAGTTTCTTTAGCTAACATGCTACAAATATGTGTCAGCAAGCATTCTGCAACACAACTTTACACAGCTGGTTTTATAGTTATGGCGTCCGAGTCACTGACCTGAATCTATTCTGTAATTACAGTCACTCTATTAGTATAATTACTTCCAAATTAGAGATGTAATTTTTCTCACTATTGGTTTATTGAGTGACTACATTACTCCATTCATAGGCTACTTACAAAGACCCTGTGTATTCCTTAAACTTGTCTTACATGGGACACCATACGAAGGGATGACGACTAACATGTACCACCAGACAAATTGCTGATGGGTATAGTATCTGTTTCGGCTGTAATTGACAATAGAAGACAAATGACAAGAATAATATTTGCACATCTACAGTATTATGTGAAGGTTTGTTTATTCTATATGAAACTGTTATACTTCAAAGTTATCAAAACACGTTGTTTAGAATATCTACATAAGGTAAGAAATTGCACTCTTCTCATATTACTCTGTAAGCTACTGACCGATGAACAGCTTCCTCCTGGACGTAGCTTGGTCAGTAGCTACGGGTGGTATGAGAAGAGTGCCATCTTCCTGCATCTTACATCTGCCTGTATTTATTTGAACTCTGCCTGCTGGACCAATGGGTTGAGGCAAACTCTGTCATATCCAGGATGGAGTGTCATGCACTACACACCTCCTGCCATCTGACATCACCTGTCCATAACCTGTAATACATTACATAGATGGAAGGGACTTCATCACCCACTGGTGACTTGAAGACAGAACCTCACATCACCCAAGAGAGATGTGCATGTCAATGTGTGGTTAGACAGCCAAATCCTTAGACTAGATCATAAAACATAGAATAGAATGCCATGCCATGCCAGTTCTGGGACAGCTGAGGTTGTACCAGTGCTCCTTGTTATTTACATTTGCTAGGTAAAGTGAAGGCATACTGTCTTTACAAGCAAATCAATATAACAGTGTTATATAACACTCTTTTGTCTTTGTAACACACCCATCATTTTTTTCTGTTGATGAATGTAACTACACTCAAGCTGGCCTTGTTTGTGCTATGTCCACACGTAGCCTGGATCTGTAGGGATATTAGTTCTGGGATTTGTCCCCCAGGTAAGATCTAACAGTGGATAAGATGAGACAGAACTAGACAGTTATAGAATATTGTGTTGACAGCTGAGCTGACTGAAGACCGGGCATTCAACTAGCAGTTGTTGATCTTAGTTTCTATGGTAACATGTTTTAACATGACCTGACACAACTTCAAGTTGCAAGCTACTATTGTCGCAAGGTATTGTTGAACAAGTGTCTCATGAAACACATTCCAGACACTGGTACTTCTAGCTGTCTTGGCATAACTGATTTGAAAGAGAAATATAATCTAGCTAGATAGGGTAGCCAACTGTAGCTATGCTAGCCAGCTGCTGTCAGGTTGGCTAAACACAAGTTCAGGGCAGGCTTTAGCCTACACATAGATCTGAATTAGCATCTTGAGATGGCGAGTCAGTCAGGAGGGGAGAAGTCCACAACTTCATCTTCCTTAGATAAGTTAGCTTAGCTTACCTCACTGTTACGAAGTTACTCATTACTGTCCTTGTTTGTTTGTTGTGATTGAATGGCAAAGACACAAACAAAAAACACCCACATTAAACCATACCCCAAAGACAACTATATATAGCCGCTGCATTTCTTAAATGAGTGTCGGAAGAAACACATGCGGAATAGGTGAGTGCAGTTCAACTTTAACCTGTATATTTTTGACCTAGGATACAAGCATATACTAATTATAGCACCACCATGTGGTGGATCTAGGTATATTTTAGGCAGGGCCATAGCTGTACCTCATTAAAAAAATATATTTTTATAAAAAAATATGAGTACTGTTTTTTTTCATGTCGGAACTCAACTTACTCTTGAGAGGTAGAATACACAAGGTAACATTTCGAAATGTGCTTGTGCATCAGCAGTTTTCCTCTTGTTAGTGGCTTCAGAAATGATTAATGCCCCTTAACTTATTACACATTTTGTTGTTACAACCTGAATTCAAAATCGATTAAATATAGCTTTTCTCACCCATCTACACAACATACCCATAATGACAAAGTGAAAACATATTAACATAAACATAAACAACATAAACATAACATAAACAATATTTTTTCCAAATGTATTGAAAATGAAATAATGAAATATCTAATTTACCTAAGTATTCACACCCCTGTTTATTAAAAATCAGCAAAATTGATTATTGATCAATGCTAGACAACTATTTTTAGGTCTTAGGTCTTACCATAGATTTTCAAGTAGATTTAAGTCAAAACTGTAACTCTGCCACTCAGGAACATGCAGTGTCTTCTTGGTATGCAACTGCACTGTAAATTTGGCCTTGTGTTTTAGGTTATTGTCCTGCTGAAAGGTGAGTTAATGTCCCAGTGTCTGGTAGAAAGCAGGCTGAACCAGCTTTTCTTTTAGGATTTTGCTTGTGCTTAGCTCCATTCTGTATCTTTTTATCCTGAAAAACTCCTCAGTCCTTAATAATTACAAGCATACCCATAAGATGATGCAGCCTACACTATGCTTGAAAATGTCAGTGTGGTACTCAGTAATGTATTGGATTTTCCCCAAACAGAACACTTTGTATTCAGGACAAAAAGTTGATTGCTTTTCCACATTTTTTGCAGTCTTACTTTAGTTTCTTGTTGCAAAAAGGATGCATGTTTTGGAATATTTTTATTCTGGACAAGCTTCCTTCTTTTCACTCTGTAATTTAGGTTAGTATTGTGGAGTAACTACAATACAATGTTGTTGATCCATCCTCAGTTTTCTCTAAGCACAGCCATTGAACTCTGTAACTGTTTTAAAGTCACCATTGGCCTCATGGTGAAATCCCTGAGCGGTTTACTTCCTCTCAGGAAACTGAGTTATGAAGTATAACTGTATCTTTGAAGTAACTGGGTGTATTGATACACCATCTAAAGCAGGGCTCTCCAACCCTGTTCCTGGAGAGCTACCCTCCTGTAGGTTTTCAATCCAACCCCTGTTGTAACTGACCTGATTCGGCTTATCAACCAGCTAATTATTAGAATCAGGTGCAATAATTATGGTTGCCGCGAAAACCTGCAGGATGGTAACTCTCCAGGAACTGGGTTGGAGAGCCCTGATTTAAAGTGTAATTAATAACCTCAAAGGGATATTTAATGTCTGTTTTTTTATCTACCAAAAGGTGTCCTTCTTTGCGATGCATTGGAAAACCTTCTTGGTCTTTATGGTTGAATCCATTGCTCGACTGAGTGACCTTACAGATACTTGTATGTGTGGGGGTACAGAGATGAGGTAGTCATTCAAAAATCATGACGAGTTTCAGAAGAAAAGTATTTGTTTCTGGCCATTTTTAGCCTGTAATCGAACCCACAAATGCTGACGCTTCGGATACTCAAATAGTCTCAAGAAGGCCAGTTTTATTGCTTCTTTAATCAGAATAACAGTTTTCAGCTGTGCTAACATAATTGCAAAAGGGTTTTCTAATGATCAATTTGCCTTTTAAAATTATAAACTTGGATTAGCTAACACAACGTGCCATTGGAACACAGGAGTGATGGTTGCTGATAACGGGCCTCTGTACACCTATGTAGATATTCCATAAAAAAATCTGCCATTTCCAGCTACAATAGTCATTTACAACATTAACAATGTCTACACTGTATTTCTGATCAAGTTGGTGTAATTTTAATGGACAAAAAGGTGCTTTTCTTTTAAAAACAAGGACATTTCTAAGTGACCCCAAACTTTTGAACGGTAGTGTATATCAGAAAAACATATTCCCAATTGACAGGGTTGGGGAGTAACTGATTGCATGTAAACCGTTAATGTTACCAGAAAAATATTGTACAGGTAATTTTGAAAAACTAGATGATAACTTCTTGCATTACTTATAAATTCAGAAAGGATGTTTGCAAAAAATACATTGACAGCTTTCTGTTTTCTCAATGACATTAAATC